>NC_139236.1:53958262-54668262 GCF_977018435.1 Lepisma saccharinum
ATTGTAGGGGGAGGGGGGCAGCGATGACAATTGTTTCAGCCACGATTTTCTTTGCAAGTGTGCACAAGGGGTGATTACAGGCGAAGGTGGAATTGGGCCCCTCTTCCTTTCCTTTCACGTCTAAAATGGGGCAACAGTTCTGGATACATTCTTGAAAACGAACAAAAACCATAGGACAAGTAAAAAAAAAAGCGACCCCCCTTCCCAGCTCATTCTCCGCCACTCGTGTGCACGGTAATGTCAGAGGGGCAAAGTGATAATTGCCGAAGTCAGGTTCTGTTTTTTTTTTTTTTTTTTTTTTTTTAATACTATTTACTGCATAGGAAATATTGCCCGTATTATTGTCTGTTGCATAATAAAACGTAAGCAAGGGTCCATTTCTTTCTTCTTCACACTGCTGATAAAAGTTCAGTCTTCGACAGTTGCGTCAAATTTTCTCTTCGACCATATGTTGCTTTAACTTCTAGCCAGTCTCCTTGTTTTTACGCTGCAGCTGGCGCCAGTGTTTTGCCTAGCGTCTGCAAAGCTGTCACTTGCCGATAACAGCAATGACTCATTCCAGCGGGAAAGCAAAAAGTCATTGTATTGAATCTCGCAAAGCTGTTATGATTTGAAGATAACAAAATTCCATCTCCAGAAAGAAAAAACAAGAGTTAAATCAACTTCATGTTCTGCACCTTCTGATAAGGAAAACTGTAAATTTTATTTTGCATCTGACAAGACTAAACTTCCTCAACACACTGAGCATGCTGGAAGGAAATGCACACAATATAATCACCGCTTTTCTTCAGAACTATTCATGTGGGAGAAAAAAAAAAGTGCTCAATATAGAAATGGATGCTGAGACCGATTTAAAGAAACATTATTCAAGGGGAAAACTTTTGGAGGACATCGAGAATACTCCTAAATCCAACATTAAATCGTCGATTAAGTGAGAGTAAATAACGATCTCCCATTGATATCTGAAAATAAGCAGGTTTCATAAAGCTTGTTTTGAGTTCATTTTATGCTGATGGGCTAATCGAGACTAAATAAACAGTTTAAAGTGAAATCCAATTCCAAACCCGATGATTATTGACTGTGACGCATTGGGTGAAAACAGATTGCAAGTTGCACGTTTCCTTTTTCAGGCTGGATTACAATGCAAGTCGAGGAAAGAGTTTGGACTGCTCCCTTGAATGGGGAAGGGGGTGACTATGAAGTTGGTTGAAGCAAAAAAAAAAGTGACTTTTTTGTTTACGATGTATTTTACACAGCTGAACCAGAACAAAATTTATAGCTGCGCCTATTTATTATTTTTTTTTTTGTCTGGTGCCTAGAAAGGTTGTGTCGTTTCTCCCGAGAGATCTTACCTTACCAGTTAATCTTGTAACAGACAATGCTCCAGTAGGCACGTATAAAACCCACCATTCATTCTGCCCTATTATCTCCAGACTTTTGCTGGCGCCAGTGTGACTGGTGTCAAGATTCTTCGAGTTTTGCTTGCAATAAGCGATTTTTTTTCCTTTCCATAGGTCTCAGTGCTAACGGGTTTCTCATGAACTAGAATTGTAAGAATTTCCTGGAAGAGTAACGACTGTGCACAATTGAAAGAAAGTAACATTATTTTAAATCCTTTTTGTGAAAATGTTTTCATGTTCTATTTTCCTTCTCACAACATGCATCCTGTGCATAACAGGTTGTATAACTACCAGGATAAATTGCGTTACAGTCTCCTAGGAATCTTTGTGTTCGTTTGAGTTCCGTTTAAGCTGAAAATTTGTGCAAATTCCAACAACGACCCCTTCGAAATTAACAACCTTTTCCTGGGAACTGTGAACGGTCGTTATATCGAGAGTTGACTGTATACATAAAAATACATGCATACCTAGAACTCATTTCCACAAATAAAGCAACATTATCATGATTCACACAACATGCAGTATAGGGTGTTTCACTCCCTCTTGGCCCCTGATTATCGCTTATAAAAATCAAACTATTGGTCACAATGTAATGAAATTTGCTAGACATACCTTGGTGTATGAGAAGCATGGTGACATCATTGGAGATGGCACCCCAGTGAGCATTCGTGAGATTGGGTGATTCTGCAGTTAAATGCCAATCGTATGGATGTGTGCTTTCAGTCTGAGTTCTTGGCTCTACAGCCACGAAAAACCTCTTCATGATGAAAAAATTAGGAGTGTGGTGCACTTTATCAAGGTGCCGCAATATGGGCCCCATCTTTTTTGACACAACAGTAGATCCTGAAGTCTATGTGGGAATTTTCCACGAGTTTGTAAATCAGTTGAATGACGAGGAACTCCATAACGGCTATTTTCAACAGGATGGTGCTGACGCCACTTGCCACACTCCCAATGCCAGCATGCAAGAAATTGTGTCGTCCTCCTTTGAAGATCGCATCATGCTAATGGCAACCTCTTCCAACACTCGCTGTGACGTCACCATGCTTCTCACACACCAAGGTATGTCCGTAGCAAATTTCATTACATTGTGACCATTAGTTTGATTTTCGTACGTGGAAATCAGGGGACGAGAGCGAGTGAAACACCCTATATTTGGAACTGACACAAATTAAATATTATAGCATCCACACCAAAATTGCTTTGTCATATGTCACGAGCTGGAATTTAAGTGAACTTAACATGATACATATTTTGAATATACTGTACCTGAAATTAAAACTAACCCAAACTGCAAGAAACACATACCAAATTATTCTAGCATTTCCAACATATTACTTGTCAATCCAAAAGTTTAAATTCAATGTACTAAAAAGGACATAACGATAGCTTCTTTATATCAGACAATTAATGCAAGAACACAGAATTAACGGTAAGACAATATAATACTTACTGTAGCATGGCTTTTGTTTTAATAGCTGGGTCATCAGGTCTGAAATGTTTGAACTGTTCCACATCTTTTTCCAAGGTCAACAATTGTCTCTGGAATATAAATAATAAATTATACAAAACATCATTTAAAATCCAACGTACTCTTATATGTACAAATGGACTATTTTATCTACACTATTTGTTTCTTAAATTGTGTGTTTTTCATACATAAGGAGTAGCGTATACAATGTTTTGGTCCTGCAGTGAATGTGGTTTTTAAAGGTTCGTGTAACCACTGTTAAATTACTAAAAAGTACAATATTGTATATTACGAAAGTGGTTATGATTTCTTTATTGATGTCCAGAACTATCTCAAGCAAATACTACCAAAATATATATGATAGTGTGGGTATGTACACTGGGAAACCAGGACAAAACATCACCAAAGGACCACTTTAACAAAATAAGTTATTGTATTGTTTTGTAGGGCGATACAAATGTAATTTATGATAAACCACTCAGGGTTCCTACCCATTTAGCAAAACCAAAATTGACTTTTCTAGGTTTCTCCAGGTACTCTTAAATAACTCCCATACCACTTTATAATGATTTGTGTTATATATTCAACTTTTCATGTTAATCAAATGAATATGTTTATAAATTTACTAAAACAAAACATAAGATTGTTTTTGAACAAAATATTCCCTAAAAAAAGAAATTAGGTGGAAGAGAAACTGATTATTTTACTTCAAATTCTGGGATGGGAAAAGAATGGAAAAAGAAAAACTGACTTTTCTGGATTTCCAGGTCAGTGGAAACCCTTCCACTGATACTGTACACACAAATATTTGACACAGTAATGTTTTAAGCTATTTTTGCAACACCTTCTCAGTTTATAGACCATTTCATCCCATCAAGTTTTCTCAGTGAAAGCACAAAATACAACTGCCTTACTGGGACCATGAAAGTAAAGTGAATACAGATGTATATGTAGAATAAATATCAAATTTGTGAACATTCCTGAAAAAATTACCTAATACTCAGCATGGCAGAATTACCCCTTAAATACCGGGTTGACATATTGTTACAGCAGTGCACCAATGCTGGCTTGCGACACTGTCACAAGTCTTGTAGTGTGCGACTTTTTGGACATACTGTGTCTCGGATAATGTTTGGATATACATGTTTTGAGTTCTGCACGAGTCTTGAGGTATGCAATTAGAAAGGTTTAATTAATTTCATTTTTGTTATATTTGGGAGGGGGAACAGCCCTCTGAAAATCACGTTATATTTTATCTTGCTTTACATTTGAAAATATTTTTTTTGGAAAGTATCTGCAATGTGTGCGCAATTTTTTCCACGATAATGAAAAACACATCAGACAATATGTAGGTACCGTTTTGTACCTTTTCGTCCCGGCATTGCTAGAGTGGAGTCTGACGAATTTCAAATTTCGGAAAAAAAAAAATTAAAAAAAAAAAAATACTTCTACCTGGTAATGGAAAAATTTGTTTTTTATAGCACAGCCTTATAGTCCATGTATACTGAACAAAACGAGGTATAAATTTGTAACTTGCAAAATTTTATTTAAAAACATGCTTAACTTTAAAATTCACACTGAAAATGACTCAGTCGTTGGCGAGTTTACCGGCAAAACGCGCTCCGTCGTCTAATGGTTAAAGGACTGTGCATATTTCAGACTTACTTTAGACTTCTCAAGTCAACTCCTTCATAACGTAAATATGTAAGAGATGTTGACCAAAAATATTTTGTTCTCTCTGTGATGCACCTTTTTTCTAGCTTCAACAGTTTAACATGCTGGGCAATAATAATTTAGGTAAATATAAATGGCATGCATACAGACGATCATTCTATTAAAAAAAAATAACAACAAAAATTACCTGTAGTTTATCTCTGAGCCCAGGTAATGTATCCCTGATGTGATTTGTGAGCTGTTGGTTTAATATACGTTGTAAATAAGGCGTCCCTAACCTATCTGCCATGTGACGATATGATGGATGACTGAAATAGAGTTATAGAAGACTTATTAGAAAATTATATTTCATAAAATTCCAATTTATCTCAATTTCAATTTAACTGCCAAATCATTAATCTATCGCATGTCTTTTCCAACTCATTTACGGATACAAATTAACTGTAACAACTATTCATTTAAAAATATTCACATGAACATTCAAAAATTATTACCTAAATAGGTCATATAATGTTCAGACAGCATAATATATAAATAACTAAAATGTTAACTATTATAAAAAGCCTTCTTATGCCATATGTTGGGACAATCATGTTATATTCTTACATACCTTGGAGTGAGAAACCAGCACAAAACAAATTTTAAAAATTCCAAACTTTCAAACCCTTCTTAGGGCCATCATTGGGAAAGACACACAAGTTGGGAGAGGAAAGAAGAGTAGGAAGAAGTTCCGTGCTGTCTGCTGGATAACGGCTCCATTCCTCTCCCAACCTGTATGTCTTCCCTGATGACCACTCCGAAAGGAAGTTGAAAGCTTGGAAAGGAGTTTTTTAAGTTGTTTTGTGCTGCCTTCTGGTTCCAAGGTAAGAATGTAACGTAGTATTTAATTTCTACGCCATTTGTTCTGATTATCTGTGGTAAATATTGTACCTCATCTTTTATATAACTCTTGAAAAAGGCATGTGAACTTGTGTTGAAATGTTGAGTAACACAAAGTTTAGTCACTATACAGACTTTCACATAATGTATATGCAGAATAGGGCTAACAAACAGCTTCTTACCTTAGAAAAAACTTCCGTTCTGCTCCTAAGGCTGCTTTGATGTCCTTTCGCCCTTCAATATCCTTCTGACTTCTGTTCACAACACCTACATACCCTCGCCGCAAGGGCAGTAATTTGTTTTCAAGAACATCCCGAGCATCTGTACCATCATCCATGAGATCCAATTTCGTTATCACACCAATAGTTCGAATTCCTAACATGAAAAAGGTTCTCCATTTTTTTATATGATAAATTTTCCTTAAGATTCAAAATTTCAAATGTGCCAAAAGCATGCAACTATGTACAAAAAAGCCTGGAATGTTTCATAATGCTGAGTAATGCTCGATGACTTAATTAAATCTTACCACACATTCAAATCTTACTTTTTACTTGTGTGGTTACTTCAAAATTCTGCAACAATATGGAGCAAACCAATTAAAATATTGTCACTCAAGTTTCATGCAAATGAATTTAAAAAATTGAATGAAATTTACGTAAAACTGAAAAGACAGGAATACTGAGGCACACAGGACATAATATAAACAAAGCTGATTACTATTTAAGTTTTTCATCTAATATCCCGTGTACAACAGCACAGTAAATGAAAGAGCTTTCTTTACATAGCATTCTTTGCATAAATAGAACAAGATGACAATTCAAGTATAGTTCTAAATTGTGTGCACTTCTTGTTGGCAACATTTTTAAATGTGCATTTAGTGTCTCATCTAATGATTTTAGAACAAAATGAGTACAGCCGGCAGCCAACGAGAAGATCGCTGAATGAAGGGAGATGGGGCACAGAGGGAAAGGGAGGGTCAGGTTCATTTGCTGAATTTAGGGGTGGTTGGGGAGAAGGAAGTCTTGTTTTGCTGACGAGAAGAGTTCTGGCGGAAGAGCACCTCCCCCACGCGAAAGAGTGGAGTCGCCTGGCAGTACGTCACACCTCTTCTGCCAGCGCTCTTCTCGTCGGCTGCCAGCTGTACCTCTAATGAACAATGGATGAAATATTAATAATGTTTAAGTTTATGAGCAAGTCTTTTGTGAGGTTTGACCAAAGTGCAAGTTAGTTTAAACTAAAAGAATCAAGGTAACTTAAGTTTAAACACTGGATTTTGTACCAATGCATTACTACAGGCAAAGCTGGACAAATGATGTTCTAAATAGAAGTAAATAAATCATGATTTATGTCCCTGATTATAACACCATAAACACACTTCACACACTAGTGTCTCACAGAACACTGCACTAAATAGAATAAATAGGTAGTTGAGAGTCAAATGATGCAAAATAGTTTATTTTTTATATTTACATAAGACTAAGGTTCTTTATATGATAATTGTTAGAAGATAAAAATGTTCCAAGAAACTCCTGTAGAGATTACACTACTGTTAAAGTAGATTCAAGCAGAACTGTATAGCTGATACAATAGTAACACTGGACCATATCATCAAGCCACATTATCTGCAAACAAGTTATTTTCCCACAACTATCATGAAGATGAATTATAGAGCTGTTTATTTTCAGTATAATATTAAATGTCAAGAAGAGATGAAATGCATCAGTTGACAACTATTTTTATCTATTTATTCAACACTAACATTATATTGTGCAGATAACACTGGTCTACAAAAAGAAACGTTTTTTTAATCAGAAATAAAGTCATACATTTCTAGATCAGTTATTAATGCTGATCACAAATTTAAATCTAGATTTGTGCTGGCACACCATTTTTTCATAATAACCCTCTTTATTAGAATGAAAATTGTAGTCTGATATATACAGAAATATTGGATTTCTGGAAGATCAGTAAAATATTATTAAAAAATGTGATGAATGTCCATGTCTGTTGTACACTGCATCAGGATCATCACTATAATACATCCAGCAGTAGTCTGCTATGATAGAAACCTTGGTAGTGTTGTTCCTTTGTCTCAATGTCCTGGTGGAAATGCTCCCCTTTTTTAGTCACTCACATCGCCAAGGTTTTTAGGGAAGATATGCAAATGGGAGTGCAGGAAGTGTAGATTAAGTGACATCCGACACCTTATTTGCTTGCTTGGTTTTACCTATAAACTTTTCCAAGCTTCTCATTCTTCACAAGTTAATTTCCATAAACGCTTCATATTTTAGAATGTGTCTGATTTGATGTCACACAAAAATGCCTTCTTGAAATTTAGCTGTGATTACGTTCAGAAATTTAGCAGTAAGGTATTTGAATGCTTTAGAGTTCGTTTGCTATAGCCATCATCAAGCACTTTACTAACCCAAGTTTTATGAGCAGAAGGAAGAAAAAACTTCTTGGGATCAACTCATGATTCCGTATTCGATAGTGGCAGACTCTGGCATCATCTCCTAAGAGATTTCTTTCTTATAGTCTTGAAGCAAGGAGTTCTGCTTTCTATTTCGACAATGAGAGGTCTCTTAATAAGGTAATTTAACTCCTGCTGATTAAATAGTATTGGTTCTGAAGTTATCAGGTATGTACTGATCTTGATATGACACTTCAGCAGAGGAAAAATCTCATATTCCATATCTTGTGAATGAACTTGTCCTCTCTCTGGAGGCTCTGGAATGTGTGAAGATTAGTCGTGTGAGACTGGTCTTCTTGCAGATGGCATATCTGGATAGACTATTTTATGCTTAGTCTCACTCACTGCAGCAAATACAGACGTACATTACTGGTCGGATTCAGCCTCAGTAAGCTAAATTCAGATTTTAACAGATTCAGCCTGTTGACAAAACAGCTAACTCAGCAGCTAGATATTTGTACCAATTGTACAACTGGGTCAGACAGTTGCAACCGAAGTTAGTGAAAGTGTATCACAGCAACAGGGTTCAGCCAAGTATTTTTTCTGTTTATTGCAGGGCAAGTGGGAAAGTTCAAGCAGTTGAATTCAGCTGTTTGATCGAATGGCTGCCCTGTGGCGGCTGCAGCTGGAAAATCAGCTGATTGGGACATCTCTAGACGTTACACCCAGTCAAACCTAGTCTACAGCACCCATTAGTTTCTCTGATAATTTTTCATTGTAGACCAGTGTAATTAGCATAAAAGAATATGACATACCACAAAAGAGTGAAACAAAAATAAATAATGATTGGACTAAAATTTTGTCAAAATGATGAATCATTTAAATAAATATGTAATTACAATTAAAATTTGACTTACATGCAACCAGAATCCAAATAAACCTGTCAGTCATGCACTCACAGTAATATAAAACAATACTATACAGAGTGATAAAAAAAATTATTTATTTTACAAAAAGGGTGTCACAAAGAACTAAAATGTGTTTTCAACATCACGAAGATGTGTGTGTCAAGCAGAAGTTTAAAGAACAAATGGAAAATAAAATATTGCCAGATATTTATTGCAATCACTGTTTAAAACTTTCTATCCAAGACCAACGACTGAAATTATGCAAAATTTTTGAACTTGTAGCATATTAGAACCAGTACTGATACAATGTGAAAGTAAAAATCCCATAATCATACACATGCTACATGTTAGTTTCATGTACATATTACACATTTTCAAATAACTTTTAAACACTTGTGTAAATGTTAAAAAGTTTAAGCAATATCATATTTAACTGAGAATAATTTATTTTCCTTGTTTGTAGCAAAAACTTATAGAATTACCTTGGCCTTTACAGTGATGAGCCTACTATTTCAACCAATTTACTTTGTGGCACACATAAGAAGATTGTTGAAACAGATCACAAATGAGTGGTTTCGCCAAAGATAGCTCTTGCAACAATACCTGAACATAATACTTATTTCAGTGAAATAGCTGATATTTGCTATTTAAAAACAGACACCCGAAGAAAAAATTGGCTATAAATTGATGGCAAACAGAAAGTTCATTCGAAGTTATGTACATCAGCAAATGGCCATTCTTAAAAATAATTGTGTACACACCAGATTTGGCAGAAATATTGCTTAAAAAGAAGCATTGATTGTGTAATATTTTAGAATACACAAAAATGTTAAGAGTTTATATGTGGAAGGAAGTTAAACAGAAACTAGAGCTGTAAGTAGTACTCCAACAACTGAAATGTGAGGCCTTATGAGACAGAATTTGGGTTCTCCTTAGAATACAATCAAATTTTACACAAAATAACATCGTCAGATGATACTAGTGCAGAAGCAATAACAAAAAAATCAAGAATCGCATAGTCAAGCGATGAGTATGAAAGTTAGTGGAACACCAAATTTGCATTATATGCTCACTTGTTGAACCTCTTTACCAGCTCTATCCATCCATACAATTAAGCACACACACATGAATGGGACTCAAAACTGTTGCATGAAACACGTGAATTTTTGCATAACTAAGTAAGAGAGGTACAAGATGTGGCAAAAATGGAAGAATCTGCATGAACGCATGATGATGATGCTACAACAGAAATACTTTTTTATTTTCACTGAACAAATCACATTGTCAAACAAGTTACTACAGCAAATGGTTACTAAACAATATAAATATTCCCTTATTTTAAATAACCCTAGCCGAAAGAAAACCTACAGCATAATATGACTATATCTATGCCTATACTTAGAACCTACATGCATAGCCCTTGGAGCATAAGCATGCTGTCAGGTATGAGCAAAGCCACCACCAAAAAAAGAAAAGGAGAGTACATTCAACCATGTATTGTTAGCCAAGCCAGGTCATGAAAGCAGTCTAACAACACAGGTTACAAGAATTCCACACACTTAGAAAAACAGGTTACTAATTACAAGAGCACACTATGGGCAAAAAGTCCCATATCAGCCCAGCTGTGGCAATCTCCACCATTAAGAGAGTAAATCAACTTTCATATCCTACCTGCTGGGTCTACTTCTTTGGCAAGTTTTAAAGCATCGCTATTTGCTAAATCTGTGTTAGCTGGTGTAACAGCTAGGATTAAACAATTGTCTTTTTTAATGAACTGCATTATCATACTTTTTATCTGCTGCTCAATGTCAACAGGTTGATCACCTATTGGAACTTTTGTGAGGCCAGGTAGATCTATAAGAGTCAAATTCAGAACTGAAAAAAAGAAAAAGAGGAGAAAATGGTAAATCAACAAAACAAAAAGTTCCCACTCTGAATAAATGCAACAGTGAAAAGGAATGTATGGTAACTACCCAAGTTGAAATCTTCTTCAAAAGAACTTCGCTTCACATTTACATAGGGTTCGTTTTTGTAATGAACATCTGTCCTAAGTATAGGTGAAGGGATAATAGAAGGAAACGGGTAATCGAGTGAGGGATCAATAAAGGTACCATCCCAGCAATTAAATACGACATGAATATTGTGGCTGAATTGCCATGGAAACTTGAATGTGTGAATTTAACAAAGTATGGGTGATTTTCTAATCTGATCATTCTTTCCACAGAGGGGTGCGAGACTACCAAGACTGCATAAAAGCCTTCATATCAATTCTCTATTAAATGTAGGGATGGACCAATATGATATTTTACCGATACCAGTAATTACTGATACAAAATTACATTTCTTGAAGATGAATCTTCCTTAATTAATGTGAATAACCAGGTAACTGCAATGAGTTCTACTTTAACAAATAAGTTGCATATTTAGACATTTACTTAACTAAACCATGACACATGAATTATAATTATTTATATTCATAAAAATAATAAGTTGGTAGAAATTTTCACTAAATTACATATAGACATCTGAGACTGATACAATTCCAATGCCGATAGAGTACCGATTAATCTGTTCCATCTGTAATTAAAATTTATTGTGACAAGTATACCGTTACTATGTAGTGTAAGAAAAACATACCCCATCAATCACTTTTCTGGACTACTAAATATAAACTATAAAACCATTCACGATTGGTCTAAAAATTACAATTCTCCTGTGCAGCTTGAGCATTTTCCCCACTACATGTTCACGACATCAATTCATTGTTGTTCACTTGAGAGGAGGAAAAAAAGACTTTGCAAAAGAAGCAACTGGTGTTCGAATAACAGAGTCTGAATTATTAAGGGATGGTTTAGCAGGAGTATGGGATGAGAATACAAGTATATTAACTTTATTTTTTTAGTCTGACTTTGTGACAAATCAAGCCAAGGTTTACTTGCACCCCTTTGATAGTTTATGCCCTACATTCCTCTACATTCGTTGAAAATAAAAGTACACATACAATATATATATATATATATATATATATATAAAGAAAGCACATATTCACAAAGGACACAGACACAATCTAGTAACACAAGAGCTTCATGATTTCAACCAATCTCTCAAATGAAAAAAGAGAAAAGACCGGTGACACATATGAAGCTCATAACATGCAATCTCATACCATCCGGGTCCACCTGTTTGGCAAGATTAAGGGCATCAGAGGTGGCAATATCAGTATTAGCTGGAGTTACAGCTAGGATGAGACATGTCTCCTTTGTGATGAACTGAAAAATCATGTCTTTGAGCTGCTGTTCTATATCAACTGGCTGATCACCAACTGGGACCTTAGTTAGGCCAGGCAGGTCAATCATTGTTATATTCAGCACTGCAGGAAGAGGAATGTCTCAGATATGAGCATAATTTAATCATATATTGTGAACATGAAAAATAGACAGAAATCATGTCTCTATGTTCTGTACTGATAAACAATGCACACTCACCTGGATTTCTTCAATATATATATTAAAAATAACAATAAAAGCATAATAATTATTGCTGCAAACATTGCCACATTAACATTTAAATCCTTCCATGTCTAACTGGAAGGATGCCCATTGTGATGGGCAACTACTACCTTCATTTTAACTTCTGATAACTTTGAAACACTTTAATAATCTAACCAAATCTTCACGTCACCCTCCTGAAAAAAAAACACAATGTGGTTATGTGCCAAAAAATGGTCTCTCTCGCTCTCTCTTTGAACTTGAGCCAAAGAAGAAAAAAATGGATTTTCTGTCATACAATTTTTAAATGAGTAAATGCATCTAAAATGCATCAACAACAGTGAAACATTAAAATTCAGTTAATACGACTAAAAATTGCCAAAATGCAATAAAAACGGCACAAATATGGAGAAGTTATCACTAAAGTGAAAAAGGATATAATAATCATTTTCTGTTTTATATTATTAGTATTACAACTTAATGTAGTGGGATCTGTAGATTAATATCAGTCCAGACATATTTCCTGACCTTACTTTAATATCAATTACTGATATCAATGCATCTGTCGAAAGCAACAGAATAAACGTTTCAATTACTTCAAGCAATATAAAACTCAAGTTTTGAATAACTGGCCGAACAACAATACTGGTGTTACTCTGAAGAGATGGAGATTTGACTACACTCTGTTGAAGAAGCTCACAAGGAAGTTATTTCAAAACATGCCCAGAAACAAAGCACACACTGATGAAGATAAGGTAAAAATAATTTTGTAAACACTTTAAACAAAAAAAAAAAAAATACTCCCATGTGTTAATTAGGAAAAAAAAAGCAACTTAAACCAACTTTAACATGTTGGAAAATGACCAAAGAATTATTCAAGTGGGAACCTGAGCAGAAACACAAAATTCACGAGGTAATTTAAAGTTTTCTTCATTACTTTTTCAATATACCAAGGCTAAAAATAAAGTTCATGCAAATTATCCTATAGTACCAAGAATCTCAAGTTCAAATTTTAACTTTGTTGTGAGCAAGGTCATTAATTAACATTGGAAATCATGGAGAAAACATGGGAGAATTTCATAGCCAAATCATCATCTTGTGTACCAGGGAAACTCATTAACAGGAATTTTATTCTAAAGTGCATGGAAAATTATGCACAATGGAAAATGTTATTTCAGGACACAATTACTCTTTAGCAAGAACCATATAGGGGTGGTCATGACAATAGAGCAGTTTGCTACTGCATGGTAGCTAGTACAACATGGACCGCTCCACTGTCGACTTGCACCATGGAAGAGCATTGATAAAGCATTACGAGTTATTTTTTTGGTGAGAGGGTGTAAAACCTTCTGAACTCTACAGAAGAATAACAGTATGGATACAGTTGTTTGAATAGGGAGAGAGTGTACGAATGTGTGGAATAATTTTAAAAAACAGAAGACAAAATGTCAGTGAACAATACTGAAGTGGGAGACAAATAAGCGTGACAACTGAGACAATGAAAGAGCAGATCAATCAGTGAATCCATGACTGCAGGTGAGTCACTCTTGATGAAATTGCTAGTTATGACTGGGTGCAATATTGTCCATGATAGCCTCAGGTATAGGAAAGTGTGGAGCAGATGGATCACAAATCACAAGGCAACTTGCCAGGAGCCTTTGGAATGGTTTGCTCGTGAATGAGATGCTTTTCTTGATTAGATTGTGACATGAGAAAGTCCTGGGTGCACTACTGTAAACCAGAGAGTAAGAGACAATTGATGCAGTGGAAGCACCCAACATCTCCAGCTGTGAAAACTGTAGACTCAGACCTCCCCTAAAAAAGTGATGACCATCTTTTGGGATGTTAATGACCTTATATTGGTGCACTTCCAGGAAAAGGGTCAAATCAGGAATAGCACTCAAATATAGTGACATGCTAGTGAACAAAGTAGAAGCCTGCGATATGATCAAAATGCTGGGGACTTCTCTCAAAAGGAGTAGTTGCTTGACGACAACATCCACACCAATACGGCTGCACTTACAGTGGATACACTATGTGCTCTGACATTTGAGGTGCTGAAACATCCAATGTACAGTCTGAACTTGGTGCAATAGACTTTCACTTCTTTGGACCCTTGAAAGAACATTTATGGGGGGGCAGAAGTTTGCAGATGACAATGAGGTAATGGAGGCTGTGCAAAGTTGATTAAAAAGCCACACCAAAAAGCTTTTATCTAGAGGGCATCTGGAACCTTATGGACAGGTGGACCAAATGTGTTGCAAAGAAGAGTGATTATGTCAAAAAATAAGGCACAAACATTTTCTGTAGAACTCTTGTAAAAAAGTTAATAAAATTCTCTTATTTAATGACTTTCCCTCACAGAACATTTTCTGCCGGGTTTGCAAATAACTGCTAAGACTTACCCACTAAGCTACCAATCCGACCTTTGGCCTCCCCTCAACTTATCTTCATGTAACTTGGCATGTCCATTCCAAGTATGGTGCAATTTCATGTTGCTGTTGAATACCACTGGGTGCCATTTCCCCGCACACATCAGAATATTTACAAATGATAGAATTTAGCTAAGGCAGATGACCTCTCAGTGCCACAGTGTTACATTTGTGTAGTCAATCCATGTATAAGCATTTTTAATTCTACAAGGGGATGTCAAAAAGTAATTGAGTATTTTTTTTGCAGCCAAACTGAAATGTATTCACAAAAACTGAAATATACATTTTGAAGTACATGTATTTTGCCATCTTTCCATGAGATGGCAGGTGTGTGCACCTCACGCATGCCGAGAGGCAGTTGCTTCAAACTGGCAGCCACGCTTGAGACGTTCGATACAGTTGAGCTGCAGAGTGTGATTCGGTTTCTGTGGTCAAAGGGACAAAAACCACCTGAAATCTATCGTGAGTTGTGTGCAGTGTATGGTGGCACGTGCATAACATTAAAAAATGTAACTGGTGTGCAAAGTTCAACGCACGGCATGTAAATGTCTTTGATGACCCCCATTCTGGATGGCCTCGCACATCCCACACACAGAGCAATGTTGATGCTGTGGAGCCATTAATTCAGGATGACCGGCGGTCAACAATCCAAACAACAGCGGATGCAGTGGGCATTTCATATGACAGTGCATACTCCATCATTCATGAAGAACTTGGGTATCGCAAATTGTCAGCAAGATGGGTCCCTAGCCAGCTCACACCACAGCATATTTGAGGACCGTATGATGCAAAAAATTCATTCCTGGCAGTGGAAAATTCTGGCCCTGTCAGACTTTCATCTGTTCGGACCCCTGAAGGAACACCTTACCGGCAAACACTTCAGCTGTGACAGGGAAGTTCTGACACGCGTGCGTTATTGATTATGCATCCAGCCGAACGATTTCTACCGCATGGGCATCGAAAAATTGATGCCTCGATGGGACCAATGTATAAATGTGAATTGATGTTATGTGGAAAAGTAGAGTAATGTTCAACCTTCAAAATGTATATTTCAATTTTTGTGAATACATTTCAGTTTGGCTGTAAAAAATTTACTCAATTACTTTTTGATATCCCCTCGTACTTATCAATTATACCTGGTCAATACCAGTTCACCAACAAACTTGCTTCCTCGAGTCTCCTCAGGAGAGGAAGCAGCACATGTGGTGTTTGAAATCAATATAAACATTTCTAGTCTTCAGTGCTAATTTATAGTATAATTAACACTTCAAGTAAGGCACACATTAACACTTACCATCATTTCATATATAGTGTAATGTATCATGCACCAACTCAACAAAGCATCACTATGTGAAAATAAAATTCAGTTTAGGATATTACATGTAAAACCATATGAGCATATTATTTCCAATTCTATAAGAGAAATACTCATGAGTTTGTAGTAGCCTATTGTGACTGACAATGCTGTGATTGTGGTGCAGCTAAGTAGACATGGATTGCTAGTACCCTCTTCCTAAAGTGAATTTATTTGAATTTACATTCATTTTTTTAAAAGAACACAACTGTCCTCCTCTCTTTACCTGAACCTAATACCAGCAATAACTAAGTGCCGAGGGTGCATTACTAAAGCTATGCATTTAAATTCATGAAATGAGTCATGGTTAACTGGCCATTATGAAAACTTTCATGTGACAATTGTATTCTTTATGTCATTCCTAAAGTAGCTTTTCATGTGATTCACAAAGTTAATCATTGAACTAAATGCACACACTGTAGCTTCAAACTGCACTATTTCAGTATTTTGCAATATAATGCGGATAGAAATCAAAATGAAGCACAAAACAAGTGATTGTATCTGTAACTGTACTTGTAACTCAGTGGCACATCCGTCAATTGATGGAAAAGGCCTGCCAAGTGGCTTTTGGGTGGCTGGCACATCCGAGTTCCACACTAGAGCCCAGTACTTCTATTTTCTACTTGTAAACTGCTCCCATTTGCCCCATGCTCAGTCAGCACTGAAATGTTTGTGCCTCCCACTAGAGATCAAACCGGGAACAGCTTATACCAAGGCAATAGTGTTAGCCGTTCAATTCTGCCTGAGACCATTAACTAAATGAGTAATAAAATAAAACATACAGTGCACTTTATTGCAACCTAAACAACTCTAACACAGGTCACCATCTATAAACAAAACACTATGACTGATGCTTCTGCAACCATTTCAAAACAAAACATTGATCAATTTTGTAAAAATTCACAAGAATATGATAAAGAGTTAACAAGTTTGGTTTTTCTTCTGTGTGTGTGTGTGGACTCAACATTTTGTTATAACTCTGGGAACACACCCGAAACCTGAATTTAGAAAGATTGAAAATATTAATTACTTACCATTTGGTGAATATACCCTCAGGTTAATTGGTATGTTGGAAATGCCTTTGTTACTTCCAGTAATTCTGTCAGTTTCAGCTTCAATTTCTCTCCGAATTTCATCGAAGTCCATGAACTTCTTACCTTTGGTATGAAGAAATTCCCCATATTCTAAAAGAAAATAAGTTTTTCTCATTAAGTGATGTTTTTCTCTCTGCTACTTTTGATAAGTTCAGCAATGAATATGAACGACCATTAGATAAAACTGGAAACATAGGTGGCAAGACTGAATAAATATTTATTGGTTTTTGTTTTTAAAAAATACTCATAATTTAGCATGACAAATCATCCAATAAAAAAAATTGGGAAATGAATTTCATATTTTTAGAGTGATAATCCCAACCCTTTTCCATATCAAGGTTTGCACAAACCACGTTTAATATAGTGCAAAAATTATTTTTTAAACATATGTATGCTTTTAATGTTTTAAGCACTGCATCCATAGCAGAAATACATGTTTAATAAACGTTACATGTTGTAGCATAGCATGAAAAATAATATTCATGTTTGTGAAGTGCATTAGTTCTTTTAAGAAATCCACAAGTTCAGAATTCTCAAATTGGTCAGTGCAATATGTTACACATTTGCCATGCTTTAACCATTTCTCCTTGTCTACCTTACCATATGTCTTTATCATCATCATTAAACACAACAAATTTTAAAATGTTTGAATGTCTTATTCATTTGCTCATATTGTTTCTCATGTGCAAGGCAACACTCATGATGACGTAGTGGCTTATTTATGTTTTTCTTTCAATGTGCTGTAGGATTTTTAGCTGTGCTTATTAGGAATGATGGTACTAAAAATAAGATCAGTGCATTAGTATGCAAGAATTTCAAAGTTTAAAAAAATGCAGTCACAAGTTGATAGCATAATTGCATGTCAAAAAAAAGGGCCAATATTTTTTTTACGTGGGGTTGCCAACACTGATGAAGTTGAGCTTGCGCAGGAGCATGCCCTAGTATTCTGTGCTTGCAACAAAGATAGAATCGTCAGAGTGGGGTTGCGTACGTGTGAGTAGCAGTAAGGTGAAACGGCTGCCGTAACACAAAATCCCACCAAATGTGAAGTGAGATCTGTCATACGATTTCTGAACGCCAAAGGACAGAATGCAGCTGACATCCATCGGGAATTGTGTGTCATTTATGGACCGACAGTGATGAGTGAAGGGAAGGTCAGGCAATGGTGCAGAAAGTTTTGGGAAGGGCGTTCAAATGTCCATGACAATGAGCGTAGCGGAAGGCCTAGTGTTCAGACGGACGATCTGGTGGAACGCGTTAACGAGAAAGTGGATTCCAATCGCCGGTTCACAATATCTGAACTCGCCAAAGAGTTTCCAGTGTCTGCGATAACAGTGCATCGAATTGTGACTGACAACCTGGGGTATCACAAACTGTGTGCGAGGTGGGTACCAAAAATGCTGACAAGATGCTCATAAAGAGCAAAGGTGGACAACTGCACGTGATTTTTTGGCCCGTTGGGGGGAGGATGGGGTTGACCTCTTTCCGCACATAGTGACGGGGGATGAAATGTGGATATCGTACGCCACTGGGGAGTCGAAGCAGCAGTCAATGCAATGGCGGCACTCTGGTTCTCCTAAAGCGAAGAAATTCAAACAAACACCATCAGTTCACAAACCGTGTTTTTGGACCAAAAGGGTGTGATTTTTGTGGAATTATTGAAACCAGGATGAACAATTACAGCAGAGGTGTACTGCAAAACACTGAATAATCTGCGACATGCCATCCAAAATCGGCGAGAGGAATAATACGCTCTGGAATTTTTCTGATCCATGACAACGGCCGCCCACACACATCTGCTCGTACTGTTGAGACAAGATTTCGATGGGAACTATTCAATCATCCCCTTACAGCCCGGACCTTGGCCCCAGCGATTTCTTTCTTTTTCTTCACCTGAAAAAGTGGCTTGCATTGAAGCATTTCAACGACAGTGATGTGCTCAAGAGATCAGTTCTGGACTGCTTCCACTCTCAGGCGGCAGATTTTTACGCAGAGAGTATATGGAAGCTTCTGCCACGCTACCAGAAATGTCTGGAGGTTAATGGTTACTACGTCAAAAAAGGTATGTACTTGTTTATCAATCACAATAAATTTCTTCTTTCATTTTCTTGTTTTTTAAAAAATATCTGCCTTTTTTTTTTGACATGTGCCTCTTGTATCTCTACTTTCCTGAAAACAGTAAGAAATTAAATGAACAATTCCACTTGACATAAAAATGTGATTTTATTAATTAGAAATGTAATCCCACAATGTCATTGAATTATGTATTTGAATTTATCAGAATGACATGAGCATTTTATTTTAATAAACAAAGATTATGCACATGTAAAACAATATTTTCTATGCCAAGTAATTTACTACTAAATTATGCAAAAAATATATATCTCAAGTAAATCTTCTGGTCAAACTTAATTCTATATTTGTTTCCCTTAGGGGAAGATAATTTTATAATACTTTTTAACAGTTGGGCTGAAAAGTTCGTAGGCTGACTCATAGATGGCGTTACTAGAATTAAATCCATGTGATTTTTACTTAGTACTAACCTTCAAAAGATACGTGTATAAATTTCACAGCTGCCGGATAATTAGTTCGTGAGATATAGCATTGTGAGTGAAGCAGCTTTTGTTATTGTGAAAAAATGGATAAAAAAGAATTTCGTGTGTTAATAAAGCATTGCTTTTTGGCGAAAAAAATACTGTTGAAGCCAAGGCTTGGCTTGATAAACATTATTCGGACTCTGCACCAGGAAAATCAACTGTTGAGAAGTGGTTTGCTAAATATATTTGAACATGCGAAAGCTGTGTGCAAAATGGGTGCCCCGCATGCTCACAATCGATCAAAAGCAACAACGTTTTGATGATTCGGAGCAATGTTTAGCGATATTCAACCATAATAAACACGAATTTTTCCGTCGATATATTACAATGGATGAAATATGGCTCCATAACTACACTCCAGAGTCCAATCGACAGTCAGCCGAGTCGACTGCACGTGATGAACCGAATCCAAAGCGTGGAAAGATGCAACAGTCGGCTGGCAAGGTTATGGCATCAGTATTCTGGGATGCGCATGGTATTATATTCATCGATTACCTCAAAAAGGGCCAGACCATCAACAGCGATTATTACATAGCGTTGTTGGAGCGTTTAAAGGATGAAATCACGAAAAAACGGCCCCATTTGAAGAAGAAAAAAGTGCTGTTTCATCAAGACAATGCACCATGTCACAAATCAATGAAAACGATGGCAAAATTATATGAATTAGACTACGAATTGCTTCCCCATCCACCATATTCTCCAGATCTGGCCCCCAGTGACTTTTTCCTGTTTGCAGACCTTAAAAGAATGCTCGCTGGAAAGAAATTTAGCACTGATGAAGAGGTAATCGCCGAAACTGAGGCCTATTTTGAGGCTAAAGAGAAATTGTACTATAAAAATGGCATCGAAAAATTGTATGACCGCTATAATCGTTGTATCGCCCTCAAAGGCAACTATATTGAATAATAAAATCGAATTTTGTCAAAAAAATATTTTTTACTATGTTAGCCTACGAACTTTTCAGCCCAACTGTTATGTCACTGTATTGTTACAGTTAATTCAATTGTATGGGCAAGTTCTTCAAATATGTTATTGAAACAAATACAGTGGACTCTTTTTAATTCGAACTCCAAGGGGCTACTAAAAAGAATTGAATTATCCAAAATTCGAATTAACCAGAATATAATAATAAAAAAACACACTGTATTAAACAAAAAACTGCATTAATACGCAAACAGTACACCTTACCTTACAACTGCTATGTTTTATCCATATCTCCATCCAGGAACACTACACTTATTGGAATATTTGCATAACGTGATTGTTTTTCATTCTCTTTCTACCTCTCTAAGCACTTCCAACTTTCTTATCTAATTTTAAGCTACTGTATGGACCACGTTTCGACATTGACTCCACTAAAACACATTGACAAATGACCCCTTCTGTCCGGCTATCCGTTCCCCTCTCAACTTGTTTCTGAGGGTTATAACGATCAAATCTTGCCAACTATCAGGTAAATAGATTAATCACTGTAATAGCAATAAAAAGAATTGGGCTGTGGATGTTCCCCCGAGAGTTGCGCTGTGGAATACTGATGCCAAGACTGTTACCCGAACGAGGAGGCCGATCCTCGGGTAAAAAAACAAAAAAAAACCAGCTTTGGAGCCAATGAACGGATTCGATTGAAATGTAAGACAGCCCAGTATCAGATCCTGATCGGCCAAATCCCAAAAACACAACATGGTAGGAGGTGAATTAAGGGAGATATTAAAGGTTAAAGAGCGAGAATCTATGACAATAAGTACAGACTCCCCGTCGCTCTCTACGGACCGACCGTGCAGAATACAATGGATCTGGCGAGAGGGTAGCCTCACTTCGAGGAGTCGCTGGAGATAGGTCAAGGAACTCAAATTACACGGGCAAAGATAGAAGGGTAAGATGCCACGGTTTGAGTACGATTTAACAAGGCGTAGACCGAACATTTAGAATAGCACATAAATAGACAAGCGGGGAAGCGGAAAACACAGTTTATCTTACACAACCTCTTGGGAACCTTCCGCGCTTGCAAGTACACAGTTTATCTTACACAACCTCTTGGGAACCTTCCGCGCTTGCAAGTACTCGTCTCGTGTGTCTAACCAATCAGTGTTGTGTTTAGTTCCCAAGGATTGTTTACAATCACGATGGAGTAGAGAGCGGGAAAGAGCCCACGTAGGGGGCGTTCAACCCCTTGCCTCCCTCGAAGATGCTGAGATCTAGAAGTGTGAAGTCTTACTGTCTAGAAGCCATCCCATTCATCATGCTGCCAGGAGCATCAACATTGTCAAGTGAAAAGTGTGACTGGAGAAGCTTCGTCCACCCCGTCGTAACTATAAATGCCCAATGAACTCGCATATTTACGTATAAATTACTTACTGACATTGCTTATTATGGTGATTAGATCATACCAGCGATAATTTTATTATGTAAATCAGAATTTCAGTCATCCAATTAGGCAAAGTACTTAACCTTCAGATTGTCCGACACTATAGATTGTCGCTGTAATTATATAACGGTGATCAAATTTGACCTAAAAAAAGCAACAATATAAAGGTAAACCTAATAACATTCAATTATACCTGCATAAAGGAGTAGTGTTTTCGTCCAAGCTTAAGCTCATACCTGAACATAAGATACCCGGAAACTAAAACATGAATGAAAAAAATAGGAAAAGATGTTATCAATGCTACTGTCTTTAAACATCACCCGAAACTAAATTTGTATTAATTAATGATATCTTTTGAAATGCTGAAGTATGCGTGAGTGTGAATGTAGGAATGAAAGGGGCATTAATGTGAATGTAGGAATGAAAGGGGCATTAATGTAAGTGTTTTATGCGTGTTCTCTTATCTAGCAATTATATAATATAAAGTAAACTAACCCTGTGGTGTGTAATTTGCAACTGCAACTATCCTATACAATCTCTTGGGCTCCAACTGATGGCACTTACCCTGGCACAAAAGGTAAATATTGTATGAATCATTGCCTATTGTTTATTTGTTTCTTTTTTGTTTACATTACCCATGTAACCTACCCCCAGCATCCTCATACACACTAAGGTAGACGCTGTTAAAGGGTGAAGGTCACATCCCTACAAATAAAAGCTCTGGGGATTCCCGCTGCCCTCTCTTATCTGCCGTCCACACATCTGTTAACCATAAAAACAACCTTTTCAAGAAGAAAAGGGGGACGAGTCATTTGTTGGAATTTCTTATGTAGCAGCAACTTTGGTCTTTCTTGGAAAGATTTATATTAAATTACTGGAAAACTGACTTCGAATTATCCAAATTTAACTTTCAAAATTTGAATTAAGTAGTCATTTTAAACATTTTTTTTAGATAGGGGTTTCAAGGGAACTGTGCTTTTGTTTGAATTATCCAAGTTCGAATTAAAGAGAGCACACTGTATTTCTACTTTGATCTATCAATTGCAAAAAATAAATTTATCATTTTCCTTAAAATATATATGCCCAAAATTACAAAATGCAATATTTTATTATGGGTCTGATTTTACAATAACTTACATGTCATTCCATTTAGATGCATTTTCCTAGGAGATTCTGTCTTACCAATATTATGCACTCTATGCATGTGAAATATGCAAAAAAAAAATTACACAAATACCTTGATTTTCTGTTGCATACGTACTTTACATAACTCACGTCTTCTCCTTTCATTACATGCATACAATTATGCGTTGTTTATCAGAAAAAAAAATAAACACAGAAACTGAAGTTAGGCAAAAATATCATGAACACATGGAGTTTTCAATGAAAACTTATACTTGTCAACAAGAACTTTCTAAAAGCCAGACACATGTGAAGTAGGGGTTACTGAATGTTGCATTCTTTACATTTATTACATTGGCTAAGTAGACGAGATGATTTTTCGTTTTATGTCCGCTTTACGTGCAGATGAGCTAATCGGGACTGGATCTACAGTTTTTAAAGTGAGGTCTGAACCACCATGTGCCTCCACTGGCTATCGAACAGCACCCTTTGATTACAAAGAGACCAAGTTGTAACTACGTAGAGGCTCCCGCAAATATGTATACACTCTGTGACCCAGGTATTATGTTCCTGGATTTTTTGTTTCCTACATTAACAGAGGCAGGTAATTATGAAGATCACGACAATCACAACATGATAGATACATACTTGATTTAACTTAATATTCAGAAACTAGGAGGTATAAACTAATCCTGAAATGGGTTCCTAGAACACAATTGCAAATTATCACGAACATTTTCTTTTATAGTACATTTCAAATGTTGAAACTAGTTTGTTTTTTTCCATATGCATGACCCTACTGTTCAGCTGGACTTGTTTTATCCACCAGAATTCCAAGATACACAAGGACCATTCTGCAGCATAGAGTAAGACAGTGGTGAAAATCAGGTCGTTGGCTTTACGTATAGTATTACTTTCGAAATTCCTTTTGTTTCATAATTTTTCTTTAATGGTAACTCATATACAATTTGAATACATCTGTGTTAGTGATGGGAAAAGTCGTTCCTTTTGTGGATTCGATTAGTTTCGTTCCACCCATCTTATTCCAGTTCCACCATGATTTCGTTCACTCGTTTCTTTGCGGAATCATGATTGCTGGAACCTCTCGTTCCAAGGAACGAGGCACATGTTTCGTTCCTCCTTGCCAGAAGAGGAGGTGGGGGAAATTGAAAATAATGCAGAATGGAGTTTTGTGCTGACAATGACCTGGTAATATGTGTGTGATAATTACACATGGCTAAAAGGTGGGCCCATTCAATGTTTTTTGCAGCGTTTTACACTTCCCGGATGCACTGCTCAACTCACTAATGTGAAAATATACTTTACTTTGAATGCAGAAAATTATCATCATGCATTTTATTCCCATTTATTATTGATATTAGCTATAACAAATAGTAGTCACACTAAAGGCGATGGAAATAAAGCTAAGAAAAATATGCCATGTGGTAAAAAAATCTCTCAAAGAGGCCGATTGCGTGTAATTGATTCGTCGACATAAATTTATCAATACTGAGTTTTTGAAAATATAAGTTTTTTTATGTCAACAACAAGAATGGTTCATAACTGATATTTTCTTTTTACCTTGTTGTATCTATTCTTGATAAAGGTTGTGTAGGGGAGGAAAGGGGGAGGAAAAAGAAAAATGCAACCGACAAATATAATTAATAAATCCAATTGCAAGGGATGCTAAATGATTACTGTGCTCTTCTCTCAAAGTAAACGTATTTTCATTAATTTCATATACATAGTTACATCCCTTTCTTTTTAGAATACAAAGTTCTTGTGATTCAAATTCAGATTTCAGCGAACATTTTATTTTACGAAGCGCAGGTGCATTTCACACACACCTGCACCTTCGCTTCTCTCCAGGCTGTTTGGTCGGAACGAAATCTCTTATGATTCGTCCACATCCAGAAACTTATTCCAAGGTTCACTGACTAGTCCTTCGAATGTACAGTCACCCTATTGGGGAGCTGGGAGCGAGTTAAAAACTGAACTAATGACCTCTCTACTCCTTGGCTTCTTGGTTGGTTCCTTCCGACCTCAAAAGTGGGTAAAGGAGGAAGAGGAGTTTAGCGGTGATGATCCTAGCAGGAAACTTTCCCAGGAATGGGAAATTTTGGAGTCAAGGAAGGGAAAAGGGCGAAACATCTAAAATGTGCAAGAAAAGGTGGAATTATACATCATGCATTAAATAATACTTACCTTTTTCCTTTGTTGACATATAAACACGTGAAATGTATTTTCTTGCAATTCGAACTCAGCTGTTCGTGATTGAGTTAAAAAGTGTAAAAACATTCATATGCTAAAACATTAATTAACAATAACGACTGAAATAAAACAGATTTTGTCCAATGTGAAGAAGATAAATTAACTATATACTCAGTGATTTATCCAGCTCTAAATAACATGGCTATATTTCTTTTTTTGCAAGACCCCTTTAAATTTATTCAAACATCTAATTTGGTAGCCAACCCCCATGGCGGAGTGGTTAGCACATCGTGCTACGACACCCGGGGTCCTGAGTTCGAATCCATGGAAATTTGTGAGTGTCCATTCATCAATTTCATCAGTCATCAGCAAATTAGCCAAAAGTGGCACAAAAAGCAAAGTAAAAAAAAAAAGCACATCAATCAATCAGTCTAATTTGGTGCTAAAATTTGCCTTTACATCACTTTCACCCTCCTAGATTGGAAGTTCTGGATAAATCCTGAAAGAAGGGACCATTTATTTTCTATATTATTGTATTTCTTGGTTGTGGAAGACATGGAATTTTAAGGTTGAAAGGGGAAGTCTTTGCTATACGGGAGGGAAATTTTTTCTCGGAGACAGGACAGAATTTTGCAGAATTCACATTGTCCATAAGCCGCTATTTAGACCAGACCACGGTGCTTCGGAATGGGCAAAATACAACTTTCCTACTCCCCCCCACTCTTCCCTCTCCAAAGAGTGTCTTTTCATTCAATGTAGAGGCAGATAACGGGAAAGTAAGGGAACAAAAGGACAAGACAAGCCGCTTGTAGAAGTTCCTCGCATGTGTTGACAACGACGCAGGCCCAGTAGCTCTGCACACAACCGGAATAAATTCCAGCTGACTTCCGGAATCGGAACTATTCGTTCCGGAACGACCCATCACTAATCTGTGTGACTAGAAAGACTGCATGCAAGATAACAAAAACTTGATTTTTTTTTTCAAATTATACCAAATGTATTGAATCTTTAATATTAATTGCTGTATTATTGGAGGGAGCAATTTTACAATACCGGGAATTTCTCCATTTTGTTTGAAATTCGGCATACTCACTAATTTTGGTCCCCTAATCACAAATCTGAAGTTAAAATTTGGCGCTCACACGTGGAAATAGCAAAATAATCGAAATTAGGTGCTTATTTCTACACCCTCGATTTCGGCCCTTTTTTTAAATTTTTTGTGAACATTATGTGATGCTAATTGTGAAGAACATAAATCTGGAGCGCAAAAAGAACTATGCACCACAGTAACGATCTTTCCACTGCTTTCCACCTCCATTCTTCCACGATCAATGATCCCCAAATGAAAAAGTAACAATATGGGAACGATGTAGACACAGCAACAAGTACGCAACGAATACCAACCCTCACTTGTCCACATCAAATATGGCTACCACGGTAGTGTATGGACAATCATACCGGTGTTAATTACATATAATTCAGGAATTTCTATACATGAGCACCAAATTTTAACTGCAGATTCTTGATTAGGAGGCCCAAATTAGTAAGTATCCGAAATTTCAAACAAATTGGACAAATTCCCTGTATTGTTAAATTATACCGTAATTTTTCCATCTTGGTCTCCTGAAAAATATATATATATATATATATCGAGGACTATGCAGTAAATGGACATCCCGAGATGAAATAAGACTCCCACAATGATTTGGCACTGAACATAAAGTTATTCACTAGGCCTTTCATAAACTAGGAATGATAACTATGTGTGTACTCACCTGCAGCTGCATTTATGAGCTGAAGGATTAACGGCCTTCTTGTCACAATTCCTGAACCTCGAGGAAGGAAATCCCTAAAAGTTAAACATAAACAAATTAATACTAAAGAAATCAAATCTACTACATCATCTGTGAACGTTATTTTTGCCACCATCAAAATTATATTTATACCATATTTACTCAAGTACCCCACATCCTGCAATCAGCTGTACACCTGATTTGGAACGAAAAAAGTTTTTTTTTCTTTTTTCTTCTTCAATCAATGCAACAAGTCGTTCATGGCAGTAGTATTATTGTTGCATTACACCAATCTGTATAACAATATTCCTTTAACTATTTTTATTACAGAGTGTCAGATGGTATTTCAAAATTTCAATTGATTCATCTTTCAAAAATACATATTGGCATTCAATATCCTGAACACAAAAATCAATGAAAATTAGATTATAATGATCAATTTTTTGCAAGTTTTAAAATATGTTCCCTAATATAAGAACCTTTGCAAAATTTGGAGAAGTTGTGAAATTAAATGTCACATTTTTGTGATAGATTATAGTCAAATTCAATGTATTAGTATTTATACTTTGTATCTCATCTCTGTTACTAATGGCTAATAACATTGATGAGGATAAATTATAAGATGACACTGATTAAATGAATACTCACAAATAAACATCCATGCCCAGGTCCAGACTTGAACCTGGAACCTATGACACCAGGATTATGAATCGAGCATTAAAGAGTTCACCCACAGAGGCAATGTGATTTTTATACATCCTGTCAGAACATACAACTAGAGATAGCTTTACTTGTGCCACTAGTTAACTTGACCTCATACTTAATTTTTGCAAATGATCCGTGTAGCCAAAGTTAGAAATATTCATTATAAATGTTCTAGTTTCAAACAACATGTGAAAAGTAATATTTACACCCACCAAGTAAGCATGGTCGAGTTATTAAGGGTTCAAATCAGTGTTCTAAATTAATGGTCACAAGTTGCCATGTTTGATGGTTATACACTTCTCATCATTATAAACTTCATGCAAAATATGCATTTTACCTGGAATCTCTTTTTAATACAGGAATATCACATTTGAAGTTTTCAGTTAATTGGACTGGGTAGAAATTACTTTACATTTTATCTTTAGTATAATTATGACTACATGAAGGATTGGATTATCCGCTGTACCGTACTTGCAACGTTGTTTTAAGTGTTCAGCACATTCCTCGGTAACGGTACAGATTGTTTTATGATTTTTTTTAAAATTATCCTAGCAAGAGTACTAATTATCGTAGAATTTTGGCAATCATTGTCACATGAAATTTGAACCTTCCTTAAAGTAATAAGATCTGCTTGGATTTTGAAAAAGTTATTTGTGTTGAAAAAAACAACTTAAAAATTACCTTACGCAAGCATGAACGCTTCCCATGGACAATACATTTTCAGCTGACAAGCAACTGTAAGTGTCTTAGACTAGTGGTAATTAATGTAGAAGTAAATCGGAACCTTAGTAGAATGCCTTTAGGGACTTTTATTTTAATGCTAAGAGAACCAAACCTGGCCTGCCTAACCTAACTAAGAAAGCATATATTGAACAAAATCTTACGTAATCGCTAAAACTCCGTAGTATGTGTTAACAGAAATAAATAGATATCGAACCATGATAAAATTCCATTTGTAGAATGATGAAGTTGCAATAAAACTTTTAGCATTTTGAGAAGAGCAGGCCTTTTCCACTGTCTCCGAGGTAGTTTTTATACTATCCGTACCTTTTTAATGTGTTTGACCTATGCAGGTCCATTTACACCTTCCATTTTTAACCTTTCTCACGGGGCTTTTTACACCCCTTTTTTTAAATTTTGATGTAAGGGTTTTAGATAAGGGGATCTTCTCCACATAAACTGAAGGGTGTAAAATGGCTATGCATGCCAATGCACACAAAAACTTTTAAATCAGTCATCAATGAATACTTCATGACAGTCAATAGAGAACAATCACAAAGAATGTCCTAGCCTGGATTCACATTCAACACTTCTAGTTTCACAGCAGCAATTGATTTACATTTCTGCCTGCACGGGGCTGGTGACCGATCGTACCCCTCGAAAATTCAAACTTTTTCTTCCCAATCTGCACATTTCAATGTTTTAAGGTGCATGAAAGTGATTTTAACATGCGGGAACCACAAATAAGCGAGATATTTATCCTCAAAATGCGACCACGGCACGTCCAATTCTTCGCATCCCGGACTACTTTCCCCACTTATTTGAAGAAATTTTCATCTTCCATGCAAGAAATCAACAGCAGATTTCGAAGGATAATGTGTAATTACTAGGGCTCGGAAGTTGAGGAAAAACCCTTTTTTCTTTTTCCTAGTGTCCGAAGACGAGGCCCAACATAATATATGTTCATTTTGGGTCATTGTAGGCCAGAAAAAGGTGGGTTTTATTTGTCCTTTTTTGCCTTTTTCAGCGTTTTTTGGCTTATTGGTCCTTTCTTACGTCTTAATGGCTTTTTTTTTTTTTGCAACTTCACCTTCTTTCGACTACGTTTTTACTGCACATTCTCACTTCGAATCATCACCTCTTAAACATCTTTTCTGTAGTAAAGAAATAAAAAGAAAAGAGAATAAATATATTTGAACCGATCCCTGAAACGAGAGGAAAACATTTTTGGATGACTGAAGCAGGTACGGTACAAGGTCCTTTAACCGTAACTTGTCTAGGTCGCGCTGTAAATGGCAACTTTCTCTTGTTTTGAAGCTTTCAGCAGGGTGCCTACAACCAGACAGCACGCGTGTGCAAAGATCTCAAGTCAGATAAGGAGGTGCTGCGCATATTCATTAAATATATAATTAATTTGGATCACATTTATACGTCCTTTTTTCAGTTTTTAGGTCCTTTTTTTATATTTTTAGGTCTTTTTTTTTTTGGCAATTTATAGGTCTTCAACTTCCGAGCCCTAGTAATTACCATCATGAAGAAAACCAGTAAATTTATAAAAATAATGTCTGCTATACATCTCACATTTCTTTTTCTTGGCAACTCACGAATGTACACACAGACTCTCTATTGATGAAATCGTAAATTTGAAATATCGTAGAACAAAATGTTTGGTAGCACACTTTGCCCAAGTTCCTTTTGTTTTATTGCGATTTCATCATGCTACGAATGCAAATTTTTACATGGTTCGATTTCAATGTAAGTCTGTTAACATATACTGTGGAGTTTTAGCGATTACATAAGGTTTTGTTCAATATATGCTTTTCTGGTTAGGTTAGGCAGGTTAGGTTTGGTTCCCTTAGCATTAAAATAACTCCCTAAATGCATTGTACTAAGGTTCCGATTTACTTCTACATTCATCCCCATGCTTCTACTAGGGCCTCCCTCATGACGCAGTGGTAGCATCATTGCCTTGTAATCAAGGGGGTGGAGGCACAAGTGGTTCAGATCCCACTTTAAACTGTAGGTCCAGTTTCGATTAGTCTTACTGTGCATAAAGTGGACTTAAAACACCAACTCAAACCAAACTATACTTCTACAATATTTATTGTTGCTTGTCGACGGAGAATATCTTGTCCATGAGAAGTTCGTAAGGTAATTTTCAAGTTGTTTTTTTCAACATAAATAACTATTTTCGAGTCCAAACAGTGCTCATTACTTTAAGGAAGGTTCAAATTTCGTGTCACAATGATTTTCAAAATTCTACGATAATTAGTCTTTGTGCTAGGAGAAATGATAAAACAATCGGAACCGTTACCGCACACTTTCCATTCACCACGTTCACTTCAACGATATTTATACTAAGAGAACCAAACCTAACAACGTGTCAGGCATTCCTCATGTGCATGATGTCCTAAATCATACCTCATAAAATCGCCAATTACTCGCTTATAATGCATTTCCGCACACTAAAAACAACACGAAACTGTCATATGAATAAAAATCTTTCCAAACCACTAAAAAATTTCAAGTTTCTCACGGGGGTACACCATCACCGAAAATATTTTACATAAACCCTCAGATAAACTATACAAATTTTAATTCAAGAATCCATGTTGCAGAGTTCGTCAAAAGCTAAAAAATGCACGTCTCTCAAATTATGTACTTGTAGCATCCAACTTTTTGCTATTGGATCATATCTGGCAACTAAATTATGAACTTTGCCACCTCAATGTTAAGGGTAACCCTCTATATAATGGACATATAGTTTCGAACACCAGTTGATATCACAGACAACTGTTTTCCTACAGATGTTCATCATTTTTATACTATTTACTCCAGTTCTAAAGCAGTATGCAACAAATGGTTGACAGTAAAAAAAACATTGTACTGGTACTTAAAATAACCCTGATGTTTTGAAAAATTTAGAACAAAATTTCTTATTTTACAATAGGTCACATCAAGTTAGAACAACATGGGGGAGATATTTTGGGGCTTCTCAAATATCCCCATTGCTAATCTGCATTAGAGGCAAAAAAAATTAAGGGTCTTAATTGTTGAAATAATTAATTTCCTAAGTTATATTTAGATTAATTGTGGTAACAGTTAGTTATAGGGGAAAACCATTTCTTCATTTTTACAGAAAAAACTACTTACGAAATTAGTTTCTCTAAGGTTTCCAACGTTCGTTGAGGTATTTTCTTTCATCATGGAATCTATTTGACCGGGAAATCATGTATTTTTCAAGAGAAATATCTCACCGACGTACAAGTGCCATTGCTTTCGCTACGTGAACCGGATGCTGCATACGTTTGACGACATAACCCCCAATCAGTGTTTCCAACCCCCCATTTTTTTTAACTATGCTTGCCTAACCTAACCGTATCAGAAACGGTTCGTGGGGCTATCCGTTAACTACCCATGCATAATGTACAATTTGCACACGCGACGAACACGATAGCAGGTATTTTTCGGTGAAGAAGGGTGGAAACACTGCATACCTACAACACTAGTCAACCTCTGCTCGCCATATTGTGCGTTACAGAAGTGAAGAAAGGAATAACAAAAACTACTCTCTACATGAAAAATTGTGTTTGTTTTCGTGTAAAAAGCATAATGGCACCTTGAACTACGTGCTGCAATACACAATTGGTAATTACGAACCATGCAAAACACAAAATATCCGATTTTAATGTGTCTCCGATATAACGAACTGTTACCTGCATGGTTATATTTTATAATGTTACAACTCCAATGTCTATTATCTGGTTTTGAAGATGTGTGTACACATGTAACACAGTAAATAATACAAAAATGGAGGGGGGCGTATATACAATTTGTTTAATGACAAATGTACCGGTAACAGTTTCGATTGTTTTATGATTTCACCTAGCACAAAGACTAATCATCGTAGAATTTTGGAAATCACTGTCACACGAAATTTGAACCTTCCTTAAAGTAATGAGCACTGTTTGGACTCAAAAAAAGTTATTTATGTTGAAAAAAACAACTTGAAAATTACCTTAAGCATTTCTCGTGGACAAGATATTCTCCGTCGACAAGCGACAGTAAATATCGTAGAAGCGTGGGAATGAATGTAGAAATAAATCGGAACCTTCGTAGAATGCATTTAGGGACTTTATTTTAATGCTAAGGGAACCTAACCACGAAAGCATATATTGAACGAAACCTTAAGTAATAGCTAAAACTCCACAGTATGTGTTAACAGTCTTACATCGAAATCGAACCATGTAAAAACTGCATTCGTAGCATGATGAAATCGCAATAAAACAAAAGGAACTTGGGCCAATGTATCTTACAAGTCGATAATATTTGAAGTGCAGTGAATGTTTTGTTGATTAAAGTAATACTTCAAAATAAATTGAATACAAATATTTTTCAGTGTTATTGTTTCCAGTTGTGTGCCTTTGACAATCGATTCTTCATCGAAACAAAAAATACATAAAAGGAGAAAACCAGACTTCGACATACCAAAAATAAAAAGGACAATGTTTATTATGGGGTACATATTTAAATAGCTTTTGACTACTTCGTTTATTCCAAAAATATTATGTCCTATCTAAACGTCAATTGATTTGCTAAGAATATCTACTCAACTCAACGACATTCAATTTATTGATCGATAGAAGTGTTGTTCTCTTGTAAGTAGTACATAATGAAAAGCTCTAGTCTTTTAACTTCTACAATAGAATAATGCAAAAAAAATATAAAAAAATACGTGCACAATTTTAACAGCAGATATAAGATAGACTTACCTGCCGACAAAATTTTCCAACACCGAGCTTTTTCCAGCGCTCTGACCTCCCACAACAGCAATTTGTGGAAGATCAAGCTGCATATGAACACCAAGTTGAGTGAAGGCATCTTGCAGTTTATTTACAATAGGGATAAGTTGCTCTAATCCCGGATTACCCGACATTTTATCCTAATTTCACACGTCCACTTCCCCGCTAGTTCTGATTTCGGATTCTCCTGCGGGGAGGAAAACCAATATGGCGTTCTTCCCACAATTCCTCACTTTCAATGTGGTTCAAAACATGCTCCGATGAGTTCAAGTTCAAATCAAAAATTCCAATTGTCTTTGGAGAGAAATTACTACGATGTTCCTTTGGACAGGATCACTCGTCATATTTTATATCATTGTTCGTGTAAAGTTTGTCATTTTGCATCACTTCTGTTTTCAGCTCCACAACTACTTCATGCTTGATGGAGGAGGAGAGGGAGGGTCACAAATCAATGAAAATGAATGAAAGCATTTTATCAACAGTGCTGCTCCTGCTACTTGTCACTACAAAATTTTGTATTAAAATGAATTTAACGGTTTAGAACGTATGGGTACAAATGCTGTGCGAACAGGGACGTCGGAACCGGATGACTTGCCTTCCCACTCATCATAGTCTTTTTGCCCCCCCGGTTGCGAGCTAAAAATGAGACTATATTCTTTCCAACTTGTGTTTCGTTTTGAAAAAATTGGAAAAATATTTTTGCACTAGTTAAATGAACGTGGACTCAAGTTTCGATACCAGCAAGAAGTACGTGACAGAAAGATCCATGTGCACATAAGAATCGCAGCCACGTCTCCGCAAATCAAGTGTAAGGTGGAATTATCCCCTTATAAATTCGCAGTTTCGATTTTACGAACAGTTGCAGTCGGTGTAAAACAATAAACCCCACGTATCCCGATGGGAAGCGGGCAGAGAGCAGCCTAATTTTGAATCTCTTCTTTTCCATCTGCAACTACATTCCGTGGATGCAAGGGCTCCGAACCACGGGGGCAGGTGAAGCTTGAGCCTTCTAGGTAAAAAGGTGAGGGTGAGAAAAAATTCGAGACAACGCGGTGGTCTAATGGGTACGGCGTCTGACTGCCACGCGGAGACTCGGGTTCGATTTTCGTGCTGGGTGATCTAAGGCCGGAATTTTTCCGGGCTTATCCCCGCAAAAAGCGGCACCCGGGCTCACCCAGCCTAAAATGAATGGGTACCTGGAGGTAAATGCGGCCGGAGCTTGGTGCTGATCACATCACCTCCAAAATGTCCGAGATCGAAAATGTGTGGACCCTACCCCCATATCTCTTAAATGTGCCTACATGGCACGGTGCTATTAGCACGGGCTAAAAACAAAGTCACATGTGAATATAAGAATGAATGGTGTTACCTCTCTCTGAGATCTAAAACTAAGCCATCAGCCCCCCTGAACATGACGTTTAAAACAAACTGTAAACTTTTAATAAATCTAAATGGCAAAGAAATGAAAGTTCCTCCCTTGGTTGTTCCGCCTCTACCCACAAGTGCTTTCAGTATTGCCTGATGTGAAGAAGCCACAGAGGAGGGGGCAAGATTGTCTTTTTGCTCCCCCTCCCCCCAGTGACGCCTAAAAAAATCAGACTACATATATTTCAACTTATCTTGGTTGTGAAGAATATTTGGAAAAATATTTTTGCACTACATTTGTGAACGTGCACTCAAGTTTCCGTTAACAGCAAGAAGCACGTGACAGGTCAGGTCTCTGCAAATCAAGTATCCCGTAGGAATTCACTGCTTCTGTTTCCAATTTTGTTTGAAGCTTGCCAGGTTTTGTACCTACAAGAGCGCTCGCATATAACAATTCACCGGGGAGGGACACAGAGGACAGCTTAATTTTAAATCTTCCGGTGCACTTTCCGAACACGAGCTTTCTTTAGAGACCCCTTGCTACATAGGCGCCGACTCCATGGGGCTTGGGGGAGCTCGAGCCATCCAACGTTAACGATTTGGGGCAGAGCCCCCGTAAGTAATTTTTCTTAAGATCTAATGTATTATTTTGCTTCTCTTGTGAAGTTTACTCTGAATTGTGCCACATGAACTTAACTTTAAATACACATTTGAAATGTTCTAGACCATCAACTTTGGGGGCTGAGACCGCTAAAGCATCGACTTTGGGGGGCAATGACCAGAGACAGCAAAACAAATTACTTATTACTATATACTAAGTATATAATTATGAGTATTGTTAACATTTTTACTAACAAGAGTTTCGAAAGACGATGTGCATGAACTAGGGGAGTGGATGGGACGTTCGGGCTACAAATGGCTCTCGCATGACATTCAGAACGAGATCATTGATATATTAGGGAGATCTGTTTTGCGCTCCGTGGTAGCAGATATTAAAAGTGGGGAATATTTTGCTATTGTGGTTGACGAAACTTGTGACATATCCATCCTTGAATAATTGATATTCTGCACTCGAACTGTGAATGAAAATTTTGTTATTTTTGAGGAATTTATGGGCTTTTACGAGATTCCGAACACTGAGGCCAAAACTTAAAAAATAGAGGGAGTGAGTAATTCATTAATTTATTTCAGTGATCAGAGGCCCCCCCCCCAATAATTTTAACAAGTCGGCGTCCCTGCCTTGCTCTCAAAAAGGTCATCGGCCATGAGAAAAGGAGCACCTTGTAAGTTCTTGGAAATTCAAACCTAAGCTAATCTCCCCTTCCATTTCCAAATTTAGACTTGGTCAGACGACCCGGTCATTGTTCAGAGTAGAATAACTGCAGAAGACGTGTTTCGGTATTTACTCTGCAAATTGCAGTGATGAGTTTGGATTTCCTTCCACACCAAGCGATATAACTGTGTAGTCACTGGCGGACTACTATACTATATATAGTTTATAAACATTTAAGTCATTTGCAGAAAGTAGACCGACGGCAAGATCGCGCATCCGTGCACCGCAATTAGTCACCTGATATAGAATCAAGAGATTGGTAAGGGCTTTAACGCTGCAAACTTTGGAGTGTATGAACCACTTCCTCTCGTGGGAAGGGAGGAACTTTTATTTCTTGGCCATTTATATTTATTTATAGTTTACTGTTTTGTTTTAAACGTCATGTTTAGGGCTGATGGCTTAGTTTTAGACCTCGGAGAGACCGTTCATTCTTATGTTCACGGGTGATTTATTTTGATGTTGGGAGGTTAGTTTTAGGTGGCAAGGTCGAGGAATGATCGATATTTTAGACATCTTGGGGCCGGGGGTTAGTGGGGGGATCGCTTTCAGTCTTAGATTCTTCTCTCAAATCTGAAACATCTAAGAGGGGCTATTGATCTGAAAAGACATGTAAAGTTCAGACTGATTTCATTCAAACGCAATACAAAGTACCTAGCTGCTACGATAATTACAGATCAAAATATCTAATTTTAAAGCTGTTGGCATAGCGTAGCGACTTGCCCCATATTTGATACGTCGGCCCCCTCCAACCATTTGAAAGACTTCGTTGCGAAACTTAGCCAAGAAATACTCTAAAATTACAGATAGTTTCATTTCTTAATCTTAATCTCTGATTAGCACTCTGGGATTTGAAAATATTAGTAAAAGATGAAAGAATCGTTTTGTTACGCCATTTTAGAATCAGAAATGTTTTATATGTTGAAATATGAAAAATATAGCGCTTACCAAAAAAAAATATATTCCATATTGCCCAATCTCATCGACTGCCTTCACGATCAGCCAAAAATGGTAGAAAAGTGAAGTAAAATAAACTAAATCTATAGTTAAATTATTTCCTTTTAACTCTTTCATTCATGTAAGTCTTCTTTAGTATGCGACGTTTTTGTTATACAAGATTTATAAAATGATGAAATGGTAAATGAGAACACGGCTACGGGCAACTTTCTTTTTGACACATCGATCAGAAAGCTTCAGAAACATGGATTTTCTCAATACGTTTGCACGTGTACTTCGAACCATTTTAAAAGTAGTGCGTTTCCAGTTATGTTAATAATCATTAAAGGAATGCCTCAATACCATCATGCTTCACTGCATGCGAAGATCGACTACCAGGCGGGGTTGGAAATTTGCGGTAATTATCGTAAGACCTAAAATTTCAGTTTTGGGCCTTCTCTTATAAGACTTCGCCACTTTGGATATTCACATATTCATTCAATAAGTATATATTTATTATTTATGTAATAAATAACTATATATAACAATAAAATAAAATAAGCTATTTAATTATATACAGGGTGTTTCTAAAGGTCGTTTACAACGCTTGGGAGGTGATTCCTCACACGAAAACAAGCAAAAAGTGTGAGTTCCATTTTTACGACTGAGGCCTCGTTTCCGAGATAGGAGCCTCGCAAAAGGTGACAAAGTGAACGTCACACCTAACTGTAACGAATACTATCACAGATAGAGAGGCGGTTCCAAGGGAATCATAAAGGAATCGTATGTGCTCAGTCCGGAAGTCACTATGAAAAGTTCACTGCACGCATGCGCAATGGAGTCCTCAAAGGAATTGGGGATTTCCAGCAAGAACAATGCATGAAAAGGGTATGTAACGCAGCAAGAAGGACCGTGACAATGAGAAATGCGTTAAAGACAACACATCCCGACCTCAAACATCAAAACATGAGCACGGAACACAAAATCCGAAAAGTTGAGCACGGTTGCATACCCCAGTTACACGCGAGGAATGAACGAATCATGTCATGTAGCATACGAGACACATATTACTCCACCAGGAGGAGGGAAAGAAAAACTCAATATCAGATGATTGCGACAACGTGTATTTTTACACGCGACAACTACGTAATATCCCCCCCCCCACACACACACACAACAAACAACAAAAGCTACAATGTCTTACGCTCAGACAGTGCGTGTCACTGTACACCAACTGAAGATGTCACTTTCACCACACAAAGGGGGTGGGGAGCAATACCAAGAGTGTTTTCACTAGGATTTGCTGAGGGCAATAATCACAGACGGTTTTCAAAATGTCTGCCGTTCACTTCCACGCAGAGATGACAGCGACGAATCAAGAATTGTCGAGTACGAGCAAACAAGCCAGGTGTATCTGCTACCGTCGCGTCGGCGACGTTGATGCGAGCTGATGTGACAGGTGTGTCGTATACGAGTGTTTTCATTTCTCCCCAGAAGAAAAAAATCGAGAGGGTTGGGGTCTGGCGACCTCGGTGGCCAAGGCACAGGCTCATCCCTATCAATGAACCTATTGCGAAACACGTCATGCAGGAAATGTCGTACATTACGATCGAAATGAGCTGGTGCCCCATTGTGTTGGTACCACATTTCTTGCCGCAGTGCCAAAGGTACAGTATCCAACAGTTCAGGCAGAACCTCACTAAGAAATGCATGATACGTGCGACCATTCAGGCGAGCAGGGAGAATGTATGGTCCAATTAAATGATCATGTACTATCCCGCACCACACATTCACTGAAAACCTGTGCTGGTGATGGGCCACAAAAGTGCATGTGGGTTGTCAAAGTCCCAGACATGACTGTTTCTACTATTGAGGATATCCTGGTGAAAATGGCTTCATCTGTCCACAATACCTTTGCCCCGAAGTGAGGGTTTGTGTTCAGCTGATGCAACAACCATTGGCAAAACTCCATACGAGGGCGAAAGTCACGAGGTAACAGTTCTTGTACTTTCTGCAGTTTAAAAGGGAGCATTCCTTCCTCTGACAACACTCGCCAAACATTCACATGAGACGTGTTTCGTGCCCGAGCGAGCACGCGCGTACTGGTGCCAGGACGTTCTGCGACCGCTGTTAACACATCTTCTGCAAACTGATGTGTGCGTACACTTCGGGGTCTTCCAACTTCTTGCCGTGGTGGTAACACTGACCCTGTTTCACGCAGTCGACTGTCCACTACCTGAAGGAAGGCGTGAGACGGTAAACGTCTATGTGGAAAGCGTTCTCCATAAAGACGCCTTGCCTCACGGTTATTACCACGTGCCTCCCCATACATGAGATGCATGTCTGCTAGCTGCTGGATCGTATACGCAGCCATCTGTGTAATAGGGAGCTGGAACTGCAAAGTATCGTTTTTGTTTAACACTGGCACACTGCACAAATTGGCCGTATCACCGTACGAACACCACAGACCAATTGTTGCGATACTTGACTTGCCCACTCCACCACGTCAACTTCTTTCAATACAACATACTAGTACTCTTCAATCCGTATGACAACCTAGAGCGAACTGCTGATCATATCCCAGCACCTGCAACACGACTGGGACGACTGCTGGAGAGAACCAACCCTTCGAGCTCCTCTCGCGGGTACAGCAGTCATGAAGGTCAAACGTAGACTACGAGAGCCAGACTTGCCTGCGCAGCGCTTCCAAAACTGGTCTCTTTTACGTCACAGTAATCCTTTACGAACACTCTTGGTATTGCTCCCCACCCCCTTTGTGTGGTGAAAGTGACATCTTCAGTTGGTGTACAGTGACACGCACTGTCTGAGCGTAAGACATTGTAGCTTTTGTTGTTTGTTGTGTGTGTGTGTGTGGGGGGGGGGGATATTACGTAGTTGTCGCGTGTAAAAATACACGTTGTCGCAATCATCTGATATTGAGTTTTTCTTTCCCTCCTCCTGGTGGAGTAATATGTGTCTCGTATGCTACATGACATGATTCGTTCATTCCTCGCGTGTAACTGGGGTATGCAACCGTGCTCAACTTTTCGGATTTTGTGTTCCGTGCTCATGTTTTGATGTTTGAGGTCGGGATGTGTTGTCTTTAACGCATTTCTCATTGTCACGGTCCTTCTTGCTGCGTTACATACCCTTTTCATGCATTGTTCTTGCTGGAAATCCCCAATTCCTTTGAGGACTCCATTGCGCATGCGTGCAGTGAACTTTTCATAGTGACTTCCGGACTGAGCACATACGATTCCTTTATGATTCCCTTGGAACCGCCTCTCTATCTGTGATAGTATTCGTTACAGTTAGGTGTGACGTTCACTTTGTCACCTTTTGCGAGGCTCCTATCTCGGAAACGAGGCCTCAGTCGTAAAAATGGAACTCACACTTTTTGCTTGTTTTCGTGTGAGGAATCACCTCCCAAGCGTTGTAAACGACCTTTAGAAACACCCTGTATATATACAGGGTGTCATTTTAATGGCGCCCACGGACCACGGAAACGTATACAGGACATCAAAACAAATAACTTTTTTCAGTAACATTTTTCTCGTTGGTGCGTCGTTTCGGCGCTACAGTCGTTCCAAAAAGCCCGTTTTGCCGCCTTAATGCTGGCAACCACATACAACATTTGATTGCATTTGTGACGTCATATCCCCTCGTGAAGCGATGCGTTACAGGGTTGCCAGGAACACATATATTCTGTGAAAAATGACAGCTACAATCAGCCACATTATGTACCATAAAACAAAACGAGAAAACACGTTCTGTAACCTAACAGGAAGTAAACAAACGATACGAAAAATGGTAGAAAGAAAATAGAATTCAAGTGGAAGTGGTCATATCGAATTTTGTATCAGCTTGCATGTCAAATATTTGCAAATCTAGTTACCAAGTTGGCATCTACAATTTAGTCTATCCACTTCGTCCTTCTGATACTAGTTGTCTGTGACACACTGAACAGATGACAAAATAGAAATGAAAGAACTCAAAATTCCAAAGGTAAGCAACACATAATATAATGTATATTCAGGGCATTATGAGGCAAGTGACAAAAATGGTTGAAAATACAGGGATATAAATAGTAGTAAAACAGACTCTCCGACGTCTGTGTTTATCTACGCACCGGATACACATGTAATAGTTTGGAACTCTGAACAGGGCAGTATATTCGCTACTGATTCATCATTAGATTGTTACTGTGGTTGTACAGTGGGATCCATGAGTATTACCGTGCAAATTGTGCATCACCATGTTCGTGCACTTTATTTGACCCAATAAGAGCTTCAAGAATTAAAAGAAAACTCAAGATAAGCTGTTGACAACTTCTGCACCAGCATATATAAAAATCCATCGCTTAAAACCACATAGGATGTAAGAGAAAAATTAATTAAAATAGTCATGGACAATTTGCACGGTAATACTCATGGATCCCATTGTACGTGTTTAGCCGTAATGTAACAACGTGAACCTCAGATACTTCCGTTATCAGCACAAAGTACCACAAGGCATCATCTGGACACAAACCTGTAGATATCAACCTTGCAACGAGATTTGCAAATATAATGGACATGTAGCTGGGCGTAAACAGTCACATGTAAGTTGTAAGTACAATAAAAGTTATTGTTGTTGATATTTGACATGTAGGCTGAGACAAAATCCGATATTGACTCTTCATTTTGAGAAGGAAAATGCCCGATTGAGTGAAAAAATGGCGTATTGGTTCAATAAGCAAGATTATTCGCTAGATTGAATCGAATGTGATGTGGATTTAATTGAAGGACTTGTGTAGTAAGATTAAGTAGTGTTTAGATTATTATCTATTGTGATAGAAAAGGACAAAAGTTGATTGATAATAATCAAATCTATTACAATTTAAGACGTTCAATATCCCTTTGGATTGTATTAGAGATGTGCTTTAACTGTCTCGTTTATTTATCATAATGGATCAAAAGGGAAGCAATATTGTTGAGGACGGACATAGTGCTATATGCAATAATACTATAACCAGTGATAATATTGATATAATATCATCTGATTCAAAACATGAAGAAAATGATGTAAATGATGTCATGGACATTTCACACAAAGTAAATGGGCCGAATAAAAGAAAGAACAATACAATACAAAATGAAATGGGTAACAAAAGTTCTAGGATGGAACACACTACCAATCATGAAGAAAAAATATACCAGTATGACATAGGTGCCAACGAACCCTATTTAGTGATAATAGAAAGTAGAAACCAACAGTTAGGAAATTTGCATCCAGTTAAAGTTGGATATATGTTGATGGATAATAATGTGAAAGTAAAGTATGTAGATCAAAGTGGACGAAATAGAGTTCGAGCATTATTCAACACGTCACAAGAAGCTAATAACTTTGTGAAAAATAAAGTGTTATTAGACAAGTTAGGAGTAAATGCCAGAATTCCTAAATCTTTAGTGGAGAAGGAAGGCCTTGTGTTTGGAATACCCACAGAATTTGAAATGCAGTATTTGGAAAGCAGTATAGAAAGCCCAGTGCTAGTGACTAAGATGGAAAGAATGAAGAAGAAAATATGGCGGAATGATGGGTCATTTAAGCTTGAACCTACTCAAGTCTTATGTGTAACTTTTAAGGGGACAGTTTTACCACAATACATAGCAGTTGGAAAACAAATAGTTGAGGTAGTGCCACGTGTGAAACCAGTGTTGCAATGTAATAGATGTTTCAGATTTGCTCACACAGGTCAACAGTGCAAGGGTAAAAAATTGTGTTATAAATGTGGCCAAGATTATCACGAAGGAAACTGCGAAATGAGTGAAACATGTATAAATTGCAAAGGAGATCATAATGCTTGCAACAAAATGTGCTCAAAATATCAGGATGAAAAGCAAATTCAAATTATTATGGCCGAGAAAAACATCTCATACTATGAAGCAAAAGGTATTGTGACGGGAAATAATTCAAAAAATATATCATGTGAACAAAAAATTAAATTATTTAGGGATCAATTTCAACATGAAACTGTTCGAAGAAGCGGATTGGAATTCCCTCCCATCAAAAAGAGTTATGTGAATGAGAAGAATGCACCAACAAGTGATAGTTGCAAGGAGGGCAGAGAGAGTTATTGTGCGAGTTTTGTAACTCAAATGGCGGAACAAAAGAAAATAGCAAAAGAGAATAGTGGTCAAAAAATGAGAGTACAATACAGCAAAGTTGTTACATCACCTCCAAAGAAGATTATGAAAACGGCTACAAGACGTATTGTACAACTCCCACGGGAAAACAAAAAGGATGTGAACGTGGATTCTTCATCCTCGTCAGACACAGAAAAAGAACAAATAAAATACAAATATCCAGTATATTTGAGAGAATCCCCTTATAGTAAGCAAGAACAAGATATGGACAATATAAATTGCAGAAGATATTCGGATCGTAAATCAGTTTCTTGTAGACAAAAGGAAATATATCAGTCATTGTTGGACCTTTTACCAGACATGATTGAATCAGTTCGTGATTTAAATGATTCCAGGAAGAAACAGAAGATTTTAATTTCAATGCAACAAATTATAGGAAAGATAATTGCAATATTATCAGAAAGTTAAACTTGTAGAAGAGGATCAATAGGTATGTCTTTTATAGTGCAATGGAATATAAATTCATTTACAGCTAGAAGATTAGAAGTATTACAAATTATAGATGAGCATCATCCAGGTATATTGAGTTTGTCCGAATTTCGTGGTAGACAGCATCAATATTATCAAATACCTCATTACGAGTTAATATCTAATTTACATACTAAAGATACAAGAGGTGTAGGTTTATATATACATGAAAGTATAAAATTTAAAAGAGTAACATTACCAGAATCATTAGGGTTGATAAAATTATTTAATGGAGAATTAATAGCAGTGAAAATTAAGATGAACACATTAGAGTGTACAATAGTTTCAATTTATATTCCATCGAGTTATAAATCTCAACATATTAAAGTCACACACTTTAATGAATTATTATATTATGTCCATGACAATGTCATTATCACAGGTGATATGAATGCTCATCATGAAGCATGGGGTTGTAATTATAGAGATGCATTAGGATGTAGTATTTTGGACTGGATTAGTGATCGATCATTACATTTCATGAACGATGGGTCAGCTACTCATTATCCATGGAATGGTAAATCACCAACAGCCATAGATTTAACTATTGTGTCAAATAATATAATAAATAAATTGTTTTGGGAAGTAGATTTTGTGAATAGGGGTAGTGATCATTTGCCAATTTTCATTACACTGTTAAATGATGCACACTCAGTACCTAAAATATATTCATTACCAATTAGAAGGTGGCAGGTTAAAAACATCGATTGGGAATTATATTCTATAATTTTGGACTCTTATATCGCAATGGAAGATATTAAACAGGAACAAAACATAACGTGTCAACGTTATTTACAATTAATAACATATGCAATGGATATTGTAGCTAAACGGAAGAAAATTAATAATAAAAACAACTTTCCTACTATAAGTTGGTGGAATGATGAGTGTCAAGATGCAAAAGAAGAAAGAATAAGATTGTCTGAAATATTTGCTGAACAACCTTTGCCAAATAATTGGATAAATTTAAAACAAGTAATTGCTAAAGCAAAACGTATCTTTAATAAAGCAAAAAGGCAAGCATGGGAAGAATTCTGTGAATCATTATCACCATCTGTTAAAACAAACACAATTTGGAAAAAAATAAATTTTCTTAAAAAAGGACATAAAATTAGAGTTTCACCTATAACAACAATTTGGCAAGAACATTTTGAAAAAAAGTTTACACCTAGTTATGTAAGAAATAAAATACCCGAGATTATAAATAATATAAGTTCCAGTGATGAAATTTATTCAAAAATAACATTGCAAGAATTAAGAGAAACTCTAAGTAATATAAAATCAACTGCTCCAGGATACGACGGAATAACGTATGAAATGATAGGACATCAATCGGACAATGCATTAAAAGTACTTGTAAATATTTATAATAATATTCTGAGAAGTGGAAATGTGCCACAAAACTGGAAAACACATCTGATACTACCTATACTTAAATCAACTAAAGATCCGAAAGAAGCTGAATCATATCGACCTATTACGTTGGCTCCTACAATTGAGAAGATATTTGAAAGATTATTATTAAAAAGATTAGAGTGGTATTTTGAGAAAGAACAATATTTTTATCCCTATCAGTTCGGTTTTAGGCTAAACAAGGGTTGTATTGATGCATTATCAACATTAACATTGCATGTTCAAAATGCAATGTATAAGAAACAATATACATTTGCTCACTTTATAGATATACAAGGTGCATATGATAGCGTTGATCCTCATATATTAATTGATATGTTAAATCAGACAAATACTCCGAAAATAATTATGAAGATAATATGGAACTTGATGATAAATAGGAAAATATTATTTTGGTTTCAGGACACACTTAGTGGGCCCCGTACCACTTCACAAGGATTACCTCAGGGAAGTCCACTGAGTCCATTATTATTTAATATATATATGAGAGGAATATTTCAATTTCATAATTCTACAATAAAAATAATTCAGTATGCAGACGACTTGTGTATATTAGGATCATTTTGTAATCCATATGAAGGTATTCAGAAAATAGAAAATAATTTTTATAAAGTGAAATGTTGGCTGGAGAGAATGAACTTTATCATATCACAGAACAAGTCAGCAGCTGTATGTTTTAATAACAAAAGTGAACATAAATATCCAAATACGTTGACACAAATTGCTGGTATTCCATTTCAAAATAAAATAAAATATTTAGGAATTAATTTTGATAGAAAATTAATGTGGATGGATCATATAAGGTATTTACAAGCTAAAGGTGAAAAAATTTTCAACATGCTTAAAATTTTAGGAAATACTAATTGGGGTGCTCACCCAAGAATAATGCTTTTATTTTACAAAAACTTTTTTAGGCCTAAGCTCGAATACGGATGCAGTATATATGGAAATGCTACAGAAAGAATTCTATCTAAGATGGATAGTTTAGAAAGAAAAGTCTTGAGGAGATCATTGGGTCTCATGAATTCAGCTCCCAATGTAGGAGTTTATTTAGAATCCATAGAAAAACCTTTTAAGTATAGATGCAAATGGATTACAAATAAATTCGTTTTCAAGTGCTGGGAAACACAAGAACATCCAGTAAATAAACTTATGCAAGACCAATGGATTTTATATCAAGAGAACAAAATAAAGGGACAATATTCAACTTTCCTACAATGTAAAATAGAATTTCAAGATTTATTTTCTACAATAATAACGCATAGCAAACATCCAATTTATGAAATTTCATATGATCAAATACCGGTAAGTAATATTTCATTAACAAGTTATGAAAATATTCAATTATATTTACAAAATTGGGAGAATTATAGATTCATATACACAGATGCATCAAAAAATAAAGAAGAAGTAGGATGTGCTTTTATTGACTCTTCAAATGGAAATATTAAAAAGTTTAGACTACCTGGAGAGTGTTCTATTTTCTCGGCAGAAGCATATGGAATATATCGTGCGTTGATGTACATTAATAATATTCCAGATAAAAGGATATTAATATTAACAGATGCTAAAAGTGTTTTGTACAGTGTGCAATCTTCATATAAAAAGTTATATAAGGCATCAGCATTGGTACTTTACATAATAAGATTGTATGTTAAGTTAACTACAGAGGGAAGGACAATTCATTTTGCATATATACCAGCACATTCAGGGTTTCATTATAATGAACTGGCAGATAAAAATGCTAAAGAAGCAAGACTTATGGATCACAGAACGAATATATTATTATCATATACAGATATGTTACCAAGAGTTAAAAACAAAATTCAACAAGATTGGGAGATATGGGTCAAACAAAAATTTACATATATGGGTCATTCATATAAAAATGTACTAAATTTAAACAATAAGACTCCGTGGTTTTATACATTTAATATACCCAGAAAGTTTTTAGTTTTAATACTAAGATTGAGATCAGGTCACATACGTTTAAATCACCATTTATATAAAATTAATTTAGTAAATTCACCTATGTGCAAGTGCAATCTAGATCAGGAAGATGCTCATCATGTTATATTTCAATGTCCACTTTATACCACTCAAAGGGAGATGTTATTCAAGAATCTAATAAAGAAAGGAATACCTCTTCCAACTTCTTTATCCTGTTTAATATCGTCACCAGATGTAACAATTGTATTTATCATTTGTAGATTTTTTCATGATATTAATATAGACATATGAAAATTGTAAATATTCAAAATGTGTAACTTGATATAGTCACCAGATATAACAATTGTATTTATTATCAATTTTAAATTTGTATGATAATGATGTAGATAAATTATGTATAAGAAAACTGTATATATTCAAAATTTGTAATTTGTGTAACAGTGTCATGCATGACATATTTTTGGGACACTTGGTGTAGAGCTGGTATAACAGCTAAAACCAATAAAGTATGAATGAAGTATGAATCTTCATTTTGAATACATTTTTAACATTTCTCATATCGTTGGTTCACTTCCCCCTTCCCCTGAGATGACTGCTGATCAGGCCCGTAGCCAGGAATTATTAGTAGGGGGGGCAAAGTCAATTCTTGAGGGGGCAAATTTTTAATATATTATTTCGCATTGGCAAATATAGTGGGGAACATAGGAGGACGCGTTGCCCCCCCCCCCACACACAAAGCAATTACTAACCGGAAAGGGATGATATTGTGAAACTCCAACGAACAAAAGAAAAAAGTCTAACATCAAATATGAATAAAATTTAAGATAAATAGGCTAATCCGGACTGTATCTACTTGAAATTTAAATCTGCTGCCACCGAAAATCGAATCTGAGGGTCTCTTAGGACTACCACGGATCCTATTTGCTTCAAAGGGGAGACTCTTACATCACTACAGAAAATGTTGGTTTACTGGTTACTTTAACCAATTTGCAAAATATTGTGTGAATTGTATTATTTTATTGTTGAAAACACATTTCTTTGACACCCGACAAACAAATTGGAACCCCTTGATTGATCAATGACTTCTTGGATTACGATGTCATTTCATACTAAGGAATTTTGTATCCTCTTTACATTATGAAAAATATGTTCCTTAATGACTATAATATGAAATCAACTATACAGTGTATAAGGGGCCTCCTTCACCTTACTCCATCCTTGCTGCATGAGGTCTCACGGATGCCTGTCACCACCAAAGCGTACAAACCCCAAATATCAGGGTTTTTTAAAATACTGATACTGCTTTCTGTGAAAAATAGAATGCCTTAAGATGAGTAAAATTAGGAAAATCCACTCCACAGCTGAAGAGTTGACAGAATGTTTTGGCAAAAAATTAGGTTATAAAAAAGTCAAAGTTTCCTGTATATAGCACCGTGCCATGAAGACACATGTGATGTGGGGATAGATCCACACACATTCTCGACCTCGGCCAAATTGAAGGTGATGTGATCAGCACCATGCTCCGGCAGCCTTTACTCCCCAGGGTTACCCCCAGGTACCCATTGATTTGAGGCTGGATGAGGCCCAGAGCTGTTTTATGCGGGACAAGACAGGAAAAATTCCGATCTTAGTTCACCCACCCCAGGAATTGAACCCCGGTCTCCCACGTGGCATACAAACGCCATACCGACTTTTTTTATTTTTTAAAGGAATACCCCTAAGCGGTAGTATGCCCTGTTATTCACTTTTTCTCAGGTTGTCATTTTTTACATTTTTGGACAAACACAAACATCCATGTCCAAACCGGGATTCGAATCCAGGACCTCTGGCAACGCAGCGTCATTTTCTTGAACCTATATACGCAGGGCAATTTTCACAGTGTGTAGAGGACATCAAGGCGAACAAATTTTTTTATATTTGCTCGTCCAGTTCTTGTTTCGATGCTACAATACAAGCCATCGAAAAATGGCATCATCTGCCATTCTTAATGTATGCAATCCCAATTAGCTTCACGGTTGCAAATGGTATTTATTTTTACTGCCGCTAAATATTCTAAAAGCAATAGAATACTATGGAAATGATAGCATGCCAACAGGAAGTCAACACTTACCCTTTCCTTTATAAAATACATTTATCATATTACACACCCATGTTGCTTATCATATTTGCCCCCCCCAAAACACCATTTGCATTTGAAATCATCGCATTAATGTAAATTACTATGAAAAATCAAATTACACGTGTTAAATATATTATTTTAGGTTGACATTCATTTTTCTAAGGGGGAGGGGTGGCTTTGCCCCCCCCCCCTTTCCATGTTCCTACATTATTATACTTTCACCTAGAAATTTAGTGTAGAGGAATCTTATCACCCATATTAGACGACATTAGACTCTTAAAGAAAATCAAGTATTTTCAAGCGATTAAAGTTCAAAGCACTATGGGGGAAGAGGGTGCAGTGCCGCAACCACAGGGGGCAATGGGCATTGCCCCTTCCCAACCTTGAACAGAAATCAATTCTAGGGGGACAAACATTGAGGTTAAAGAAAGCAAGACTAGGAGAATCTAAGAGTAACAGGACAAAATTATACTCAAGATACTCTTTCTTGCATTATTTCTTCCAGGCGGCCAAGACCACCTGCAGGGGGACACAAAGGGGCAATTGCCCCCTCGATATCAAATTTTATAGAGATAAAAATACAATTGGTAAAGTTTTCTTGATCGCTTCGCTCGCAATGTCTGCTTTTATTGCAGTTTTGTTAAGTTCAGAGCCGTACCTAGTGGGCGGCGGGAGTTGGCCTTGGGTGCCGAACGATCTAAATGAAAAAAAATGTAAAAGAGAATGCCATGGCGCCCCATGGAATTTTTAGTGCCATATTAAATCAATATTGTTTTCAGTTTGCAAAAATTTGGATGTAAAAGATTTCTTGCTCGCTTCGCTCGCAAATTTATTATTTTCTCTAATGCATTGTAAATTACCAGTGAAAGAAGTTATAACTAAGTACTTCACACTCTTACTGCTAAACTATTTTGTCTTAAATGTATGAACACAATTATTTGAAGGAAAAGGAGGGCAGCGTATTTCACAGATAATTTATTTATTCGTTATGATTCCTCTATGTTACTGCATTATATATACCCACCAATGCAATGAAACTAAACAGAGAATAAAATGAGGATTTTCTTTCCCGACTGAACTTTCATCAAGGCTTTTGCTCCCTTAATCAGAAGGTCTGCTCACGCCTATGCCAGTGTCTGTGCAAGAATCTCGATCAGTAAAGAAGAGGATGATGTTCGCCTATACTGTAAGGGGAGTTGTGGAGCACGTGGTGCTATTAACACAGAAGACCGTCACCGCGAAGTGTTACACCGAGGAGGGCTGCCCAAGTAGTTCAAGCTCTCAAAAATACTCGTCCACGTTCGAAGGCAGACGCTTAGTTGGCATCGAGTATTTTGCACCTACGGGACTGAAAGTGCTGGAGCATCCTCCCTACGGTGCAGACCTCGCCATGTGACTCTGCACTGGTTCCTCACGTCAATAACAGGTTAAAAGGAATAGGTTTTCCAATTAAGAGAGCCTTCTAAGGGCGTGGGATGACGAGTGTACCCACTTCCCTCAGGAATTATAGAGGAGTTGGTTCGACGAATGGTTTTGAAGGTTGAAGAAGTGGTGAAAAGTATTTTCAAAGATTTTGAAAATGAGAGGTGTATTGCAAAACTTTCGTAGAACCTTTTCTATTTACACTCCAAAAGATACCTGGTGTAACCGACATCACACCACAAATTTTATTGCTTTCTAACAGAAATAATAAATGCGAAACACTATCACATTTTCGTCATGTTTGATAACTGACCCAGTAATCTGTCCTACACGTTACGTATCTTTAATAACATAAGGTCACTCAGAATGTCTGAAAATCGTGAAATCATTTTCCGAAATCTGAATATGGAAAGATTTTTTTTTCCCAATTCTGGTACGACATTATGGAATCCAACACACGTTCCTTAATAAATCACCAAATCCATAAGTGTCTTTGTTAAGTTCCTAGAGCAATATAGGATATAATTGTAAAGAACAGTGAGAATTCCAGATAGTAATGTGTTCTATATTTTTCACAGGGGGGGGCAAGGCATGGTCTCAGGGGGGGCAGTTGCCCCCCTTGCCCCCCCCTCTAGCTACGGGCCTGCTGCTGATCTTCTGGCTGGTAGGCTATGATGTTCGGTTTACTGGACCCGTTTCTCGCTTCGTTTTACAGCTAATAATGTGGTTGGTAGTTTGTCATTTTTCACAAAATTTGTGTGTTCCTTGCAGCCCTACCGTGCGCTGTTTCGCCGCAAGAAATGACGTCACAGAAAGGATCAAATGTTGTGTTAGGTTGCCAGCATCCAGGCGGCAAAACGGTCTTTTTTGAACGGCTGTAGCGTCGAATTGACGCACCAACGTGAAAAATGTTACTGAGAAAAATTGTTTGTTTTGATGTCCTCTACACAAATCTGTGGCCCGTGGGCGCCATTAAAATGTATATATGGGGATGAGATTGTGAAAACTGGTTGATAGATTTGAAAACCTGCCCCCCCCCCACTCCAAAATAAGTTCCGACGTCCCTTTGTGCGAAGCTTATACAGGGTGGCTCAATAAGTCACTTAACATCCCCAGTACAAGGCCACTGTGGCATGGAACGTGAAAATGGCGATGACCAATCGTTGCCTGGCCAAGGGGGAACCCGCATGGTCGGCAGCCATCTTGATGTCCGCCATCTTGAAATCAACTTCAGAAATTTAAATAGGAAGGAGATCGTGCGACATATAAAAATGGGCTAGAATTTCACCAGGAAAACAACTGTGACATTTGTTTTCACCTAACTTTAATTGTTTCAGAGTTAACAATACCACAAAGTTATGGCTCAAAAAGTCTCTTAACACCCTCGGTACAAGGCCACTGCAGCGCGCAACGTGGAAATGGTGATGACCAATCGTTATCAGGCCAAGGGGGAACCACATTGACGCCAACCGCGTGGTCGGCGGCCATCTTGATGTCCGCCATCTTGAATTCAACTTCAGAATTTTAAATGGGAAGGGGGTGATATGATATATCAAATCAGGTTAGAATTTCACGAGAAATGCAATGGTGAAGATTTTTTTATGTATCTTTAACCAGTAAAAAGTTATGACTGAATTCTTGTACCAATTTGCTCTTTTTCGAGGTGTTAGAAAAATCCCTTCAAATTTGTTTAGCGCATCGGTAACGCATCGAGATCAAAGTGATGTCTAGGGAGAGAAGTTTGCATGCCATTGCACACGATTTTAATCGGATACATCCATGAAGAGCTCCGCATTATGAATGGTTGTCGCGAACAATTACAGTGTGACGCTTACATTGAATTAAAAGTCCTTCACAGTGACAAGGCTAATGTTTATGTTCAGAAGGAAGTTTATAAACAGAATATTCGATGATTTTTATCTGATAACCCATTTTTGACAGATCAAAGCTGAATGGTTAGTGTTGGTAAGTTAATGGTGTGGCGTGCTGTGTGGAACACGATTGGTTAGTCAATTTTTCGCTTAGGGCTACTTGGATTTGTTAAATAAACAGGTTTTTCATCCTTGCTTATGGAATAAGTTACATTTTACAGAGTTTTTTCAATAGGGAGGAACACCAGAACACTATGGGAACGTTGTGAAGCTGTTTCTGTCCAAAGTTAGTTATCAGATGACTAGTGTTGCTCACGAGACGAGACATGTCCCGTCTCGTCTCGTCGTTTTTGAGACGAGACACGAGACGGGACGAGACGGCTCCTGAAAAGTCTTGTCTCGTCTCGAAAGTCTCGAAAAAATATAAACAAAATAACTAATTAATTGCAAATGTTTATTTATTCCGAATAAAGCATTTTCTTTGGAAACCCAAAACAGCTTCTACAGGGTCCGGCAGAGGAGTTGGACGGTTTTGAAATGTGAATAACACACCTAATTTTCAAAGGTACAGAAATGTATTACTACAGAAATACAGATTATGGTATGCCATTTTAAGTTATTGTATGTCAATTGCCGTGGCAATTCTTCGACTTTAAAAATGATGTCCAAGTGACTTCCATTTACGTGTACACACATTCGAAGCCTCTCCCAGAAGTTTCGTACGGCACGTTGGAATATTTTACCATGAATGTTTGCAATTTCATCTCTAATTGTAAGCTTCAGGTCGTCTAATGTGCGAGGTTTATTCACATACACTTTGGATTTGATGAATCCCCACAGAAAAATCACAGATTGTAAGGTCTGGTGACCGAGGAGGCCAGGGTATGTCACCAAACCGGGAAATGACATGTCCTGGAAAAGTTGACGAACAACAGCCATAGAGGATCTCGATGTGTGAGCCTTTGCTCCATCTTGTTGGTAACATATGTCTTGCTGATTTATCCTACGCCTACGCCTACGCCGAAGCCGACGAAGTTCTGGTAAAACAAAACTATTCATCAATGCGATATAGCGTTCGGAGTTCACCGTCACACAATCCCCATCTTCATCTTCGAAGAAATACGGGACGATGACACCAAACGCTCGATGTTGCACATTCCAGGACTTCATGCTTACTGGGCTGACAACCGTTGAGCAGGCCACTAACTTCTCACCGGATTGCCGATTATTGATTTGAATTTATTTCAATTGTTCAAACGGACAAAGCGCTGAATCAAGATCTTACGTAGGTCATTTAAAAGGAAAGGAAAAAGGCCTTCGAATGTGTATAGAAGTAAATTGAAGGCATCATTTTTTTTACTCGAACTGTCGTGGTAAATAAAAATAGCATACAATAACCTGTATCTCTGTAGTAATACATTTCTGTACCTTTGAAAATTAAGTGTGTTATTCACATTTCAAATCCATCTAACTCCTCTGCCGGACCCTGTATTACAGGAATAGAGAGAGATCTGTAAGATTCGCCTTCGAAAAATCCTAATTCGTCACACGTTGTCCGTAACGAATTTGCCCAGACTTTAGCCTCGTGTCCCTGTATCTTCCTACTGAAATTTTCTCAGAATACCTTAAATTTGGCAACTATGTGCTACCCCAAGAGCTCTCTTCCATTCATCCTTGCGCAAAACGATCCGGACGTACTCACTTTCATTGTTACTACGGCTCTGTTCCAGCCGTACTGGCGACAATCGTCATAAAATTTCTCGCCCAAACAGATCCTTCTTTCATTTGCGACCCTCTTCTCAAAATCCACAGCAACCTCGAGTGCTGGTTGCAAACTTCAAAATTTTCGCATTAAAAACCTAGGTAAAGGTAAAGTTCCAAGTGCATATAATACAATGCCATGAAGGCACATTTAGCCTACGGGATGTTGGGGAAAGGTCATTTTGGAGGCCGCTTTTGCCCTCCAGGATTGCCCCCATGCACCCATTGATATGAGGCTGTTGAGCCCCGGAGCTACGTTATGCGGGGACAATGCGGAATAATTCCGACCTTTATTCACCCACTCCGGGATTCGAACCCGGGTCTCCCGCCTGGCAGTCAGACGTCCTAACAACTACACCACCGTGGCTCTAAAAAGCTAGTGCAATTAGATACTCTGCTTTGACGTAACGAACATAAAATTGCCTTAAGTCATAGGAGTAATAAGCGACATGCGACAGCAACAAGTGTTGCTTGGAATTGAACCCACAGTAATAAATGCAACCTTCCGAACGGAAGCGACTAGACCGGCAAGCGGCACGTGTTTCTTTGTCGCTTGCGTGTCGTTCGGACTGGACCGTTTTTTAATAGTTTGCATTGTGTCGCCTCTGTCTGTTGGTAGTGAATTCACAGTGAAAGCTTGCTTATAGACTAAGGGAGATTTCACATCGAAGCGAGACGCGACCCGTAACACGTGTCGCTTCAGGATTTCACCAATCGAAAGCAGGTTTGTGCTGCCTGCCATGCTCATACGCTGTGAAACGTTGCTGTTGATTGGCTCGTTCCAAAGCAACATGTGTCGCGTGTCGCTTGTCGCTTCGGTCTGAAATCTCCCTAAAGGAGGTTGTCGCTCCTTGCTTTGGTGTGAAAAATCTGTGTCGCTTGTCGCCTGTCGCTTAAACCTAAAAGCTATCTTGTGGAAATTTCACACCGAAGCGACAAGCGACACGTATAATTCACACCCAAGTGACAAGTGACACAATCCTCTTCAGTCTGAAGGAAAACATTCACCCCGCATCCGTGAACAACGGACCGAGGCTACAAGAGACACGTGCAGCTTTTCGTGTGTCTTCTGTTCGAAAGGTTGCATTGACTACTGAAAGTTCGCTTCCAAGCGACTCGTGTCGCTTGTCGCCTGTAACTTTGGTGTGAAGAAATCTTGCTCACAGCAAACTCTTCGAACCGAAGCTGCACGTCTCGCTTGTCGCTTGCTTGTTGTTCTGCTTAGACCGTTTTCTGGATACCGTATAGACAGTATAGTCGCGAGTGTTGTTATCCGCGCATGCGCGATGAATGCTTGCTTATAAACTGAAGTGTCCCTGTCGTTCGTTGCTTCAGTGTGATACTTCCGTGTCGCTTGTCACATTGAACAAGCCATAGGAGAGACGCGACAAGCAAGAAACATGTTTCGCTTGGATACGAACCCTCAGTAAACGTAACCTTCTGAACCGAAGTACCACGTGTCCTGTCGCTTGCGTGTCGCCCAAATTGGGTCGTTTTTTTAATATCGAGCGTAGAATCGCCTCGATCTGTTGGTACTGCCCGTGCGGTGAATACTCTTATCATAGACGGAACGGAAGGGGATCCTGTCGCTTGTCACTTCAGTGTAACCCCCCGTGTGGCTTGTCGCCTGTCGCGTGTTCCTTCTGTCTTAAAGCTCCCTGCGTGTACGATGGATAAAGAGTGGATGGGAGCTAGAAAAGCAAGGCAGATTCTATACATTATCTAGCTATTGATAATCAACAAACTTTATTTGATATACTCATGTTCTTATGATTAAGGAATCATATTCCATTTAAAATTCTGAAGTTGAATTCAAGATGGCGGACATCAAGATGGCGGACATCAAGATGGCCGCCGACCATGCGGGTGACGTCAATGTGGTTCCCACTTGGCCAGGCAACGATTTGTCATCGCCATTTTCACGTTCCATGCCGCAGTGGCCTTGTACTGGGGGTGTTAAGTGACTTATTGAGCCACCCTGTATAAGACATAACATTGTGAGAAAAAAAAACCTTGTTATCTGTAGTGGGTGTAAGGATAGAGTTCCATTTCCACATGTTCTCGATTTAGCAACATGGAGCGACCACTGCTCAGGGAAGTTGGTGGTGGTCGGAACGCCTCTTTGGTCTGCTAAAGAAGAAGAAGAAAAAAACGTTTACGGTCATAATTACTTCCCCCTTTATGATTCTTGGATGCGCAACTGGCTCCAAATAGCTCGCCTGGCCTATGTTGAGATGACCAGTGGTGTGCCCGTGATTTACGAAAGGGGTATGTTACGAATACATTTTCTTAGTAGTCCTGAACCTCCCCGATGGCGCAGTGGTATCGTCGTTGCCTTGTAATCAAGGGGTCCCGGGTTCAATACCCCGTTGAGGCACATAGTGGTTCGGATCCCACTTTAAACCGTAGGCACAGTCCCCAATTTGCGTTACTGTGTATAAAGTGGACTTAAAATACCAACTCAATCAAATCTTTAGTCCTCCCTCATTTTGCCATCTTTTCCCCTCTTTGACGTTCCAAAGGGTGGACCCTACCTGGGCACGCCACTGAAGATGAACGAACACTTCCAAATCAAGAAACGCATTTGGTGTTTTGAAAATAATACGAAAACATGAACTGTTCGAAAGCAATAAGGAGGGAGGAATTGCCGATAAATATGTTTTACAGTTTTATTTTTGTAAATAAAAATAATATTGTTATTCGTCATGAATATGTACGAGGTGTGGCTAGAAAGAAACCGGACTGTTGCTACAAAATCTTTTATTGGTTATTTTGTACAAAACGAACATTATCCCCTTCAAAGTACTCCCATGCACTATCGATACACCGCTCCATACGAATCTTCCGTTGCTGGAAATCATTTTCTGAAACCATGTTCATGACCTCCGTCGCTTTTGTTTTCACAGATTCTACGGTCGTACATCTGGTTCCTTTCAGTGCTGATTTGACGTTTGGGAATAAAAAAAAGTCGCACGCAGCGAGATGCAGAAAATATGGTAGATTTCTAACACTGGGATCCCATTCGTGGCCAAAAATACCTTGACTGACAATGCCGTGAGGGCAGGAACATTGTCCTGATAAAGAATCCATGACCTGCTTATTTCGAAAATTTAATTTTTAAAAAATTAAATTATCCATATTCAAACAAAAATCAAGAACTGCGTGTTTATCCAAACTATATTCGTGTGTGTATGGGAGGGGTAGATTTTGATGAATGACTTTGGGGGGATACGTCCACGGCCTTGGGGGGGGGGGGTACCCCTGGCCTACATTGTCAAAATGTAGCTAATAGGCAAATTATAAAATGTAAATGACCGGCGTGTCGGTGTTTTTATTGCTTAGTATTGAAGTGTTGAAGTTGAACCTAAACTTATTAAACGATATGAAGAGAAAACCGATGTGAAATTAAAACTTTGCAACCGTTGGCGACTTTGTTACAACTTCATCATTTGGCTTTCCGTGAATTTTAGTATCCCAGCACCTAATGCGTCTTGTAAGAGGACCTTCCGTACCTCATAAGCACTATGGCACATGACCGTATGCAGTGGCGTCCCCAGGATTTTTGAAGGGGAAATTGCGTACATTTCTTTATTAGTCACTTCTCATTTTGTCATCTTTCCCTCCCTTTGGCGTTCTTTCTTTTAGGAACTCTGAGCCAAAGGGAGGGGGATATGAACCCCACCAGTCCCTCCTTGGAAACGCCACTGAGTGTCTGAACGATCTTGCAGCAGCGGCGAACGCTGCGTTTCAGGAAAGTTTAGAGGAAACTAGGAGACACCCACTTTTATGTTTCGTCGTATGAGAACCAGAGGTAGGCCAACGTAACTCCAAAAATGCGGTTTCAGTTTTGTTTAAATAAACTCCTCTCAAGGACTCTATATAGAGTCAGATCGACGTATCTCCACTTCTAATCCTTAGCAGTAAGGTGGAGTCACGTATCTACAATTTACTTACTCTTTTTAATAGTCAGACATATTTAAAAAATACATTATTTCCTCTTTACTGTAAATTTGATAAATTGGAGTTACGTCCCTCTGGTTCTCACACGATGATTTGTTACTAATCGCGGCAGTGGCGATGATTAGAGGGACCCCCTATCCCCAGTTTTGGCACCCAATCGCCGCTACTGATTCGCGGGAATATACACTGACGCTTCCATACCCACCCCCTATACCCTGTCCCAACTATCTCTGGAGCAGGCGATCGAAAACAAGTCTCCGCGCAAGTAGTGACGCGAGACAGCTCCACCAATAAACGTGCGAGAGGAAACGGGATTGCGTGTACTGCATCGCTCTGCACACTCGATTTCCTCCCCTTCTCTGATGCTATGCGCTGCCTTGCTCCAGAGATAGTTGGGACAGGGTGTAGGCATGGTTTAGCATGTGCTACCACCTTGTAGTTTGTTTGAACTGTTGTTTTAAGTTCACTTTATACACAGTTAGGCTAATCGGGACTGGACCTACAGTTTACAGTGGGATCCGAACCACTGTGCAATGTGCCACCACCGGGTATCGAACCCGGAACCCATTTATTACAAGGTGAAGACGTTACCATCGAGGAGGCTACCACTAAGTCCACTATGCCCTGTCCGCTACTGAAATACAGGAAAGAAGTTAATCTGGTTGTGTGGAAGAATTCGTGTAATAGTGAAAGTTTTCAAGAATTCTGAAATTCTATGTTTTCGTTTTTTTCTCAGATCAGGCGCGGATCTTTCCTCCACGGAGACGGCGATATGAGGGATCGTCCCTCCCAACTGTATGTTTTTGGATATATTATTATGCCTAATATTTTTTAAGATTAGAATGTTCTGCATTTTTACTCAAAGTTCAACAGGCCCGAGAATATATTTTTTTAAGGTTTGATGAGCTAATCGAAACTGAACCTACAGTTTGAATTTGGATCGATCCACTGTGAAATATATCTCCAAACGGGATCGAACCCGAGACCCATTGAGAGAATAAGCTTTTGTTTTTTTCGTTTGTTTCCTTTACTCCTGAACTGATAGTTGAGTATACCGTGGGAATGGGAGGAATTTATTACAACGACATACAATAATAACCATCTATTCTAGCACAGGACCCTATTTTTGCAGAACTATATTTCAATATCTAGAAAATGGAAGTCAACCTGGTACCTGTCATAGTACTACTACGTATATTGTTTGTATAAAACAGTGCAAGTGTGGGGTAGAGCTCGGCAGCCTCCTCGAGCCATGAAAATTTTAAATTTGAACGTATAAAAACATACAAAAATAAAGTTGATGGTTTTCCAAATTTTGCATGAATTTCGATTTTGTCCTTGCATAAATAAATTGGTTGTTTCTGGACAGAGACAGGCTCTAGAAGTCTGCAGTCTGCAATATTGGGCTATTTTAGTTCTATAACCATTGATGCAAGGCCAAGGGCGCCGACTTGTCAAAATTATTGGGGAGAGACTGATCACTGAAATTATGTAATGAATGACTCACTCTCTCCCTTTTTTAAGTTTTGGCCTCAGTGTTTGGAATCTCATAAAATCCCATGAATTCCTCAAAAATACCAATTTTTTATTCACAGTTCGAATGCAGAATATTAATTGTCCACGGATGGATATGTCACAAGTTTCGTCAACCATAATAGTAAAATATTCCCCACTTTTAATATCTGCTACCACGGAGCTCAAAACAGATCTCCCTGATATATCAATCATGTCGTTCTGAATGTCATGCGAGAGCCATTTGTAGCCCGAACGTCCCATCCACTACCCTAGTTCATGCACATCTACTTTTAAAACTCTTTTTAGTAAAAATGTTAACAATACTCGTAATTACATATTTAGTATATAGTAATAAGTCATGTGTTTTGCTGTCTCTGGTCATTGCCTCCCAAAGTTGATGGTTTAGCGGTCTCAGCCCTCCAAAGTTGATGGTCTAGAACATTTCAAATGTGTATTTAAAGTTAAGTTCATGTGGCAGAATTCAGAGTAAACTTTACAAGAGATGCAAGATAATACATTAGATCCTCTTAAGCAAAATTATTTGGGGGGCTCTGCCCCCACATCATTAACATGGAGTCGGCGCCTATGTGCAAGGCTATGAAATGTTCCGATTTAGTCTGGACAGTCCGTTCCTTTTAATCCATGTCCCGACCTTTTCGCCTCGGCTCGGTCACAAATGTTTTACATAATTAGAATAGAGGGGAATTTTCTATACTCTTTACATTATGGAAGAAAGGTTCCTCAATGACTGCAATACAAAACCAACCATATGAGGGACATTTAGCTCTCCACCCGCACCGCAAGGTCTGTGATCGCTTTTTTCGCCACCACTGAGCAGAAGGATAAAAAAAAAAAAAACTTTGTTTTCTTTCCCCGACATCGGAGTTTTTTCTGCAACTGATGTCCATTCTGCCACTCAATGGCTTAGGGTTAATTAATATTATGTAAATAGGAGAATCCACTTCACAGCAGAACCGTTGCTAGATTTTTGGGGCAAAAAATTGCCTGAAGTACTTTTAACATATGAGGCGTTGCAGTTACGAAGGGCGAACTCAACAAACGTACATTGTGAGGGAAATGCGTTTCAAGTTGTTAGGCACAGTGCGAACTCCACAAAAACTTGGTAACAGTAGATCGGAATGTTTCATGCGTGATTTCCAAAGTTTTTGTGGAGTTCGCACTGTGCTTGACAACTTGAAACTCATTTCTCCCACAATGCACGTTTGTTGAGTTCGCCCTTCGTATCCGAAACGCCTTATATATTGTTATTTGTCCAAAACACACTAAGAAATTATTTACGAAATTCTCTCCATCCGAATTTGTTTTACTGCAACTTTTCTTCTTTTCTACTTGTAATTGTCTTGAACATAAATACACAGTGGTGTGTGTGACCGTACAACAGACAACTTTCACAGTGTGCAGAAGACATCAAGGCCAAAAAATTCGATGCTACGAGCCGTTGATAATAGCATTTTCTATCCCACATGTATATGCATCCCCATTTAATAGCTTTTTGGTTGCCACTTCACACTGAGGAGTCAGGAAAAACAATGCTAGGACTGAGGTAATTGGAAACAAATTATTTTTTAAAAAAAGCTTAAAAAACCTGGAAAAGTCAGGGGAATTAAATGATTTTTGCTTGGCAGAATTTGTAACCGGAAACACGTTTCGTTTTATCTCCCCAACAATCTTCTTTTTTGGGTAATATTGCTTCTAAAAAGGTTGTTTCATTTAATATTTCATTTAGTTTCAAAAATGTTCAACAAACGTAATTCATTTGATTAACTTACAAAGTTGAAGTGTAACTCTTATTTTTTAGCATGTTAAATCATTACACAGTTATGTGTAATGTACACAGTTGCAAAATGAGTGTGAATCCTCATCTATCAACCCCACACACATAGCCTATGTTACTTTTCGTAGGCTATTTGAATTATTTGCACTATGCACTCATGTAGTCTACCTTCAACACACATTTTTTTTCACTCTCTGACAGAAACAAATGTCAGTGTCAACTGCAAATATTTGTCACGTGGTTGCATACATATAGGTTAGAAAATGCTGTTCTTCAAACATTCGTAACAAAATGAGCAAATTTCTCTACCCACCCTCTCCTGTATACCCCCACACATAGATATATGTATATGCACATATATGTATGTATGCCCCCCCTTATAGAAATCCTGGCTACGGGCCTGGATTCGTCCCTCCCTACTGACTGTAACATTTGGATCCGCCACTGTCTTAGATAGACTGTTTTAATATTTTTCTGTATTTCCCATCACCACATGATACTGCTGATACAATTTGTGATTATTGTATCATGATGTGACATATAATCGAACCTTACATTTAATACATTTCCAATGCAACATTTTAGTCCAAAATTTGAATTTTCTATTTTTGAATAATAGATCTTTTTATCACCTAGTAACAATGTGAATATCTTTTATTTAATGGGGTGAACCCCCGAAGCAGGGGTGTGAATATCAAAATATTTTTTTGAACTAGATATGGGGCCCATCCAAATCTTTGACAGATATAAAGTGACCCTTCATACCAGAATGTCAGTCACCGCCTGTCAGTGCCTTATACACACAACCCCAACAGTCTTCTACACCACCCCAAAATTTCCTCATCACCCCCTACAATTTTTTACAAGAACCGAATTTATGGTCGTTTCGGCTCTAAATATATCCTTGCACCCTCCTAATGAAAAGCGTACACCCTACCAGATGAAAAATCCCGGTTAAACCCCTGGTCACTGGCATCGGACATCTTGCTCTCTGTTTTAAAAGCAAGCTGGATTAGGGGTACCCATCCCCCCAAAGGTCAATGGAACATCCCTCACAAAATCATGTCATTTGTGCCCTCAAACCATATCGTAATCCCCACAAAGTATTTAATTTCGACAGCGTGTCTACCGAAAGTAACTTTTATCTTAGCTTTACTGAACACTATACTTGATCTGCCCCTCCTCCCTAAACAGGGGTGCCCATTACTCAAGACCGCCCCTAAAATCGTTCATCATAATCCTCTTCAAAATAGTTTCGATTAATACGTAATAATTGATGTCTATTTGAATCAAATACCATATTAAACTGATTGTTCGATTTTCGAAAAAAAAAACTTGAAGTTAGCACATTCATTGGTTAAATGAAATAAATTTATTTATGTAAATATTAATTTTGCATATAAAAAGTGTTTGTGAGTTGGTTTATAAAACTCACAATTTGAGTATTTAACACAACTTAAGATAGAGGTAAAAACATTCAACCTTGGCAAACCAAATAACATGCTCCAACCATATGACCGATTCAATTATTGTTTCACGAGACATTACAGAACCCTAGCTAGAAATGCGGATCCGTTATATTTTTGTTCCAAACGATGCACCTGCTTTACATTAAGCTTTATATTTTAAGAAATGATGTTATTAATGAATATCTTGTAATGTAGCTATAATTACTATAAAACTTCACATTCACCTCACTAAAGAGGCACACACGCATTCTCGCATCTCATTATTGCGAGTGAAGCGAGTAAGAAAATTTCTACATCCATTTCTTTGCAGGCTTTCAAGAATATTAATTTAATAGGGTGTCAATACTTTCTTCGGATCCCGAGATATTTAGTCTTTTCCAGCTACTCTTTTGATACGTTCGGGGCACGTGTGGGTACCATATCGCTAAATACAGTCTCCAAAATTAATTTAATGTTCGAACTCTCTCTCCACTGCAGAAATCTAAGATTTAACATTTTATCAAGAGCTTCCTATCCCCACTTTAAATTTAGAACCCAATCCTACCACCAAAACTTCCATTCAACTTTTAGACTTACTGTTGATATTGAAGAGTGGATATTGCCTCCTCCAAAAAAATAATTCTCAATCTGAACACCATTTTTTCCGCAACAGTCTAAGACAATAATAATTGGGGCTAGGATTTTGTTGACCTTAAAATTGCCAAAAAATGACCTTTAAAAAATGCGTTCATGGCCTATTACATGGAAGAAAATGCCCTATAAACTTATTTCAAAAGTGAATGATAGTCGGTTTTCGGACAAGAGAGCCTTGTACACGGAAAAATTTCTCTCGACTTCCACCGATACAAGAGGAGCGTACTTGAAATGAACAATAGCACTTGCTGTTAAGTCACTTTCAATTCCATTGAGTGCAAATTGCTTCCCTGACAAAAATGTCCGATACAGAGCACAAAATTTTGTACCCCTGGTTTTTTTTAACAATAATCCGTCTGGCGACAATATATTTACTGATAGAGGGGGAAATCACATTGTTTGAGCTGAATTATTACACAACATCTTGTGTCAACAATACTGCACAGAATTTCTTTGTTTCTTTAAACACAAGTCATTCAGAACTGCGCTGAAGGCAATGAGACGAGAGTCGGGAGTAATCTGTGCGGGGACCTATCTCCTTTTGCATGCAAAATGCCCCTTCTTTCACCAAAATGTAGAAAAATGAATAAAATTACTTTTAAAAGGCCGAGGAACGACTTAAACGGTTAAAAAGTTTAAATAATGACCTTTACTCTAAAAAAGGGTCAAAAATGCAAAAAAATGCCCTAACAAAGGAATCCAAATTAATTCACTTACGTGTAAAACACATTTCTATCTACTTATGCAATGTTTCTGCCTTACCAAAAAAATATGCATTTGCATCAAAATCCTAGCCGTAATAATAATACACAAGAATTGGATATCCCCCTCAATTTAACGCTCAATCCACAATCCCCATTTAACTAAAATACTCGCCATAATCTAAGACCTAGAGTTGGATTCTATCCCTCCCCCCCAGAACCCAAGTGTCAATTAACGCCTAATATGTAAACGTTGGATATTTCCCTCCCCCCTCCTCTTCGATACTTTCTTTTCTTCATCTATTGGATTAATTGGTGCATTAAAGGTGTAAAATTAATGTTATATTATTTGAAGGGGAAAAATCCTCCCCTATTAATCTCGATGGCTCAGCCTACCCCATAATCCCCCTCCCCCCCTGTGGGCACCTCTGAGTTGGATCATAGGCAGTGATGTGCGTCTACGCGTAAACAACGATAGTCTACATTCTACACGTAGGCTATTTTATACACGTAGATTACGTAATCTATGTAAACAACATTGCGAAAGGTGATAACTTAGCGAAGGACGCCGCGGAATTAAAATAAAATTATAACTGCGTATCAGTTGCTGATGTGTGAAGGGAACTTTTCATACTCTTTCTTCCAAATTCGAACAATTTCTCACCTAGGAAGAAACCTAATAGAAATATTCTAGTGTTTTTGGGAAAAAGACCACTCTTGCCTCACGACTGCTATCCGTTGCCTTTTTTGCATACTATTTATCTTCTTCCATAGTTGATGATAGAAGAGAAGATAAATTTTGTTGTAAGTAGGATTCTTTTCATTTCGTTAGGAACCAATATAGTTGAAAATGTCACTTTCCTTTCATGAAACCCTTGAAAATTAATTTTTATGTACTTTAGATTGTCTACGGAGTCTATGTAAACTACAACCCAATGTAATCTACGCGACAACGAATGTAGACGTAAACTTATAGTCTACGGCACATCACTGATCACAGGTGGGATACCGATCCTTTAGAAAGCACGAGATTTCCAGAAACAGTTCACAATCCAATTCCACGTCTGGTAGTCGCGAAATAATCAACGAGGAACGAATAAGCAGTGGGGTGACCAGCATATTCGAAAGGAGGGGAATATGATTTATTATTATTATTATTATTATTATTCAGCCCTTATTTTGCCATCTTTTCTTGCCTTTGACGTACTTTCTTTAAAATTCTGGGCCAAAGGGGAGGTATGACCGCCATCAAAACACCATTGGGCACGCCACTGCGAATAAGTATCCGTATTTACAAGGAAAATAGCGAGGGGGAGGAGAGGATATTACGAAATTATGCCAATTTTTTTAATGTAAAAGGTAAAGATGATAAATTTGAAATGTCCTATGGAATTCAAGTTTTACAGGGCCTGGTCTATCGGAGAAAAAAATGATACAGGTTCTCTAATTTTTTCGCAGCTAAATTGGATATATTCAGTTATTCGATTGAAATAAATGCCAGGGTGCGAAATCCTGGGCGGGACAGGGGTTAATCACAGGGGTTAACCACCAACGATCTTGTCCTGAAATTTTTATCCCACCAAACTTTTCCCGGGGGGGGGGGGGGAGTTTTGGTTGTAACGACAGTTAAACAATTAGTTTGGGAGTCGAATATACTGCACTGGAATAATATCTAAAACACACAAAGAACGGACAACAAAGAGCCTCATCTCTAAGGGCACTTCTGAACCCAGCAATTCCTGGAACATAGTCCGACTTGTTATTTCTTCTTCATTTCTCTTCGCCTTTCGTCAGCTACCACAAAGTATTGTATATGAATATATTAATAAAATACGTAATAGAATTTAGATGTGAATTTTATACAGGAAACAATTATCTTCTTAATCTCTCTTAATTTTTGCCCCTTCATTGCATTGGTAGTATATTATAATCTAAAATTTGCAATCGAATTTTAAATTGATAGTAGATATAATATATTGTATTTGATTATTTAATAATTGACACTTATTTAATGACGTTATATATATATATATATATATATATAAAGTTAAAAAAGTAAAGTGCTCATCTGTGCTTTGCACCACGCCATGAAAGCGTATAGGGGGTGTGGAGTTAGGGCCCCACACTTTCTTGATCTCGGCCGAGATGTATGTATATATATATATATATATATATATATATATATATATATATATATATATGTGTGTGTGTGTGTGTGTGTGTGTGTGTGTGTGTGTGTGTGTGTGTATGTATGTATGTATGTATATATATATATATATATATAAATATATATATTGTGTGTGTGTCTCTGCTCCTTCCCCCACCAATCTGCAGCGATTTCGCACCCTGAATAAATCTCTCTCTTTCTCTCTCTCTCTCTCTCTCTCTCTCTCTCTCTCTCTCTCTCTCTCTCTCTCTCTCTTCCTATCGCTCTCTCGTATATTTCTTTGTTTCTCTGTCTTTCTATCTCTTGCTTTCTTACCTATTACATTATTTGCACTGCCAAAAGAAAAAATATATTTACAAAACAATTTTGAATTTTTGAAAAATATTTGAACAGCTTTTAGAAACATGTACATTAGACTTCAATTGGATCTTTTTGCACTCATTTTAAGCAATGTTCATTTTATAATAAAATGTTCCAAGAGCGCAGATGAAGTGTACCTACAATGTAGTATAATAGGTTAATTGGGGGGGGGGTTGAATTCTAATAGATAAGGGGGGGATGAAAGAAACTTTTTGCATTTAGCCACTAAGAAAACAATTGAAAGTCAGCATCTTGTCAAATTATTTGAGGGGGTTCAACAGTGGGGTACGTACCAGTCGAATCAAAGAATTTAAGGGGCACTGTACCCCTTCCTAGAGATAGCGGGGAGAGGTGCATGGGTACATTGTATCGTTACTCCAGGATTTATACATCCTATTATTTTTATCGTAAATCTTTGTTCGATCATGTAATAACAACGTTAATGTAAAAATAATACACTTTTCTTCGAAGATGAATCTTTCAAAGTCACCCACACCACACAACAGGAAGTTTGGTTCCTCAGTTGGCTTGAACGCGATTTTTATTTCTTATTTATTTCATAGATACGTTAATAGTTTGAGGAGGCGGTTACTTTTTATTGATGGATTTACGCGTATCTAGGAAGGATACGCATACACATTTTTCAAATCTACGGTTTCTACAGCAGCAAATAAATAAAACTATTATTTACAAAAAAGCTGGTTTACATACAATGAATTTCAGAGCAAACCTAACATTCCTTCTTGGTGCAATGCGTGCATTTCCTTCGTAGCTCTCGATGTATCGTCATGTTTGTTACAAAAATGGCTCCTTGGTGATGATCTTACTCATAGCTTGGGCTTGTTTTCACAGCAGTCCATGCGAGGAAAACAAGAGAGTGTCGAAGTCAACGAAAAGGAAACAGTAATTGGCGTGGATTGCGATACAAGCCGGTGATAAAAATTCCTTCGAGCATGAGTGTTCAAGACTACAACGATAAAAGTGGACAAAACATTATTGTTTTGTTACAAAGCAACAGCGTTTAATTATAACTAGATGCAGCCGGTGTGAGCAAGTTGCATCCGTATGTGGTTAGGATGCAGTTAGAAAAGAGGATATAAGATATCGGCCGTGGGTGCACTCGGGAAGTATCTGTAGTGTCGTTGCCAGAGAATTTGGTCAGGACAAAATATTTTCAGGAGAGCTCTGATTTTTGGGTCAGGCCCGTACCCAGAATTTTTTGAGGGGCTTGGGGGCAGATCCGATAATGTGGAACAAAGAGAAGAACCGAAAGGTTGAAGCAGTATTGCAGCTAGACGTACGTACGATTACAGAGTTGAAGTGGCGTACGCTGGATTTTTTTTTCGCAGGGGGCTGAAATTGTAAAAGTGGATATCACATAGGTGTGTTCTAGGTAGGGGCGGGATACACTGTATAATATTTCGTAATTACCACTTTCAACCTTTGACTTAAAAGTTGTTCAGACAAAAATTGTAATCGGGATTTATTTAATGGATGTTCGTATTTACTACTTCAGTTTTTCGGAGTTCGTTACCGCTTTCATTTTATATATATATATATATATATATATATATATATATATATATATATATATATATATATATTCTCCAAATTTCGGGAGGGGCTGCAGCCTCATCAGCTCCACCGATAGATATCACTGAACCCGACAAACAAACCGCAACGAAGTCGCTGCCACAGGGCGAACAGTTTGGTGCTTATCATTTACATTAATTTCTCAGAAGTATTCGAAGTGGCGGCGGCCTTTAATGCTAAGCCTTCTCTACTTAGATAAAGTAAACTGTCCTTTACCCCCCTCCCCTACCCCAGTTTTGGAACTCAATCGCCGCTACTGATTCGAATAGTACAATATTCCGCAAATTAACATTTTTACAAAAGATAGTCCTTACGTCATACTGAATGTAAAAGGTTACCGGCACTTTACCTTTGGATGCAACAATTTTCTCATAATTTCAGAATAAAATGAAAAAAAAGAAATCTGTAATTGAGATGGAACAATAGTTTTCGTTTCATAATAACTTTTTATAGTGAAAAGTAGGCAAAAATGTTCAAATGAGATTTCTTGGAACTTTTTTAAGCTTTACTGAATAGTAATACGAAATCTTATCGGTGTCCTATCTGTATAAGTGATATGTAGTCTTATCCCTAACATTATCAGATCACAGTAGGATCAACCTAAACCATCTTTCTTCCCCTGGGGAATTTATGACACGACACATTTTTAAATTTGATTGATTGGTGTGATTTATTTGACTTCGCGTTTCTGCCAGTTTCGGCAAATTGCCAAGATGATGATGAATGATGATACGTTGAAATAGATGAAGGAACAACCACAAACACATACGCACAGCACACAACACAAGTCCCATAGAGGATTACACTAGCCATGGATCCGGACGCCAGAGCCTCGTTAGTCTGCAAAATGCAATCGAGGTTGTACTACGTAGAAGTGAGGTTGACATTTGTGTGTCTTGAGAAAGGGTACCCCTTACACCTCACGACACCTCATTTCCATGTAACATCATATCCCATGTCATTATAAATATGTCTATGTAAGAATGTAATTCAAGTTTTTGATGGATTGAGTTAGTGTTTTAAGTTCACTTTATGCAGAGTGAGGCTAATTAGGACTGGACCTACAGCAGGGTGCGAAATCACTGCAGATTGATTTCGGGGAAGGAGCAGACAAACAGGCACACACACACACACTATATATATATATATATATATATAATGTCAATTATTAAATAATTTATATTATAAAATATATATTATAAGGACTCTCCATTATTCAAAATTCGATTGCAAATTTAAGATTTTAATACATCCTTCTTGAATGTATTTGTATGATTGTATACTACTAATACTATGAAAAGTGATTTGCATGACTAGGGAGAGGGGCAAAAATTAAGACATTAAGAAGATAATTGTTTCCTGTATAAAATTCACATCTAAATGCTATTACGTACTTCATTAATATATTTAGATACTTTGCGGTAGCTGACGAAAGGCGATGAGAAATGAAGAAGAAATAACAAGTCCCACTATTTTCTATGGTCTGGGGATTGTTGGGTTCAGTGTCCTTAGAGATGCTGTTCGTTCTTTGTATGTGTTTTCGATATTGTTCCAGTAAAATATATTCGACTTAAACAAGGTTTGCCTCTGTTGTTACAACAAAAACTCTCCCCCCCGGAAAAGTTTGGGGAGGGAAATTTTAGGACAAGTTCGTTGGTGGGGGGGAATTCCCCTGCCCCCCGGGATATCGCTCCCTGAAGTTTAAAGTAGGATCCGAACTACTATGTGCCTCCAGCATGGGCGTCGCCAGAAATTTTCCTAGGGGGGGTCGAATCGAAGATATCGAGGACACCCCCCTCCCCTCAAAAATATTGTGATACAGACCAGTGGCATGTGCAGAAGTTTGTCAAGGGGGGATTCATTTTTACAATTAATGCATTATCGATATTTTAAATTATTATTATTATTATATTTTTATTACTATATATATTATTATATATTAGTAGTAGTAACAGCAGCAGCAGCAGCAAATGCAGTAGTATAAGCATCATTTCTAGTCTGTGCTTCAGAAAGTGTGAAAGTTACAAATTAACAGAGTTTCAGTGTTGCAAATTACACTGGTCTACGTCCATTTTGCTGACTGGAGTCTGATGGTTGTTCTTTAGTAATTCGAGGGTGGTAAATCCAAAACCGAAATCCGTTTTTTTCTATCACGTCAGGTTTTGGAGGAAAATAGAAAATTATCTAATATTAGGGATGTATATTTAGAGCAATGAAACAACGTAGTCCGTAAAGAGGTCACAAGATGGCAGCACATGGAACATTATAGTGATTATTATTTAAATCAGTTATTCGAACATTGTTAACCTCAAAACAAAGGACAAATATTACTAACTTAGTAAGGAAAGCGTATAGTGCATATTTCGGGATTAAATTGGGTGACCAAGATAAATCCTGGGCACCTCATAAAGTATGCAGGACCTGTGTAGAAAAGAAGGAAAGAAATATGTTAGCGTCTGGAACAACCTTCATGTATCTGGACAGAGATAGGCATGTATTAAGATATTTTCAAAGGGACGAAGAATATGTGTATTGTACAGATGTGAAGGGACTAATTGAAGCTATGGGATGTACGTATAATGCAGAAGAATGGAGGCTTTTTTTTGATAGCAAGAGGAGTTTGAAGTGTGTGTTGATACATAATGGCAATAAGTTAGCATCCATTCCTGTTGGCCACTCCGTACATTTGAAGGAAAGCTACGAAACAATGAAAGAACTGCTTCGAAAGAAAAAAAGTATGCAAATGACAGTTGGCTTGTGTGTGAAGATCTCAAGGTCATTTCAATGTTACTTGGTCAACAAGCAGGTTTCACGAAATATCCATGCTTTTTGTATTTATGGGACAGTCGAGCAAGGAACGAACATCGGGTACGAAGACCGTGGCCTGCCAGGAAAAGCTTTGAAGTCGGGGCGAAAAACATCCAGAACAAGCCGCTTGTTGATCCTAAGGAAGTGTTACTTGCTCCACTGCACATTAAGTTGGAATTAATGAAGCAGTATGTAAAAGCTCTGGATAAGAATGGGGCTTGCTTTAAATACATTTGCTCAAAATGTCCTGCATTGACGCATGAGAAAGTAAAAGCAGGTATTTTGATGGTCCTCAGATAAGGATGCTAATGGAAGATGAAGAATTCTTACAAACAATTAACCACACAAAGTAAGATGTATGCTGTGCATTTTCTGATGTCAATACAAACTTTCTTGGAAACTTCAGGGCGCACAACTACGAGGTTCTAGTTGAAAATTTGTTGGTGACGTTTCAAAAGTTAGGAGTAAATATGAGTGTCAGGCTTCACTTCCTGCACAGCCGCTTAGATGTATTTCCGTCCAATCTTGGTGCCGTAAGTAAAGAACAGGAGTAGACATTTGACACCAGCCACTCAAAGAATGACGATAAAGAGAGAGAGAGCGATAAAAGAGGGGAATATACAGAGATAGAGAGAATAAAGACAGTGAGAGATCATAGATGATGAACAGGAGAAAAAGAGAAGTGGAGAGTGAGAGATCATAGGTGAGGAACAGGAGAAAGAGAATGAGAAATGAGAACGAGAACGAGAGAGAGAGAGAGAGAGAGAGAGAGAGAGACAGAGAGAGAGAGAGTGTGTGTGTGTGTGTGTGTGTGTGAGAGAGAGAGAGAGAGAGAGAGAGAGAGAGAGAGAGTTGAATAAGTGCTAGTTGATAGAAGAATATTCACACGACACAGAGAGAGAGAAAATAAGAAAGAGGGAGAGAGAGAAAGAAAGAGAAAAATGAGAAAGAGGGAGAGAGAGGGAGAGTTGACTAAATGGTAATTGATGGAAGAATACTCACACAAAACATGCTTTTTTTGGGAGTCGAGCCCGGTGGTCAGTTTGAAGGCGAGAACGAAACCAAAGATGATTATTGAGAATATAGGAAGAATCAGCAAGAAAGTTGATCCCCCGTGGAACTGTTGTTGTGTCCTGAATTTTTCCAAACAAGGAAATGCCCGATGTTTTCAAAATGCTAGAATAGGACTGTGACACCCTTTCTCCAGTACATTAACTGGTTTCTAACAGGAAGGTGTTTCAAAGATACCGTAATGGCACACTTTCTTGGATCTATGACCGTTCATTGACAAGAAGTGAATTTTCTATTTTGATGTTGATTGTCTGTTAATATCCTTAAGTGTTAACGGGAGACGCACTATTTCGGAAGATTGACTTCCCCAAATTTGGTGTCGTCTGATTAATAATGGGGACAAACATGGACAATGTGTTTGCGGAAAATTTTGTGCACTGATGACGTTGAAGTAGCCACTGTATCGACAACAGTATAAAATTAGATGATTGTCACCAGTTGTCACATTTCCGAAAGAAGCTCAAGAAGACGCAAGCTGTATTTGCCGACTTGTATCTCTAAATTAATAACAGGTAAGACTGCAGTAAATTGTTACAATGTTTACTGATTAATATTGAATTGTGTATTTGAGATAAAAGTTTAATGCGAATTTTGTGCATTTTGTTAACTTTTTATTAGACTAATCGCGATGATGATGATGATTATGACAATTTTAATTTTAAAAATAATTTTATGTTCGGATAGCTTAATCAGGACTGTGTCTATATTTTAAATTAAGATCCGAACCAGTGCTGTTTCTAGACCGATATTTTAATATAAGACATCGGTCGCAGTGAGGGTCCACGAGTGGGAAACGCCACAAAGATGCGAACTTGGAACTTTTTGGCACTGTATTATGTTAACCAACCGCTACGATTCGGAGAATGGTAGCAAGACATCTGAATGTCTTTCAAAATAAAATTTGTTGTGATTTTATTGATTGATTGATTGATTTGTTGTTTTAAGTCCACTTTATGTACAGGAAGGCTAATCGGGATTGGACCTACAGTTTAAAGTGGGATCCGAACCACTGTGCCATGTGCCTCCACCGGGTATCGAACCCGGGACCCTTTGATTACAAGGCGACGACGTTACCCCTACGCCATCGGGGAGGCCTGTTGTGATTTTAGTTTAGAGCAAAGATGAATTGAAAAATTTACCGAAAACACTAATATTATTTTTTTCTCTTTTCAGATTAGCACTGCAGAATCGCCCTTCTATTTTGTGTGAACTATATTTGAAAATAAAAAATCGGTAAGTAAATTTTAAAAGAACACTATTTTATTTTAATTAATGATTCAGTGAACATTGCAATGAATATATTTATATTATTTCTATGCATTCATTACTGCTAAGTTGAAAAAACGAGTCAGTATGCAATATTTTTCTACACAGAGAATTCCTTGAATACATCGCGACGATGAGGCTGAATGTTGACAAGATTAAAACTGTTTTATTAAGTTTATTTTATGCTCGCATAGGATAATTGTGACTGGATCTGTGTGCAATGTTTCTACACCAAGACACACAACACAACTATCACTGTATCATCGAGTATCAAGAGTCAAACATAAAATAGGATTTAAACTTAGATTCTTTTGGCATTGTAGCACGCAAACTATTTTTAACGATTTTCATTTTCATTGGTTGATTGATTTGCTTTATTTTACTTTGTGTTTTGTGCTTTTTGGCTAATTTATGATGATGGGGATGAGTGATGATGGGATGAAAAATTGATGAATGGACATTCACAAACATTTATGCCCAAGCGGGACTCCTAGCGTCGGAGCGCGATGTGTTAACCACTCGACCACGGGGTCCGACATTTTTAACGATCTTGAATTCTATGCTTTGTAGCTAACTTCCCCGCCTGGAAGAATGTTGGCAATGCATGTAAATAATTTTCAAATACAATTTGTTGCATACTATAATCTGTTTACATTTATTAGAGTTTTGATTAATTGAACAATGTGCCGAAAACACTAATATTATTTTTTCTTTTCAGATTACTCGTGCGGATCCTGTTTTCTATTTTGTTTGAAGTGCATTTGATAATACGAAGCGGTAAGTAATTTTTAAACAAGAACAATATTTTTTGTTTTATTTTTAATAGTTTCAGTTACAGCGTAGTGCATATAATTATTTTATTACTATGAAAACTAGTGATGTTGCTTCGGAGGTTACTGCTAAGCGTATTGAGGGGCGGTGGAAGATGAAATGTGTTAATTACATTCACAATAGAACAGTTTGTATTACAGTGAGGATTTTTTCTTTACTACCCAAGAAGCTAGCGTTATTTGAAAGAGATAGGTATTTGTATTTAGCAAAACAGAGAAATTTGAAGAAAATTGCACATTTACGATTCGAACCTAAGATTATTTATTTTGATGTGTACCAAGATTTTTTTTTTTTTAATTTCATGTTAGTTTTCTGCCACCTTTGGCTAAACGCGACGATGAGTGATGATGTGATGAAGGGATATTTACAATTATTATTTTTACCCAATTCGGGATTCGAACAAGGGACCCCTTTGGCGCGCCAGCGTTGTTAAAAAATAACTTTTGTAATCTAATGTCGTTTCTTTCTACCGTTGGGTAACCGCGACGGTGAGGATAAGTGATGATATGATGCAATTGATGAAAGAACAAAAATACAAAAACCGGGAATTGAACCCAGGATCCCTGTGCTAATCATTTCACCAAACGGCAAGATATTTGGGAATCTTGTCTTCTGGCACAAGGTTATGTGCATCGGAATATAATATTGTGTCAACCATGTAAATGTATGTACCTTCACGGAAATTTCGAAGAGGGCGCCCCCTTGCGGAAATTTTCGTGAGTATTTCTAAGCGTGTGTGGCGCTGTGGTTTCAATTTGCTTGCAAATTGAAACCATATCGCCACACACGCATCGGGCACGGATTTAATATTGCGTGGATATATATTTTTTTGGGGGAGGGGGTAGTTGACTAAATGCAAATTACAGTGGGGGAAAAATATTGATAGCAATTCTATTATATATAGTAAATTTATAAAATAAGAAAAAAAAAATACTTTGAGACTTATCCAGATTTCATTTTTCAGGGAAATGGCCACCAATGCAAACAATGTAATTGAGAATCCCGAGCAGGCAAGCGAGAGGCAACTTTTGGAAGCTCTGTTTCTGCTATCCAGGGCCGTGCGCGAAGAGGAGCGTGTGGGGGTCTCCCAGGAAGCGGTGAGTAACTTTTTGAAATTTATTGCCCGGAAATTCCATTCAAGACCACGTCAAGTTTTAGATCATTGTTGTTCGTCCTTGTTTATTTTAGATTTGTATATGGCTGGAATGTTTCGTGATGAGAAATATCACTTTGAAGCATTCTGGAAATATATGGAACTAAATATTGAACGGGATGAAACTAGAGACCACCGCCGCGAAGAGGATATAGAGATATTTAGGAATATCGGACAGAATGATGATGATGATGATGATGAAAGGAATGGAAATGGTAACAACAGGGCAGCAGCAGAGTTGTTTAACTTGGATCGCGACTTTCCAAATTTACCACCCCCACGCTCTGCTGCTGGTGCTGTGGAAAATCGAACACCAGATGCATCAGGATTTGAACCCAGGTCACCAATCTATGACATACCCTCTGACGATGAAATGTTAGAGTGGTTAAGACAAGCTGTTGTGCCACCATCTCCCATTCTGTCCGATGAAGACGATGTTTTAATCGAAGCGATGAAACTGTACGAAGGTCAATCCAACCAACGGTCGGATGCTAGATCACCTTCTCCACAGCCTGGCCCTTCCAATGTCTGTTTCAAAGTCCCGCAACACGGTTCTGGTGCCCAAACCGAGGGTGGCGAAACAGACAGTGGTAGCTTTGAAATTGTAGGTGAAGAGGCGCACTACTTTCCAAAGTTTTCTACGGAAGGTAGGATAGTAGTGGTAAAGCCGAGGAACTATCGTTTTGATGATCCTCGGGAATATGTCAATTCCCTTTTCCAATTTGTGCTCGAGGAGGTCTTAAGTGGCGTAGTCCCTGAGTCACATGTCGGTCTGCAAATTGAGTCGTCCGCCAGCATAATTCAAAGACCTCTTTTCATTCCTATGCGGAGGCTCAAGAATCTCAACACCGAGATTATGTTCAGGCACATTGAAAAAGTTCTCAATTCTAACGAGAACTTTCTTGTAGCCGACAGGGTCACCTTTAATATTTGTATTGTTGATCCTCAGTTAGGGAAAGGGAGAGCCCGTGCCTTAATAAAGTATGCGCCTTTGAATCAAATATTCGATGGTATGAAACACCAAAAGTGCTTGTTTAAGATTAAAGAGGAAGATGTGTACTGTCTTCCAAGAGCTCTGGTCATAGCAAAGGCGCAGGCAGATAAAAATTTGAATTTACTTAAAAACCTTAAAAACCCAGGCAGAAAAACACAAAAGAACAGGGCCATCGAATTAAGCAGACTTGCAGGTGTAGAGGTTGATGCGCAAAACGGTTGTACTCTGGAGGATGTGGCGAAATTTCAGACTTACTTTGCTCCAGAGTATCAAATTGTAGTGTACAAACAAAGCGAACACACAAGAACTTTTGAGATTATTTTTCAGGGAAACTATGCTCCAAAACAGTTGTTTATTCTTTTCGAGAGTAAACATTATTCTCCGATCCTGGCTATAAAGTCATTTTTAAATTTTAGATATTATTGTCCAATGTGCTTGGATGGTTACAATTCCAAAGAATCGCACAAGTGTAAGTATAATTGTACTTATTGCGAACAAATTCACGAACCACCCGTCGAAACCACAGAAAACCACTGTAGCGAGTGCAATAGAAATTTTCCTTTGTTGAAATGTTACAATCAACATAAGACTGCTTCTTCGCGTGGGAAATCTGTATGTGAGCAACTGAAACTTTGCACCGATTGTTTTGTTCTGGTAGACAAAAGAAAACGCAAGAATGTTCGACACCGATGTGATGAGCATTTTTGCAAAATGTGTTGTGTGCATGTTGGTCCAGAGCACGAATGTTTTGTTCAAAAGGAAAACTTAAAACACATTGAGAGATATCTTTATATTGTATATGATGTGGAGACAATGCTTCAACCTCCCAATGAAAAAGGAGAACGTGAGCATGTTGTCAACATGGTCATAGCGATGCAAAGATGTCATGCTTGTAAAGATTCCGATGACATTACATTCTGTACAGAATGCAAGCAACGTACCCATGAATTTAATAGTATGGAGGGATTTATTGAATATGTTTTACGGCCGAGAGAGAAGTTTCAGAAAATTATTGTTCTCTCTCACAACGGGTCGAAATTCGACAATATATTTGCGGCTAGGGCGTTGCTCGAGAAACAAAAAATAATTCCCTCAGTTATAACACAGGGACATCAGATTGTTGAGATGAAAGCTACACCAAAAATTACTTTTAGAGATACTTATTTATTTTTAGGGGTCAAATTATCCAAACTCCCAAAAACCCTAGCCCTGAAAAAATGCATGAAGAAGGGCGAGTTTCCGTATCTCTTTAATACGCCCGACCATAAAGACTATGTAGGTGCGTTCCCGGATCTTGAATATTTTGATCCTGACAGTCGAAACCCCGAAGATCGGGAAGAGCTTATTAAATGGCACCAAGAGTGTGTCTCACAAAACAAAGAGTTCGATTTTCAAAAAGAACTGAGGGAATATTGCAAAAACGATGTAGAAATTTTGACAGCCGCAGTTATTAAGTTTTCCAATTTGATTGAAGAGGAAACTAGCGGATTGCAACCTTTCATTGTAGCCCCCACAATTGCAAGTCTTGCAATTAGAGTTTACAGAACTCATTATTTACAGGAAAACAAAATCGCCATCATACCTCCATATGGCTACAGGGAACGTGACAATCAAAGTATTAAAGCTCTTCGTTGGCTTAGCTATATGGAAAAAGTGTGTGGGCGCAATATTTCTCATAGTGCTAATGGTGGTGAAAAATGGGTCGGGCGTAAGAAGGTTGACGGGTTTGAAAAAGGTACACAAAATTTGTTATCGTTTAATGGCTGCTACTTTCACGGTTGTCCGAAATGTTACAGAGAGCAACGCCATCGTTCCTTGGATGATAGTGGTGATTCCATGGAACGAAGATATGAGTGTACCATGGCCCGCAAAAAGTACTTGGAATTACGCGGGTATACCGTCAACGAGAAATGGGAATGTGATTGGGACAGAGAAGTAAAAGAGAATAAACAAATTCAGCAATTCATCAGAGACCACTGTCTAAATTTAAAAACACCTCTGATCCCAAAAGATTGTTATCGAGGTGGCAGAACTGAAGTTTTCAAATCCCTCCAAGAATGTGACAGCCATGACACTTTTATATCTTATTTGGATGTAACAAGCTTGTACCCATATGTTATGAGTACCAAACCGCTGCCTGTCAAAACCCCCAAGATACATATGGGTCCATTTCCTGATGTGGAAAACACACATGGAATTGTCAAATGCAAAGTTTTGCCTCCAACCAATCTGCATATTCCCATTCTACCACACTCAAGTAATGGGCGGCTTATGTTCGGTTTATGTCGAACCTGCATGGATGAACTGAGTGAAAACGATTGCTCGCATTCTGAGGACCAACGCGCATTGCACGGAACATTCTGCACCCCAGAGCTACATTTGGCATTGCAATTTGGGTATAAAATTATAAAAATTGAGGAATTTTGGGAATTTGAAATTCTAAAACCTGAACCTGGAGTCTCTGAGGGTCTTTTTGAAAAATATGTTAGAAATTTTCTTAGAATAAAACAAGAGAATTCAGGTTTTCCATCTTCGTGTCAAACGGATGCGGAACGCCTAAATTACATTGCGGAATATAAGCGTCATGAACTTATCGAGCTGAGAGAAGACAAAATTCAACATAACCCTGGTTTAAGATTTATTGCAAAATTATTCTTGAATTCTTTGTATGGAAAATTTGGACAGAGAACAGACTTAGCAAAAAGTGTTATTGTTAAAGACAGTAAAACATTTTTCAGTTACCTTTACTCTACTCAGTTCGAAGTTCAAACGGTTATACCTATCGGGCAGAGTGCACTTTTACTCACATACAAAGATATTCAAAACAAAAACACCCCAAACCAGTTTTCAAACATAATTCTAGCAGCATTTATAACATCCTGGGCTCGTGTAAAATTATGGACGCTGCTAAAGAAAATAGAGCCCGACCGCTTACTGTACACCGACACTGACAGTTTGCTTATGACGGTGGACAGAAATAGGGAACCCCCTTTGCAATGTGGTCCCTTCCTTGGCGATCTAACCGACGAAGTTGATGCGGGGTGGGAAATTGTAAGTTTTATAGGACTTGGTCCCAAGAACTATGCCTACAAATTGCGGAATCTTACCAGCGGGGAATTGCGATATGTTTACAAAATTAGGGGGGTCTCACTAAATCACAGAGCAAGATTAATTGTCAATTATGAGCATTTTTATAATTTAGTAAAAGGCACATTGTCTAAGGAAGTCTTGGAGGAACCAAGGAAGATAGCACGACTCGATGGGTTCCGCATAGTAAGTCGCGCCGAGAAAAAAACACATCAAGTTGTGAAAAGTAAGCGGCGAAAACTGGACCCGATCGCGGAGAAGGAGTCTTGGATGACTGTGCCCTATGGATATGTGAAACAGTGAGAGAACATACAGGGGGCGTTTGTGTGTGTGTGTGTGTGTGTGTGTGTGATAGAGAGAGAGAGAGAGAGAGAGAGAGAGAGAGAGAGAGAGAGGTATTTGATTGGCTTGCATGAACAATTTTTGGTCGTCAGTTGTATAAAAAGGCAATGATTTTTGTTGTATTTGCTCAGTGGTTAATAATGCTTCCGTTCAATCACCCGTGTACCATTATTATCAGTGGTCCGTCCAGGGCCGGAAAAACACAATTCACAAATAAGTTGTTATCAAATTGTAATTCAATGTTCACCCAAAAATTTAACGAAATTATATGGTGCTATGGTGCTGTGATTCCGAAATTAACAAACAGTCAAAATATACGGTTCCATCCAGGAATTCCCAATATGGATAGCTTTGAAATTCAAAACAATAGTCTAATTATTCTTGACGACCTCATGGGTGAAACGAACGATGATGTGGCTAATCTCTTCACAAAATACGCTCATCACAAAAGTTTAACTGTTATTTTTATTTTGCAAAATTTGTTCCCAAAAAGTAAGCGAGCAAGAGATATTAGTCTAAATGCACATTATGTCATTTGCTTCAAAAATCCTAGGGATAAATTACAAATTCAATATCTTGCCCGTCAGATTATGCCACATCTTAGCAAATCTGTGGTTCAAGCATTTGAAGATGCTACGCGTGATCCTCACACATATTTACTATTCGATATGACGCAATCTACCCCTGATGCCTTGCGAATACGCAAAAATATTTTCCCGGGAGAAACTATGCATGTATATGCCCAACAAAAAGACATGTTCAAAGCCTTTAATATTCAGTTCTAGTAAAAATGCAGAAGTTGAAACATCACTTCCATGTGCTTCGCGCACTTTGTAAATGTAAACCCAAAAAACGTAAAGTTATGCTACAACAGGCATCTGGAGATGTCATACGTACTATCTCTCAAGTTGCTAACAACGCTATAAAAGGAAATGTTAAATTATCGGATCGTCAGAAACATAGATTGCGAAGACATAAAAACATCTTGCGTGCTTTAGCTCAAAAACGTGTGTCTCTGAAAAAGAAACGTAATCTATTACTGCGTAAAGGTGCTGGTTTTTTACCTTTCTTGCTTGGACCTATTATTAGCGCTATTGCAAGTGCCGTCGCCGGTGGTGGTGGTGGATCATGAGTTCGCAATTAAGGAAACTTATACTTGTACCAGAAGATGTAGTCGGTCAAGTTCAAGCTTCTGTCCAATCAGTACAAAATTTTCAATCACTTCTCGATTCTGAAATGCACCATGTATTATCTAGAAACGATATAAATATTCATGAAAAATGGAAATTGTACCAACAAGCACTGGACAAATATTTAAAATCTGTACCTCATGCACAAAAACCTTTAGAAATACCTATTGTTGAACACGAAGCGGTTGCAACAAAGGAATACCAACCTATAAAAAGCAATCCCGGTACATTACCAATTTCTGAAATTATTGAAACAGTTCCAATAATGCTTCGAAAAAATACAGAGCTATTGCTAAAAAAAGTTTTAAGTTCACACAATATATCTTGGGATACAACGGGCACCGTAACTATGTACGGTAAAATATATCCCAATTCCAATATTGTAGATTTAGTGAATGATGTGGTTAGGCAACGAAGAAAAAGTCAAAATCCTGTTGGACTTGATCAGTTTGTCAGAATCCTTCGTTCAATGAACATTCCACACCAGTTTCTTGGACCTGCAGCACTATCGAAACTATCACCAAAAAGAAGGGAAGCTTTGTCACCATTATCTTTTTTTGAAAAGTGGAAAGAATATAAATATTAGTAGTAAACATGAAATTACATCAACTCTATTATGCGAATACAAATCCAGCTTCATTATCAAATGCGTCTAAATTGTATAAAGCAGCCAAAGAAAAAATTTCCAAAGCTAAAATAAAACATTGGTTACAATCTCAAGATGCTTATACCTTGCATGCTCCTGCATATAAAAAGTTTCCCAGAAAACAATATTATGCTAGTGGTCCTTTCGAAACTGTGCAAATGGATTTAGCCGATATGCAGAATGTTGCAAAATTCAATCGTGGTTATAGATATATTTTGTGTGCTATAGACATATTTTCCAGACTAGCATTTTGCATTCCGGTAAAGAACAAAACTGGTCCCGTTATAGCAAAAGCAGTGGAGAAAGCTTTGCACATGTACAAAAATGTTCCGTTAAATTGTCAGACAGATTTCGGCAAAGAGTTTTACAATAAACATGTTAAAACTATATTTAAAAAATACAATGTAAATCACTACAGTGTTTATTCGGAAATGAAAGCTGCGATATGCGAACGGTTTATTCGTACAATAAAAGAAAAAATTTATAAGTATTTTACAGCAAATCATAGTTACAAATATATTCATATTTTGCAAGATTTAGTTCAAAGTTATAATAATTCTAAACATTCAACTATCAAAGTTGCACCAGCACAAGTTAGCGATGAAAATATGAATCAAGTATGGTATACATTATACGGATCAAAGAAAAACTTTCGAAAAAGTAGCAAATTTAAGCCGGGCGATTATGTGCGAATATCAAAAACAAAAATGAAATTTGAGAAAGGTTATTTAGCAAAATGGTCTCGGGAAATTTTTATTGTAGACAAATGCATAAAATCAAATCCGGTAACATATCACATTAAAGATTGGAACGGTGAAATGGTGAAAGGTATTTTTTACGAACAAGAGTTACAGAAAATTAACGTAAATAAAAATACTGTCCATAGAATCGAGAAAATTTTACGTAGAAAAGGTAATTGGCTCTATGTAAAATGGTTCGGTTACTCAAATATCTTCAATTCTTGGGTTAAAAAGAGTGACACATTGTGTTTGTAGTTCATTAGCTTTGTGATGGAGCGTGTGAATGAATTTTATCTCTCGCTCCCGTCTAATGCAAGCTCCGATATTTTCCAAAATAACACCTCGACCTGTTATACAACAAAATTAGCTCACCCTATTGATCTCACTGATTCTAAATGGGTGGTCGGTCTTGCCGAATGTAGTTGTACATGGAGTTTTTATAATGTGCCAACAGATCAACAGATTATTATCAAAGCGGTGCGCGCAGACAACTCGGAAGTTATTCAAGAAAGAGTAGAAATTCCTGCTGGTTTTTATGCATCTATTCAACATATTCTGAATTGTGTTCCAGAAAAAATGAAACAATTCATACATTATGACGAGTACATAAACCGTGTATTTGTTAAAACTGACACGTCCATTCAGCAAATCATGATAGGTGTAACACCTGCTCTAATGTGTATTTTCGGATATGCTCAAAATATACCAAAAACAGAAGAACCTGTGGTGGTTGCGGTGAATCACGAACCCTTATTTTACAAAGAAGCACCTTATGTTTGTAATTTGAATTATTTTCTCCCCCAAGAGATTAATGTTTGCGTAGACATTGTAAAACCTCAACTGCATGGTCATATATTACGAAAAATCGGAATCAATCATTATACCTATGGTCGAAATAAGAACTTTGCATTCGATATACCACGATATATCAAAGTCGAAAAACACTACTTTGACACAATCGAGATAGACTTAAAGGGACATACATGGGAAAATCTACCATTTCGGTTCGGTTCATCGTACATTAAGCTACATTTCAAGCAAACAGGAAAATGATCAGTGAAGGCACAGAAAATGATTTTTACATTACTGTTACTTCGAATGGCTCGCACAAACATTTCCCTCACAACACAACATCACATTTTGTGAATATGGTGGAGAGCGAAATTCGTCTCAAACAGTCTGATTGGAAAATTGCATTAGCCGAAATTCAAATACCCAATACATGTTATAATATTACCGAAGATCAAAATATCATCTGGTATAATTTGCGTCTCGAAGAAAATCTCTATGAGGCCCACAAATTCAAAATTCCGTCTGGGTATTATCACACTGTAGATAGTGTGCTGGAACAAATCAATAAAAAAACAGATCTTTTTCGATTCACATATCGCAAATTATCAAACAATATACACTGTAGTCACGATTTCCGTGTAGAATCAATTAAATTTTCACCAGTTTTGAGTCTACAGTTGGGATATGAACCGTACACTAACATCACAAAATACATCAATGGATCGCGGAGTCCATACTTGAATATTGGATATCCTCAGCAGGTGTTTGTGTACACCGATATTATACAGTATCAACTGGTTGGAGACAGTAAAGTTCCATTATTGCGTATAGCCAGCATAGAAAATATTAACTATGGTCGAACATACTGTGTTTGTTTCAATCCTATGCATTATTTACCATTGTCAAAATTTTGTTTCAATACAATAGAAATCCTTTTAAAGGACCATGCAGGTCGATATTTATCATTTCAATCTGGTACAGTGAACATAACACTTCATTTTCAACGGTCATGAAACATCGACAAACAGGTCGTGGAATACCCTATTTTGCTGGTCCTGTGTACCAACAGGGTCATGGTCTTGGGGGATTTTTTCGCGGTCTTTTTAGATATGCTCTACCTATATTAAAACCTGTTGCTAAAAGTGTGGGACGTCAGGTATTGCGTACCGGAATGCAAGTTGCTGGTGACATGTTGGAAAATAAACCTATCAAGGAATCAGTCCGTGTAAGAATAAAACAGGCCAAAGAAAATTTACGTGACAAAGCAGAACAAAAAATTAACCAGTTGTTATCAGGTAATGGAAAAACAAAAAGAAAAAAAACAGTCAAAAGAAAAGCTATAAAAATAGGGCCTCCTTCGCTACAGTCACACTCGGCTAAACGTCGTAGACATAGAAAGGACATATTCGATTGAGCGACCATGTCTAACATTCATCCTTGCAGTCAACCATGTTGCACAAGCGATTTTGATTTGTTTTCAGTTCCTATGACACAAACTATAATTGAGCATACAGATAATGTAGAGTATCGACCTATATCTACTTTAACTTCAGGGGGACCTGTAGAATTTCATATTCTAGGTGAAACTGGTGAATTTATTCATCCTGGATACCTTTATCTTTACGTAAAGTGTAAAATTACAAAATCTGATGGTGAGGATCTTGACGATTCAGACAATGTTGCACCTGTCAATAATTTTTTGCATTCTCTTTTCAATCAAGTTGATATTTCACTTAATGACAAACTGATCACATCGTCTTCAGGTTCATACCCCTACAGAGCATATTTTGAAACTTTATTGAATTTTTCTAATGACGCCAAAAAAACACATTTAACATCTTCGCTCTGGTTCAAGGATACACCTGGACAGTTTAACACTCTGGGAAATGGAAATACCGGATATACATCTCGTGCCCAGTTCGCTAAAAACAGTGCTACTTTTGACATGTATGGAAGAATACATGCAGATATTGTAGGACTGGACCGTGTTTTGCCCAATAAAGTGGGAATGCGCGTGAAACTTCATAGAAGTAAAGATTCCTTTTGTTTAATGAATGCTGAAAATTCGTCTTATCTTGTGCATTTAGAAGATGTGACTTTATGGGTTCGGAGAATAACTGTTTCTCCCGATATTGGAATGCAACTCAGTACTAGAATGGAGCGTGAAACAGCTAAATTACCTATCACAAGAGTAGAAACTCTTACTCACACCATTCCTCAAAATATAACTTCTTATAACATAGATAATCTATTTTTGGGTAATGTTCCAAAAGCTCTTGTTGTTGGCTTTGTTTCGAATGCTGCATACAATGGAAAAAACAACTTGAATCCATTTCATTTTGAACATTTCAACATTAACCGGCTACAACTACAAGTCGGCTGCAAATTTTATCCCTCCACCCCTCTAACACCAAATTTTTCAAAAAATAACTACATTCAAAGCTACTATACATTGTTTTCTGGAACTGGAATGTATTATTGTAATAGTGGAAATTGTATTGCTAGAAAAGATTATCCTCTAGGCTATACCCTCTTCGCGTTTATTCTTTCGCCTACAAACTCTTTGAATGACAATACATGGGACATGGTACGTGACTCGCCTGTTACTCTCAAAATACAATTTGCAAATTCTTTGACGTCATCTGTCACATGTGTTATTTACGCACAATTTGATTCGCTATTTCAGGTGGACAAAAACAGAAATATATATCCCGACTTTACAAAATAGATTTTAGTATCTTTGTGAGTGTTTGCCGGGATGAGATTTGTTATTCATTTCACTGCCTTCCAGGGCAATCAAAGTGAAATTATAGTCAAGGAGCTTGCACTTGTCAATATTGATAACTTTAGTTCGGACTCCTGGATATTTTTACCACCATTTCCGTACGGTGAATTAGAATCGACCTCTACCCAGTTAAACAATTATGCATCTCAAAATTCACATGGTCTTGAATGGAATCATGGGTATATAAAATACAATCAAATAGCCAACATACTGACATCCTACACAGAACATGCTACAGCGTTGTATGCTCATGGCATCGAGCGCTGTACCTTCCTGGGAGACCTTCTACATCGCACCATCATCAATTTAGAAGACTTGCTTTGTCCGAAGGCTTGCCTGCTTGGATTTCCAGCTGAAAATTGTTGTCATCCATCGCATAGATTCGTCGAATTTCGCTGTGCAGCAAAAGAGTGCAAAGTGTATGCCAAGTACATTCGTTGCTACGAACTAAGAGGGTACCAGTCAGGTGTCATTTCACCATATATACCAACGCCTAGTTTGAATAATATTTATTCAGATATACATACAGTTTGTTCCAGCGAAAAAACGCAAGAGCAAAAATATGTGGACTGACGACATAATTTATATTTTACTTCAAGATTGTAAAACTGCTGTTCAATTCGTTGGTGTGTATGCTGATAACCAGTTACCGGTATCAGTAAAATTTCCAGCAGGTTTAATCATTAATACAAGCACAAGTGAAAATATTGATGGTCATTGGGTTGCTGTGTACATTAACAAAAATGGAATTGGTATATATTTCGACTCCTTTGGAGAAGCACCCTCCGAAAATGTAAAACGTTTTCTCAACAGAAATACTTACCGTTGGATTTGGAACAATCAACAGATTCAACATTCAGAATCAGTGTTTTGCGGTGTATTTTGTATAATGTTTCTTTACTACTCTACCAATAATTACACAATATTGGATTTTGTCAATTTGTTCAGTAAAACAAACTTTGTAATCAACGACAACATTGTTTTAAATCAACTGAAAATATTGTTATCTTAAAATATCTACAATTTTGTATATATTATTTTGGTGTTGTATGTACAATTGTAAATATATATATATATATATATATATATATATAGTAGAATAATAAAAATTATACTTTATATTTTGTCTTTGTTTTCATTTCCATATGGTGTAAATATATATACAAAAATAATAAAAATCATATTTCACATATTTGTTTTTGATTTTATACTTTAAAATATTCTTGGAATGAAACAACAAAATTCACAATTAAACTTTATTTTGCATTCATTAATATATACATAAAATTAATTTGCATAAAATCTCAACATATTTGATATTTGTTATTTCATATTGAACCAAGTAACAAGTCTTTGAACATTTCTAAAAGCACAGCCTGATTGAGAAAATGGTTCGTTTGATGTATGGTAACAACAACATCCACCCTGATACATAACAAGATTTTTTAATGATGGACAGCGCCTTGTATCGAGATCGACAATATTGTCAATATTAAATACATTTTGAATCAACTTTGATTTTTCCAACCCTTTACAGTAAAATATTGTATTTTCCCTCTTTAGCTCACTAAAAAACACCTTCACATGTTTGATATCATAACCTTTTGGTTCTGCAAATAACAAACCATGGTGGTTATATGTTAACCACTTACATTGTTTGTAATCTAAGTCAAACTTTCCAATATCAACAAAAGCATGATATACAATTGTTAAATCTGTTGAGCAAACACAAATTTCACGAATTAGAAAACTATTGTCTTTACTTCTAAAACCTTGCACATCAATTATAAAAGCCATTTTTTTCTTTAATGCAACTACTCACAGCAGAAATTGTCCCCGTGATGTATCTCGTTTTGATGTATACACCGAACTAAATTGTGCATCAAATCTCTCTCATCACTTAGAGTCCAAAGCAGCAAATAAGCGTCCGACTCTGTTTCAAGATCGTATTCAATCTCAGGGTGAGTATCCATAAAATGGTAGAAAATGTGATAAAAATTATCCGGCTCCCTAAGATAAGTTTTTAGGTTGGAAATCTTCCATGTAAAACAGCGTTCGCATTCGTCAGCACTTTCAGCACTATCACACTCCAAATAATGCTTACTCAAGCACTGGTGAGCCAGTTGATTTGGTGCATTCGTAAAACAACCATCACAAATAACAGCATACTTAGGTACATAAGTATGTAGTCTTTTTAACAGACAATACTTGTCAATGAAGCCAGAAAAGCATCCACAACTTTCGAAAATAATATGTTCGATATCTTCTGTGTCAGCCAGAGCTGAAGCGTTCTGTATGTTCTGACTTGCCATAGTGATATAGTGGACATCTCACATCTTTTATATATATATACACACTAGGAACTTTCCACATAACTGTCTGTCACAAATAACTTTCCAAGAAGAGAAAATTTTCAGGTCAATAAGCTCCCAACACCGTTACAAGTTGTCACAAATAACCTCCCAACACCATTACAACCTGAACTTTACCAAAAGTTCTCATCACTTGCTCAGTTTAGAAGTGATAACCTCCACACATACATCGCGAAAAAATAGTCCCAACTCACATTTCACTCTTTCACTTAAAAATTCAACACAATTATCAAATATCGGCAGTTCATGTCGCTCTACTTGATCTTTTATATTGGTAATATCCTGACAATTATGATCATTTGAATTATTAGTACAACCATAACAAGTATCTTTAATTGATCCAACACATAATGAAATATAAGACTCGTAATATTCACGTATTTGGGTCTGATATTCACAATACATTTTAGTTATCTTAGATATGCAATCAGACAATCGTAAAAGCTCTGTCCAGGTAGTTAACATCATTGTCATTGGTATTTCCGAATCAAAAATATCCACAAACTGAATAACTTTCTTATTGTACAATTTGCCAAAAGAAAGCATGTATTTTTCACCTAGCAACGCAGGCGACAAAACCAACTCTTCTTCACTAGATAAATAATTAGATATATTTCCCCCCAACTCCATCAGTGTACACCATTCTTCCATACACAACACAATTCCTTGGCTGTTGTGGCGAGCAATACGCACACACACAGAAAAATCGTTGTCCACATCAAATCCAACAGTCGCACTCTTGAATGCAGTTTTACTCAAAGGGTAACATACCTCCAACAGGTATTGCTTCCGTGGTTTCCATGTGGAAGAGGACTGGGCACCATTTTCCTCCATGCTGGTTCCAGAGAGCTGTTTTAGCATATTTAACTGCTGCTGCACATAACTATTCCCTTGAAAATTAAGTTTTCTTTTCGCATTCCAAACCTTTCCTCCCTGTAGAGATGCAGGTGCTACAGCTGACGTTGCAGTAACTCCTCCCGAACGTGTTGTTGCAGATTTGGACACTACAGATACTTCGGCACCACCAGATCTTTGCACTCTTCTTGACTTGGCAGAACCGCTTTTCTCCATCTTGCTCTTCTCTTTCCTGCTACTTCACGATGAACACACTAACTGTACAGAACATGTGGTACTTTATATACACCAACCCACATAACTCCCATCAACGTCATAGATTTTTAAATAGCACATAACGGAACATCTTGAGCAGGAAATCTCTCTCTCGCTCTCTCTCTCTCTCTCTCTCTCTGTGTGTTCTCTCTTTCGTATGTCCTCTTTCTCCCTCTCTCTCTCTTCCTATCTCTGTCTATCTCCGTCTGTTTCTCTCTCTCTCTCTGCCTCTCCCTCTTCCTCTTTCTCTCTCTCTCTCTCTCTCTGTGTTCTCTCTTTCGTATGTCCTCTTTCTCCCTCTCTCTCTCTCTTCCTATCTCTGTCTATCTCCGTCTGTTTCTCTCTCTCTCTCTCTCAGTGTGTGTGTGTTCTCTCTCTCATATCCTCTCTCTCTCTCTCTCTCTCTCTCTCTCTTCCCATCTCTATCTCCGTCTATTTCCCTCTCTTCCTCTTTCTCATTTTTCTCTTTCTCTCTCTCTCTCTCTTTCTTCTCTTTCTTTGAGTGGCTGGTGTCAAATCTCTACTAACAGGGCGAACGCTCCAACCAAGACATAAAAGCCACGGAGCACCGATATCAGAGGAGATGGAATGAAAACATGATGGCCGACTATTGCTGGTGCTTGCAGCGTGACGTTCCTGAGGCCACGTACTCCAGAAAATCAAAGAAACGAATAATTTTGCCTAAGTAGGTATGCATGTTGTGCTATTCTGTGGTGTATGTTAAGTTTAGCATAAGTACAGGCATCAGGTGCTGACTGTATGTGCTCGTGAAACAAATTGATCAATTTGCCGGAATTACCTAAACTTTTTGTTCATTAAGAACTCCCTATTGAGAAAATAGAAACGTATGTTTGTTAAAGAACGTGACGTGATACTCTGATTGAACATCTGACTACGTCGCATTCTCTTTGCAAGTGCTGTTGGAATGTAGCCGGATATAATTTTCTGAAAATTTTGAAATATGACTTGTCAAACAATGCAACTTAATACCTGTTATCAGCTCCGCCACCTTATGTATAGTCCTATAATTTCATTATGTGCAGATATCTATATGGAAAATTGTTGGAGTTTAGCCCAGTATTATAATATTGTGAAAATTTTCAAATGTGATTTGTGAAAAATTGTGACGTGATACACTTTTTCTGACTACATATTTGGAATCAGCGACCTCAAATTATATAGAATCAGTTATAATATGTAAGTCAGCAGAAAAAGAAATTTCATTATGTGCAGATATCTATATGGAAAATTGTTGGAGTTTAGCCCAGTATTATAATATTGTGAAAATTTTCAAATGTGATTTGTGAAAAATTGTGACGTGATACACATTTTCTGACTACATATTTGGAATCAGCGACATCAAATTATATAGAATCAGTTAAAATATCTAAGTCAACAGAAAAAAGAAATTTCATTATGTGCAGATATCAATATGAAAAATTGTTGGAGTTTAGCCCAGTATTATAATATTGTGAAAATTTTCAAATGTGATTTGTGAAAAATTGTGACGTGATACACATTTTCTGACTACATATTTGGAATCAGCGACCTCAAATTATATAGAATCAGTTAAAATATCTAAGTCAGCAGAAATCTTTTTTTCATATGTAGACCAGTGTTATGAAAGTTTCGTACCAAATTCGATATCTCAAGACCATTTTTAAACAATGACGCAAAATGAAGTGAAATAAAGTGCTTCGTTTATAAATTGCTATAAATTGAAAAAAACACGATGGAAATTTCCAGGGGGGGTTCGACCGACCGGTTGGACCCCCCCTGCCGACGCCCATGGTCTCCACCGGGTATCGAACCCGGGACCCCTTGATTACAAGGCGAGAATGCTTCCACTATGCCATCGTGGAGGCCCTGTAATTAAGTGTGCCAGTTATTGAGTTGCACGTTTTGTAAATGGGGGATTCTAGAATATCATGCCAACAAAAATCCCGTACGTATTCCTCAAGGAAACGTATTATATGTAATTTATTCTAATACAAGTTTTTGCCAGTTGGGAATTTGCCCCTTTATTGGGCAGGGGCGTCGAAATCTCATGACAGTTTTTCAATAACATCATCAAATGCAACTTGAAACAAAGATAATCCCAACTTTTCCCTCTGGAGATAATGTGATACTGGACTCGTTTCAGCCTCATTATGTCCAACATAATAATCATAATCCAAATTCCTTGTCACCTAGAAAGTTGCATTTTTTTAGTAGACATGGGTGCTGGAAACTCATGATATGCATTTCAATAATACCAAATTATACTGCACATACCAAGTAAAATCTCCAGGAATCTGATTTGTTTGCCACCTGACAATAAATAGGCAGGGGTGCGGGGAAACTCATGTTACTTATTTCACCAACGTCTTCAAAGTGACCAGAAAATCACCAGCATTTCTTTATACGTGAGAATAAATTTATATTCTTCTTATTGACTCATTTTATACCTTGCTATGTAGGAAAGGCAAATCCAAGTTGTTTTGCACATGAAGGGTATGAATGGTAGAGACTCATGTTACTTATCTCAATATTATAATTTGATATACCTTGGACCAAATAATATCCACTTCATACACTTTCATAAAGAATTTTAATGTTCTATTTCAGTTTACAGAACTAAAATCGGTGACATATTTCTCGAGATGTAATTTCTTATGTGGCTAAAAGAAATAATAACTGTGACGTTACAGATGTGCATCAAAAAAGTTCAATAATCACTGAGTGTCACCTGACAATATATGAAAGTAGGTACACTCCAACAAATCTCAGGATTTCTGCAGGACTAAGTGATAAAAGACCAAGAGAGGAGAGAAAGAAAAGTACAGAAACAGGGAAGAAGGAAAGAGAGAGAAGAAGAAGAGAGGATGAGAAAAGAAAAAGAAGGAAAGAGAAAAAGATAGACAAAAATGAAGGAAGAAAGAGAGACAGAAACAAGACGAAAGAAAGAGATTGAAAAGGAAAAAAAGGGGAAAGAAAGGAGAGAGAAAATAGGAAAGGAAGAGAGGAAAGAGGATTGTCGAGAAAGTTATTGAGGGTAAAGACCGATGTAAGGAAAATGTGGGAAGAAGAAAGTCAGAAAAATAGACTTGAAGCATCGAAGACAACCTGAGGAGAATTTTAACAACCCGTTCCTAAAGGAGAAGGTGCAGTGTCATATTGGAAGGGGGCTGATAGGGGTTTTATCCCTTATTGGCCTAGCTTTTCCCTTTAAAAAAATGCCGGATACGTGACAAGTTGGTAAAATATAGCACCGGAAGAGGATAAGAATATGTCGGTAATATCACCCACGCGAACCTCTTGCTTGAATGGTATAAAAGTTAAAAAGGCAATTTACCTTACAGGAAGCAACGTATAATTCAGTTAATGTCGCATCTGTTCATTTCACGCACGTGACATTTGAGGACTGCTTCATCAACGTTGCGGTCAAAAGAAAGGGAAGTGCTCAGAATTACTTTCACAAGTGCAACGAGGCTTTTGAGGATTTTTTTTTTACGGAAGTGGGATGCAGCGTATTGAAAATGCAACAGAGACATTTGCAGGTCATAATTAGCTTTCTATGCACTCACATGAAATGCACATTCTCCACAACTTTAGAAATTGCTCGGTGATTCTTCGTGATGAACAGCATTTCTGTCAATTGCAAATGCAAAATCATTTGCAATTGAAAAATAATTAATTCAAGTATGGGTCGTGATATATTTACCGAAACCAATCTCAAAAGTAGGGGGTGGGGAGGCTAAATATATGTGTGCGTGTCTGTGTGTGTGTGTATAAGTTATTAATTGTTATCCACATATTATTAATATTCATTACACATATATTTTGAGTGTCGCATTTTTAATAATATGAAGTAAAATTTGAAAGAAAATCATACCTATATTTGGAAAGTGCGTGTTTCCCCGCGGGCCTCTATTTACCATGGCCCTGCTCCATCTACAGGAAGGAGCGTGTTTCTTTATGCTGCACATTTTCATAGGATGTCTCATAACTGAAGTACAAAATACATATGAATAATAATAATAATAACCCATGGCTCGACAGCCCTCGAAAGGGCCTGGGCCTATCTCCCGGCTGCCAGTCTCCCTCCCACAATCCTTTCTAGAGGACAAATACATATAATATTTATAATTATTATTCATTTTATAGAGCTATGCTCAAGCTATAGAAACATCAAAATAGAAGATTTCGCCCATCCATCTATTTATATATTAGATTGGGCGGCCAAACCCTGATTTTTATTCCATATTTAAATTCGTGCAAATTCGACCGTCTATTCAAATAAGGTACCCCATAACAAAACACGTCTCCTACAATATTTTCTTGAAATTTGACACCTATCCAACAAGGGTTTAATTGGCTTTCTTTCCCAGTTAAAATTTTAGAGATCTTCCGGGTGGGGCACCACGTATGTTCAGAATAAAACCCTTCAACTTGCCCCATACTTTTAATAAATTGCCATTGGTAGGTCCTGCAATTTATTATCCTTTTCGAAACTATCAGCCTGTTTCAAAACTATATATTTGCCCAATACATACCCAGTGTGTGCTTGTTTGGTTTGAATTTGTTTTTAAGTCCAGTTTAAGCAAAGAAAGCCTAATCGGGACTGGACCTACAGTTCAGAGTAGAATCCGATTGCTCCTTCACCGAGTATAGAACTCGGGACCGCTTGACTACAAGGGGACGGCGTTAGTGCTTCGCCATCGCGGAGGTCCCCCCAGTGTGTGTGTGTGCGCGAGTGTGTGTATACGTATATAGACATGTATATCCATCCACCCACACGTACCGTTTTCCTTGAAGATTATACGTAACGACCAAAACAGGAAATACGTTGCTCCCCATGTCGGTGTCCTGTTAAGTTGAATAAATGTCACACACACACAAAACTTCCTTCACACTCCAATCACGCTGTTTCTTCGCCGCAACCGAATTGCGCACACTTTAGATCCAGAATTGCGCACAGATCTCACTGACCTGTTTTGCGCACAGATTTTGATCGAACGTTGCCACTTTAATAGCTTTAAAGTCTGTGCGCAAACTGTTTTTTTTCTTTAGACAAGAAGAGAGAGAGGAATTAGAAATAAAATAGTAAATCTCTTAAGGATTAAATAAAAAAATATAATTTGACCAGCAAATGTAGCAAGTCAAGATACAATTTTCATACCAAGTTACTCAAACTCAAAAGTTAGGTTAGGTTAGGTTAATGACTGCACAACAAACACTTCTGTCAATCGAAGCTCGTGATCTTCGGTATAAATACGGAGATGCACCGACCATTACATTGTAGTCCACCAATCAGGTTCATCCTCTATGCCTATCTAATGTTACCCTTCCAGCAAAAACACGCGTAAGTCCACAGACACACACAAACAAACACAACAGATGTGAGAACGGCTTGAGAACATTTTACATCTGACAACATCGCCTCATTTTTTTGCGCACAATCCTTTACATTGTGACAGCTTGTCAACGGCTTATCAGATACCACTGATAAAACAGGAAAAGTGTGCGCAATCCAGCTGTAGCCTGTTTCTTGTGTCCTCTACTTCCAGCAGGGCGTTCTTCTACACGATCGTTATTCAACATGTTACGTCATACGAATTCTTGCTAAAGGCAACGCCGTCGCCAAATTTCAGGTTTGCGACTTAATTTCAGTCTATAAAATCGTGTCTATAAAAAAATTACACCTCTTGCACACTTTTGGTATACTTTCGTCTGTATAATACGTACAAAATGTCCGCTGAATGTGAACTAAAGTGTACCTAAAGCGTGGCAGAGATGTACGACCCGATATTGAAGTTTCCCTGTACACTTTTTGCGCACCTTTGAAATACATTGGAGCTTATCTACATTTTTAAAACACTTTTTGCACATCTTTTTTCGAAGTAAATCCGTACACTTTCATAATGAAGTAATTTCAAGGGGTCGCGGGTTCGATACCCGGTGGAGGCACACAGTAGTTCGGATTCCTCTTTAAACTGTAGGTCCAGTCCCGATGATTAGCCTTACTGTGCATAAATCAATCAATCAAATGAAGGAATTGTAATTTACTATTTATACATATAACCAGGGCTGGGGGATGGGGCTGCAGCCCCACCAACTCGCCCCCTACGTATGCCTGTGACCCACCCCATCATTCGGCACTTGTATCGACTTTTAGCGGAAGAATAATCTCGAAATTGTTTCGAGATAAGAAACTATTCTTCCTGCCGATAAGATATTTATGTACCTTGTAATTCAAGTGCAAGCGTGCGACGTATGCGCTGCAATCACAATTTAATTGCATTGCGTAATTTGTATACAGGGTGCAGGAAAAGTAAGAGCACCAAATGGGAAACAGTTTCTGTCAGATAGTTGTTATCTGAGGGACCGCGCGCGCGTACCGGAGGTAACTGCTATGCCTTACTTGGTTCTTGGAAGCACAATGTTCATTTTTAAAACATTCAAACAACAAATGAATGCATTCACACTGAAGCCACTTATCATTACGTTACTTCAACGTGATTGTTTTCATTTCTATCTTTGTGATTAGAAGCTTGTAATCAAGAGGTTCCAGGTTCGACTCCCAATGTTGGTATATTGGATGTGAAAATCTATTTTTTTTCGATTATTTTTATGCATAAAGAGGAATTTAAGAAGCAAAATCAATTTGGATTGGATATAAAGTTAATGCTGTAATCAAGGAGTTCCGGGTTCGAACCCCAATGTTGGCATTGTCAAATTGTCTACTAAAATCTATGCACAAAGAGAAATCTAAAAAGCAAAATAAGATGGCTGGCCTTGGTGTTTTGTAATCAAGGGGTTGAGGGTTCGATTCCCTCTGAGGATAAGTTGCCCCTATGATTGGCGCTCTTAACGCAGTATTGATTAACCGTAATGTATAAAGTTTGATATTTTGTTTTAAGTCCACTTTATGCACAGATAGGCTTATCGAGCCGGGACCTGCAGTTTAAAGTGGCATTCGAACCACTATGTGCCTCCACCGGGTATGGAACCAGGTACCTCTTGATTATAAGCCGACGAGGTTACCACCATGCCATCGGGGAGGCACTGATGCCATGTTAGTCATCAGAAGAGAGTTTTAAAATAGAGAGAAAAGAGGGACACGAAATAAAAAATAGAGAATAAGAGAAGGAATAGAATGAAAAGAAGCGACTCACGGAGAGAGAATGAAAATGGAAATAAAGAAATGTCTGAGTGTCTGTGTGTGTGTGTCTGAGAGAGAGAGAGAGAGAGGGGGGGAGGGGGAAAGGAAGAGAAATAAAGAAGCATAAAATACTAGACAGAGAAAGAAAGCAAGATAAATATGGAAACTGGACACACGCTCACGCGCGTAGACACACACACACAAACGCACAGAGGGAGAGAGAGAGTAAAGGAGAACATGGAACAGAAAGCAGAAGGAAGATATAGAAAAAGATCAAGAAGAAAGGCAATAAGCACAATCAAGGAGATACTGAGGCTGAGAAAAAGAGGTAAGATAACTCGGAACAGTCTGCAGGGAAGGAAAAAAGAACATACAGAGCATTCCCTGACATTCGCTACGAGACTCGTACAATACTCTCTTTTAACTCACGAATGGTGTGCGGATTGTCTTTGTATACTTTATTTTTTTAGATTTCCCCACTTTTCTTTCCACTTTTATTCAGAACTGACCCTGTTACTCTAAACTTTTTTACGAGGTTTAATATAGTGGTTCTATGTGGAACAGGAACACCAGGAAATTTCGTTGCAAAACGTCGTCGCACTTCCTCTTTCCGAAGTAACACTCGACAAGATAAATTCTTTGTTGTAATGTAAACTTTTGTGGTGCCATATTAAGTCACAATCTTCAACACACGGACACGACACAACACAACTTCCGAGGGAGGATTTTACTGGCGTCAGTCTGCAACGTCAACAGAAAGGGAAAGAGAGCGAAGGCAGGGAGAGCGAGAAAAAACAGACTGTAGTGTGCGACTGTCGCGGACCCGTTCACCGGGAAACACAAGCGCTGACGCCGGGCCGCTTGCCGCCGAGTCTCGTAGCGAATGTCAGGGAATGCTCTGTAGTAGATACAAATGAAAGCGAGAATGAAAGAAAAAGTAGGCAATTTTTCAAATGACGCATCAACCAAAGTTTATTGTTTGCATCAAATAATCCCTAAGGTGACACCCAAAATATGCAACCATAATTTAACATAATTATAAACGGCAATAACTTACTTTTTTTACGTCTAAAGTTCAGCGATCCTCTTACTCTCCTTCATTAGGCCACCAATAAACTTTTTATGAACGAAGAGAGCTAGCGAGTGAGTGACTGATAACACTTAAAAAGTCATCATCTTCCCCAAGAGAATGTCGTTAATCCGCCACTGCGTAAGAATGGAGTATTGGCTTGTAATAGTTTGTAAAACTACTTGAACACAACGATTTTATTCTCAGCTGAGGATTAGTCGATACTTAAGACGTCTCGCATGCAGGTGAATTTTTGTTAATTTATGCTACTAATTTTTCAGGTGACGTAAGCTGAAAGGGAAAGTAGTCGAGGGGAAAGTGTAATTTTTACAGAAGAAAAACTTGCCAGCTATGGCTAATTTTGAGGTTACTCCCCCTCCCCCCCACCTCTCCCACCTACTGCCGCTTCACGCCGCGGTACTCAATTTACGTTACAGTTTGTTCAACTGCTGTTTAATGTTGGAGATCCACATACGTCTCCGAGGTTGTTGATATATATTCTGTCAAAAAAGTACCGGGAATTGTTAAATAAAACAAAAACAAATTCGAGCCTAACATAGTGGAGGACTATTTTCTAGAATCAATTTCTTCCTTAAAAGGAAAGTTATATGTATCAAACTCTGAAAATATATTCAGGAGGTGCCAACATAGGATATATTATACAGGGTGTCTTTTTAATGGCGCCCACGGACCACAGAAACGTACAAAGCATATCAAAACAAACAACTTTTCTCAGTAACATTTTCCTCGTTGGTTCGTCGTTTCGGCGCTACAGTCGTTCCAAAAAGCCCGTTTTGCCGCCTGAATTCTGGCAACCACACACAACATTTGATCGCATTTGTGACGTCATATCCCGTCGTGAAGCGATGCGTTCCAGGGTTGCCGGGAACACACATATTCTGTGAAAAATGACATAGCCACAATCAGCCACATTATGAACTGTAAAACAAAACGAGAAAACAGGTTCTGTAACCTAACAGGAAGTAAACAAACGATACGAAAAATGATAGAAAGAAAATAGAATTCAAGTGGAAGTGGTCATATGAAATTTTGCCTCAGCTTACATGTCAAATATTTTCAAATCTAGTTACCAAGTTGGCATCTACAATTCAGTCTATCCACTTCGTCCTTCTGATACTAGCTGTCTGTGACACACTGAACAAATGACAAAATAGAAAGAACTCAAAATTCCAAAGGTAAGCAACACATAATATAATGTATATTCAGGGCATTATGAGGAAAGTGACAAAAATGGTTGAAACTACAGGGATGTAAGTATTAGTAGTAAAACAAACTCTCCGAGGACTGTGTTTATCTACGCACCGGATACACATGTAATAGTTTGCAACTGAGAACAGGGCAGTATATTCGCTACTGATTCATCATTAGATTGTTACTGTGGTTGTACATGTTTAAGCCGTAATGTAACAACGTGAACCTCGGATACTTACGTTATCAGCACAAAAGTACCACAAGGTATCTGGACACAAACCTGTAGATATCAACCTTGCAACGAGATTTGCAAATATAATTGACATGTAGCTGGGCGTAAACAGCCACATCTAAGCTGTAAGTCCAATAAAATGTATTGTTGTTGATATTTGGCATGTAGGCTGAGACAAAATCCGATACTGACTTAATTTTGAATACGTTTTCTTTTTACCATTTTTCATATCGTTGGGTTACTTCTCCCTTCCCCTGAGATGACTGCTGATCTTCTGGCTGGTAGGCTATGATGTTTGGTCTACTGGACGCGTTTCTCGCTTCGTTTTACAGTTAATAATGTGGTTGGTAGTTTGTCATTTTTCACAAAATTTGTGTGTACCTTGCAACACTGCCGTGCGCTGTTTCGCCTCAGGAAATGACGTCACAGATACGATCAAATGTTGTGTGGGTTGCCAGCATCCAGGCGGCAAAACGGTCTTTTCTGAATGGCTGTAGCGTCGAATCGACACACCAACGAGAAAAATGTTACTGAATAAAGTTGTTTGATTTGATGTCCTCTATACGAATCTGTGGTCCGTGGGCGCCATTAAAATGACACCCTGTATATATGAACAAAATCGATGAAGAGGAACTTTAAAATAAAACCAAAAAGATTTAAATTATTTTTTTTTCACCCTGGCATTATATACGTGAGTTCAGTTAGTTTATCACTGACAGACAACTACACACAGGTAAAACAACGGTAGCTCAGTTGGATGTCGACGTCTGTGGCGAAGTGGTTATCACTAGGGGGCGGAATTTTGCATATTTGCATGCTTTTTCCTTAAGGAAAATTCACATGCTCTCAACGGATTTATCCATTTCACTTGATGTGGATTACTTTGGAAAAGCTTTATAGTGCATATAAAATGCATATTTGGGACGTTAGTGCATATTTTAACTTAACGTGCATATATTGGGAATTTGGGAGCAATTTTCATGTAATTGTTCGTTCCAAGTTTGTCTGCTTCATTTTTTCCGTTCATTGTGTCAGCATTAATAAATAGCCTACTTCGCCAAGTCTTTGGCACTAGTTGGGTCAAGGACATTCCAAAACTCATATCGTAGCTTTGCAGGTGGTCTGGTTGTGAACATAGGAAAAACCACCCTTCTTCAACCAATGACCTATCAGAGAATCTCTGATCTGATGTGAGTCACATTTTCAAATTCCGACAACATCGGGGTTGCGTTATTTGAAGATTATCTGTTAATGTGATATGTTGATAAATCTGTGAGTGTGCTGCAGAAGTGACAATAAATGCCGAAGGAGAGAAATGCCCAACAGTAGGTAGAAGGTAACGATACGTTTACCACTGCCGGCGGCAGAGTTACTTATTGCCAAGTAGCTATGCTGTAAACATGTAATACATTTCAGAATTTAGGGTACTTTATTTTTCAGCTTAAATGGGAATTTGTCATGCTCAAACAGAGTGTTCTTTTTTTCATTTTTAGTAACAGAAAACATTTGTTGCCTGCGTAGGCCTGGACACTGATTTTTATAAACTTATAACTTTAATGCTGCTAGTGAAGGATCATTCTGTTATTCGAGTACAAAATAACAAGACGGTAGAAACTAAGGGAATGATGGTCGATGATGAAGATATGCAATATGAGCGTATTTTATTCCAAAAATAGACATAATAAATATACAATAACTTTTTGCGATTATGTCTGTCGATGGATTACAGCTAAACATTGAAGCAACATACTGGTGATGATTAAACATGATTTTTGGGTGATTTCTTCACGAAAGTAGAAGTGATTTGAAATGCTTATTTTACTATTAAAGTAATTGGAAGGGAAAGATGACACTCTTATAGAAACTGAGATAGCGTCCGTGGAATTTGTGTACTTATTGATATATTTGATGGCGTCTACATGAAAACAACGATACATAACGTCTAGTGTATTGAAATGTTAATGTAAAAGAATGAGATATTGATTAATGAAACGAAGAGAGCATAGTGTTTCCAACAAGATACGTATATCATTGTAATTGCAATATTGTAGTTTTTAGAGCGAGCCTCCAGACATAGAAATGCTTGTAATATAATAATTTTGTTACATGAGACTAAACACACTTGTAAATTAGTATTTCTTGGTGATCCTAAATAGCACAATTTATCACATTTTCAATTCTATAATTGCGTCCAGTGAGTTACTGATACATTTACTTTGCATGTAAGGTGTACAGAATCTTAAAATAGGTTGTTTTGAAAATTTTTAGTGCATAATTTAAGTGCATATTTTGGCTTTGTTGAGTGCATATTTGCATGCATATTTCGGCTTTTTTAGTACATATGAATCCGTCCCCTAACATATCACACAGCGCTAAGACGTCAAGGGTCCAGGATTCGAATCACACATAAGATATGGGTGCTTGTGTTGACCTCAATGAAAATACAGAGAATTGAGTAAACTATCGTTTAGGAGTTTTCCTTTTTATACATGTAAAAAAAGTTGGTATAACAAGTGATTTTTTGTTAATATACGGTATACCAGAGAACCGGGTTCGAGTCCTGCATTTCTAGCTTCATCAACGAACATTATCCTTCCTCTTTCCCTCAGAGCAATTGATTGATTTGGTTTACCTTACATCGCTTTCCTGCCACTTTCAGGCTCGTCGCGAAGATGAGGATGAGTGATGATATGATGAAATTGATGAAGGGGCACTCACAAAGAACACCCATGCCAAGGCCGGGATTCGAAAGCGGGACCCTTGGCATCTTAGTTCGCTCCTCGAAAGTTAAAAGTTTAAAGAGCACACTGTATAGTAACGCTATCTATTGTTAGGCGGTTAGAGACAATTTATTCGCAGTTTCTGTCGAGAATTGGTTCAAACGGACGGACAGAACCGTCGACAAAACGTACATTTCAATAAGTTAGGTAGGTCTATTTTCGTAAGATATTTTCTCTTCCTATAATCCTCGATATTTTCCAAGTTATCAATAGGTATGATGTAACATATTTTAAGCTTTCTTGGTAAGCTGGAAACTGCCGCAGGTGAAATTTATCAGCATTTCTTATCTTGTTCTGTGTATAATTGTGTGTTATACGATTCCCTTACAGATTTGTTTTTATTTTTATTTACAAAATAAAATTCTTCGCCTCAGTAATACACGTGATATTGAAATTGGCAATTGACGTAACTTCTCTTGCGTTAGCGAACACAACTTTCATTTATATTGAAGCATTCGTGTACTTCAATAGCCCCGTTTAGTTGGCTTCACTTTTTGACACTCGGTGCAGTGCAGGTGTATCCAGTATCAGGGTGGTGTAAGGGTGGTGCAAAAAAAATGACGTTATACCACTTCTTGTCCCTTATGTAACTACTGATTATAAAGAAAAAAGGTACATTTCAAGCTTTTCACGTGCTATTATCTATACAAGAACGTTTGTCTTCCTTGACAATAAAAATAAGTGTGTTAGAATGCACACACTGAACATTATTCCTATTCTGTGATATTGATAGAAAACTATTCTCCGTACACAGGAAGAATGAAGTCAATGCAAACAAAGCCGCGCGATGTTCCAATTTGCTAATTTTTAACTCATCGAATTAGGACACACAACTTTACTATAGTAGCTTAGGCTAGATGATTTATATGGCTTTGTCATGTGCACTGATATATTCCTGTGCAATAGCTGTCATAGAGATCAACGAATAGGAGATCTCATAGTCACTTTTGTCTCCACTGCTTTCGTGGGCAAAGAATATGATATTTCGTGGGCAAAGAATATGATATTTATGGCATATTTTGTGATCCGATATCTTTACAAGTCAGTTCGAAGTGGGAAGGAGAATTTGGGGATGGTATGGTACCCACCCCTGGCTAGGAAAATTCAAGTAAAAGCTTGTCTCGAGAGTATGTTTTCTTAAGTGTACTTTATGCACAAATAGGTTAATCGGAACTGGACCTACAGTTTAAAGTGATCTCTTGGTTACAAGGCGATGACGTTACCATTACAAGTTGTTTTTTTGGTTAGAAAAGGAGAAATCCCTAAGCCATAGTTTCCTCCGTCTTTCTCTCAGTTTTTCACATGTATAATTTTTACTCAATTGCCAGTTTTCTCAGTAAGGATAAATACAAACATACATGTCTTACCCTGGATAAGAACCCGTGATCCCTGGTGTCGTAGCGGGCTGTGATATTCATTCCACCACGGAGGTCGACATCACCATCGGGGAGGCCCCCTCAATTGTCTTGTTGCCGCCACGTTAAACATGGGAGCGCCTCCCTCCCCCAGGTAACCCCGAATCTCGTTCAAACATCTGCTCATCTAACAATGTCCACATCAAGTGCTGCTAGAAGAGCTGTGCCCAAGAATTTCTTAAGTGGCTAAGGGAAGGTATGAATTTTCATTTTAGCTATCAGTTCTATAGTTTGCTAAATTTTCCTGAACCCGCCATTCATTTTCAAAGGAAAGCTGGGCTGGGCCAAAGTGAATGAGCTGAGACTTCCAACCCCTCCTTGAGTACGCCATGATTTCTGTAGAAATTTCATCACCGTCGTCATTTTTTATCACCAATATTATCCCTGGGTCCGTATCTCCAACATTGTAATCCTAATTGGCATTGACATTATCTTTACGATAACTATCTTACAACTTTATATTACATCACGTAAGTTTATTATTTCGTATTCTTTTCGTGATGTTTTCATTTATACTTAATCCTAAACAGTTTTTGGAAAGAGGGGGGGGGGGCTGTACAGTCTCACAAGCGCTTTTTTTTTAAAAAATGATACACGAGTCGAGACAAATTAAGGATTTACGACGCTAAATGAAATAATAAGTTTAAAAAAATTAGCACTGGCGTTCGTAGAGGGGCGCAGATGGCGCTACGGCCCTTCCTAAATTTTGAGGAAATCAACATTTTCAATTAAAAGCTCGGGGAAAACCAGAGTGGTAAATGCAACCCCCGATTGCTATTTTTGAGAGTAGGTAGCAGTTCTTGCAGCAACTACGTACTATTCACCTACACAATTCCAGCCCCTCCTGAAAAAAGACTTCTGCGTACGCAAGTCATTTGTAGGGTGAAAATCAGAAAAATCTGTAAAAAGCACCCTTATGTGTCAATCTTTCCATCTACGTCTATTAGTATTTTAGAAACTACAAGAGTGATATATACCAAAATTTGTTGGACCGATAAACTTTCTAAATAGTAGCACAACGCAACATAAACCAACTCGATGAACCTATTCATCTGGCCGTGAGAGGTAACAACCAATCGAAAGTGACCCATCGATATCTTATCTCGCAAACTAGCAAATGTGAAAATTTTCTACAAATGAAGACCTAAATACTAGTTTAACGGGACAAATTATTTTCATTTGCTCGTCTGTCTGTCTGTGGGGGTAGAATAATTCAAAGTCACCAATTGATTAATGCTTCGTTATCTCCGGAGCATATAGACGAAATTGGGTGAAAACCGTGAATTCTCTAAAGCGATCTCCATTTTCTCTATCGGTCCGTCTACTTACTTATCTATTCTAGATTTTAACTAATTTAAAACAATCTAAGTCAATCAATAGATTTCTGGCAAACTATTAAAGATATAAATATAAAATTCAGTGAACAGAAACATCTACCTAATAATAACCGAAAGCATTTTGATCGGGTTGTCTGTCTATCAATGGCAAACAATCGAGTCAACAATCGATATGTTTAATCTTCATTATCTCAGAATCAAATCAAATTACAAACATGTAATTACGCCGCCCCCTGTGGCGGAGTGGTTAGCACATCGTGCTACGACGCCAGGGGTCCCGGGTTCGAATCCTGGCCTGGGCATGGATGTTTGTAAATGTAATGTTTCGCAATGTTGCTGCAATGTTTCACGAGTTACGTATCCGTAACATATCTGAAATCATGTTGTGCTGTATGGGATGCAATTACGTATGAGTGTGTGTGTGCGCGCGCGCGCGTGTGTGCATTTTCATATTGTATTGTATATATTTGTCTATGTACAGTATATTACAGTAGCTACGTTGTGTCGTTAATTCTGACGAATCACGACGAGGATAAAGGATAAACAAATCAAATAGATGATGGAACTAAAACAATATTACGTCAATGCCTTACTCAGGATTCAAACCTAGAATTTGTGGATATGCAGCGTTGTGATAATCACTCCCCAAAGAAGCTGGCTGTTAATCATTTAAGGTTTAGACGAGTAATTAAAATCAAGCTTAGTGTTTCGCTAAGATAATGAAAAGAACTGAAATTTCTTGTGTAAACTAATTTTGATATCTTGAAACAACCGACATGTGTTCAGGATATCGCAAACGAGGTGAGCCGTCTGTTTATATCCGCCCATGGATTTGTTAAATTTGTAGTTTGTTTATACTAGCTTTTCTGCCTATTTAAAGCTAATCGTGATGATGAATATTAAGATTATTAGATGAAATTCCTGAAGGGACACTCACAAACGCGTGGGATTCGAATCTGGAACCCTTTGTGGTGAGTTCATGGGTGAGTACTCAAGGTGCATGATTACCTAGACGGATCGACTATTCTCCATCCACTGTAAAAACGAAGTTAATGTAAACAAAACCAGAGTAACTCTTGAGAAATTATTATTTTCATATTTGTTAGTTCCGCTCTTATTTGCTCATGAATATATTGGTCGTAACTACAAATCATAATATAAGGTCCACAACTTCAATATAGCAGCTACGTTGAGTGGTATGGTTTTATCACATGCACTATACTCCTACGCGCAAGAGTGTCATTCGAATAACCAATAGGATTTCTCAGAAGTCACGTGCATTTGTTTATATTGAATTCGTTCTTAAAGCGAATAGAGAATATTTCTTTAGCATCTTCAACATTCATAGCTAATAAAACACACACTTCAGTCTGTTAACCTTGATCCGAGCTTTCTCCTTCAGAAGAGGTAAGAATACATATTAAGAAAGGGAAACCAACTGGTCTTCATTGTTACATAAGAAACCATAACTCCAGGGCAGCTCTAAAGATGTTAAGCATTTTCCGACCGTACCTTACGTGCATTAAAAAGAAAATAAATAAGAAAAAGCTAGAACACAAAACCGTAATGCTTGTCCAGTTCCAGTGAAGGCAACTTTGAACTTTTTAAGTCTCCTGGCACCAGCCCGACATTCGGAAGTAGCTCTGGTGAAAGCTGGGAGTGTATATATCAAGCAATGGCTAAAGAGGCCAGTTCAGCGGTGCATTTCAACATGGGCTCTCTGCCTCTCGTGCTATCTCTTCTGTTGCACGCCGCTTCTTGTGTGGAAACTCGAGATTTAGCGGCGAAATCTTTCCCGCGCATCTACAACCCTTATCGCTTGGGGCCCCTGTGGAGTTTCCAGGACGCCGGAGTTTCCGGGCAATGTTACACGGCCGTGAGGGACTTCCTGGTTGGACTGAGGAATGATGAAGTTTGGGCAGTGCAAAGTAAGTGTTCTGGTTTTCTTGTCATGTGCTTCTTCTTGCTTATAGCGAACGCAACTTGATCCGACTGCTTCAGTCCTCTGATGCACTGGAATTATGTCATCTAAGTTCGGATTTATCTTATTTGTCACTCACTCTCATATTGAATAGAATCGAGCTGAAAAGTATTTATTTAGCTATTGTGAACACATTTACACCTTTATACAACATCGTGTATAAACTATCATGCTTAAAACTATTATATAAAGTAATTTAGCGACATAAAAGAGGCTTATGATAATATGCATTCAATTCAATAAATACCAGAAATTTAAATCAATAAAAGAAAATTGTTCTTAAATTAGCCTACATTATTGTCGAATTTCATTTCTATACATTATGACATTTACCTCCACTAGCGTTACCAATTTGTCCATCCAAGAGTTAGATTTCAAGACTCTCTCTCTCTCTCTCTCTCTCTCACACACACACACACGCCCCACACACATACTGTATATATATATATATATATGTATATATGTATGTGTGTGTGTGTGTATAGTGTATATACGAGGGCTGAGCCGATGCCAATGTATCGATATCGGTGTCGGAAATTATAGGTTGGAATTTATTTGCTGATTCCTGCCAATACTTTCCTGGCATTTTTTTTTACGGGCTTCGCAACAATTCCGCGCAACACTTACGCGGAATCTAATTATCCTTGAAATTATGCTTCTTTTCATTTTACACCATTACTGTGTGAAAAAATGTGATAGCATAACATGTAATTGATACTGTGATGTCATTCTTGAATATTTCAAAGGAAAAATCTTGGTAAATTGATGCACATAAATTAGAGTGGAATATCTACCTACACGCAGGGTCGGCGCTAGTCATTTTGCCGCCTCTTTCGAAGCCCCTTCTCCCCTGCCCGTCATTACGCAGCAACGGGAAATTGAAAATCAATATATTCCTAAGTAAAACATCAAACTATAAAATAAATAATGCGACATGTTACGCCATTTCGATACTATTAAGCACAATAGGATATCTCGCTCGACCACAGTTATACTTTAAAAAATGCGACACTAATTTTATATTATTATTATATTTTATGAAAACTCTCTCGCTCTCTCTCTCTCTCTCTTAAACGTATCTTAAATGTAACAATTATTAGGAAAGAAATGAAGGCTTGACTTCATATGTTTACCGTTGTAGGTCTGTGATATATGATTGGATTTTTAAAATAATTACATGTAATATTCCCAGGTCGCCGCGTGGGTGATTTGAGGTCTGAATTCTTTCCTGCGTTGACCTCGCATAATACGGCTCTGGTGTTCACTCAGCCTCAAATTAATGGGTACCTGGGGGCAACCCTCCGAGGTAAAGCCGACCAGAGAGTGGTGCTGATCACATCACCTCCAAAACATCACCTCCAAAATGACCGAGATCGAGAATGTGTGTGGCCCTATCCCAACATCCTCTAAATGTGACATGGTGCTATATGCATGGGGAACTTTACCTGTGCATGTAATATTATTTTTCGCATAATGCTATCTTGCATAAAATGGAAACAAGCGTGTTTCAGACATGATTGACCGGAGATAGTACTTTATTAGCCTTAATTTCCAAAAAAAAAAACCTTGTTCGCCACTTGCCGGCAAAGTTGTACATTCACATTAGGTGCAAAATCATGACCCCTTATAAGTTTAAGGTCTCCTTTGCTGTAATTGTTTTATTATAGCCGAAATACTCCAGGCTCCAGGCCGCCATGTGGCGTGTTAAGAAACTTTGAAATTTTTAATCACTCATGCTTTTCTTCAAAGCGCTGATATGTTTGCAATACACTGAGCCTCATGTGCGATCATTTGGACAGTTTTATTGTCGCCAATTATTATTTGAAGGAGCGCATCATAGACCTCTCCCACTTGATATCTCAACGGAGTTAAGGCATCGAATCCGCTTCCCTACCGTGTGGCACTCAGTGGTTTTCAGGTGAGACTACTGATATGTTCCTTCAAAACGGTGGGTTGGCATATATTAAACTTCCAAGTTATATAATATAATATTATTCCGCCGGCCCTGCCTACACGCTAATATTAATCAATATATATATAAACCTTTAATATTAAATTTTCAAGTATCGGTATTGGTGGGAATCGATGAGAGCATCGACATAGTTATCGGTTAAACCTTAAATATATTTTTTCCATTTTTGTGTCCCTTTCAATACAATTCTTCCCTCTTGGAGGCTACTTTGCAGATGGAAGTCCAGCTGTATTTCCCCAAGTCCTCAATAAATTCGGGCTTGTTGTTATCCCAGCAATAAATTCTGGCATATTTCTTCCTATGTTTGGGTATTTTAGATCGCTTTTTTACCTCTCTAAGACAATCACTAGGATGAAGATGAACGGAAAATTGATTAAACGGATGAAATGGAATTTCCATGCCTTGCCTAGAATTCGGACCTAGGATCTCTATAGCTTCATAGCGCACTAAGTGCCCCAACAACGTTATAAATACTGTCAGTAATATAATGTTGTCATAATTCTGCCAAAAAGATTTCATGTTTCAAATAACATTTATCGCTTTCTTGAAATTTGGTATTATCTGATGTGTGAAACACATTTATTCCGTTTAGCGAAAATATTACCATTGCCCTGTGTTCGTTCGTTTCAGCATGATGCCATTTCGAAATATATATATATATATATATATATATATTATTTCCAAATGTATAAGGATACCACTAATAACCATTTTCAATAACAATCACATTCGGTATTTTATTCAAAACTTCCAAATGGAGTGGACCGGAGTGTATTGCCGATCACACAATCCCCACTATGGCCGAGATTGAAGGTTTATGGAATCCTATCTCCATATCTTCAACAATGGCAGGGTGTGATTTGTATTTGTGGGTACACGGAAGACGATTTGAGTTTTTGTACTGTAGGCTTACACCCTGTTGTCATTTGTTTTGCATCTTGACACATTGGAACTTCTTAGTTATTATCTCATTCCCCTCATCCGAGTGGCGTATCGTTAAAATTTGAACTGGTTCTTATCTATTGTATATTATACATCCCCAATCTAGAAAATTATATAAAAAATAATAAAAATAAAACACGCAAGTAAAACAAAAACCAGAGTCTGACAACTTCAATTTTTCCGGCAAATTCAATATTTTTCATAAATATTTCCCTCTTAACCGAAAATTGGGCCTGGATTTCTCATCACCAAGAGAAACATTTGGTAACAACAAGTTGGTAAACGCGGTAACATGGATACCCTTCCCCCGACCGCCAAAGGAAACACAAAACTTTTCATTCGTCACCCTTAGAATAGACATAGAGAGTTCTATGTTGTAGGTCAATTCACAGTCGAAACTCAATCCTTATTAAAAACAAATCCTCTTTCATCTAGGCTTTTGCTCAGTCGTTTTCGAGGACCATTACCTCGTGTAATTATTTATTACGATGAGATAAGATCTGCGGTGTCATAATTGATAAGATTAATGAGGTAAGTTCGTGATGTAACATATGTTCTTTTTACTGTATATTAGTCCATATATTTTTTGTGTCATGCTTCATGTAAGTCTTGTTATATCTTCATGCATTTTGAACAGTGAAATTGACTCTCACATAATTATTGTGAATTCTCTCTGCTGTTACGATTGAGAAACGTGTTGTAGAAATCAATTGCTAAACTACTAAATTGGATTTTTACGGTTATATGCTTACATCACATCGTTGTTATTTTCAGTATGTGCAGCAAGGAGATCTATGATACTGACTATTCACTTAGTGCATTTATTTAGTGTAAGGTTATTTGCGTAGTTTTTTCCACATGTGTAGGTTTTTCAGAATCGAACACAGGGGTCGTCGTTTTGCAGTATGTCAAATAAACGACAAGTCTCGGTTATCTCTCGAAATTCTAGCTTAACTTTTCTATTCTTCTCTTGCATTTCCTTTCCCTTCCTTGCATGTCTTCTTATTTATTCCTTTTCCTCTCCTGTTCTTTCCCTGTCTTCTCACTTACTTTTTCTCGTTTGGCTTTCTTCCCTTTCTTTTCTTGTTTCCATTTCCTTTTTTAATTTCTTTGACTCTCCTTTCCTTATCCTGTTTTTCTATTTTCTATCTTTGCATTTCCTTTATTTCCCTCTTCTATCCATTTTATTTCCCTCCCTCTCTTTGCCCTTCCTTGTTCCTTTCCTTCTGCCCTTGCCATTTCTATCCTTCTTTTCTCTTCTTACCCATTCTTTTGTTTTCATTCCTATCTTTTCGTTCTGCTTCTGCTGGGTCCACAGCCAAGGGAACGACGCAGACGATGCAGACGGCGACGTTCTCGTCCATCTTCTGCCTGCCAGGGAATTGTTTTTCGTTGCTCCCTTCTTGAGAGGTGACAGAGTGCGATGAGCTACGGGGAAACAAGCTTCGCGCTATCAAGTCCACCACTGGTAATTGGCGTTCATCGTCCCGTCCCTCCCGCTGAGAAGTCATAAACGCGGCTTCGAATCGGACACAGCCGTCTCACACATCGTCATTTACTGCCAGGGCTGGACCCTCCGCTGTGCCCATTCTTCTTGAATGTGCCGATTTAATTTACCTCAGACAGGGTTTTAGCGTTCCCAACGATTTGTCAGCTATGTTGAGCGACGATGACAGTACTTTAGCCAATGTTTTTAGTTTTTTTTTTAGAAGAGCAGACCTCTTCCATTGTTTCTGAGGTAGGTCTTAAATTGTCCTTGCCTTTTTTAATGTGTTGGGTTTGTCTCATGCAGATCCCTCTACAACTTTAACCTCTCTCAAGGGCCTCTTTACACCCCTTTCTTTAATCCAAAAGGTAAGAGTTTTAGATAAGGGACTTTTCCTCCATACATACATTGAACGGTGCAAAATAGCCACACGTGCCGATGCACCCAAAACTTTTAAATCAATCAATTCGACTTCAGATAATTTCTTTCTTATCGGTTACCTTCTCTACCATTTCTCGTTCTTCGTCTTTCTTTACAATCGTAATACTTATTAAATATCTCTTGTCCTGATTTGCAGAAAAGGTAACATAACCTATGAAATTATACTTTGCTCATACTCTACAAGCTATAGTTCCGGACACGCTGAAATAAACTTGGACGATATCTCCTCACAATCTAAATTCAACCTAAATTCACACACATATGTATATAATTTCATTTCAGTTTTTGTAATTTGCGTTAATTGAGCTGATAATTAAAAGTAACTAGAACAGACCGTTGCAGGAACGCTATAATTTGAAACTCGAGCTGTGTTTTTTGAGAAGGCAGCACTGTTTTTTAGAGGGATGGGGATTCATTGCTTGCCCCTCGACGGATAGAACCATCCAGCTAATATGTCTAGTTTAATGGGTTAATCAGTAACTACTACAACTCTTTCTCAACAACGTAACTAGCTGTGGTGGGGTCAAGAGGAACCCCAAAATTTATATAAAGAGAGAGAGAGAGAGAGATGAAGAAATATAGGAAGTATGATAGAACTAAATGAGAGACTGAAAAGGGGAAAAAATAGGGAAAGAAAAATAGAAAGATGGAGACAATCAAAATTTTATTTTGATTTGTTTTTTGTTATTTAGTGTCACTATTGGCTAATTGCGACGATGGAAACAGAAAATAGAAGCAAAGGAATGAAGATAGAGAAATAAAAATAAAGACAGAAAGAAACAGAAGAGAAAGTGTGTATGTGTGTGTATGTGTGTGTATTAAAATATGTGTTTTCTAGAATCTGGCTGATGACATGTGTCGGATACATATTCTAAGAAAGATGCATGCAATAAAGTTTCAAGTTTAAATATAAAACTTCTCTCATACAACATCAAACGGAAAGGAGTCTTAATGCATTCAGTGGGGTCAGATATTACCCACTATACGTAGTAGTTACAACCGGCTCGGTGGCGGAGTGCGTTATGTGGTCGACTTTCGTCTTGCACCGAAGTTCCCGGGTTCGACTTCCGGCATGAGCGTTTTTTGGGAGTGTCCTTTCATCAATTTCATCACTCCTCATCGTCGCGATTAGCTAAAAGTGGAAGAAAAGCGAAGTATAATAACAAAAATACATAATATGTAGTAATTAGAGTTAAAAGACAAGAGGTTTCTTCACAATCTAATGCACCAAGAAAAATGTTGTAACGTGTTATGAAACCATATTTCGCTTGTCGTGAGAAGTAGGATTTGAACCAAGGATATTGTGAATTGAGGTTCGCAGACCCTATTCGCCAAACGGACTTTCTCTTCTACCCATTTCCAAGAAAAAGGGAACAAGAATTCAAGCGTACCGAGAGCTGGGAGTGGGGCATGTTCACACATATGCATCCTAATTTCAGGACCGTTTACTTTCAAGGTAGATGGTTGAAAGAGAAAGTAAAATTAGTAAAAAACAGCGATGCTCAAGCAGTGTTATACCGTGTATCACTCTGAGCGGAGAGAGAAGTTGCTGGAAGGTTAATGTCAGTGACATTTCTTTCGAAGCCACCTACTTTCTCCCTTGAGCGTAACGTTACACAAGTACTCCATCGGGGGGGGGGGGGGGTGTTCTTAATGGTATTTGCTTACTCGCATCCTTGGATGACTCACATTATTACCTTACCATTTTCATTTCTGAAGTTCTATTTGGAGACACTTATCAAGGAAGCACTGTCTTTCTGGTTCTTCGGAAAGTGGCACCAAATTATATGGTCCTGTGGGGCTCGAGCCCACCCAATAGTTTGTCTATTATTAGCACCTGCGCTTAAGAAAACAAAATATATCACTATTACACACTTGAAGAATTTAATAGTATCAAAATATTTCATAATAATTTATTACATCTTCAATATGTTACCTTTCAGTGTGCTATATTATTTATACATTTGAAAATAAGATCCTTAGGAAAATATTTGGACCTAAAAGGGATGAGGAGACAGGTGAGTGGAGAAGGTTACATAATTTAGAACTACATAATTTGTTTTCATGTCCAGATATTATTAGAATAATTAAATCAAGAAGACTTAGGTGGGCAGGCCATGTGGCACGAATGGGAGAGGAAAGAGGAGTTTACAGGATTCTTGTTGGGAAACCTGATGGTAAGAGACCAGTAGGAAGGTCAAGACGAAGATGGAGGGACAACGTTGAGATGGACCTAAAGGAAATCGGTAGGGATGGAAAAGAGTATATAGATATTGCTCAAGATAGGGACAGATGGAAGGCCTGTGGTGCTGCAGTCGTGAACCTTCGGGTTTAAGAAGGGTAGAGAGTTAGTTAGTTAGTTTATATTATTTACACTATTAGTGGTCATCGTTAGTAGGACAGTAAGGGAGGGTAATTGCTTTAAGCAGGATGAGGACCAATAGGCAGGCAAAAAGCAACGAAAAATACAAAATAGACACTAAAAGGGATGAACATCGACAGATTTTTTTATAATGTTTAGGGATTAGGCAGTTATCTTCGAAATAGGCCAAAGCAGCCACTATAAAATACATGAATTCCTCTCATAAATGGACTGAAACAGTTTTTAAATGTAAAAGCCTACATTTTTTGGATAAGGTAAAGAAACATACATTTATAGGACAAATCCTTAGCACTGGATCAATCTTTACCATTGCCAAACGATTATTTTCCAGATTCTACACTTCTTCCTCTAAAAAGAGCAGCGTTCCTACGAGCATAGTTTGTTTTATTTCGTTTTTACGCATATAAAAAAGACTGGCAGATATTAAACGTATAGCTTGCAATGTTAATTGGACATTATCCATTGTCTAGTGCTTAAAACTATACTTATACTACATTCTAGAGAGCACCTCTTCTCTCTTCTTCAGGTGAATGATTTCTTTTTACCGGTGTTGGAGATTGAACCTATAAGAGACCTGAGATTTTAATGCAAATCCGGTGGGCTAGCCTAGTATTTATAGTTTGAAATGAAATCCAAACCACTGCAACAGTTAGCCAAAAGTAACATAAAGACGATGCGAAATAAATGAACGAACCATTATAATGTGCCCCGATGGTAATCGAATTCATGTCCTCTTGATTACAAAGACCACAGTGCCAAGAAATAAATCGTTTATCCCACAACCCCCGTATCGACTAATATTGGAAAATTTAATTTTTTCTAAATTCAAAATCTACATAGCAAGTACATAAAATTGTGTTTATTGTTATTCTTTAAGCCGGTATATACTGTATTATTTATTAACTTTACTTGAAGAAACAGGATAGTTTTTGTTGGTTCTCAATACGTAAATTTGTGGAGTAAGGAGGTTTCTGAAATAAGCAATCCAGTTACCATAGGAGATGATGAGAAGAGGTAAGAATTTATGTGTACGTAGTCACAATTATATTCTACAGTATTTTTTATTCATCTTATATTTTAAAAGAAAGATAATTTTGCTAAAATCATTTACATCATACATCTATCCATACTAATTGACCATCAGATAAATCCTGACAGAGTGCCATGAAAATATGATCCGTGAAATATGCAAAACAATCTCTGTCGCCAAATTTCATTTCCAAAATTTTCGAATGTTGGAGTATTATTCATTTCTTTAAAATTTATGTCTCTACGCAGTTTTGGCAAAATTCGTATTAATCGGGAAAAGGGGAAAACCTCACTTCAGAAAGTTACAAGATAAAACAGTACACCACGGCCAATTGGTATGGTGTGTTATAGTAGCGTAGATGTTAAACATTTATTTCCATGAAACTAAACACTTACAAGGGTTTACTGCTCCCCCTATTATTTCGTTCTTAATCATGCACAATCTCCTAACTTTGCCTTGGACATTATTTTTTCTTGGCTGCCGGGTAAAGTTTATTCAGAAAATGAGCTTCTAAGCTTAGGGCGGGGCCTCGCAATCAAAGTTTCAAGAATTAATCGGTGTCTAAGTGTTGCCAACTCAACTGATATTCCGTTCCATTCTTAAAATATACCACAATGATACAGAGTAGCTGTGGTTGCGTGTGCAAAGAGAACGCTTCTTAAATTTTTCACGCATTTTTCATAGAGTTGGAAACAATTAACTGTTGCTTGTAATCTTCTACTGATTGAGAAAGGACCTTTTTGTTATTACCAACTGTTAAGCTCTTTTGTGACGGACCATTAGCATTCCGCGGGTCGCAGGTTGGGAATAACTGTAGTATAGAGTACGTACCTGCTCTGTGCGTGTTCTGAACTCTTTATCTGAATGTCTGATCGATCAAGGCAAGAGGTCTGTAACGTCTCAGAATGCAAATGGCTTTTAAACGCTGTACTACTAGCAATGGGTTGAACACTAGAGTATTCGCAATCACTAAGTACAGTGTCGTTCTTCCGTTTCGTATTTACTTCTTATTTACGTAGACGTGTGTAATAAATTGCACGAAAAAGACTGCTCAGTTCCGTGTGTGTCTATACTACACAGATTTTCGCAGCGCGTATAGGACAAGACGAACAAAATACCTATGTTTTTGATGCTCTACGAGCGATCTAAAAAAAAGTTTTCCCCACTGTATGCATGCAACCAATTGGCACATTCAGGGTTGCCACTGACATTTATTTTTTGTTTTTGAAAACGACAATATTTTTACCATACGCTATGGACAGACAGTGTGTGTAATCAAGAAATAGGCCAGCCTCTAGAATGTAAAGACTTCTGGATAAAATACATGAAACACTTCCTTGATGCAACAGCATGAAATAGAATGTGATACATCCATTATACTGTTGAAACCCAGTGACGTCATACTTGCGATGTCTGCGAGCATCGATTATAGTGTGTTATCCGACAGAAAGAATAAAAACCAGTGGCAACCGTGTATCTGTGCTGCGTGGCTGCTTGCATACAGGATAGGAAACATCACTATTTTAGAGGGCTCGTAGCGTCGAAACAAGACGTTAATGAGAAAAAATTTACTAAGAAAATTTGTCTTGATGTTTTCTACAAGCTGGGAAATAATGTCGTACGACGACATCTTTGTGTGTGTGTGTAATGTTTCTAAATTCCATCTTCCTACGGTCACGTAGGGTATCCCGATAGCGCAGTGGTAGCGTCGTCGGCTTGTAATCAAGGGGTCCCGGGTTCGATACCCGGTGGAGGCACATAGTGGTTCGGATCCCACTTTAAACTGTAGGTCCAGTCCCGATTAAACCTATCTGTGCATAAAGTGGACTTAAAACAACAAATCAATCAATTAGTCCTACAGTCGTGCAGCTTTGGGCATGAAGCAACGGGAACAAGATGCTATAAACATAGGAATAATAGCTGATTACTAAAGCCCGGACCTTTAGGTGATGCACCTACAAAAAATAATCTTGGACGCTTCCATATCTGGAGTCTCGCATCTTACATATCGCCATGTAGACCCATTCCGTTGTACATTATTCCCCCAATTTGCACCTAAAACACGTATCTGCACTTAAACATGAATTTTGACCTATTCTGCCCTTAAAACATGGTTACAGGGAGCTAATTTTGAATATGTTTTAAAAATAATTATTAGGCCTCACTGATGGCGCACTGGTAGCGTCGTCGCCTTGTAATCAAAGGGTCCCGGGTTCGAATCCGGCGTGGTTCGGATCCCACTTGAAACTGTAGGTCCAGTCCAAATTAACCTTACCGTGCATAAAGCGGACTTAAAACACCAACTCAATCAATAAAAAAGAATTATTGCTTTACGTATGTTTCTATTTGTCTCACTTTTTGCATTTCGTTTATTTTGTCTCTCTGCGTATCGTTTCTTTATTGTTGTTCTATTCTACCCCTTGTCCCTCCCTCTTTTGCTTCCTTTACCGCTCTTACTCTATCTTACATCTTTCGCATGTCTTCCTTTCTCTCTTCCCTAAAACGTTTCTATCTTGTTAGGATAGATTAGCGTTGCTTTAGGATAATATTCGCATTTACTGAAGGATGTAATTCTTTCGCTAAAAGAAGGTGAACAGGCAATGAAGTGAGAGTGATACATTGTGATGGAACACAATTCAAATTATCCTGAACAACAAACCAGTCAAACCAGAATCGATTCTTCCAAATTCGAAGAGGAAAATTGGCTGGAGCAAGGAGTGCATGCGGAAATCCTGCATTCCCTCTGGGAAACATACTAGTAGAGAAAATGCACCACCCGTCAATTGCCTTAGCAACCTTCCGCGTTGATTTAATGCATGCTTATTAGTATCTTCATGAGGGCGGGAGGTGGGCTTTTACATAGAATTATCTCCTTTTGGTTTTCTTTGTATTTTTGAAACAACTTTGTCCCATTTTACCACTTTTAACTGATCGTGACGATGAGGACGATAGATTAAATTTATGAAGGGGCACTCATGGTATGTACCAACACAAGAGACGAGATCGAGAACGAGACAGACATCTCGAAAATCGAGACGAGACATAATGCCTGATACTCTCGGTCTCGTTCTAGACTTGGATAAACTCTATAATGTATTGGATTTAACATGTCAATCGAATATTATTTATGGATGAATTATGTATTTTGTTTATCGTAATTGCAAAATTAATTAATTTTTTGCAACTCTGAACCTTTGCACCATGATTGTATACATTTATGGTAAAATTCAATTTTAAGAGGGTTCGTAGCATCGAAATGAGGCGTCAAATAGATAAACTTTACAAAGTGTAATTATTTCCCTTAATCACCTCTACAGGCTGCAAAAGTTTATGCAGTAGCAACACTACATGTTGTTCATACGATGTATTTCGACCCAAAAATGAGACGTGTGTTTACCGCGAACGATACAGACTTCCTTACTCATGAGACGAGACGAGATTCTGCCAAGTCTGGTCACGTCTCGATACCACAAATAAAATTGCATGTCCAGACAGGGATTGGAACCCACAACCTTCGATCGTAATATTGGGAGTCGAGCACTCAACTTTCTTGGCCATCAAGATGACTGCTCTAAATCTTACGAATGTAAGTTATGAATATTCATTCATATGTACGGTCGTACCAGGAGACGTTCGTAGAATCAAAGAACTCCTTCCTCCAAAAACAATGTTTCAGTTTGAAGTTACCGTGTTCCTCTATAGAACTAACTTGTAAATCCCCAAAATAATTATCGCCAATTACTGTGACTGAAAAAAATTACATGCGTGAAATGTATTTTAGGCTGACATACCATCGTTTCGGGATGAGCGCTGTCTTGAGCGTGTCGTCTACCACCTCTCCCCCAGAGTCAAGTACACATCTACCAAGATGAGAACACCCCCCTGCAAAAACTAACGAACTAAAGTGGACAGTCACTTGTTTTTTTCTTCTCGCTTCCGCTTCTCTTCTCTTGTGCCCGAGTGCCATCTCCCCATTGCTTCGTTTTCAAAAAATTCAACAACATTAAATTTGACAATTTACTTTCCGTTGGCAAATAAGGTTTAGCATAGTGCGGGGGCAAAAGTGGCAAAAAGGAGGGGGGGGGGCAACCATGGATGTCCGCAGGATTTTTTCCAGAAAGGGGAAAGCAATGCATTTTTTTCAGGGGGAGCAAATGAGTCACATTTTCCACAATAATAGTGATGCCCCCTCAAAAAACCATGCTACTGACTGAAATTATCATGTTCCTTCAACACTCTTATAATAATTAACATAAATTACTGTGACTGAAATGAAATTATATGTGAAATATGTACATTTTAGGTGGACATTCGTTTTCCAGGAGGGGCCCTCCGGACGTCCATGGGGGCAACTGCCGCACTACGCCCCCTAATCACCGCCGCTGTCCTCCGGTGAAAATATCCCTTTGTTATTTTCTTGGAAATAACAATTGCAACTAATTGCAGCAAAGAATGTTATTTGTAATAAAATATCGTTCGAAGCTCATCATTCGAATTACAAAAACTTTTCCAGATTTCTCATGAGGGTAAGTGACTCCTCTGCCCCCTCCCCATTGCAGCCGCCCTTGCTTACGACAAATATTATTTGCATAAAATTATAAAATAAATCTCCGAGTTCAGCCCACCAAATGTTTCTCAAAAGTTGGCACTACTGAAGATGGGATTAGATTCGAAGCTTGGAACAAAATCTGATAAACGACATCAACGCGGCTGATGTGTTTCTTATCAAGAGGACAGAAAACTCCTGTTTCGCCTTCCTGTGCTCTCGTTCCGCTGTGCAGGCTTGGGAGAAAGTGATAGAACAAGGTTAAAACAGATAAGAGAAAGGTGAACTGCTAATGAGGTGTTGAATGCCAAAGGTGACGACGCCATTATGAAAACGAAATTTGCATATTCGCAAGAATTCTCCATATCAGGAAAGGATTGTAGAAGCTACTACTTTACGTGTCTTTATGCACATGGGTAAACAATAGGACGAGAGCAGTTCCTTATAGCACTCTGTTTGTATTGTTACCAAACATGTTTCGCAACCTACTAATGGACATTTTGAACATTGTTGACTTGCAATTGTTGATGTTAAAGACCCTGGGTTGACATAATTCGTAGCGAAACGTGCTCAGAAAGATGTATCAAGAATTCGTAAAATGATAAAGCTAAAGCAAAGTACAGTGGCTGCGATTAAGGGGGGTGTGGGGGGCAACTTTTCACTGACTCCGTGGTAGTGTGGTCAGCGGCACGCATTGCCAGCTGGAGTTATTAGGTAATCCTGTCCTTGTCTTATCATTAGATCTAGGATTTTTAGGTTCTAAAAAGTGTGGTTTTGGTTCCAAAAATAGACTCTAAAAATCATAAAATAATTTCGGAAAATCCTGAAGTAGGTTTCAAAAATTTTAAAATGCTTCAAAATTCCTGAAAAATACTGATTAGTAGGGAGACAAATTTATGGTAAATAAAAACTGAGGAGAGCGGTAAATAAAATGTTAGATCAGCGGTATATACCAGCGGTGGAAAAAGAAATTGGCACACACTTTTTCATTATGAGAGGAAACAACATACAAAAGAGCTATAAATTGATAAACTACTTCATTTGTATATAATGTACACATACACAAGTACTTAGCTGTCCAACCAAAAAGAAAACATCAACACAAAATCACTTCATTTCTAAATTGCATATCTCAAGTGATTTATTCATTGTATGTATTTAAAGGATATTCTTGCTGTCCAACAAATAAAATAATCACTACTGCACATACACAAACACATGTTGAAAATCACATGATGATAAACAAAATGTATTCATGACTGAACACAAATGACACCATTGTTTCCCTTGATGTGCGGGAACAGACTAATCTTATCGCTACTACAGCTAGCAAGTTCAATGAAACTGGAAGTTGAGTAGACATTCGGGGGAACAAAGGAATGCAGCTTGACAGGGAGCGAAGTTTTCGAACTGAGATTCTGTGCATGGGAAATTCCAATTTGCAGCGTCTTCCTGATGTGATCGAAGATAAAACGTTCTTCAGCTGCAAGTGGTAGGAAACTTTAGGCAAACGTTTCGTTACAAATCGACAGTTTGCGCGCACAACATCGATTGCCGGTTTTTGCTTGTTTTCTACTTAATTTGATGATATTTCACGGTTATTTCGCGAAAAAGCGTTCATTTCGTGGAAAAGCACACATTTCGCATTACTTTGCGAATAAAACTCATGCATATTTCATCATTGGGGGTGTAGTTACGTGCAGAATGTTCAAAATTGCAACTTTTTTCACATTTCGCGATTTCGCGCATCGCGAAAATTCAATGTCCCTACTGATTAGGTACAATCGTTAAAAGCAAAGGTTTCAAAAGAACTATAAGAAATTTTAAGAGTTATATCACCCCCTTCCCCCCACCACCACACACACACGCGCACACATATATAGGCACCGTACTTTGAGCATAAAGTGGAGTTAAATCAAAATTAAAAAAATATATTATCGTGACTGTTAAGCTTGGTAATAAAACAGAACATTTCAGTGTTCAAAAATACGTTAGGCAGAATAATTCATTTAAAAGCCTGGCAGTTGGAATGGGCCATCGCCCCTATCGCCCTCCACGCGCCTGCTCCAGATTACTCGCTGAGGTTGAGTGAGCCACAGAGCATCCACGGAAAAACACCAGCCCGACATTTCCAACGTGCCCTTTTTCCGCCGTTTATTTGAACAAGCACAATTTCTTTTTAAAAGGGAGAAAGTTGAAACGGGCGTGTTGCTTGACTTGCAAGATTTGGCGCAGATTGACATAGTGGAATGTGTGAGCAAATATGGGAAATCATAGGTAGTGCCTGCGAACCGAGGGAAACCACCATTTACGAAGATAAAAAGAAAGTCCACTGATTAGGTCAAGCGGGTTTCGTGCTCTTCCTGCCTCCACCTTGATTCACGTAAGTTGGGTGCTATGGGAAGGTTACATAACGCTCTGAGAACTGTGTGTGGGATGCTTCCAAGAAGCCACGACGTGGAAGTAAAGCACGAAAAATTAACGTAATAGGGATTCTGGTGAAGTTTCTAAACCTCTACTTCACGCAAAAAGTAACACAATAAGATCTAAACATTCTAAATAAGCACTTGAGGAGAGATACCTTCTCATTTTTATCTTTCATTACTTTGCTTATGATATTTTGTGCATGGGTGGACTCAAACGCTCTCACTTGATGTCTAAAATCATCCGATCGCTCTTCTCAAAGTCTACAATAAGGCTATCACCCTCTCTTCCTGTCATGAATAACCTATCACATACGAAACAACTAAAAATAAAACACCAGCTAAATTAAGATCCGATAGCGACACCCATTGGCTTCTAAAATTAAGTGATCACCTTCGGATATTAACTTTACTGAACTTAGCGGGTTACAGACAAAAATAATCTTCCGCGCATCGCAAGAGATAGTCGTTAATCAGCCTCTGATTTAAGTCACTTTACTGCCTCGCAGAACATGACTGGACTCAGAGAAGATTATTCGCTTGGGAGTTGTTTTAATATCGCCCAACTCCTTCTTATATGCATCTCTTATCTTCTTTCTGTATATTTCTAGATATTTGCTTTTTTATCTAGCCTTAGCCCTTCTTCGTTCTGCTTTACTTCCACTCTACTTGATTATTTAGTTGTCTCTGTCTTCTCTTTCGTCTTATCTTGTTCTTTTTATTACTTTCCCTCTCTCTGTTTCGTTTTTGTATTTGCCGGCCCCGTGGCGGAGTGGTTAGCACATCGCACTATAACGCCAGGGGTCCCGGGTTCGAATCCTGGCCTGGGCATGGATGTATGTGAGTGTCGATTCATTAATTTGATCATATCATCACTCATCCCCATCTTCGCAAATTATCCAAAAGTGGCACAAAAGGCGAAGTAAAATAAAGCAAGTCAATCAATCAATCAATCGTCTTTGTATTTCTCTGCCTGGCTCTTTATTTCTCCCCCTTTCTCTATCTCTCCTTCGTCTTCCCCCTCTCTCTCTCTGTTTCTATTTTTTATTCCTCTTCCTTACTCTCTCTCTCTCTTTCCCTTTCCCTACAACTTCTTTCACTTCCTATTCTCTTCTTTTTCTTCATACGCAGACATCCATGTTAGTAGTTGATTCGCAACAGATCAACATCTTACCAAATGAATATCTGGATACCATGTGAAGTAAAAGTGAGCGACGTAACGCTTTGGTAAAGTTTAAATTAACTGTTTGCGCAGAGAGGTGAATTGAAACTGAATATATAGTTACAAGTGGGTTTCTAACCATGCATATTGTGTGCGTTCTTAGTGTGGAATTCAAGAACACCTGATTACATAGCGATATCGCGTACGTAAAGTTGTACGACTTAACAAGGGCTGCCAAGTACTTCTGGATACATACTTTATGCATTTATTACATACTTAATGGTATTGCTATACGGTTTAATCAAAACAGCTGTATCAAAAATTTCAAGGTAATATTATATCCAGCACGGATATGTGCAATAAATGGGGTAAAATGTTTAAGTTGCCAGAAATTCTTAAATTCGAACTTTCCTTGTAGAATTTCCAGAAGTACACAAAGCACGATATGAGAGGATCTCAAGTTTCAATGACGTTCCGTAAATCTTAAATTATAAATTGGTAATTCAGATGCGAGATGTGGTGGAATTATTAGAAACGGCTTATTTCTTTCCTGCATTACAGCTTTCGCATAAGCGTTAATAATGCAACATTGAATTACAAACGGTCAATGACTTTTACACTGGTACTTTCCCGAAGCTAGCTGGAATACCGCAATAAATAGCTGACAGCTCTCACAGAAACAAAAGTTAAGATATTTGCGTCTTTATTGCATCAATCTCCATTTCTGATCTAACTGTCCCGCACTGTGGGACAATGAAAGTAAATTTTATGGTTGGAAAAAATACGTATTTATTTTTGTTGTACACACTGTAGTCTCAATCTTACTTGCAGATCTAAGCACCAAATACATTTACGTCATGAAACATGAATCTAACAACATAAAACTGGCAAACATTTTGTTATCTTTGTTACTCAGGCCAGGATTTACAATTGTGGAGGCAATATCTTTCTACTCCACCCTACTATCAACTGATTTCAGTTATTATAACTGTTGGGCCAAGTTCAGGCACGTATCTAGAAATATGTTTCGGGTGGGGAGGTCCGAGCCAAGTCTCTCTAAATAATAATAATGTTTAAACAAAAATAATTATTACAATAAATTATTTAAAATATTCAAATTAATTAATATTATATTTTTATTACATGAATAGGTAAAAGGACGGTATAAGAATAGTGATATAACAGCACGTATTCATTATGTAGCTTACGAGTTGTTAAGGTTGGGAAAATTTGAACAAATAAAACTATCCTCGTAAGGAAATTGATGTCAGATAGATAAAGAATTGTATATTTATTAAATATAAAAAAAGGTTGTTAGATCCGGTTCACGAAAAGTAAAGTTCCTGATGATATTTTGTGAATGTTACGTTACAAGTAATTAATAAATTTTGCATAAATCTACTTTGCCACTGTCATTCAAAGTAGTAAGATTACACTATAATCCTTGCCTTCCAATAAGTTTGGTGGAGATAAATAACCCTCGATTAAAGGACAAGTACATTTTCATTATTTAATTTTAGTAATTTTATTATTTTCATTATTTAATTTTTGTAATTAGTAAGTCTTTCGGACGTGTTCGGCCCCCTTGGACCTTCCCTAAATACGTCATTGGCCAAGTTATATCAGATGATTTGAATTTAGGAAACTCCAAATGAAAATTACGCTGACTCCCTTGCGAAGTAAATGAACCTCTGAGAATTTCAGAAGGGTGTTGTGCTGGGGTAAATTTGCAAGTGTGTCAGAGAAGTGTGCTTGAAAGTAGTGCAATAAGCAATACTGAAGTTTCAGGATCATGGGGGTGTCGAAATATGATAGTATCGAATCCAAATACCTGTTTTGTTTTGGTTGTGTATTGCAGCACTCCTGCCCGGAGAACGCAGATCCCAATGATTGATTGGAAATCAATGCATGTCCGTGTGCATGAGGACTCCAATCATTTTGCACGCGAACCAACATTACTACATCTTTACACAAAACACAATTCTGAAAGCCTCAAGACTGAATACTATTTGTCATACGTACCATTACAGTTTCGAGCGCAATGATTACGTTATATATAGGCAGTTGAATTTATAGTGACACAACTTCGAATTCCAAAGACGAGGGGGAGACAGCCATGATTTGAAACCTCTTTTTATGACTGGCTAAGATACAGTGTTCTGAAATATTAACAAATTAAAAATATGGCAATTCTAATCCTATCACAGTCCAATTATTATAATCAGTACTACTATATAACGTTTAGCCTGCTTGGTGGTCGAGCACATTGAACGCGCAGAATGTATAAAGCTGTTACGAATTAATTAAAATTTTAAATTAAATTACGAAAGAAAATGAATGAAAGGAGATATAAAACAATCGAAAGAAAATCAGATTAAAAAATAATCAATTTTGTTAGATGAAATTTATACTACCACAGGGATTTGTTACTACGTACTACTATAAGAGTACACGTAGAGCGACTTTCAAGTCAGATAACAAATTACGTTTTCTGCTTCGTAGTGCATGTTAATGAATAGGCAGAATGGTCAGCCGACAAGAGGCACTAATTATCAACTTGAAGCTATAATCTTGTCCAGCTGCGAAACAAAGAAGAAAAAAAGTAAAAACTGAACACTTTCGGTTACAGCAAGTAATTAATTGATCAACGCTTCCTGAACACTTTGTTTGAAATGAAAGACAAACTATTGTATTTTTATCTGACTTCGTTCCATTGGCCAATTTCCACCACTATACAAATCATACTTTTCATCTGTTTTTTCAATCTCAATTCCGGTGTATAGAGAGTAATAAGTCATTGACATTGTTCCAGCATTTTAAATACAATACTCCTATCCTATGTTTACTTCAGATACTATACTTCGGCCTGGGCATAGGTATTCTTTGTGAGTGTCTCTTCATAAGTTTCATCATATCATTACTCATCCTAATCTTCGCTATTAGCCAAAAGTGTCAGAAAAGCGAAATAAAATAAAACCATCAATCAATCAATCAATTCAGATATGTATTTCAAAATGTTAGTTTCATACTACCTTTGTCTCTTTTATGTACTTGTATTTTTTTGTTATTTTACGTCGCAATTCTACCTCCTTAGGATGATCGTGACGATAAAAGGAAAAAGTGATTAGCTGGAACTTGAGAGAGAACACCTATGCTCAGTGTCCACAAGGAAGTGTCCATGTGGCTATCGCTGATACATGAACAAGACCAGTTTAGCCATGTTGAAGAAATTAAGTTTAACATGGTATGAAATACAGGTGGAGGAAGGAGAGGGGGAGGCGGGATGTCCAAGCAGGAAATGCGCGGATATAGGGGAAGAGAAGACGAAGAGATACTGAACGGTTTCTGTTAGTTTGTACGTTGTACGCGGGTGCAAGCTGTTATGTGCATTATAGCTACCCAATGACACAAGCTATGGCAGGTAATTTTTTTTAGCGGATTTCTTCACAAGAAACGTCAACGAGGGAATAACTTGTAGATTTTGAACAGCTTGATAAACAACTGTTTGAAGACGCTGTTGTTCAAGAGTTCAACACACTTATGATAGACGAAGAAGGCACTGATGTTGAAGAAATTGATAGTGATTTCGGCGATGATCCAGCTTTATAAGTAGGAAAAGAGTCACTTCCAGAGCAACTAAGTCCAACATTAGTTGATAGTCAAGAAAGCAGTAGTTCTTCGTATGCTCCATCACCAGCAAAAGAGAGAACAAAATTCCCTGAAGGGTACAGCCGATGCATACAAAACCTGGAACCATTAGCTTGTCTGTCCATAACGTTCAGCCAGTGGCGTAATCAATACGTAGGCAGATTCATTTCTTGTCTGTCCTTCGAGGCTCATAGCTCCTAGGCCTTATTGTCCGTAGCAGCTTTGAATTTTGTGGTATGTATATTTCGATATCGTCTATCCAACACACAAGGACGTATTTAGGGGGCCCGGACCACCCTCACCCGAAAGACTTATTAGGTACGAAAATTAAATAATGAAAATATACTCGTTTAGCACTTGTTGTATAATTTCCTCTGAACTTATTGGAAGACAAGAATTATATTGGGATCATACGGCTTTGATTTAGGAGGTCCGGACCCCCCTCCCCAGCCGAAAGACTTATTAAGTATAATAATTAAATAATGAAATTATACTCGTTTAGCATTTGTTGTATATAATTTCCTCTGAACGTATTGGAAGACAAGGATTTATATTGGGATCATACGGCTATGAAGGACACGAAGGACGTATTTCGGGGGTCCGGACCCCCCCCCACCCGAAAGACTTATTGATTGATTGATTGATTGATTTAGTTTATTTTACTTCGCGTTTTGTGCCTCTAGGCTAATTTGCGAAGATGGGGATGAGTGATGAAATGATGAAATTGATGAATGGACATTCACAAACAACCAAGCCCGACCGGGATTCGAACCCGGGACCCTTGGCGTCGCAGCGCGATGTGCTAACAACTCGGCCACAGGGTCGGGCCCGAAAGACTTATTAAGTATGATAATTAAATAATGAAAATATACTCGTTTAGCACTTGTTGTATAATTTCCTCTGAACTTATTGGAAGACAAGAATTATATTGGAATCATACGGCTTTGATTTAGGAGGTCCGGACCCCCCCTCCCCAGCCGAAAGACTTATTAAGTATAATAATTAAATAATGAAATTATACTCGTTTAGCATTTGTTGTATATAATTTCCTCTGAACGTATTGGAAGACAAGGATTTATATTGGGATCATACGGCTATGAAGGACACGAAGGACGTATTTCGGGGGTCCGGACCCCCCCCCCCCCACCCGAAAGACTTATTGATTGATTGATTGATTGATTTAGTTTATTTTACTTCGCGTTTTGTGCCTCTAGGCTAATTTGCGAAGATGGGGATGAGTGATGAAATGATGAAATTGATGAATGGACATTCACAAACAACCAAGCCCGACCGGGATTCGAACCCGGGACCCTTGGCGTCGCAGCGCGATGTGCTAACAACTCGGCCACAGGGTCGGGCCCGAAAGACTTATTAAGTATAATAATTAAATAATGAAATTATACTCGTTTAGCATTTGTTGTATAATTTCCTCTGAACGTATTGGAAGACAAGGTCCAGGGGTCCGGACTCCCCGAAAGACTTCCCAAGTACTAAAATTAATTCGTGTACTGTAATTAGTTTTAATTTGATTTAATATAATTATTTTAATTTAAACATTATTATTATATTATTATTATTATTATTATTATTATTATTATTATTTCGGAGACACTTGGTTCGGACCCCCACCGAAACATATTTCTAGATAGCCTACGTGCCTGCCAACACATTACATAGAAATCTGAATGACGCGACAGCGCTAGGGTCATTTTCCTTGTGAGGTAGGAGGAACTCGAACCTGGAACCTTTGATGTTGATATTGTGAGTCGAGAATTTGAAACATCGTAAAAATAATCCCGTGCTAATGTGAAGAATTTTCTAATTTTCATTTCAGACCACTTATACGTTGATTCTTGAAAAACAAAAAATCTTTATTATGATAATCTCTTGCAAGACGCACGATTCCGAAGTCGACCTTGAGACCGGTGAACGATTGGATTGAATTGATCATCTGCCAAATCAGGACACTATCTCCAGTTCTCTTACGCGCTTGATCGATCAATAATTTGCTATCCAAGCAGAGGAATGCGGCCTTGTCTTTGATCAAGGTTGCCAACTTTTATTTTCCCCCATTATTTATTTATTTATTGATTTAGTTTATTTTACTTCGCGTTTTGTGCCTCTTGGCTAATTTGCGAAGATGGGAATGAGTGATGAAATGGTGAAATTGATGAATGGACATTCACAAACAACCAAGCCCGACCGGGATTCGAACCCGGGACCCTTGGCGTCGCAGCGCGATGTGCTAACCACTCGGCCACAGGGTTGGGCATTTTCCCCCATTAACTTTGGTGCTAAAGTGTTGGCATCTCTATCTTCAATGACTGTTTATTTTCTAACAGCATTTCTTGTTCCGAACAACTGAGCTGAATTTATAAATCCTACAACTATAGATTATTTTTAGCTGTCTTAGAGACGTAAACGACACAAGTCTCTATTTACTATTACAAATATCTAGACAACAGCTAAGATTATATAAGATGTATGAGGAATTTAAAACTCTCATCCACAATTTAGAATACCAGAACAAGTGGCACTTCCGAGAAGTTATTTTCAAGATATCGCAAGCGGACGTGGAATAAAAGAAGAAATATTGATAACATACTAGAGCTGTAGCGACAGGGGGAGGGGGAGCAGGGATAGCAGTAGCCCCAGGCAACGAACGAGTAAAGAAAGAAGTTTGAAAGAGTAGAATGTCGCGGAATCCTGTAAAAATATTGGAGCCCTTCTATATTAATACAAGTATTATTGTCAGTTTACAAACAAATGCGATTGAACCCTTCACTCGCAATGCTATTTCTGTAAACGTCATTTGGTGCAGAGGGCGCCAAGATCTATTCTCGCCACGCCTAGTGGTAGTCGCTTTCTAATCAAGGGGTCCCGGTTTCGATACCCGGTGGAGGCACATAGTGGTTCGGTATCCGCTTTAGACTGTAGATACAGTCCCAATTAGCCTATCTGTGCATAAAAGTGGTGGACTTAAAACAAAAACTCAGAAATCTTTAACTTGGGCTCTGTCTAGTAGAGTCAACGCAACACTAATGGTCTAATTTGGAAATAATTGCAACACAAATTACTTTGTAACAGATGAGTTGCAATATTATTGTGTATATAAATGACAAATAAGAAAACCTTCATCCAATTGTTTGGGGGTGACTTCAGACGTGTTTTTTTTAAAAAAATATATTTTCTCAAAATTTAACGACTTTAACGTAATGTTTTGATTGATTTTACTTCGCTTTTATGACACTTTTTGGTTAATCGCGAAGATGGGAATGAATGGCGATAAGATGAGATGGGTGAAGGGACAATCACAAACACTATATGGACGAGACAACATACAGTTGTAAGTGCTACAGAAGAGTATACAGGCTGTGAGTATAGTCGCCAGAGCCTCGCTGGTCTGCAAATTGAGGTACAGGGTGTACTAAGATGAAGGGAGTGTCTGGGTGTCTTACAACCAGAAATTAACGTAAGGAAATGACATATAATTGTATTTGTTAATTTCATTAAATGTTAACTTCCTATCCTCTAGTATATTCTAATATAATTTGCTTGTATGTTTTTATTTTTTCTATTTATTCATCTCCTCTCTACATTTAGTACATAGTGGAATAGTGAAGTTATTCAACGTTGTAGACATCCATAAAATTCAAACTAGCCAATTGATCTACATAAAGATGATGGACACAAGACTCTCAGCAAACATTATGACAGTCAGATTTACCGTCATTTATTATCTTTATTATTCATGTATGTAGCGGTAAAAAGACGTGTTTATTCAAAGTGTTAAGTGTTTTAATTTGTAAGATTACATATTTGATTTTTGCCAAGCCGACGGGAGGAACGGGAGATTCGCTTGTGTTAAGGGTGAGCACCTGAAGGGTCACGCTATGCGTCTAAAGCTTAGGAAATTCGACCGTAATGACAAACATTCAAATATCTCGGTTTCCAACGGTCAGATTCATGTGAAACTTATACCAGCGCAGCGGCATGTGTGCAAGGACGGATATGTGGAGTTTCGTCACGATCAAGCGACAATTACGGACGCCAGATCGAATCGGTTCTAATTGATCAGTTTGTGGACAGCGATTGCTATTGAGCTATGGGCGACAGCCAGGCGGAAGCTTAATCCGCACAAGTCAACTTCAGACACGGTACGTCCTAGTTTGGAGACAATAGAGCAAAGTGGACTGACCCCTTCGGAAGCGTCGCTTCAACGATCGCATAGCGTCGTTTTTCAAAATCTAAATAAAACGAAGGACATGGTTTTTCGACACACAGTCTTACCGCGATCTTTGTAGGGAGAGCAGCTCCGTGCTACCTCTCCATATACAGTTTTTGCCGCGATTCTTGGAACGAGAGCACCTTCGTGCTACCTTTCGTGTACAGTGGACTTTGTCGTGTTGTGCGAACACCAGTGTGTGTGATAGGCAGTAAGTCTACACGAGTGCGCCTACCTCAACCGCTGGGGGAAGTTGAAGCGAAACTGTCTCCGTGATTACCTTACGCCATTTATAATTTTTGAGAAACGAGGAACACCGGAAACTATGGCGGGCTAGAGGGAGAAGAGAGATGAGGGCGTTACGTCGATTCGCCTGATGTCAGAAGAAGCTACGCCGACGATGCCTATCCGCCGCCATGGAGAGAGAGAGAACGTCGAACGCCGCCCTATTGATACGCCGGCGATGCCTACCATCCGCCACGTTGACGCCCGACGACGCCGACGACGCCTACCATCCGCCACGTTGACGCCCGACGACGCCGACGACGCCTACCATCCGCCACGTTGACGCCCCGACGACGCCGACGACGCCTACCATCCGCCACGTTGACGCCCCGACGACGCCGACGACGCCTACCAGCCGCGACAGAGAGACGTAGAGAGAGATGTTGACGCCCCGACGACGCCTACAACGACCGCTCAGATGCGACGTCCGAACCGCGCCATACCACGGAGATCCACCGATCCCGAGAGGAAGAGGAGCCGGGAAACTAGGTGTTTGAATCCTTCTCGCATCTTCATCGTCGCGACCAAAGGAACCTTTCGCGTGGATACTATGTGTTTCAATCGCCCATAAAGACGCCTGGATGCACCCCGGAAGCTGAGAGATGGTAAAGTATTCATCTGTGTGAACCTTAACACGTGACTGCCCGATTGATTTAGAGAACGCCCTTGAAATTCGTCGACATTTTGCAAACGCTCACTCAACTCGAAATGTTATATCGAACTCCCGTCGCGCTTGTCATTTGTAATCTATTCGTCTCAGGTCAATTTTTCTTATTCCTTGTGATATTTTTTTTATGATCTTAAATTCATTGTTGTTTGTGCTCCTTTGTATTTGTTTAAAGTGCGTACTATTAGAGTAAAGCGCCGCCCGCTTAATTGCATATTCTACTCGAGGTCTGTTCATTTTTATGTGTCAGCGCTGTGTCGCTGCTAGCTATGTCCGGTCGCATATGTGATTATTTGTTAAAGTATTTGCCTGGTAATGTGAATTGCTCGTCGCGGCGAAGTGTTCAAGTCCCGCCTGCTAGAGAGTATATTGTTTGAGCCGCTCAACGGAGGTTATTTGTTATGTATGGAACCACGTGAGGTCTTGTAAAAGGAAAACGTCCGCCCACGTGAATGTAATTGCCGTTGAGACGCCTTTGTTTATACTGGTCAAGTAATGTATGGTCACCGCGCCGACTAGTTTCTTTTTTAAAAACAAAAGGTGAACTTAAGTAAGGGCTGGCTAGGATTTAAGTAGCACTGGAGCAAAATCACAAATGACCTGATTAGACAAAAAGTAAGGTAAAATTAATTGAGAATACAATAATTAGGGCTTGTCGTCATAAAACCTGTACATGTCATGTATAATTTCTTGTGTCGATGACCCCATGAGGTTTGAATCTGAGAGAGAATGTGAGAGTGCAAGTGTGGGGACCTGTAATGATTCCATTTTTGTTGGTTATGAATAGAATATACTTTTTATTTTCATGTTAATTTTGGGCTATATCATTTTCGTATGCATGTCGCTACCCGTGATTTTCAGGTATGCAGCTAGCCGCTTCCCGGCTACAGGTAAAGAGGTGGTAATTTGAAAGTACATATGTCTTTGTTTTTTATTCGATATGGCGTACCACTATGCACTGTTGGTCACCGGTTCCTACACACGAACTTAACCTGGACCGTAACGCTATTTCGCTTGTCCGAGGGAGATTTTGCCGCCTCTATTTAGGTAGTGGTAGCATTTGTTTTTCCCGGGCAAGGGAGGGTGTTTCATTCAATCTTACAACATCGTCTATCAGTCTATTCATATTCATATTGTTACTGACGTATACACATCAACTTGGTTAAACGAATATCAAGAAATAAACTCTCGTATCGTCAGCACAGTATACGGTGGTGGGGGGTGAAAGAGGCTCACTTGTGACTTATCTCTAATATGAAAAACTTCCTTACTTATTATTAATTTCTTCATGCATTTGTTTTCATTTTCCCATCCTTCTGTTTTTCAGTCTTTGGGTCTGTAGATTCTCGTCATCTTTACTGTATCCAAACTACAGCCACATCGGGCCCTCCACAGTACTTCAAAACACTTCTAATTTGATTTTTGAGGCATTAACTTCAGGGTAAATAGGATGCAATATGACTTGGGACGAATCGCTAAAGTAGTTATTGTCGCTCTATGCAAAATAATTTTGGCATCCCTGTTTTAGAATCTTTGTCTTTTTGCTTTCGCTCTCTGTCTCTCTCTGCTTCTCTTCAAAGATTTCTATTTTAAGATGACTCATAAACAGGACATCACACGGTTTATTTGGATTTCCCCCTCCCTCCTATTTTCAGAAAATTTTCTTTGGTCGAGCTTGATTGACCATGTCTATCTTTCTTCAGATGCCCCCCCCCCTTTTACCCTTGTTAAAGGTCAACAAACAGAACAAGGCAATCAACGACATTCGTGATTTCTCTTTTTGACGTTAGAGTCAATACTGAAGAACCAAATAAAATAGTAAGCTTTCTACTTTTTTCTTTTTTTCTTTTCACAGCATTGGAAAAATGTTCTGCAAGCATTGATATTCCATTTCGACTAGACTCTCTCTTTCTATTTGCCCGTCTCGTAACTATTTGCGATCATGGAAGGGGACAGTAGCTCCAACTTTTGAGAAACATAATTTTACGTACTAATATATGCCAAATGTAGGAATTTGCCCTCAAATCCCTTTTTTCGTTCATTTACCAGAAAATGTAGGCTTTTATATTTAAAATTCCTTTCAGGTCATTTCTGAGAGGAATACATGAATTTTATAGTGACCGTTTTGGCCTGTTTTAACGTAAATGCCTGTTGCGTAGAAACGCTTTTTGGAGAGCCTACTCCGGAAAAATGATGAAAATTCTGTCAATATTAATTAATTTTAGTGCCTATTTTGTACTTAGCGAAATCGGCTGTAGAGAACATTAGGCTATAGTTAACCTATATCACAAGTTACGGCCTAAATACATTACACATTTCGTTTATAGTGATTGCTGATCTTCGGTTTTAGTGAAACTAAAAATTGAAATGCCCATGAAAAATTAACATTGTTAGTATCGCAGTATTATCGTCGTATATTAACTCTAAGAGCTGATGAAATTGCTTTCCTACCTGTTTTTGTTTATGTAGCAAGCAGAAAGCGACTGAAATGAAACAGGAGGAGGTTGAGCGGTTGTGACTCATAGTGACTGCGCCGTGTTCGTCAGTTAAGTTAAAAGTTTTGAAAAGTAGACATGAAGATGAAACTATTCTTGCTTAAGTCTTTAATTCCTCTGTCACTACTAACCTGAATTCCGGTTAAGAGGAAGCATTTCGATTTTAGTGAACTTCGGATATAGTGAACCAATTATTATCTGAATCCGTAAGGGTTCGTTGTAAGCAGAGTTGGCTGTATAAATGATTGCCAATAAGATAAATATTTCGGTGAATTAGAACTCCAGCACACATATGTACGGCATGTAAAGAAAGCATAACAGGGTGTGCAAATTACAATGAGAAACCGACTGTGGAAGCAGCCACATGTGTCACACAGTATGTGCTAAACTGTGCTACTTGCTACCTGAGAGCAATGGAGTTAACACAATCAAATCTTCACTTCATCCACAAGCAGAATTTCCATTTCAAGAGGCTTAAGAGGCCAACATCCTCTAATAAGAAAAAAAAATGTTTAGTATTTTACCAGCTCTAACCAAGTAAGAACACTCAATGTAACTCTACCTTTTCTGAGGTTCGCTTTCGAATGCTTTATTCGTTGCATATGTTTTACTCGTATCGTCAGTGGCGTACTAACCAGAATATCAAACGAGTACCTGGCAACATTGATTTTTGGACACCAATACAACAATGAGTAAAAAATATGAAAACTTCAACTGTCTTACCAATGGATATACTTGCTGAATGTTTTAGGTGTTCCATAAAGTCAGGGTGGACTTTGAGAGGATGTCCGGTGATAAGAAAGTCTACGTGGGAAGGGTCCGGAAAATTGGTCGTTTCAGAATTAGGGCATGAGAAAGTTTGCAAGGAGCAAATACGCCTACAGAAATGAAAATAGGTCCTTCAGAGTTGTTTGAGAGTAGGAATGTGTAGTGATAAAGCTATGGCAGCTAAATGTACAAAATAACTATAAAAACAGGAGGATTCTCATAAATGAAATGAAAGTGAGCGAGACTCGTTTGCGAAATATGCATTTTCGTTAGCAAGTTATGTTTTGAAATATTTTTCTCCCCTCCCTTGCTTCTTAAGGAACTTAGTGTCCTTCTTGATGTTCAGCCCTCTGTTATTCTTTCCCATATGTCATTAAATACTAATCTTTCTTGCTAATCTATTACATTTGGTTCAACAACCGAAATAATATTACTTAGCGAAGTTAAAATACAGTCTCCTCTAGCATGTATTCCTTGCCAGTATCTATATGTAACAGCATACGTAGGAAAAAAAGACATTCAAATAGTTAATAGAAAAATAAATATTTAATCCATAGATATAAATATAAACAGGATTAAAAGTCTCATAAACTTACTTTTAAGCATAATAATGGCATGCAAATACAGAAAAAATAAGCAATGTAGGGAAGGCATAACAACAAAGAAACAAGCGTATACACTCTTGAAGAATAAATAAAATAAGTTCTAAACATAATAATTATAATAAAAAAAATGTACGTGCTAAATTTGCTTGATGAAATGCTAATTTTCTTCCAGTACGTGCCATTGTTTTATTTTGTTACGTTCCTGCACAAGCCGACCTCCGTGGCAGAGTGGTTAGCAGAGCGCGCTCGGACCCCAGACATTCTGGGTTTGAATCCCGGTCTTGACATGGGTGTTCAATTTCATCATATCATCACTCATCCACATTTTAGCGTCGTCCTCCGTGGCAGAGTGGTTAGCACACCACACTAGGACGCCAGAGGTCCCGGGTTCGAATTCCGGAGTGGCCATGGGTGTCCTTTGTCACTTCATAAATTTCATCATATCATCACTCATTCTCATCTTCGCGATTAGCCAAAAAGTGGCGGAAAGCGAAATAAAATCAATCAAATCAAGCAATCAATCAATGTTCCTGCACAAGCAATCCCTTAACTTTGATTTTGAAAATAATGGTAATAATTGTAAGTTTAATAGTGGCTGATAATGCGTTTGATATTTTCGGCGCAAAATGTAAAAGATGATCCATTAGTGTAGTCGACTGATAGGGGATAACTATTTTGTTCTTTACGATGCCTAAAGCAAGATTCAACTACGGTGCTACAAATTGGTGCACACTTGCTCAGTTCACTCTTGCACCATTATTTATCTTTTTCTATTGCCTACACGTTCCCATCATTCACTTAGGTGAACCATTCCTTTTCTTCTGTGGCTTTCTATGCCACAAGTGGGTTGGCAGGAACACCTTCTCATCTAATAAGCTAACAAATGAATAAGGATCCCTCCCACCTTCCCTTCCTCCGAAGAAAGGATAACAAATGCGAAATGTAACAACAGACACGGAAGTATCAAGGTAATTCCGAAGAGCTGAGGAATAAGGAAGTCACAGCGTGTCTTATAGCATATTCTCTTTCCTTATTGTACGCATGCGTAGTACGACAAAGAACGATAACAGGAGAATAGCGCCTTTCCATTAATAGGAAAACAGCGTTGTACATGATGAAATGGCTTTCCTCTTTCTATTCTGCAAACAAGCCATTCAATGTAAAGTTGAGAGTTTACGTAACGCGTTTCTTATTTCATAAATTATGTTTTTATAGAGCTACTGATATTACATCAGTAACTGTAATGGAAACGCATTATTTAAAAATATCTAATCTAATATCTCTCTCTCTCTCCCTCTCTCTCTCTCTCTCTCTCTCTCTCAGACACACACACACACACACACATTCAGGGGTATGCGCTACTGCTCTGGTGTCCTTGATTACTTTTATGTCCGTAATTGTATTCATTTACTATTCCAGAGATGTTGGTCCCAGATGAAACTTAAAGACGATATCTAGAAACTCTAGGGCTCATCTAGGCTCTCATGAATAATGTATCTTGCAGCTATGAGGTAAAGACAGTTGCAGTGGGAGCGCTGTACTGACCACACCACCTTCACTATATCGAAGAGTCGATTGAAGTTAGTTTTCTGGGACATTCCATGATGGAAGGACGAAATGTCTTTCTCTCTTTTTCCGATATCTTCCCTGCGAGTTCATTTTCCACATCGTAAATATCCGCAAATAAATCAATACTTCCACGGTTGGGGAACATATTTCATCCTATCTGCACAAATAGCTAGAAAGCCGGTTTGCCGTCCAGAGGGGAAATGAAGCGGTTGGTTGCGGATTGTAATCACAGAGCTGAAAATTGGATAGCCGCGCTCTTCAATCTGCTTGAATGCTTTCACACGCACAAATAGTGTTTTACTTCGACAATTCACTGAACGTGCAATACGATTCAGATTGCAAAGTCAATATTTAAGTCGTACTGAAAAAAGGGACAAATAAACCATTATAAGAACATTCTGATTTTTTTTAATGGTGATTAGGTTTCTAAATGACATATTGTAAGTGGCTGGTTACACAGCAAAGCTCACAGATAAATCTTACTTAGAGTCAGTGGCGTAGCAAGAGGTGGGCGAAATGGGCGACCGCCCAGGGCCTCGCGCCTGAAGGGGTCTGGTATCCCATGGGGTTTATACGAAAAATGTAATAAATACAGTAGAACTTAAAAAAAATGGAAAAGGCTAATTTTTTGTGACCAATAAAATTACAACATTCGGTTTATATCTGGCTTTAAATTCTAGTTAAACGTTATAATTTTAATGAATATGTTAAATCAGGAGCTTAACATACAGGCGGGCGGCCCCTAAGCCTAAGAAGGCCCGAAAAAAGTAAAAATTATCGTCGTATTTCTCATGTGAAACATTTACGCAAAAATTCACGATAACTTACTTGGACATTTTACCCATATATTCTTTTCTTGAATAGAAAGCACTTTGTCTCGTTTCTTCTTATTTCTCTAGACCTTGCACTCCCCAATTTTAATATATTAACAATAAGGCACCTCCAACTGCCACGAAGCAGTGTGACATTTAAATGCTTGCCTTGTTTTCAACCCAAGGAGGACATGGATAATATTAGCAGTTTTTCCTTCCTACCTACAGCTTCAGATTTCAGCTTCCGGGAAGCAGAAAAATACATGTTCAGGGTGGATTCAATTATTAAATAATAAATAATTTATTATTGTTATTTAAATATGATAATCTGCTGACGTATTCCTGAAGATTTTGTATCGAATCACATTGAGCTTTCAAATTTAAAGAAGGAATGGGCCCTCGCCCAGGGCCTCACTACGCCACTGCTTAGAGTGCTTTAGTCCGACTGCTGTTGGCAAACCTTTCTTCTAGCCTGTGCCTTGCTCAACATTGTTTTGTAAATAATAACAACTTTAACGAGCAAGTTTCGTTGTTTAGTATCATGTGTAAATCTCACGAGCAGCACAAGGTTGTCAATGAAGCTGTTGTGAAGTCTTCATTTCTGTCGCAATGCATTCTGGGACGTGAGAGACAGGCGGGAATTCGCAAGGCAAAAATAATCCCTTACGTGGCTCAGTTAATAACAAAGTCTTTCCGCGAGCCAAGGTGGTCAAGGACAAAGGATGAGTCATAAGGAATGCGAGCTTTCCTGTAAATAAATAACAGTGGGAAAGTTGTATCTCAATGACAGTGTTGTGTTCTTCTGTCATTATCCGTACTGTCACATGTCTTGTATCGTAGAGCGTAAAATAGTGTGTAAGCAACACACCCGTAAGTTTATACTTGGTTATTTATCATCGCTTTTGTACATCTTGAGAGGGAGTGTCGTCAATCGTTAAATCGTTTAGAATCATTTAGAGTAGACACACACACACACAATGTTTCGCGAGAATTTAGAATCGAGAATCCTGACATTGCACCTTATTTCGGGGATCCTCTTTTTCATTTCATAATGAGCTGGGTGGGCTTACACACTTCTGGCAGATATTACACACTTTTGCACTTGTGCTGCCGCCTGGTATACCTGATGGGAACTAATTCACACACTGTTCATGAATATTTTCCACCGTTTGGGGAAGTTTCCAGAATTAACTCAAAATTATGTCATGACATTATTTCATAATTTTCCGCTGGATTTGGATGAATGTCTTTCGGGAACCCAAGGAAAGTTCAACAGAGCCGTTTTCATTTCCCGGTGTAAAGGTGTGTATTCCAACGCAGTTCCCCGAAACGACTAAATTTTCAAACGTGCAGATATGTAAACACACCCATATCTAGGGATAAGGAGAGAGTGAAAAGCTAGAAAGATAGCAAACGCAGAGAATGAGATAGAAATGAAGAGAGAGAATGTGAAACAAAAAGAACACAAGATAAAGAAACAGGGAGAGGACTGAAAGAGAGAATGGAAAGATAAGATAGAAAGGAAGGAAGAATGGCGATAGAGAAACGGAGTAAGGAATAGAGAGAAAGGAAGAAACATGGTAAAAATAAAGATAAATAAAAGAGAGAGAAATAATGAAAAGGAACAGAAGAAAGACAAAAGGGGAAAGAGTTAGGAAAATAGCAAGAGAATAACAAATGAAGAAAGAGAAAGATGAGGAAAGACAGAAGGAAAGGAGAAGAAGGCAGGGAAAGAAAGAATTAGAAAAGAGGACACCAAGAAAGAAAAAGGTAATAAATAGAAGAGGAAAATAGGAAGAATGAGAGAAGAACAGCATGCTTACAGAAGCAGAGTTCACATAAAAACATTGACCCCAACATCTTTTGAGTCCACCCGAAACGAAGAATTCGGCGACACAAACCAGGCAGACCGAGTATGTTGTAAACAAAAGCCCGCCGACTGTAACTCAGCCGGAAATGAATAGCGGTAATGAAGAGGAACTGAAATGTGGCGAAAGCGTGGTAACAAATGAAGCGTCAAAAAGCGGTAATGAGAACAACACGCGGTTCTTGTCATGGTAATTGCTACAAAAACTACAAATGTGTTTTGTTGCAAAATCCCGTTCACCTTTCGAAACGCGGCAGAGAGTGCACTGCACCAACTTCTTTGGGTGCGGAGAATAATAGCCAACCTGAAATGCATTGATACAGGGTGCACCAAAAATCCAAATACAATATTTTAAAAACTAATTAGCTTCATGTTTTTTTGGGTATGTTTCTTACTCTCTGCAACACACAGAACTCAAATGCATTATCAATTTGCATAAGTATATTGACACAAGTGCATAAACTGAAAATGATGGAATTTGGTGCATCAAAATACAAACAGAAATGTACCAAAGGGTACTTTTACCAGCTGCTGTTCCACTTGATGCTCTAAAATGCATCTATTGACTGAGAAGACCAGACACGATCATTATAAAGAAACCAAAACTACACGTTTAACCGTGTCAATTGATTGACCAAAAATGCATTAACCTAGATTTGATGCATTTCGAGTTCCCTATGTACTTTTCGCTAATCGTACCACGAGCATGAATGATGATTATGTAAAGTTGATGAAGGTCTCGAATGGGGCCCATCTAGGTGGCATAGTGGTTAGCATAGCGCGCTACGACACCAGGAATCCCGGGTTCGAATCCCGCCTGGGTATGGGTATTCTTTGTGAGTGTCCCTTCATAAATTTCATCATATCATCACTTATCCTCATCTTCGCGATTAGCCAAAAGTTGTAGAAAAGCGAGATAAGAAACAATTCAATCGATTATTTGGGGTGGGTGATGACAGGCCGACTGTCCCTGTATAAAGCTGCTCTGGGGCTCACCTAGCCAGTAATCAATGTGTATCTGGAGGCGACCATAGGGAGCGTGGTGTTGATAACATAACATCCACTATGACCGAGATAGAGAATGTGTGTAAAACCACCTACATACCCTTCTGTGAATCGGGGCAATGAATGTGGAAGGGACTGGCGTACGCAGAATTTTTTTTTCGGATGTGGCTGGAATTGTAAAGGTGGGTGGATATTACTTAGTTGCGTTCTTGGGTTGGATACACTGTATTTCACAATTACCATTTTTAAGCTTCGTCTTTCTAAGACAAAAAATTGTAATCTGGGGTCACCTTAAGGCGGGGTTTCACTCATCACTTTGAATTTTCCCGAGTTTTCTTACTGCATTCTTTGACCACTTTAAACTGTAGGTCCAGTCCCGATTAGCTTATCTGTGCATAAAGTAGACTTAAAAACGCCATATCAATCAATCAATCCGTTTTGATAATTTTTATTTTCTCAAAATTTCGCCCCATCAGCCTCCCTCTGCGTACGCCAGTGGTACAAGATAGTTATTGCTTTTTTAGCGCATCATCGCTTTTAACCTCTTATGTTATCAAATGAGTTAGAGCAAGTTGCTTACGTCAGAGATTGTCTTTGTGCACGTTTATATCCAAGAATCGGAGGCAGGATTCTTCCTTGTCCACCCTCACACTATTTACGCGAGAGTCAAAGGTACGCACGGTACGTTTGAATCTAAGCTGCAATTGCTTCATGCTACGTCACGCTTTCGCACATTCATATCAAGCAAGGAATGACGTCACATGGTCATGAGATCACAACCCCTTTGGAGAACTGCAAACGGCAAACTACAGGTTGTGCAGGAAAGCTTCACGTTCAAGGGCAGGCAGAAGCGCCAGGTTGTGTAAACGTTTCCGGAGTCAAACAGATACCACTGCTGGTGGCTTTTTTAATCAGAGTTGCTATCGCACTTGAGCAATGCCTTCTTATAAAAGATGTTGCACAGACTCTTTGTTCGCATGCAACGTGATCACTGGTAGGTCATAGAGTATTCGAGGAATATGCATCACAGTCACACGATATGACCATGCTGTAATTATTACACGTTCAAACTATGACAATTTCTCGATTAATCAATAGACATTTGCACGTGTGATTCTATCGTGTTATATTTGTATTTTGCATTTTTGTTATTTTACGTCTTCTTCCACTTTTGGCTATTCGCAACGAAGAGGATGAATGATGATTAGATGAAATTGTTGAAGAGGCACTCGCAAAGAACATACATATATCCTGTTGTGCTTTCATAATCTACCACTGATGACTTCTTCGTGCATTTTTACTAATTCCTATACTTTAACTTATTACTTTCATTCTTCAATATTCAAAAGGACAAACAAACGCAAACACCCATAGCGTACTCAGGATTTAAACTCGGGATCCCTGGTGTCCTAGCGCGCTGCGATAACCACTCTACCACTGTGATCGACATACGAACTGGACCATCACGGCTAGTCAATATGTTTTGTAATTTCTAAAACATATAACATAGCTTTTGTTAATAGAATTGAAAGAATTTCAACTGAAAACAAATGAATGTGACTTGCTATGACATTTCCAAAGAGGGGCCGTGCCCCTGCCCCCTCTTATTGACTGCGAAAGGCGAGCTCTTCTTGGATTATCACAGACAAACCATAACTCTCCGCTTTCCTTCTTCTTAGCAACGCGAGGACCATAAGGATCTTAGATCTTTCTTACGCAATGTCTACAACCGGTTTCTGCAGATGCGGTGTCGGACAAGGACTGCTTGGTTGTTCCGGTCGGGGTGTACGCGGAAGGCCTGTTGCTCAACGTCGGATCCGAGGTAGGTCGTGTTCTTTGCGTAACACAGGCTTAAGCCTCTCATTACACATTCTCCAGCGCAATGAGCTCACCCCAGAACGCCTGACAAGATATTTCCATCTTGATTGCCCCAGAAATGAATTTTAGCAGGTTGTGGCTGATTCTTGCACAATTTGTCCCAGATGGTAATTTCCACTTGATCCTGATTGCCAAGAAATCTTGTATCTTCATACTCCACCCACCCAGTCTAAAAATAAACAGTAAACATTCAATAAGGATAGTCTCGTGAATAGAATCTCTAGTGTAAATAAACACGAGTACATTAATAGTGAAAAATCAGGAGAAAGGAAATACGAGGGTCACTATTTATATTTTGAGCCTAACAATGAAAAAACAGGAATTTGGCATTGAAAACTGCTTTATTGTTTTTCGAAGTATTCTCCTTTATGGTCAATACACTTTTGCATTCGTTCGAACCATTTGTCAAAGCAGTTTTTCCAATCTTCTTGAGACACCTCCATAATATGGTTTTTGAACGCATCAACGGCGTCTTCCGCCGACGAAAATCGTTGTCCACTCAATTTATTCTTCACATTCGGGAACAAGAAGAAGTCATTGGGTGCCAAATCAGGACTGTACGGCGGATGACCCATCAATTCGATTTTTTGAATGTTCATAAAGTCGGTTGTTAGACGAGATGTGTGAAAGCTGGCATTGTCTTGATGAAGAATGATCCGACGGCGTTTGTTTGTTTTCCGTATTTGACCGAAGACCTCTGGCAAACAAATTGTTGTGCACCATTCAGAGTTGACCGTTCTACGTTCCTCTAAAGGCACAGTTGCCACATGACCAGTTTTCCCGAAAAAACAGGCGACCATTTGTTTCGATGTGCTTCGAGCGCGAACAACTTTTGTTGGATTGGGTTCATCTTGAAACACCCATACAGTTGACTGCTGTTTACGTTCCGGCTCATATGCATATATCCATGATTCGTCACCTGTTACAATCTTATATACGTCTTTTGAAGCACCACGATTGTATTTATTGAGCATTTGTTTGCACCAATTGACGCGAGCGTCTTTTTGAGTTGTTGTCAAATTGTGTGGGATCCAACGAGAACATACCTTTCTCACAGCTAAATGATCATGTAATATTTTATATATGCTGGTGGAACTAATGCCTATGGTTGCCTCAATCTCACAGTATGTCACATGACGATCTTGCAGTATTAGGTTTTGCACAGCATCAATGTTTTCTTGAACAACAACTGATTTTGGACGACCTTCGCGAATCTCGTCGGTGAGCGAATGGCGGCCACGATTAAATTAGTTATACCAGCGTTTCACAGTGGTAAAGGATGGGGCTTCATCGCCAAATGTGGAAGTAAGTTGATCGATGCACTCTTGTCTTGATAATCCACGTCGAAAATCGTAAAAAATCATCGCACGAAAATGTTCACGAGTTAATTCCATTTTATTGTTGTCGCGCAATCTCCAAGGCAACATAAACAACACAAATGAAGCTATTGACAAAACATTTGAAGTACGTTATAGTCAATAATGCCAGACGATTCCGTGCAAACGTCAAATCGCGCCTAACTTCAATCGGTGTTGCCAAGGCTCAAAATATAAATAGTGACCCTCGTATCACCCAGCCTCCAAAATGAAAGTCATTAATCCGCCATTGGTAAAATTTTCATAGCATTTATTTTTTTATTATTTTAAAATAAAATCCTTAGAGAAATATCTGGAGGTTAAAGAGATGAGGAGACAGGTAATTGAAGATGGTTACATAATTTAGAACTGCATAATATGTAGATTCATGTCCGGATATTATTAGAATAATTAAATCAAGAAAACAGAGGGGGCAGGCCATGTGGCAGGAATGGGAGAGGAAAGAGAGTTTACAGGGTTCTTGTTGGGAAACCTGATGGTAAGAGACCTGTAGGAAGGCCAAGACGAAGATGGATGGATAATGTTAAGATGGACCTAAAGGAAATTGATAAGGATGGAAAAGATTGGATTGATCTTGCCCAAAATAGGAACAGATGGAAGACTTGTTGCTGCAGCCATAAACATTCGGGTTTAAGAAGGCTAGAGAGTGAGAGAGTTAATTTATTTCTACAACTAAAAGAGCTAGCTTTATCGTGTTTTCTACTAATTTCTAGGTGAGAAATGCACGATTAAGTATTATACAGTCGTTCTAGGTAATTCTGACGAGACGACTTGTCTGAATTCCTGTAAGGGCTATTTAGAACGCTCGTACTTGTATTGCAAACAAATGTCTTTCTTACAATTTGTTCTTTGCACAGTTTCCTCTGTATACTTAATATATCCACATTCCTCATCCACACCGAAAATTTATTTACCAATTTTCCAATTGAGAGTCTTCAATAATGATGATATTTGCCACCAGATGTTAAGAATTCAATGCCACAGAATGGTAATTATACACGAGCCTTGTTTTAAAACTCATAATGGGAATTATCACCAGATTAAAATTAAATTTGATAGCAGTTTATTAGAACCATTCAATTGAACATGAATATTATCAAAGTATATTTCTATTTTGAAAACATAATTATCTCTTTTACACATCTTGATGTAGGAATGATAGGTAAAAGATTTCTCTTACATTAAGGTTCCGAATTTAAGAATTATACAAACGGTAAATTATTGCTCTAAATAAAATTTCACATGCTATATTTAAATCCTTGTTATTTTTATGTGCAGGGGCAGTAATTCATGTTATGGGGGGATATTGAAGATATTCGTTGTATGGGGGTATAATTAATAAAATACCTATAACTATTTGATATATATTATAAAATATATTATTACGAGTATATATAGTGAACAGCAGTTATGGCCAATGTACATAGTCTGTGCTTAGCAACGATTATGCATCTTGTTGATGTGTCTTATGGATGATTTAAGTTTTAATAATGTAATCCACCTTGTTACAAGTTTGAATATATTTAATTATGAAGTTCCAATCTTGAGATGTTTATTTCTGTTTATGTCATAAATATTAGAACATAACACTATTTCTTGTATAAGAATTTCTAGTCAACACATATATAATAGAACAAATTCAGCCAACATTGTGACAAAGAAGCCTTTTAGCTATATAACAAGCCTTACATCAAAAGAAAGTACTTTTCCAACACTTTCACCCGGCCAATGCACGAAATGAAAGCCAGAGTTGGGATGATCTACATCGTTTCTCTGACCTTCTTTCTCGTCTGTTATGCATTCACCATCTAGCGCTCTTTTCAGGTAACAGCCTATGCGTACTGATGGAGCCTATACAATCAATGGGAAGTATACAGTATATATACATAATGTGTGTGTGTGTGTGTGTGTGTGTGTGTGTGTGTGTGTGTGTGTGTATATCGTTATCGTCTCGATTATTAAAGTGTCATCTCGGTATCAGACAAGACAAGAAGGACTTGACAAAGAAATACTAGACATTACTGGAACTTCATTATATTTGAGTTTGAGCTTTTTTGTTTTAAGTCGAGGCTATTCGGAACTGCATGTACAGTTTAAAGTGGAATCCAAACGAATGTGTATCCACGGAGTATCGAACGTGGAAAAAAACCTGACTTCTTTACGAACATGCAGAAAAAAAATCGAAAATCTAGTGCGTGATTATGTGTAGAATCGGATAGCAACGGAAAGTAGTCATTATGGCATAACGCCATGCATAATAACAAAGATTATAGAATCCATTACGTATAAATCGTGCCCCCTTTTGTCTATGTCCAGGAGGCTTTGGATATTTTAATAATTGACACTGAGAGAGAAGGGGGACTGAGAAAGCGGTGAGAGAGAGAGAGAGAGAGAGAGAGAGAGAGAGAGAGAGAGAGAGAGAGAGAGAGAGAGAGAGAGAGAGAAATGATCAGTTCGTGCTATTTTCCCAAGCATTTCTACAACCCCAAAGTCCTTAGCAAACTTTGTCACTGCGAAAGGAGAAGAGGAAAGCGTGCGTAGTCGAAAATTACGTACCTCATACGTAATGTATAATTTCATTCATAGCAAAACGTTAGAATTTCAAATACAAGCATCTCTAACAGAGGCAAAGCCACTTTACGCTCAGATGGGAACTGAATGGACCTACAGTTTTCGGTGGGATACGAAACACTGTGCAACGCTCATCAGTCGGGAAACAACCCGAGATCCAATGATTACCATTTTTGGACGTTGAAGAACAGTCTCTTTTTTTGTAACTTCCTTTTCTCTCTCTGAAAAACAAACTTTTCAGATGTCCATTGACGCAACGAGGAAATATCCCCTTATACAAAATCCTTACTTCAAAGTTAAGCAATGAATATTTGATTGATTGATTTGCTTTATTTTACCTCGGTTTTTGTGCCACTTTTGACTAATTCGCGAACATGGAGATAAGTGATGATATGATGAAATTGATGAATGGACAGTCACAAACATCCATGTCCAGGCCGGGATTCGAACCCGGGACCCCTGACTTCGTAGCGAGATGTTCTAACCACTCCGCCACGTGGAGCGGCTTAAACAATGGATGCTAAAGCGCTTTGAGGAAGGTTAAGAGTGCAAGGTTGTAAAGCGACCTGAACAGGACATGCACAACATAAAGGTAAGGGGACACTAAAAACTTCCGCACACACCAGGCCCGTAGCCAGGATTTTACTTCGGGGGGGAGGGGCTCATCCCCGTATCAGCATAGGCGTCTCCAGAAATATTTGTAGAGGGACAGGCCACTGATAAAACTTGATTAGTGAAAATAATAATGACAATAATTATTACCACGGTAATAATTTTCATTATACAATAATAACTATTATAAGTTATTCAAAATAAACCAATTTTAATCCAAATTTATTGTCATTTTTATCATATAAAAGGAGAGACTTTGCTACTCGATCCACCGGATGAGTGAATATCCAACACAAGTGTTGTCCATTATTTTTCTTACATTACTTACAGTACAATTAGCGTACTGAAATTTATAGTTAGTGTATTTTTGTTACTAAGCTTTACACATTCCGTTGTTAAAAAAGGCTTTAAAGGTTAGGCCCAAATTTTACTCAAAGTTTATATTGTGGGACCTCTCACAAAGAAAACTATACATTTTGAGAGTTGCGGATCCATTTATTCTTTGGATTAAATGGTAGAATATGAAAATTTAACCTCCTTCCTCTATTAAACGTTAATCTTTTTTTCGATCTAATGTTTAATCCTACTAAGGAAGTAAAATTAATTACCACTATACACTATTTTAAAATATATTTATAGGATTTCGGGGGTCTTCAGCCCCCTAGCCCCCCTCCGGCTACGTGCCTGGCACAGGCAGTGGAAAAGGTCCGTATATCTCCAGTTGAATGTAAGTTAATCTTATTTTCTATATTCTACTCATGTCGAAAATCTCAGTCAGGATGGTCGGCCGGCCCTGAGATTTGAACCTCAGACTTTCCGAATAATCGTACGACACCTTACCGATTCAACCAAATTCCTTGGGTTGAATCTATTTGAGCGCGTAAGCTTACGATCCCAGCATTCTTTCCTCGTCGTAGCGAAAGTTCTGTAAGATGTAACGGTTAGTCAACATATTCTGAATAGACACATCTCGAAGTAGTCAATTGCGGGATGGGAATACATCTTCCCTATTCGTGACAAAAGGGATTATGCGTTGTTCATACGAGATAGAAGCGGTTGTTATTCTCCACGACAGATACTTGCTTGTTGATGGATAGCGATTTCCGTGAAGGGAGAACCGGTTCTTGCATCTCATATATACTCGTACATATATGTAAAATCATATAACGAAGGAAATTAATGCATGAACTTCTTGCGTAATCCAGCCTGTGAATAAATTTAACGATACAATCTCGGTGGTTGGGTTCCTATTTCTACGGGTCATTTTTTTACTATTTGAAGATGAAGAGAGATAGAGAAATAGAGAAGCCAGAAAGAACAGAGAAGACAGGAAGAAATAGAATACGAGAGAGAGAAAGAATAGGGAAGTGGTGTGCGTGAGATAGGAGAGGGAGAGAGAAGGGGATAATAGAAAAAGTGAGAAAGTGAAGATAAATTTAGAAGTATAGCAGGCAGAAAGAGACAGAGAGTGAAGGAAGAAGAGTAGCAGAAGATCGATAGAGAGAGAGAGAGAGAGAGAGAGAGAGAGAGAGAGAGAGAGAATAACAGAAAATGGAAGGAAACATAGTAAAAGAAATGGTCAAGAAGAGAGAAAGTAAACAAGAGAACACAGAGTACTAACGAAAACTTGGAAAAGATTGAAAGCTAGAAAGAGGATGCAAGGAAAGAAACAGACAACAAGGAATTTGCCTTATTCCAAAGGGTAAGAGATTTGGCGACCCCTCCTCGACTCTCTCTGCGAACACACATGAGTTTTTCTGATGAACACAAAAACAAACCAAGTTGAAGAGCAGCGGAACCTTTCTTCCCAGAAATAAAAAGCACTGAAAGTAATATATGAAGAGGTTAATGTGCGAAAACATATATAGAAAGAAGTGACGGCCATTCCTCATTAAGAAAATATATTGTTCCTGTTAGAGTGCATTGATCGTTCTGTTGATGTTAACGCGACGTTGGAACTTCCGTATTTTACGTGATTGTACTCATCAGGCCTTTGTATTCAACCCACGCACCCTGGATTTCCGCACAAATCTGAATTGACAACACTTTTTATTATTTTCTCCCAGCACCCTGCGGTGGACCTAACCCGTTCGCTTACGGAGGCACACGATATGGATTTTTTACGCCTGTCGCTCGCCCAGAGGGAACCACTGTCGCTAATGCTCAGTGTTGCCAAACGTACGGGCTTGACGCTACATGTGCCATAATTTCATGTAATGTTCCAGACAGTACAATAGGGCCTATTGAGAAGACAGCAACAGCATGATGACTTAATGAACTACGGTGCAAAAGTTCTAGTTTTGATGAAAGCATCGGAAATTTTCTCAAGAGTACGTCAACGATTAAGGTCTTGTTATAGTCCCCAAAAGTCTTTGAAATAATTGCCGGAAATACAAACAGAAACTACAACAATCGAAAAGAAAACAAAACAATAATGCAACAAACCGTACTTTGGAATTCAAGGATTTTCCTTTCACAGCGTCATCCTCTTCAACTGCATTGTTGCAGACTAACGAGGTTCTGGCGTCTGTACACACATTCAGTGCAATCCTCTGTGTTGTATCGGTCTATGCGTAGCGCTTTCACCAGTTTCATTTTAACATAATTAATTATAATCTTTACAATAGGCCATGGGAAAAGTAAAGTAGATCAAAGTAATGTATCAGTCAATCCTTTGACAGATAGCCGACCACCTCCGTGGCGGAGTGGTTAGCACAGCGCGCTACAACGCCAGTGTTTCCGGGTAAGGCATGGGTATTTGTGTTTGTCTGTCCTGAGAAAAGTCGAGAATATAGACCAATTGATATAAGTGTAAGTAATGTGAATGATGGAGAATACTTCCGCATAGGGGTTCTCGTATTCCTTCACAAAGAAAAAAAAGACACATTCTTTCAGCAATTTCATCATGCCATCAGTCATCCTCATCGTCGCGATTAGCCAAACTTGGAAGAACAGCGACGCTAAATATAAAAATCAATATTTCGACGACAATTACAAAGTTGAATGCTTGGGTTCGAGTTTTAGTTTTTATTCCACTTTAGGCACATATAGCTAATTGCGACTTGATATACAGATTAAAAAGTGGCATCCGAACCACTATGTTCCTACACCGGGTATCGAAACCGGGAATCTTTGATTTCAAGGATTTTTGATTGATTGATTTTCTTTATTCGCTTTTTGTGCCACTTTTGGCTAATTTGAGAAGATCATTGATTGATGACGCGATGAAATTGAAACATCCATGCCCAGGCGCGGGATTCGAACCCGGGGCCCCTAGCGTCGTAGCGCGATGTGCTAACCACTTCGCCACGGGGGCCGGCTGAAATTGAAGGAGACGACGGATTGAAAGTTAGGTTCATACTGCGTGCGACATGTTCAAAGTCGATAACAATACTTTCAGTATGACACTGCATACAAACACACACACACACACACACATCATTAAGGAATTCGTGAAATGTAACAAAAATACCATCCATTTGATATGCGTCTTTACAAGTTGGCAACACTGGCCCTCGTGTTCTCGCATTCGCGTGTGCGGAACAAGGGAGCGCTGTCTACTTTCTACACTGAATCATGCTCGAATGTGATTCTTCTGCTAGATCCTGGTGATTCTCCTCCTTGGACGAGTTGCGCAATGGAAATTAGGTTTGTGGCACATTCGGGATCGCTCGGTGCAGTGGCGTGGGTGAAACGGGGAATCAATACCTTGGATGACCTTCGCCCGGTCAAAACATGTCCTTAAACCATTGTAGGTACTTCCTTCCCTTCTAATTCTTGTCAGTTTTGGCGTAATCAACATAAGAAAAAAAGATCACTGCAAAAGTTTGTTGGGAGACATTTTTCTGACACTCACTCTTACTAGATAAAATAATGAATGACCCGTCCATTTCGGTTTAAGGGTTAAGATAAAGAAATTGCAGGTTGTAGTACAGTCACCAGCAGAAGTAAGTCGGAGTGGCGTATTCTGAAAATTTCACCTGATTTCCCGCAACAATCCTTATTTATTGTATATATGTTTATTATATATTAATTAGACATATTAGAAATTAAACACCAATGCAGGCATGCAAGTACAACATAAACAGAAGTCCGACCACTTAAAGTTTCCAGCAATTTATATATACGTATATTAATATATGTGAAAAAAAGTTTGTATCTACCGCCGGTAAACCAGATAACATGGGAGAATACGCAACTGGTAAGTCGATATTAACCCGTACGATATCGACTTTCTCTCTGCTGTCAATAATGTAAAGTAATCGATAATAAGATACACTTTAAAATAAATTTGTGGCTCATATTCATTGCAGCCGCTTTTCTGGAGAGGCAGTTGTCCACACTGCCCCTCTTTGGCATTGACACTGTAAGCAGGACATGAATGCGTGTCTCATCATTTATTTAGTCCATTCATTTTCATCGTCGCGATAAGCCAAGAAGAGAGAAAGGCGAAGTTAAATAACTATCCAGTAGAAACAGAAGTAACAATCAAAAAGGTAATTGATTGATTGTGCGAAGATGGGGATGAGCGATGATATGATGAAATTGATGAATGGACACTCAAAAACATCCATGCCCAAGCCTGGATTCGAACCCGGGACCCCTAGGAAGATGGGGATGAGTGAGATGATGAAATTGATGAATGGATTCGTACCCGTGCTAACCACTCCGCCACGGGGACCGGCAACCAAAAAGGTAAACCTGTTGCTTCGATGTATGGAGAAAATATATTGTTTCGTCAACTTTTCAATTATATCTAACTACTCTTTCTTTTTTCTCTTTTTCAGTGACGGGAGCCAGCGCCCACAACTTCGAGTCCCTCCTCTGGGGTAACAAATTCCTCACAGGGTCCTACGACCTCTGCCAGGATGTGCGACACAACAGGACTTCATCCCAGGCCCCTTACATGGTTGCCTTTTATGTTGTCAGAGCGAAGGCTAATTTCACTATAGGTGATCTGAAGGTACAGTATGTCCAATCTCACAAAGCTTTAATTGTAAACCATAGATGGCAACTTAAACTAAAATATTTTCAATGGAAATTTATTCTGAAAGACGAAGGGGATAAAACATTTACTGTCTATAGTTATTTTAGATCATATTATAGTTAAATCAATACAGTTATTACTCACAATTAAAAATAAGTTAATACCTTTCATGCTTTCAATATCGCAGTAAAGCTATAGTAGGTATCAATTTTTCATTTCTAATATTATTCATTAAAAACCATAAAATCAAGGTGATTTGAAATTCGTAACCCAAAAGGGCTGGATTGTCTGGATATCTAGTACTGTTAGTTCCACTGGCGTACGCAGAAGGGGGCTGATGGGGCTACAGCCCCCTCCGAAATTGAGAAAATCGACGTTTTCAAATAAAAGCAATGAAGAACTCGGCAAAAAACAAAGTGGTAAATGTATACCTCCCTTAAAATGAGCCCTGGTTGCCATTTTTACAGTGAAAAGTTCTAAAAATATGAAATATCTTATTGTGTATGATGCCCCCCTAGAAAGCAGATACTTGCTATCCACCTTTACAATTCCAGCCCCTCCCGAAACAAAGTCCTGCGTGCTATAGCGATTAGTTCTTTCAATTCACTAAATTTTATCTTTGAATGATATATTCTTTAGTAACTTTTAAGTATTGATTAAGTTATATTGTTTAGTGGAATAAGTAAATGGGCTGCCAAATCGAGAAAACATACATATCGATCAACTTAATAATTTACATTTCATTCAGCTCACTAAATTTCGTATATACGAGTATAGCTTGAAGAATTTGGAACATAACGCAATATAAAAAATGATAAATTGTTAACGTTCAGCCACAAGCTGACAGACGAACGAAACGAAATAATCATGTTATCCGAAATTTGATAAGGTGTGTGACGGACAGTATAATCCTATGTAGGGGAGTGTGTTGTCTTTTGTTTTGTCTTTATATGTGCTGAGTGTCCTTATATACCTTTACAGCCTCAGCTTTTAACCTGGGTAAGGAGATTTTAATGCTCATAAACATGCAAGGATTATAGTTATGGTAAGCTGTAATGTGATTGGTAGCCTTAGTGCTAACGCATCCAAAATTTTGTTTCAATCAATCTATAAAAAAAATGACAAGCCTTCAATATAACAAAATTTTAGAACAGAACGGCCCCCGTGACGGATTGGTTAGCACATCGCGCTACGACGCCAGGGGTCCCGTGTTTGAATCTCGGCCTGGGCATGGATGTTTGTGAATGTCCATTCATCATATCATCACTAATCCCCATCTTCGCAAATTAGCCAACAGTGGCACAAAAAGCGAAGTAAAATAAAGCAAATCAATCGAGAAATCGACAGGTCTGTTGTCTTCCACGGTCATACAGGAAGTCCGATTCAGTTAATTTATGTTGCATTGAATTATTATTTGGTAGGTTTATCATTGCACCAAGTTTTGCCTTTGTAGTTGTGGTAGTTTTCGAGATATTGATAGTTCATACTGTTGGACAAGCACGGCTTTATCATAGGTGTAATGTTTCAGCTTTAGCTGAAGAAGGCAGACACTAAAAAGCAAGTCGTTGCGTCTATCTTGTTTTATTTATCTGAAAAAGCAACCTGTTTCTTGTTCTTACAGAGCCGTGAGCTTCACCTCGGGCTCTGCCTCCCAAAGGTGTGCTCTGCCGGTGACGTGGGACGCATCGTTGAGTTTTCAGCCTCCATAGAGTCAAAATGGTTCCCGTTGTCGCTGGATGTGGTGAAAGTGAGGGTACTTCAAGAGAGCTACCCTTTCTGGCAAGACGGCACTTTCAGGATCATGGGGTGAGTGTAAACCAGGGTTGGCCCTAGGTGGGTGCGGAGCTTGATGCATACAGATATTTTTCAAAGGCCCGAAAAATGATTATGAATTGCAGTTCCGAACATCATAAATATACTTTTAATAATTGAATTACTAAAATTACATTAATTAGGCGTTAACAATGGAATGGCTGTTGATACTTTATAAATGGTCGTGATCATTATTACGGTGGTTGGATGGTAGCGGGAATTGACGGTCCTGGACAGTTATTTCTGCTGTCAACTCTTTAGCAGAAAGTATAACCTAGAATTCACGCATTCGAAAAAAAATGGGAGATTGTTTTTAAGCCCACTTTAGCACAGAAGCAGTCCCGTGGCTAGATATTTTGGCGCCCTTAGGCATGATTATTGATTGGCGCACCCTCTCAATGTCAAGTAGGGGTCTACCGACATTTCATGTGTGTCTTTCGATATTTTCTTCTCACACCATGGTTTGCAATATATGATTCCTACAAATTATGAAATGAGGAAACAAAGATTCCAAGTCGCATACTTTGACTTTGTTGTCTTTAAAAAGCTTTGAATAGCGCCCTAGGCGTCAGTCCCCCTAGCCTACGTCATCACGCACAGAGCTCGCTCCTCGTTTTCTTCTCTTGTAACAACTTACACCCGTCTCGGTATTTGTCCGTCGAAAGTTGTCTTTTCCTATACGTCATGAAGCAGTTCATGTTTGTTGCCGCATTATAGAGGCACCAGCATTTCTTGCTGCAACAAAATAACGGATCATTTAGGTCATTTTACCATGCTTGAAAAACCGTAAGAACATCGATTCAGCAGGAAATCTAAAAAGAGAACGTTTGATATTTTCAAGAATTTGTATGCAATGTAAGAAACCCCACTTAACAAACTTTAGTGTGGAGTGTTGCAAGGTGGGTTTCTCATTGCACAGCGTGGATCTTGATGGATTTGCTTAATCTGTTTAGTCATTTATACTGAATAATTAAACTGAAACGAAGATAAAATTCTATTTGGCACTGTGAGTGCGTCTACACTGCTAGAATTTACCGCAATATCAGCAAACACGTCAGTGGCTGACGCCATTTTATCACAAACGGTTCATTTCTGACCCATGTTTACTGTGGTTTATTTGCTGCTCCTAGAATGTAACCCCCTCCAACCTCCTTTACAGTTTGTACACTCCTGTTCAGGTAAAGTGGCACATGCTTCAACTGTCAACTATATAAAGTGGTGTACCACTTTTTTTGTGAACAGGAGTGTACAATCATTTCTGAATCACCCGATACATTAATAATTGTATCGAATAGTAATTATATTGTAGTCTTGAAACATACCGTGCAGTCGTGTTGCAACATGTGGGATATATGAAGAGAATGTAAATTGTAGTAGGTGTACTGATCATTGTGCTATTTCTCACGACGTTACGCTGCAGGTCAAGATAATAAGAAATATGTAAAGTGTTGATTGAAAACTGTGTCCAACTCGAAGTCCACATACCAATTATAGCTGAAATTTGAATGTTTTATATAGACTGATAATAGTTTCTCCCCAACTTGTGCAGAAAGCTTTCGCTTACCTTGTACTACTACCCCACAACAGCCGGGGAACCTTTCAAGCTACATTCTTGTTACTTGAGTGTGTTAAAGTTGAAGAATGTTTTGGTTACAATACACTGCAGTAAACGTTAAGTAAAATGTTCATTACAGCGAGGCACGTATCTAGAAATATGTTTCGGTTCGGGGGGTCTGAACCAAGTGTCTCAGGAATAATAATAATAAGGTTTAAATTAAAATAATTATATTAAATAAAATTAATACTAAATACAGTACATAAATTAATATTATATTATTATTACACGAATAAGTGAAAAGACTGTATAAGAATAGAGATATAACAGCGCATATTCATTACATAGCTTACCTGTAGTTAAGATCGGAATAATTTACATAAAAACATGTGCCCTGGCAATGAAATTAATGTCAAATAGATGAAAAATTGAATACTTATCGAATAACAAAAATAATGTTACATGGAGTTGGAGAAAAATAAGTTTCTGATTAATATTTTATGCATATTGATTAGTAGTATACATAAATCTTCTTTGTAATGTCATTCAAAGCCGTATGATCCCAATATAATCCTTGTCTTCCAATAAGTTCAGAGGAAATTATACAACAAAGACTAAACGAATATATTTTTCATTATTTAATTTTAGTACTTGATAAACCTTTCGGGAGGGAGGGGGGTCAGGACCCCCTGGACCCCTAAATACGTTTCAGTACAGCACAATGTAGTCAAGATTTCTACTCCATCTGTAGATAGGAAGTGAAACTTTGCTGATTATTGCAATATAAAAGAATTGCAATTTTCGTGCTATATTAGCAGTACTAAAATTTCAAAGATATTTATTATCAGGGTTGAACCCCCATAACCCCCTCTTGACATGCCCTAGGTTTGCTTGCATAATTAATGCCAAAATATTTACTTAAACGGGCATTGACCTACGCAGGATTCTTTTTCGGGAGGGGCTGCAATCGTGAAGCTGGACAGTATAGTCACGGACACTTCTGGATTTTATCAATCCCATTGGCTTTGAATGGGATCACTGCAACCCAGAAGTGTCCATGACTGTACATAGCTTCCTTCTAGGGCGGGATACACAATAACATATTTCGTACATTTGGAGCTTTTCGCTATGTTAAAATTGCACTCGATGATAAAAATTATAACCTGAGATCATTTTAAGGGGGTTTGCATTTACATCTTTCGTTTCTTGAATTCTTCACTGTTTTTCATTTGAAAAATTTTGATTTTCTCAAAATTTCGGAAGAGGCTGTAGCCCTATCAGCTTTCCCCTGCGTACGCCAGTACATAAAAAAGAAAACAACGGAGAAATGTATGTTCAGTGTTTTAAGCTATGCCCCCTAGTGAAGATCTTGCTTGGAGAACCATGAAACACCCAGAAGCAACGCGACAAAGGAACGAATCGATATGGTCAACCTTGGTCATTGATTAGCTGTCCGTCTTTTAAACAAAGTGGCACGTTCGTAATTGCTTATTCATAACTGCTCGTTGTGGTTACTGCCGGAGTATGTGAAATTTAACGCACAAAATCATGCTTGCTTTATCGTGACTTGAAATGCGAGAGGTTACAGAGCCAAAGCCTTCTTATAACAAGGCCGGTGTAGAGACTCATACTTCATGTACTACGTCATCAGTGGCAGGTCAGAGATCGCAACACGATTACAGCATCACAATTGCAAATGGGATACTTTGAATTCATTCTCATTCCGTTGCAAGAACGAAGTTAATATACACAAAACGACGTCATTTAAGATAAATAGTTCCTTTCCTATGTGCTAGTTCTGGTATTTTGCCCATGAATACATTGATCTTAGCTGTACAGCTGAAAACAGCGCCACAACTTCAATATAGCAGCTACTTTGATTGTTATGGCTTTATCACATGCACTATATTCCTACGCTCAAGATTCGTAGAACCAATAAGATTTCTTAGAAGTCAAGTGCACTTGCTTACATTGACTTCTTTCATGTAGCGTTGAGAGAATGTTTTATTATGTCAGTGAGTCCAGTGACGTAGGGAAAAGACTCATATGCTACGTATCATATTCATTTTAGGCCATACTAAAATCATGCATCACCAATATAATTTGATACAGGAATGCGTATTAACATAGCGTTTCGAAACTGTAATTCAGTGTTACTGTTTTACGTGAACAGTCTCTGTAATCGGGAACGCTGAGTGGCCGACTCACTAGATCGATACCGATGGTTCCGGATTCGAGCCCCATCCGTGGCATGGGTGTTTCGTTTCGAGTGTCCCTTCATCCTCTCATTCCTATTCACTCATCCTCGTCGCCACTCCTCGCCTAAAGAGGCAGAAAAGCAGGGAAACAAATTCACATAGAAGCTCTTTTCGAAACTGCATGCATCTCTTAATCTTTCAGCGGATGCTGTTTCATCCTGGTCCTCCTGATGGCAAGTGGCACTTTCTACGACGTCCGGAGGAACAGGTCAGCTGACATCAAATGCAAGAAACCCGACACCGCAACCCCTGCCACCTGGTGCAAGGCCTTGTGTGATGCTCCGAAGACATACTCTGCAGGGGTGAAAATTGATATTCAGAAAGAGATGGATCCAGGAGTCATGAGTAAAGTAAACGGTACGTATAAGTATGTAATTAGAATCATATATTTTAGAAGGAAATCTTTGGCCAGAGTTATGGTTCTTGAATTACATATTTTTGCCAAACTTAAGGTCACATTTTATGCTGAGATATAATAATCTGGACAGGATGTACAGTTTGAAGTGAGAGCTAACACACTGTGAAGGGGCGTCGCCACTGGTGCGCGAGGGGGCACTAGCCCACCGTAAAATAGTCACACCACATTTATTCTTCTCAAATAGCTTGCATGTAGGCACATATTAAAAATCAAATAAAGAATCCTCCTGTGCAGCTAACTAATAATGATAAAACCATTGACGATAATGAAAGTACTCTTTGCAAAGTATTTTGAATCCGTATACTCCAAAGAACCATCATCCTACAAAGATCCACATCCGAATATAAACATGAACTCACGTCCTAGTATCTTAAATATTTCTGAAATATCACTCAATGAAATTGAGCAAGCAATCAAGAAACTTAAACCTAAAAAATCCGCCGACCCTGACTCAATCCCCCTATTATCTAATTAAAGGATGTTCGGAAATTCTTAAGTACCCTCTTCACACCCTTTACAACTTGGCTATTGAAACTTCGAAATTTGCAGCAATGTGGAAAACAACCAAAATCTGTCCGATTCCCAAAGCCGCTGATAAGGCTGACATATGTAACTACAGGCCTATTGCATAATTGTCAGTACCAGCAAAACTCTTCGAGCAGATAATATACAAGTATTAAACCCATTCTTTTCCCCAATCAGCATGGATTGGTCCAAAAGCGCTCAACCGTAACTAATCTTGTGGAACTGACAAGCTACGTATATTGCATCCAGTATAGATGATAAAGGGCAAGTTGACATTTTATATACAGACTTTTCAAAGGCATTCGACACAGTTCTCCATGATATATTAATACAGAAATTATCCAAAAATAGCCTTTCTCCTCCACTTATAACCCTTCTGTCTTCCTACCTGCAGAACCGCCGACAATATGTCATGTATCAAGGCTGCAGATGAACTGAATACATGATCAGTTCACGAGTCCCACAGGGGCCGAACCTTGGTCCCTTGCTATACTTATAAATGATTTGCCAGAGTTACTCACGAAATCTGAAACATCAATCTTTGCTGACGATGTTAAAATATATAAAAATATCGTAAATGTTGATTGATGACTGTACAATATTACAAGAAGAACTGGATAACTTGCTTCAGTGGTGTGAAATTAATAAAGTCAGCCTGAACTTAAAGAAATGTAAACACGTATCATTCAGCCACAACAGACACCCTATTCAACATTGATACACATATTTTTAATATGTTAGTACAAAGTGAGAATATCGTTACTGACCTAGGGGCCACTTTTGACCACAAGTTAACATTCCAATCACACATTGTCTTCATTCTAAGTGAAGCTCACAGAAATTTGGGATTTATAATGAGAATGGGTAATCAATTTAGAAAAAAGGAAACATTTATATTGCTGTATCATACGCTCGTCAGATCTAAACTCGAATATGCCTCTCTTGTTTGGAACCCACAATTCAAGAAAGATATCGAAAAATTAGAGAAACTTCAAAATAAATTTCTCAGATATCTACTATTTAAACTTAATGGTACATATCCAAACCTCACTCCTAACAACATATTACGCGAAATCCTGAATATTTTGTCACTCGACGAAAGGAGGCAAATAAGTCAATTAACTTTCCTCTCCAAACTTATTAATTGTAAAATAGATTATTCTCATTTGCTGTTGAATTTAAAGTTTTACGTAACAAACAGTATGTTAAGGCCCAGAACTGACCTCTTTCAAATCCCCCTTGGAAGAACAAAAATGGCCGAAGCTGAACCCATGAGGGGAATGTGCAAGTTATTTAATTCAGTTTCTAAGACTAACGCAAGCTTAGACCTATTTAAATGTAACTTTAGATCTACTCACTGAATTTTTTTATGTTTTGTTTTGTTCATAGAATTTTTTTTGTTTTCATTCAGCTTGTAAGGTTATATCCAACAGTTCAGCATCATTTTTATTGTATTGCCTCTGTGTTCCCTTTGTCTCTATAATCTAATAATCGAATTCTTTTCACGATTGTTATTAAATATAAAATGTATACTGCGTTATTAATATTTTTGTTAATTTTCTTAGTTATGATCTTGTTTATGTAATGGTGTTATCCCATATTGAACACTGCAACTGGGCATGCACCTGTTGTGTTTCAATTAAATAAATAAATATCTAGAACTATATTCTATATTTCGGGACGGTTCTCAACCAAGTATCTCACATGTAATAATAATAATAATAAAGTTCATAATTAATAAGAATAAAATAGGTAAATTAATAATTATTGTTATTGTTATTATTACATGAACAGATTATATACGAATAGAGATAGTTGTTATGTAGCTAATGTCTCGATCAGATCACTATATTTTTTACTATAAAAGTTGTCCTATCAAAGAAATTAATGTAAAAAAAGGATCATTTATTGAATACCAAAAAGGTTGTAAGGTTTAGCTCATGAGAGTACTGTCTTCCATCATTATTCTCATGCATATTAATTATTAGTAGTGGTACGCATACATATTCACGGGCACTGTCGACGCAAATCTGAATAACTATAATCTAATCTTTACCTTTGTGTAAGTTCTACGGAAATAAATCAACTTCATATTATTCAACAGTAAACAAGTATGTTGCATATTTAATTATGCACATAATAAGTCTTTCGGGAGGTCAAGATCCACCGGACCCCCCTCTAAATGCGCCCTTGCCTGCATGAGAAATTCTCAGAACCATTTAGAGTAGAGCTGAATCACACGTGTAGGAGAGCAGGAGATAAAAAGAAAGGGATACGGAATTGAAGAAGGAGAAAGTGACTAAAAGAGATGCAGAGGAAGAAATGAACGGAAGAGAGAAAATAGGAGAAAACGAGGAAGAAATAAAGAGAGAGAGGGGGAGAGGGAGTACGAGAAACAAAAAAGAAAGAGGGAAACAAGGACAGAAAGAAAGAGAGATATAGAGAAGGGGTGACAAACAGAGGCAGAAAAAGAAAGATGAAAATCAGAGAAAGAAAGAGCAAGACAGAAAGAAAGATCAAGACAGAAAGATAGAGAGGGAGAACAGAAAGAGGGAACGAAGATAGAAAGAAAGAGAACTTACCATCTTTATCCGAAAGCCAAGCAAAAGGGTTCGGGCTGATGGGGCTACTGTCCCCTCCGAAATGTTGAGATAAAATTTGAGATTTCAAATAGAAACAGCGAGGATCTCGGGAAAAAACAGAGTGGTAAATGCAAATCCACCCTAAAATGACCCCCGATTGTCATATTTGAGAGTACAAAGTTCTAAAAACACGAACTATCTTATTGTGTATACCGCTCCCCTAGATAGTAGCTATGTACGCTAGTGTGCAAAAGCAGAGTCAAACCAAATAAAATCGTCCATCCTTGAGCCTGTCGAAACAAACGTCTAGGGCGTTCGGGAAAGGCATATAAGTCACAAACTGCGATTTTCTGTTTCCTCGGTTTACTGAATCAATTACAGAAAATATTGTAAGTGTAATTTCATATTGGACACGTGTAAAGATTCTAAACAGTGATGATGGGCCTCCCCGATGGCGCAGTGGTAGCGTCGTTGCCTTGTAATCAAGGGGTTCCGGGTTCGAACCCGGTGGAGTCATATAGTGGTTCAAATCCCACTTTAAACTGCAGGTCCAGTCCCGATTAGCCTTACTGTGCATAAAGTGGACTTAAAACACCAAATCGATCAATCTAAACAGTGATCCAATGTGTATAGTGTCAGAAACTGTTTGCTATTAAAATAATTAACATGTAAATAACTGTCTGATGTAAAATTGCATTTTTTAAAACTATAGAGAAGTGCCAACAGGGGTGCCAATTTAACTAAAGTTTTTGCTTTCAATTTTTAGACACTTTGTCCAGGATATTGTTGTCGTTCTCCATCCCATCAAACGTGAAGAAACTTGTGGAAGTCAAGGACTCTAACCTGATGCCTCTGGATGGACTCCGAGTTTTGAGTTTAACATGGATCGTGGCGTTTCATTGTTGTTCACTGCCGTTCATATTTTCAGGTTTGTGCTTCAGAAAATACCAATAGAGGGGATGGGCGGGGAACATAATATCACTTCACCCGTATAAGTGCTTAACAGTATTACGGACGAAACAATTGTAATAGAAAGTAAATTCATATCTACTTTCATGTGACGAGCTTTTTGCACTTTCCTGAGATTAAACTGAACTATTGCAATATCAAATAGTTAGGAACTTTCCGAAATGAACTTGTATATTAATTCTTCAACTTACTAGGCACACTTTCGAAGACCGTTAATAGTTAAATTCAATTAATCTGCCAACATTTATCAATGAATATCTTATATTAGTATTACTATCTTTGGTGTTGATAATAGTTTTGTCTCACTATAACATTTCTGAAAAAGGGTCCCTACATTTCATAAGTAAGTAAGTAATTCATATGTTAACACTTATATTTATTGGGAGGTATTCCTACGTTTCATAACTAAATAATGTAAGATGTGTAAACTTACTAATTTTGAAGAAAGTAATTGGTATTGCATTTAAATGTATTATTTATTATAGTGTTAGTTGTTTTTCATTAACAAATAAAACAAGTAGCCTTATTTTCTATTTCTTACGAAAAGTGTTTTGGATACCAGTTAACCTATATTATATATATATATATATATATATATATATATATATATAAACATAATGGAGGAAAATCTGGCACACTTTACAGAATGTGTTCGTTTATCAGTGAAAAGTAACACGGAAAAAAATTTAGAAAGTAATATTATTAAGTTAGAAAAAACAATAAATTACAAATTAATGTTTCAAAAAATAACTACCCGATGAATGAATCATAATTTTTTAATAATTTAGGATATTGAGCTGAAGAATGATAATAATATTGTCTGTCAGAGATACATTTTATTCAATTAAGCATTTTGTCTCGGTCTTTTATTGTTATAAAATTATCTTTAAATATTGTATGGGCCTTTATAATTCTAAAAATTGTAGAGGAAAAAAATGTTTCGTTTCGGAGTTACGTAGCAATAATTTATTATCTGATTAATTAATGGGCCTACTATTACAGATAACGGAGAAAGCGGTAGGAATAGAAACGTTGGTTTTGTTGTGCGTTGCTTGACTAGTGGACCTCTTGCGGTGGACAACTTTTTTGTTATCAGGTACGATAATGCTCCCTTACTATGAAGTTATGAAATGCCTTTAAGTCTTGAAGTGAAAATCAGATTTCTGTAGGTTAACAGGTTATTACAAAATATATTCAAATTAATATGAATATGTGCATTTAAACAATAATTGAATTCCTAATATGAATCCCTCTACCTACATGATTTGGAGGTTAGGTGATCTCTATACTGAAAAAAAAAACGATTTATTTCAATCGATGTTGTTTTTTTCTTTTAAAAAAAGCTTTTTTTAAATAAAGATGAACGTTATAGTCTTCACTAGACTTGGTCATTTTCACTAAATTTTTGGTAATTCGAAGCAAATGAAATTGATTTGGTCACAATAACTAAAGAAAATTAATTATTTGTTTGTCAGATATTTAAAGAAATATTTGGTTCCCAGTGCCTTTTTTTTGGGAGAAGGGGGGGGGGGTATTCCAGACATTTTTTTTGGATACCGCACAAGATAATTTTGTTTCAATTTTTTTATACTGATTCGTGGAACAAGAAAAGTTTGTTCTGTAGTCCAAACTTGAATGTTTATTAAATTACTGATTTTCACAGAAGGTGGCTTTAAAGGAAGTTTTAACCATGTACTTAACACTTATATAAGGATATTCATAATGCTTTTATAGATCTAATAGCAAGGTGTTTCATAAAATGGAGGATTGAACATATGGAAGTAGAGAAATAGTTTGTAAACTTTAACATTTTTAGTTAATCAATGACATACATAGAAAATAGTAAAGCTTTTCCCTAAATTTATAACATATTGTTTACATATGCACAGTTTTACAAGATTATCTTTGAATGTTGTGAGTTTTTATTTTAGATTTATTTTTGTATTCCCTTCCAGTGGTCTTTTGCTAACGTTGCTTCACTTCCAAAGGACTGCGAAGGAAAGCAAAATTAATGCTACCAATAAACATGCTAGTTTGTGGAAATTCTTTAAAATGGTACTACAGAGAATATTGCGGTAAGTACTGTTATTTTCTGAAGAGGTATAATTATTTAGAATTTGACGATTTAATAAAATGCATTGAAAGAGGCACCTATGAGATGTATAAATGTTTATGGATTTGTACAGTGCAGAGGGAAAATTTAGGAGACTAATTTTCGAAGCAGCTTATGGAAAAGTTGAGCAAGCTATGGACATAACGTGTCAATTAAATTAAATGGGTTATTATTTTCGCATATGTTCGGCTACATTTGAACTAGTTCTTGACAACTCAAATCACTATTTTTATTTACTTTAGTGTATTCAATTATTCTTCAGCGTGACTATTTCCAATATTAAAAAAAATTGATTGATTGTTTAATTTACTTCGCTTTTCTGCCACTTTTCGCTAATCGCGAAGATGAGGATGAGTGATGATATGATGCAATTGATGAAGGGACAATCACAAACATCCATGCCGGGATTCGAACCCGGGACCCCTGGTGTTGTAGCGCGCTGTGCTAACTATTCCGCCACGGAGGCCTTTAGAAAACATTATAGAAATAAAAGTAAGTTCATCTATTATGTAAGAATAAACATTTTACGAATACTTTGAAGGACTTCCATGTTTACCTTTTTGATTTTTTTACTATATACAGGGAGTCCATAAAGTCCTGCAAAAAACTAAAACTCCATAACTTGAAAACTCTTAAGTTTATTAACAAAATATTTTGTGTGTACTTACAGCAAGGTTCAAAGTTTATTTCCTGCTTGTTAGGTTCATCGCCAAACCTCCAATTGTCCAAACACTGTTGCAGTATTTTTGTTAAACCGAGAATTGCGTGCTGACGGTGCTCTCCTGGGATATTCAGAATCACATCTCTTATTATTTTTTCTTTTAGGTCATCCAGATTAGCTGGTTTCTATGAATACACCTCGGTCTTTACATGTCCCCACAGCCAGTAATCGCAAGGTGTCAAGTCTGGTGATCTTGCAGGCCAAAGTGTGGGTCCTCTTCAGCCAATCCATCTCTCCTGATTCACAAAATTTCATTATCATGTCACAGTCTTCGTCTATCAGCTCGTGTACAAATTTTAACTTGTAGGGCCGGGCCTTCTCCTTTTTGCGTACGATCTTGTGTAACGTTGACTTAGATATTCCCAGTTACAAGGATCTTCGTTTAAGCGATTTCATTGGACTCCGGCCTACGCTGTGCTGCACTGTCTGAATCACATCGTCACTCGTTCCTGGCTTTCCACACACTTCCCGTTGCCTTGAACTTTTCATACCATCTCTTGATACTTGTGTCTGCTGGGGGTGGTTTCCCATACTTTGTTTGGAACTTTCTCCGCACTGAAACGCAACATTTTAACTCTGCAAACCACAGAACACACTGTGGCTTTTCCTGGATGGACGCCATCTTAAGTCGCATGATCACGTGATTACCAGTGCAAGTGTCACTGAGCATTGTGGCCAGAACAAAACTTTTAACTTCCACCCTTCTCATCCAAAAAATGTGTATTGTTAAATGCAACATCTAAAAAGTTATAGAGTTTTAGTTTTTTGCAGGACTTTATGGACTCCCTGTACAATACTTTTAATAACTTTTTAAAAATAAATGTAATAAAAAAGGTAAAAATATAGTATAATGCATCATACAACTTTCCTATGTCCAATAAACATATTTTTATTTTCATTTTGGTTAATATGTTTATATTTGTCTTTGTCTCTAGTAAACATACACCCTTTTACTTTTAAATTTTGGTTGGGTAAGGTGAATTCGGAGTAGTGGTTTTCATCATTGATTAATAGATCTTACGGATAAGCTCCTATTATTTTCCTAGACTTTCCAGCAGCAGAATTGTACAATAGTTGTTTCGTTTCTAATCCTAAAGTTTCCAATTCCTTCACTTATCGAAGACTGCCTCTGTCAGCTCGGTTGACACGTTTCCCCCAATCCTGTATCCTTTAACTGGGTTTGTTGTGGAAGTTCCCGAGACTGGTGCTGGCAGATCCCGAAATCGATCTCGGACACAAAATTTCCAGTCAGCCCCCTCCACTGGAGCTGACACAGTTTCTTCCTGGAAAAGTCAGGGAGCAGGCACGTGTACCGGGGGCTCTGGATGCAAACATTTTCCTCACTTGGTGTTGTTTCCGTTATTGGTATTAAGAGTGATAAAGTGATGTTGTGTGCCCCAGTACGAACCGGCGTTTGAATAGCGGATTCATAGGAAAAGCAGAGGCGTAATTGGCTTAGCTTCTAAACCCCCAGAGAGAGAGAGAGAGAGAGGGGGGGGGGGGGGAGAGGAGATAGACAGTGTGGAGGATAGACAGGTAAATAGATAGAAGGAGAGAGGGATATTGAAGGAAGCATGGGCGCACCGAAGAGGGGATTATGGGGTACAGAAATCCCAAGTTTGGGCCATCATGTTTGTAGAGATAATTACTTTTCTCTGCAATTTTAAATGTCTCGTCTCATCCTTGTATCATTTTGAAATAACAAGATCACTATTTGGAACGGTACAGAAGCATTTATCAATTGTTGCACCATTTTGTATGACTTTCAATTCATCCCGTACCATAGTTGTTGCTTGAGAATTAGAACCACATCAGCTTTTTTTTTTTCATTTGGTTCAACACCCCCCCCCCCCTTCCCTGAAAATTTCTGGGTGCGCCTACGGTAGGAAGAGAGGGAGAGAGAAATAGAAAGGGCAGTAAAATATATAGTATATAGCGAGAGATGGAAAGGGATAAGGGCAGTAAAATAGAGAGAGAGAAATAGAAAGGGCAGTAAATAAGAGAGAGAGAGAAATCGAAAGGGAGAAGAACAGTAAAATAGAGAGAGAGAGAAATAGAAAGGGAGAAGGGCAGTAAAAGAGAGAGAGAAGGATAGGAAAATGAGGGAAAAAGAAGGCAGGAAACTTCAGGGGAAGAAGAGTGGGATAGACAGGGAAAATCTGTCACTAAAGCAGGAAGAGAATGACGGAGAGAGAGAGAAAGAAAGAAACAGACATGAAGTCAGACAGAAACTTTTTGAGAGAAGGACTGCTTTTGAGAGATAGAGAAACAAACAAAACAGTTTTTTCTTTGTAGTAAGGAAGCAAAAACACATACCGAATTCAAGCTATACTGATAAATAAATATAGTTCATTCCTCCACCAGCATGTGTTAGAACTAATTGAAATAATTTTACAATAAATATAAGTGTTTCGTATAACCAAAACAGAGAACATGTCCGAACATGTGCTGACAAGAAAGACATTTACACGTCCCGGCCGCGATCAGAAAAACAGGGATTAAAAGGAAAGGACTGTCCCGATTAAATCGGAACTTCTGGCAACCTTGCACAAGAGCTTTTTGGGAAACGCCATTTCTGAAAGTAGCGGAGCCTGGCGGTGAAGATAGGTACTATGAAGATGTGCCGCCATTTTTGAATTCTGTGAGCTTATTTTCCCGCTTCTAATATTTTGTATGTACTGCACAACTGAAAGAGTTTCGAATGCATTTTTGGGTGTTTTGTCTTGCAGATTGGCCCCTCCATATATGTTCGTCCTGGGGGCGTTGGAGCTGTACGCCAAGTGGGCGCATCAGAGCTCGGTGTTTGAGGACTACACGGGGGCTCAGGAGAATTGCCCCAAGTACTGGTGGAGGAACTTGCTCTTCGTCAACACCATTTTTCCGGACAAAGAAATGGTACGTGTTCATTATGTATTGTGGTTTTTGACGCTGTCTCTCTACCTCTTGGCCTCAACAACTGAACGACGAAACATTGGCGTAGCAGTGTAGAAAATATACCAGAAAATTCAACGGAATGCCTCACATATATACAATTGAAGGTTTAATTGATTTAATGATAGATTTATTTGGTTTATTTTACTTCGCTTTTCTGCAACTTTTGGTTAATCGCGAAGATGAGGATGAGTGATGATGTGACAAAATAGATGAAGAGACACACACAAGTCCAGTGAAAGATAACTTCATTCTCTGCTTTGGCATTCAAGTTAAAGTAAGATTCTTACATTGTCCTGGATAATTTCTTAAAACGCATACTTTCATAACAAGTTCGTTTCAATATGTGTATTGTCTTGCCTGATACCAATACATTAGCAGGGCTGGATTAAGACGAAATTGGGCTTGATGCTGCTGAATAATAGTAACAGTGTAAAAAGTAACGAGGTGTCCAAAATCGGGGCTCCAAATTTCATTCTAAGATTTATTTTCAGGTTGATATAGCAAAAGAAAACTGTTCAGCTTTCGGAAAATTCTTGTCTGTTTTCATCTGGGGCTAATGCTGCAGCATCAATAGCACCAACCTTAATCCGTCACTGTACATGAGGACAAGAAAAGTTTGCTTTGTTTGTTTCCGCATATTTTTTCTACTGGAGGGAGGGAGAGGGGATTCCCACTACGCTACAGCGATCATGTAGATGATGGGGCAAACAATTTTAAATTCAATAAGCTGGCCTTCTTGCCTTATACACACTATGTGTGTGTGTGTGTGTGTGTGTGTGTGTGTGTGTGTGTGTCCCAGAGCTGCTTCACGAAAGGATATTATTTGGAAAAATTCTCTCCTGAAATCATGAATCCAACCCGGGTTTCCCGCGTGACAGTAGCATGCCCTAGCGCATGGACACGGCGTGTCCCGCTGTCGTATGTAAAGAGAGAAAATAAACCAGCGGTTGTGTTAATATTTTCTTAACCTGGGTTCCCAAGTTTTAATTCTTTCAAGTAGCATGTTATTTGAACCTTAAGTAAACTTCAAAGGTTGTAGCACAAATATTTTTTTCTTCTTCCGATTTTTGGCATCTGAATCAGGAACTACAATTATACATTCTTGAGTGAGAACATTAACGAAGCCACAAAAAATTAAGGAAGTAAGTGGGGTGGCAAAAGAAAGGTGGTGAGAATATTTTTAGGGGTGCAATCATATTGAATGTTCGCAATAAAAGCATACATATGGCTTAAAAGAGCACTTTAAATATACAATAGTTCTACTTGCTTGCTGGGTGCAGTAAAATAGGTGGTATTGTCGAATAGGTGTGGTCCCCCTTCAAGCGCTGATTCACGGGGAGGGCGACAGGGGTGATCGCCCCTCCCAACTGCCAGATTTTTAGATTTATAATTATGACTAATATTTTTAACTACTAAAATGTTCTGTCTTTCGCCAGCAAGTTTAACAGACTCGAGAATATTATTATAAAGTTTGATTTGAGACCACTTTGTGCTCATGATGGGCTAATCGGAAGTGAACCTACAGTTTAAATGTGGATCTCAACCACTGCGCAATATGCCTTCGAACTTAACACTTTATTTTCTTCGTTTATTCACTTTACTCGTCATATTTGATTGTTAAGTTTACCGCGACAATGGCAGGAATTAATGTTTTCGGGCCCTCCCCGATGGCGTCGCCTTGTAATCAAGTGTTCCCAGGTTCGATAGCCGGGGTGGTTAGATTCCACTTTAAACTATAGGTCCAGTCCCGGTTAGCCTATTTGTGCATAAAGTGGGCTTAAAACAACAATTCAAAGTCAATATGCAAATCTGCTTGGTGGTTCCTGTTTACAGTAAAACAGTGCAAGTGTAGGTAAGGATTGATTCTTGATGAGGTGAGGTGCCCGACTGAGATTCGCCCTTCCAAACTATAACCTTTGGATCCGCTACTGTCCCCCTTGTTCCCCCTCTCTCAGTTCGTCACTCAAGAAAAATCATCTATCAGCATTTGAAGAAGCATGTAAGAAGTTCGTGCAGCTTTCGGTAGGTGGCAGGCGTAGCACACGGCAAAGAGTGCCATCTGCCAACGTTTGCTTCAACTTGGTTCGCATTGCCATTACGCAAGAGTATGATAGATGGTAGTAGTGTGTAGTTTTTTGGAAACTTAAATAAAACATTATTCGATTAGCAGATTACAGAAACTTTATTTAATAGTTCTTACATACTTTCTCACGATAGACTGATAGTAAGCTGAAAGATGGTAGACAATATCAGAATTAATGATTATTAGTGTACGTCTTACGCAAATAATATTTATGATTTGCAATAATATTGATTTTTTACTTTCTGAAAGTATTAATGCCATATAACATGCGACTTAGTAGCGCTTTCATATTAGACAAATTTTCTTGAAAGAAAGGAACTAATTCATAGCAAGCTAAAATTCGGTAAATAATCTCTTTGTAGGAGCATTAACAGCATATCAAAAGTCCCCGGCGATCACCTGATCTCACTTGTCGCACAAAACTCAAGCACCTCCTTGGTCAAGCCGCATTTCGTCTTCTGACCTGACGTCAGACTAATGCTTTCGTAAGCAGCCATAAGATTTTCTTGTGTCAAGATGTTTCCTCCACGAAACACATTCTAATAGCAGCTGATATTCCAAAATCTGATAAATTACATATCTTTACATACTTTCTAGAGCGTTCACATGCACTTTCGTTATTACATTCATTATATAGGTAATTTATTCTGTACAACATAATTGTTCATTCAGAAGGGTACTCTGTATTTGTCATATTGTTTGCCATTTCAGTGCATGCGATGGAGCTGGTACCTGACCAACGACACATTGTTCTATGCGATTGGAGCCGCTCTTCTCATGGTGGCAGCTAGGTGAGTTGGATGCATTATTATGACATGGTTAGATTACGGTGTGCGTCCGAAAGGATAAGCTCCCCTTCAAAACTCTTACATCTCATACCAGGGGTGCCCATCCCCCCCCAAGGCCCATGCTGAACTCCCCCCCCAAAAGGTAAAACATCCCCCCGTTTATGTCGAATTAATTACTCAAATTATTTTTGTCAGACAAAATTTGCGGAAAAATATAATACCACAGGTGCAACCACGAATTTTTTGTCGGGGGGGGGCAAGTACCAGGATAAACGTACCAATATTAATAATAATAATAATAATAATAATAATAATAATAATAACATTAATAATGGCTTTACTATTATTATTACCAGTAGTAGTGGTAGTAGTATTATTATCCTAATAAATTACGCAAAAAGGGGGTAGAAGTCTGTGCTAAAGCATTTGTTTGGAACAAATTATTTGAAATAGTTTTTCAACACCGTCAATTTCACATTCGCTTATAATGGAAAACAAGGACATAAACTGTATTTTCGAATGGAAAAAAATAAATGATGAATGTATTGCGAAGTTACATGTGTAACTTTCATGTACAACATATGTTTTACACATATTCAACATGGAGCGACATAAAATAAGAATATACATATTCAACAAGCTAACACTAAATTGTGTACGTATCCTAAGCTTATTCAATACAAATACACAACACATATTATTTAAATACATGACATTACAGAAAACAAGTAGATTGCGAGCGAAGCGAACAAGAAAAAAATTAGATCCAATTTTTGTAATTGAAAGCAATATTGATTTAATAGTGCGCAAATAATTTCACTGGACGCCATGACATTCTCTATTTTACAACTTTTTTTTTAGATCATTCGGCGCCCATGCCCGACTCCCGCCGCTCCTAGCTACAGCTCTGAACTTGACGAAAGCGAGAAAGCAGATAATGCGAGCGAAGCAAGCAAGAAAATTTTACAAAATGAATTTTTATTTGCATAAAATTTGAAATCGAAGGGGTAATTGCTCCTCTGTGCCCCCTTGCAGGTGCCCTTGGCCGTCAATGTTTGTCCCCACTTGCCCCCTACAATTGACTTCCGTCGAAGGTGGGGGGAAATGACCCCCCTGCCCCCGCCTGTGTTTGCGTCACTGTATAATACAGACATATTTAAGCAATATATGTTTACTTTAGATATTTTAGGCTCACTGCCATTGGCAGTCAACCTCATTCTGCACAGTTTGTCTGTTCGACTAACCTTGTATTAATGCGAATACCACGCCCCCCTCCATCCAAACAGATTCTAAAGGCATAAGACATGGTGTTTCATTTCAACCCTATCGCCGCGATCACCCACAGGTAGGTAGAAAAACTATACATAATAACCAAAACTAAAAATCCATAACACGTCAATCAAACTGATACGATCCCCAAATTTTTGTGTGAAGATACATATAGAATTGGTATAAAATTTTGTCCCCCCCAAAAAATTCCCATGACGCAGGCGCGTCATGAACCCCCCCCCTGTGGGCACCCCTGTCTCATACCTTTAAAACTTATAGGTTCCCATAAAATTGGTGAAAATAATTTGATTACTTATAGTGTTTTTTAATTTCTCATTTGCTGAAAAAAAATTAAATTAGCATAACCTCTCTTTTTTACCATTAATGTTACGCCAAGAAAAATCTCTCATGGCAATATCCAAGCGTAAGTGTATGCAATGTGTGTGGTAATGAACACTGAACAGGAAGCTGACGTCGCGTCGGAATTGGGAAAAATATTAAAAATAGTAACACCTTACGATTAATTTTGGTTTTCATAAAAAAAAAGGTAACTTTGCATTGAAGTAAATGCTTTACTTGTCATAAAATAAACATCTAAACATTTCAACTGAACACACACAGGCCTCCCGATGCCGTGGTGTTAACGCTGTTGCCTTCAATCAAGAGGTTCTGGGTTCGATCCCTGGTTCGAATTCCACTTTGAACTGTACGTGTTAGTTTATCTGAGAATAAAGCAAAATTAAACAATAATTTCGAGTCATATTTATCCGTGCTGACAACCATTGCACTGTGATTGATTGAGTTGGTGTTTTAAGTCCACTTTTTGCACAGTAAGACTAATTGGGACTGGACCTACAGTTTAAAGTTGGATCCGAATCACTATGTGCCTCCACCGGGTATCAAACCCGGGACCCCTTGATTACAAGGCGACGACGCTACCACTGCACCGGAGCGGAGACACATCGAAATTTTGAGAAGCTATAATTTTCAAATTAATGCAGTTAAGAACTCGGGGAAAAATTACAAAATGCAAACCTTCTTTAAAATGACATCCGATTTCCATTTTTGAAAGTGGAAAATTCTAAAAATACGAAATATCTTCATGTGTATATCGGTCCCTTAGAATGCAGGGGCCGATATACCCACCTTTACAATTCCAGCCCCTACAGAAAAAAAAATCCTGCGTACGGTAGTGCCTTTGTATACAATACTTTCCCACAGTTACCAAGACTTATACCAGCAGAATTTAAACAGAAGGTAGATAATTCAAAATGTGGATCGTTGTGTTGATGTTATATTTGCATGCCGTTATGCTCGGATGAAATATTCAAGTACATAGAATATAATTCATGCACGTAAACATGTCTAATAGTCCATATACGCTTCTTTTTCCAGCTCCTTGGCTTTGGCACTTGTAATCGGTCTCACTTTGCTAATTTCTTCCTGGTGCGTCACAGGATATATTTCGTATTTATATGAACAAGATCCGAGGTAAGTATATTTTTTATATTTCTATTTTCTAGAACAATCCCATTCTTATCACCGATCATCGGTTGCAATTTCTTACATCTTTAATGAACAGTGTACCAAAAAGGCGCAGTTCTGCCTCCTTCTAACGAGCTCACGAATTTAGTTTTCTTTTCAAACGATATATGCGATGAATCCTATTTTTTCTGATTTAAGTTTGCTATATAACATCCTATGTATTCATGTAATTTCTTGCAATTTATCCTTACAGATTTCTTTTGTAGTTTTCTTACTATATAGTTCATCAAGCCATTATTTGCATTAATATTGTTTAAAGAAAATACTGCTTGGCTCAATTGTAACACCATTAAGATAAGTAATTATAATAATAAAAAAATCTGTAACTTTACAATGATGTGACAATAAAACGTACTGGTGATTCACCATTTGTATCCGCCTACAATAGGTTCACTATAAATAAAGGGGGTTAGAAACAGTGAATTCAACTTCTCTTTTGCAAATATTTCACATGCTGACTAATAATTTATAAACATAATTTAGAATTGTAAAACATTTATTAGTGCCATCAATAGTACACATTGTTAAAAAATAGAAAAATTACTTAAGTAAATTTACTTGAAACCTGCTATTTAAGTTTGAGCTAGTTCACGTAAACAAATCTAAATGGACGAGTACTGAGAGATTGTTGTTTTTTGTTTGTTTTTTCTGATGCAACCATTGTAATTTTATGGGTATAATATTGGCATCCTGACTGCTGGCGATTTCGCCATTGAGTTAATGTGACAGAAAGGAACGTAAGATAGGTCCAGTGCTCAAAGTTGAAGGAGATGCGGATGGATGGTACTCCCTCCTCCCCCTTCCCAGCTGGCAATTTTCTTTGTATGGACAGGATGGATCTTTGTGTAATGGTTGCATTGCAATTTCGAAAAGCACGTGTAATTATCACAATCTTTCATTGCAGCCAAGAAGAGCAGATTCTTCATTTCGACGTGGTTTACAGCAGACCTTGGACGAGGATTGGTCCGTATTTAATCGGAATGCTTACTGGCTGGATTCTTTTTAAGACAAACTGCAAGATCAACATGAACAGGGTAGGTGGTCATTTGCAAAGATGTTGTTAAATTAGTCATAAAATCACGTTACACAAGTTAACTGCATAGCTACATGACATAAAGGGATATAATCATATGCTCGCAGGATAAGTTCTCTACATAACAGTGAGGCAGCAACAAAATAATTATGCACAACTTTGTACTTGGGAATACAGGGTGGTAATATTTTAATTAACAATAAAGGGAATTCACCTGATCAAGCGTCGTATAAAGTGGGTACCTGGAGGAAACTCTGGGGGGCAAAGGCGGCCAGGCCCGTGGTGCTGATCACATCACCCCACCTTCGACCTTGACCAAGAAAGTGTGGGGCCCTAATTCCACACCCCCTATACGCTTTCATGGCGTGGTGGAAAGCACAGGGCAGCACTTTACTTTTTTTCTTAACCTGATCAATTACAACAACAGGTGAAAATTGGTTCCTTAGCTTTGTGTACTACATAGTGGCTTACTATGTACTTCCCAAGCATATGTTTCAAGAGGTGTCCTTTCAGGCTCACCAAATGTCTTACATGCAATAATAATAATAACAATATAGATAATATTACTAACGTACATATTATTATTTTTAACATTTTATTATTAATAATAAAATTATTATTGTAATTATACATGAACAAGTAAAAAAGATGGCTTAAAAGTAGAGATAAAAACCCCAGACATTCATTTTCTAGCTTTTTTCTAGTTAGGAATAGCTATAGATACTTGTGTAAGAAAGCTGCTTGCTATTCGAAAAGAATATAATGTTAAAAAAATGAAAAATACAAACTGTATACGGTAACAAAAAGTTTATTTCCATCCGATGAAATTTAAAATCCTGATTATTAGTACTATTACTATGCATCAATTTTCGTACACCCTGTCAATACAAAACCTATTCGTCTTGATCGAATTCTGTACTCATGTAAGTTCGCCGGAAATAAATAAACTTCATATCATACTAAATAAACGCCATACAAGTATATTGATTACTTAATTTTAGTGCTGACAAATCCATTTTAATGATATTAAGGGGAAAAAAATAAAACATTTAATTTTTATTTTCTACTCTTTCGTAACGCAGTTCCGGACCCACTGCCCCCTCTGAATAAGTCTTTGTTATTTATACATTACTGCACTTTATATTTCCAGGCGATTGCTGCATGCGGCTGGGTCCTGACGGTGTCCAGCATGTTCGCCGTGATGTTTCTGCCTTACGTGGTCGACCACACGAGGCTAACGTCTGCCATTTACCTTGCTTTGAGCCGCTCCGTCTGGTCGCTGTGCGTCGGTTGGATGATCATTTCCTGCTGCACTGGATTCGGAGGTAAGCTTGGTCATCGGTTGGGTAAATTATAATGCAAATTGGTCGACGTAAATGTATCATATTAGCTAGCTCTTCATTAGCTGCATTCCGCGAAATTGCACAAGAGCATCTGATTTGTGACTATTTTGAAACCTCATAAAGCTTCCTTACACTGCCAGGTTCGAAAATACCACATAAATTATTACACACAATACTTAATTTGTTAGCATGCAATTCATGTGGATCTGTTGAGGCAAGGCTTATTGCAGATGGCAGCACGTGTGTATTATTATTGTAGTTTCTCAAATATATGTAAAAAATAATAGAAAATAAAGAAAAAATGTCGAAATATTGCAATTTAAAGTTAACAAGATGTTGAAACAAAATTGTCAAAAATCTCACAGTTTGCACCACTGTAATTTCGGCAACACAAAAGATATGGATCTACAACTTTGCATATTTTCCTACCTTAGGCGGTCTTTCCAGAATGCCAAATTTCAAATGAATCAAGATATGTGAGGTTGAAAAGTGCCTATTCATTGGTTAATTTCACGTGGAATGGCCAAAATTACATATGTGATTTGATTTTAACCAGAGAAATGACATCCGAATACTACTACTAATAATAATAACTCCTGGCGCAACAGCCCGTGGCCTGCTTACCGACTGCCGGCCTTACTCTCACGTGCCGAAGTGGGAGATCAACCAATCGGTTACGGGGTGACGTGTGGTCAGTACGACTAACCCCCACGTGGGATAGCCTAAACTGCATATGTGATTTTAACCATAGAAATGACGTCGGAATAATCAATGAATTAAAACTTGAACTGGAAAAGAAATATTTGCGAAGGACAGTGAAGATATCAGAAATAAGAAATCTTAACATTTGCAGTTGTTTATGCCACTTTAATTGCTTCATTGTTGAGCGAGTTAAATTGTAGCATCGTGTTTCAAGAGAGAACGACTCTTCTCTCACCTTCAGGTGAACTTTTTGTGAAATGCTTTTATATTGTTCATAAAACTTATTTGACTGTGTTCTTAACTTCCATAGGTTTCTTCAACAACGTCCTTTCATGGAAGGGGATGTATCCGTTCGCAAGACTGACTTTCTGCGCGTACCTGATCCACCCTCTCACTCTTAGGGTCATGCTCATCAGCAGAGACCAGGCAGTGCATCTGTCAGCGGAAACATTGGTAAGCCAGCACATATAGAGGGAATTTCGAGTACAGAATCTGCTTTGAAGTAATTTCACCTGGTTGTGGGCGTGATAGGCGTGCGCACGGGGGCAAGAGGGGGCAGTTGCGTCCCCTAATACTGTATCACTTAGAAATTGTGTATAGAGGAATCTTATCACCATTTATAAACAATGTTATGCTCTTTTTAAAAAAGCAAGTATTTTCAAGCCGACGATTGTTCCGAGCTACTGCGGAGGGGAAAGGAAGGAGCATTATTTTCTATGTGAACTATCCAACTTCGTTTTCTAGCAAATTTCTTGTTATTAACACTCTCACACTATTCATTATTTGTGTAACCTCTATGAGTTTGCACAATAAATTGCCCATACATTGGAAATCAATAGCGCGATTGGGTGACAAAAGTGGAAGGGGGGGGGCAAGGACAGTTTACTTTTTCTTTGTAGACACGGCTTAGCATTAGGAGGCCATAGTGCGCGGGCAAAAAGTGTGGAGGGCAACTCCCCCCCCAAACCCCCTTAATCGCATTCACTATTGGAAATGAATAAATTATGTTTAGTTTTTTTGCATCTGCTCTACGAAACCATGCTTACATGTAAAATAGCCTCTGAACCGCAGAAAGGGGAAATGAAGGAAGGGGGGCAAAGAACATTGGTGCCGCAGACGCTTGAATTCTTCTAATACAGTAATTTTCGGAGGTCTGGACACATATACGCCCCTGTTCCATACCCATTAATACAACAAAACAGTGAGGTGAAATGACCTTTTTTGTTTCTCCGATTAAACTTTAATCAAGGCTTCGCCCCCCCCCCCAACCCCAATCAGAGCGTCTGCGCACGCAAATGGTGGTCGTCGACAGAATTTTTTGTAAGGGGGGTCAGGCCATTTATAAAACTTGAATAGTAGTACAGGAAAGGGGGGGAACCGCCGACGTAAGCCCGCCTCGAGACGCATACATTCGAGAATATGCTTGTTTTCCTGGTGCCTAAGAATATGCCAGGACGTCAGTTGCTATGAATATGAACGGTTCCCCCGCCTTTATTTAACTATTTGTTACATGTAAGATTGCAATATGTAATATATATAATCAAAAATAGATATTTTATGTCGAGACACGATGGAGTGCGCGATATATTACGTGAGATGAATGTTCTGTTCTGGTGGCCAGAACAGAGAAGTAACTTCGTGAGTGACGCTCTGTTTTAGTGTTTAATTGGTATAGTGACATTTACAGTGATTACTCCAATGTTTACATTACATTTATAATATTTACAATTATGGTATAGGCCTATTTATAATATTTACATTAGTAACAATAACAGTTTGTGAGTATAATAACAGTACGCGATTAATTACAGACCAATACATATGGGGACCTCCCCGATGGCGCAGTAGTAGCGTCGTCGCCTTGTAATCAAGGGGTCCCGGGTTTGATACCCGGTGGAGGCACACAGTGGTCCGAATCCCACTTTAAAACAGTACGTCCAGTCCCGATTAGCCTTTCTGTGCATAAAGTGGACTTAAAACAACAATTCAATCAATCAAACCAATACATATAGCAACCTCAGAGCGTCACATCGACATTAGTTTTAAATAACATTAACTTTTAATAATTTCCCAATTTGACTAGTTACTAAAATACAAATAGATGCAGATAATGTGTTGTGAATTGATTGTTAATAGTTAATTGTGCATACCTTCAACAGTAGCACCGTAGTTTCTGAAAAACTGCTATGCTACTTACGCCATTAATTATAACTTGGTGCAATATTAACCATTTACCTCAGCATCAGTAATATTTGTTAGTACACGTTGTTAAAATTACATCTGCCTTGCATAACTTCAATAGTAGATAATAATGACGTTAACAATGACGAACGTAAATATTAAATGTTTAAAATTTGCTTCTTTTCAGAGAATATTTTTCTACGGTCAGCTGACCTATTCTTACGCCTTGGCAGCCATCTTGTCAATATGTTTGGAGCTCCCCGTTGTGTCGTTGTTGAGAATAATTTTCCCCGCAAGAACGAAATAGTGCATGTGTGTAATTCACCGTTGAATTAATGTAGTTCTAACAGTTATTGTGATACATTGTATATAGTGCGTTATGTGTGTAGAAACGAACTTTTGTATTTCTGCGTGTGCATAATAAATGAGAGTTGTTCTTTTTGTATAAATATGTGAGGTTTCTTTATTTGCAATATGTACATTTTTCTTATTCTATGTCCTTAATGCTAGCAAAAGCAGGTGCAAATGTAGATGGGGGTTATACTGCAAGAGACATCCTCCCCACTGACAGGGATGATTTTTTTTATCCCTTTCATAACAATATAACATTCACATTTTTAAACCTAAATAATTCCATTAAGATTACAAGCTTAATCTTGTTCATGACGCAATCATCATTTCATGCTTTCAAACGCCATCCCTGAAGTAAGTGTTCAGTTCAATAGTATTAAGATATGCTCAACGGTGTGTGAAAAGGATTCTATTAATATATACACCTATATATAATGCAAGAAATTTAAAGACAGAAAATCAACAATATTACAAATATTATCATTTTGTTATATTCAAGGATTTATCTTGCACAAATATATGGGGTTGATGAACTAATCTCCATACTTTTTACACCAATCATTTTACAAATTTGCAACTTTATTTAAATGCATGTTATATAAAAAAGCTGAATTTGTTGCAGAAGAAAGTGATTAACACACGTGTTACAAAATACACTAAAAATTATTGACAAGTAAAAAACAATTAACGTAACTTTCGAAAAATATATTTATGTAGAGAATTCAGTTAATTATTTAGTTTTTATTACTTTTATTGTCTGCTATCTTAATAGTTAATATTAATAACAATAATGGTTAAGATGATGTACATTTTTTTCTAACCAAAAAGAGGAGGGATTCTTCTGATGAATAGATGCATTTTCTGTTTAATTCAAGCAATGAAGGGAATACATTCAAAAGCAATAAATATATTCCGCACAAAAACACATAGAAAAAGTATTGGATTATCTAAGTTTGTTTATAAACTAACGTGTCTTCCAAGCTTGAATCGTATTTTCTTTCTGTATTAAACGTTCCTGCTAGAATCTCATTGGTTAGCATACGCAGCGAGTGATGTTTATGCAGCATTCTTAATCTGCGATGCAAGCTTAAAGAGGCGTTAAGGCTAATTTTGGTTCCAAAATGGCAATAAATCGGGACTGTGGAAAACAAATGTAGGGTGATTGGGGGATTTTGGATAAATTACTGTTCTTCGATGCCAGGTATTGCCATTAATAGATTTATGTGTTGGTTATTCCCTGTCGTTTCAGGAATTCATTATTCAACCCAATAAGAGAAAGGGAAATGGCGTATACAAAATAATGCAACAAAAACATTGGAGCAGTATAAGATATGCAAAGGACTAAAGATTATAATGAACAGTATTGGAATAAATTATAAGATTATTTTTACGCTGTTAAAAATGCATGATACTAAAAGACTGTTGTACAGTCATGGACAAACGTACTTCCTCCATAGAGTGTTAATATCAGTAGTCTTATGGGGAAGTATTTCTTTTCGCCGAGGGAGACACGTGCAACGGACAGCGGCCAAGGTAAGACCCGCCTCACCGGCTCTTGAACTTTCTTTTCCTTGTGCTGCTGTGTGGTCCCAGGCCAATGGAAAACAAATTCAGTGCATACTATCATAATGCACAGAGCATAAAAAATAAACTTTCTGACTGCACTTCGGAATTGGGAGAATTTATGGAGCAGGACTGTATTGCAATAACTGAAACGTGGCTCAATGCCTTTTTCAAAACATTTCACTATGTACAGGAAAGACCGAGGCTCAAGGCTCAAGGGGCGGGGGAGTGATGCTTTGCATAAATAACAAATGGAAAAGTGTGGTGCGAAGTGACCTGGATCGTGACTGTGAAATTCTGTGGGTTGAGGTGCTTCTCGGCAAGAAAAACAAACTTTTCATCGGTTGTTTTTACAGGCCACACAGAACTTGCCCCGTAGCAGTTCTGGAGGCTTGCTACGATTCTTTGCTGTCGGCATCCTCTATGGGCGACGTAATTCTTTTCGGAGACTTCAATCTCTCAATTACATGGACAGACTCCACGCATGGCTTTACAAAAGACAAGAACGACACGTACTTCATGGATCACTTCATACATGACCTCAGACTTCAACAGCAGAATATGTTCAATACACGAAAAGACAATAACCTGGACTACATTCTCCCCTCGACGCCAATACCTTGTTTGGCGCAAAGCACCCTGGGGTGACATCCGTTCGGTTCTGGATTTCATTCTCTGGACAATCCTGGAGAGTGGAAGTGTCGACGAAGCGTGTGACGTGCTGACTTATGTGATTCATGCAGTGATGAAGGATTATGTGCCACTCAAAAAAACGAAATCAAGCAAATACCCTTCCTGGTTCGACTCTGAGCTCTTACTTGCCCCTTGGAAGCCGAAAAAAGGCCTGGGATCTCTCGAAACATTTTCCTAATGAATACACAAGGAAAACTTTCACCGACTTACGACGTCACTCTAAACAACTGCAGAAGACCAAATACAGGGAATACATCGGTGCTATCACAAACAATATCAAATCAAATCCCAAACTTTTTTGGTCACTAATCAACTCAAGGAGGCAAAATTCCCGAATACCTTTGAAAGTAAAATATGACTCAGTATGCGCAGACGGCCCTGACAAAGCTAATCTTTTTAACTCTTTTTTTCTCCATAAATACAACCTCGAATTCACCGACTTCATCCCTTCCCAACCTCCGTCCAGTTTGCTGTCACTCTCTAACGTCTCTCTCCACGTCTCCAGAAGAAGTGCAACACATCCTATCTTCAATGCCTCAAAATCGCGCCAATAGTCCTGATGAAATCCCTTCTGTTTTCCTAAAAAACGCTGCTTCCTCTCTCGCTATTCCCTTCTCTATTTTATTAAACAGATGCTTCAATGAGGGTACATTTCCAGATTCATGGGAAAATGCTAACGTGGTGCCATTATATAAATCTGGAGACAAGTGTGCTGTTTCTTCTTATAGGCCTATTTCCCTTCTTTCACCACTTTCTACCGCCTGTGAAAAGATAATAAAGGACCGACTCTACAAATTTACCTCTCCATATATAAATACAGCACAGCACGGCTTCTTACCAGGCAGCTCCTGCTTTACCAACTTAAGCATTTTATTATCTGACGCTATCAACTCTATACCTGAAAACTCTCAACTGGATGTAATATCTGAATTTTTCGAAAGCTTTTGACTCTATAAACCACAATTTCCTGCTTCATAAATTATCCCACCGTTTCAATATTCATGGAAACTTTCTCTCTCTGCTCAAGCACTACCTCCAAAACAGACAACAAAAAGTTGTTCTTTCCGGAATGTCTTCTTCTTATCAAGCTGTATCTTCTGGTGTACCTCAAGGCAGTGTTCTTGGACCTCTTCTCTTCATCCTGTACCTTGATGATCTTCCAGAATATCTTCCGATTCATACAAAGACGTTCTCTTGTTTGCTGACGATTGCTAAATATATAGTAAAATCTTCAATTTCAGTGACATGACACTTCTGCAAAAGAATTTAGATTCTCTAATAAAGTGGTGTGAATTATGGAACATAAAACTCAACCCTCAAAAATGTACCATGATGACCTTCTCCTTAAAGAAAAACACATTTAATACTAAATATTTCATAAAAAATAATTGTGTTCAAAGAGTTGCCGCACAAAAGGACCTGGGCGTCATATTTGACGAGAAACGTTCCTTTCCTGAGCACATCTCTGCAGTCACAATGGGTTCAATGCGTATGCTGGGTCTTCTCTATCGTTTCACGGAAATAAACAACTTGACTGCCCTCAGCACCTTTTACAAATCTTTTGTGTCACCTAAAATTGAATACTGTTCTCCGATCTGGTCTATGGCATGCCCCTCAAATTCAGATAGACTAAATTCCGTCCTAAATTTCTTCCTGGCCATTGTTCGACACAGAATTTCGTCCACAAAATACTGGCAAAAGCATAAAAAAATCCATCCTCCTGCAAATGTTAAATATCCAAACTCCTCAAGAGAGACATAGACTGGCTGACCATATATTTCTACATAAAATAGTGAATTGCAACATCAGAAGTGACCGCCTTCTTCAGGAAATTCACTTTCGTCTGCCTGCCTGCTCAACAAGAAGCACTCAACTTTTTGCTTCGCAGAAGCCGAGATTGTGCCTCATCCAGCGCTCTCTATTACATAGACTGCCCAGTGAATATAATAATATAGGAAGCCAAATAGACATTTTTGAAAATCTGGAAAGTTTTAGAAGTTAACTAAAAGTATGCAAGTCTCTTAACCACATGTAATTTTTCTATGTTATTATTTTTGTTGTATTATGTTATTATTTTTGTCCTTAAGTTCCATAAAATCGTTCCAATGTAAAATGGCTAACGCTGTATTTAGAATCTTCTATTAAATAAATAAATAAATAAAAATGCATTCAAATATTGCAAGCCCCACCAGGAATGAACTTACTTCAATATGCTTTAATTCACCATTTGCTCTAATCTAAATGTCATTCAGCTTGACCAGAAATCTCTTTCTTGGATCTTATATAACAAACTCCATGGTGCAAACATCCCGTTGTGAGTCAGCGCCTGCCAGTGGAGGCGATTGGCTTCCAAAACGGGGGGTTGGGGGGGGGGGGGGCAAGGTGCCAAAACTAGGGGCCAAGGGCAGTTTAGCCACTGGCGCCTGCCAAGCGCCTTTTTCACAAGGTGTCATGTGATCAGGGCTTCAAGTCCTAAGGCCGCTTTCGAGACCGGAGTCCGCTAATATTGCTTCATGTAGCTCATCAATTGACCGCACGATGCTGGGTCAACACTGGGACTTTCGCACCAAAGGTGGAAGTACTAGTCATAAGGCTATGCAGAAGCTCCTGAAATTTCTTATGACCAGTGTTAGGACAGGTCAAAATAAGAACCTTTTTACAAAAAATCCTCAGTTACAAAATTTATAATAATATGAAAAATATTTCTATTTCCATCTGTGAAGAAACCAAAATCAATTAACGTTTTAAGACTAACTTGGGAAATATTAATGTAGTAGTCATAGTCCAATTTTGTGTATACTATTGGATATTATGAAAAGAATAACGTCACTTCTACCCTAAATATGAGAGTGACGTAAGCTCTCAAAAGCTTGGAATCTTTCCCACAACTCACCTGGTCGATAGCCCGAGAGAATCTTTCAATCATTTGTTGCCAGGAAAGCTTCAATACTTACTTAGTTTTAATATGTTGATGCTCTTTCATAACTGTCAGAACTCGGGTAAAAATATGATTCCAAAATGTAGCGTAATTAAAGAAAAGTTTTGGGGATTAGCTCCTTTTCCCGGATCGTTGTCGAACAGGAGAACATTATGGTTATCATTATATGTTGACTAAGAACGTATTATTTTGAAAAGTTCTCTCGTGCCTCGAGTTAAAACTTCAATCTAATCATTGCTGGAGACATATAAGTTTGTGTTCCTGCAGTAAAATACAGTACCCCCAAACAAAACTGTAAACATGTCACTGAGCTAAAATATGCTTAAAAATCATGAATTGTTCCTTCAGCAAACGACATAATTCAGTTTCGATACATAAAGAACATAGTCTTCCACAGAAAATTTTCTAACGGGGGTCAAAATCAAGTTATGTCTTGAAGTTACACCCTCCACCACACGAGATCGTATTGAAAACCGTGTGACGTCATAAATAAAATAACTCGAGCGAGAAGGGGAAAGACAAGGAAAGAAACGGGAAAAAGAAAATAACAGAGAAACAGAGAGAGGGGGAAAATAAAGAAGCAGGATAGAGCGAAACGAGAATAAATAGATGTAAAGAGTAAAAGAGAAACAGCCATATAAGCGGGGAGAAAAGAGAGAGAGAGAGAGAAATAAAAAAAATTGCGGTGACTTAAGGAAACAAAGAGAAAGGAAATAATAGAAAGATACGAGAGAGAGAGAGAGAGAGAGAGAGAGAGAGAGAGAGAGAGAGAGAGAGAGAGAAGTAAATGAAAGAAACGAGGAAAAAGAGAAACAGAGAGAGAAAGAAAAGAAATAAAAAAGGACGATAGATAGAAACAAAAATATTGGAGAAAAAGAGAAAGAAGTGGGGAGAAGTGTGTGTGTGGGGGGGGGGGTGTTTGCGTGTGTGAGAGAGAAAAGAGAGAGAGTGTCTAAGAGAGAAAAGGAAAGAAATAGCGGGGACAAAGGGGCACAAAGAGAATGAAAAGGATATAAAGAAACGAGAGAGAGAGAGAGAGAAGAAACGAATAAAGCTTATAAATTACTTTCTCCCGGGTGTCTCTGGAGCAAGTAAACGAAAACAAGTCTCTGCGCAAGTAGTGACGCGGATGGCTCCACCAATGAACACGTGAAAGGGAACGGAATTTCATGGAGGGGGAAAGCTACTGCAACATGTTTTTCCTTATTGCAGGTTGGCGAAGGATTGATTGATTTGGTTCATTTCTGTGACTTTTGGCTAATCGTGAAGATGAGGATGAGTGATGATAAGATGAAATTGATGAAGCGACACTCACAAAGAACATCCATGGCTAGATCTGGATTCGAACATGGGACACCAGGCTGTGCCAGCCACTCTGCCACGGAGACTGCGTGGGTTAAGTGCTTCCCCCTCCCCTTAACCCATCCTGAGTGCTCCTATGATTAGGAACAATTCGACCTGTAAATAGATGTGCAGAAAAACTTCAGGATGGCTATAGTCCTTGGCGATGTAAGATCACTATATTTCTCGGAGGGTTGTCCGTGACCCAATTAAAAATTGGGTCCTTACCTGTTATTCGTTTTAAGTTGAAACATTAACCATATCTGGATAGCGTTATAGACATAACGCGATATCTAACGATAGCCATATCTGTTATTCGGGTTCTTCCAAAGCTATGCCAAGATATTTAACCAAGTTGCTTTGCTAAGAAATAGCAATTAAATATTGATTAAACATGTAGGCTATGCAGGATTAGACACCTGGTGCCGTAATCACAGCCTCACCTTGATTTTCCTTCTAAATTCATGGGTGTTAATGACCTTTGTTTAGCACCATGCAACGTTTCATAAAATATTTAATTTATTGCATAATCATGCAATTTGCTTACCATAGTATTTAAAACGTTACGCAATTTTAATTAAGAACTGAAAACGTAGGGTAAAATCTGTATTTCTGAAGTTTTAAAGGCACAATATTTCAGTGTTGCATATCATGATAAACAAAGGTTACATTTCCCTTACAGCTAATTCAGTGTTAATATTAATGAGGACTTATCTCTTTTACCTTATAAGAATTATGAAATAATGGTATTATATAAATAATAACACGAAAAAGATAGTTAAGAGGGTTGGAATCATAACGTTACACAATCAATGTTAAATGCGAAAACCATTTGAAGAAATGACGGTCAATACGATAACATGTAACATGATAATATCCTTCCCTCTATGAATGTCCTTGGGATACTTGCTGTGCCCATTCGGATTACGTGTCCTGTTCACTGTAGTTTTCTAATTTTGATATGCCATGTTAAATCTTTGTCTTTATACTTTTGGTAAAGCTCCATATTGTATCTTATTCTTCATTAATTTCATTCGTTTACTTGTCCAAATATCTTTCTCTCAAATGCTTCATTTTCACTACACCCTGTCTCAGTTATCTCTGGAGTAGGAGAACGTCTCTGCGCAAGCAGTGACGCGAGACGGCTCCACCAATGAACACGTGAGACGGAACAGGATTGCGATGAGGGGGGAAGCGACTGCAGTTACCAGCCTTCCCAGCAGCGTGTACTGCTTCGCTCTGCCCAATCGATCCCCCACCTTGTCTGCTGCTATGCGCGGCCTTGCTCCAGAGATAACTGAGACAGGGTATACTTTATGTTAGTCTCCACGTTTCACATACGTATATCTATTGGTTTGCATACAATCACAGTTTTATATTCTGATGTGGTGTCTCCCTGTTTTAATTCATTGCGTGTATTAAATAGGTTCGTAGAAAATCACAATGGGTACCTGGGGGCAACTCTAGGGGTTAAAGGCGACCGGTGGTGATGCGGATCACATCACCCCAACTATGACAGTGATCAATAATATGTGGAGCTCTATACCTCCACGTCACCCCATATGCCTTCATGACGTGTGTGTGTGCACAACGTGCACAACATGCACAGGAGTACCTTTATCATATTATATATATATATATATATATATAGGTTACGTATACAGCGTGACCTGTAATTAGATGTATTCCCTGAAAGGGGTTAAAGTAGAGGCAAATTGCAATAAATTTGACCATATGATACTCCGTCCGAAAATTAGTAGTTTTCGAGATAATCGAATTGCTATTGTCTTTTTTTAAAATAATAATTCTCCATATAAAAATGCGAAGAGGAAAAACAGCTCATTGTATGGCACATATTTCAGCGTTTTCTGATAGCTAACAAATAAGTGGTTTGTTGAAAAAACGTTTGTCCCAAATAAAAATCACATGTAAGTAACGGGTGGATCTAGACTTACAAGTGGTGATAAACAAAATCCAATCTTAGTTTACTTGGCAACATATTAATAACAAAAATGATATGACACGAAGCGTACAAATTACCTAAATTACTACCTTGTGTCATCAACTATCCAACAAGGTACAATTAAAGAGCATTATACGTCTTGCTCAAAGTGGGCACCTCCGTTACGAATGCAGGCACGCAGGTTTTTACGGACATTTGTACCCTTAACTCGTGATGTGATGGTGTCCTTGATGAGTTGATCAGCTGTTGAGATCCTTTCCCTGAGCTCTTCTTGCGAGTTTACCGGTGTTTTGTAAAATAAGTCTTTCATGTGGCTCCAAATGCTGATGTCGCAAAGCGTCAAATCGGGGGATCGAACCGGCCAGGGAATCGGCCCGCCTCGGCCAATCAATTTCTTTGGGTAATTTTCATCCAGCCACTGTCGCGCGCCCAGGCAGAAGTATGGATGGGCGTCATCAACAATCATTTGATCGAGCCATTTTTCCTGCCCCAAATCTTAAATGACATCACTTATGAACATTTTTTGAGGAACGGGATGGAGGATGTGCCTCTAGCTACAAGACGTGACATGATTTACCAGCATGATGGCTGCCCAGCTCGATCCCCCGATCGATTTGACGCCTTGCGACTTTTACATTTGGAGCCACATGAAAGACTTACTTTACAAGACACCGATAAACTTGCAACAAGTGCTCAGGGAGAGGATCTTAACAGCTGGTCAACACATCAAGGACACCATCACATCACGAGTTAAGGGTACAAATGTCCGTAAAAACCTGCGTGCCTGCATTCGTAACGGAGGTGCCCACTTTGAACAAGACGTGTAATGTTCTTTAATTGTATTGTTCATTGATTTCATTCACATGAAGATGAATGAAGTATTATTTCTTGTACACAAATGTAAATGTTAGCAACATTTGTACCTTGTTGGATAGTTGATGACACAAGGAAGTAATTTAAGTAATTTGTACGCTTCGTGTCATATCATTTTTGTTATTAATACGTTGCCAAGTAAACTAAGAGTGCATATTTTTATCATCACTTGTAAGTTTAGACCCACCCGTTACTTACATGTGATTGTTATTTGGGACAATTTTTTTTTCCAACCAACCACTTGTTTGCTAGTTATCAGAAAACGCTGAAATATGTGCCATACAATGAGCTGTTCTTTCTCAATTCGCATTTTTATGTGGAAAATTGTCATTTAAAAAAACAATAGAAATTCGATTATCTCGAAAACTACTAATTTTCGGACGAGTTTCATATGGTCAAATTTATTGCAAATTGCCTCTACTTTAACCCCTTTCAGGGAATACATCTAATTACAGGTCACCCTGTATATAGCCATATATACACACACATATTTGATAATCTCTATGCACAGTGAAAGTGTTTATACTTGTTGAACGTACAATGACATCCTTCGTGTATCTTCATGTTGGGGATTTAATTTTTGAAAAAAATCAGTACGCATTTGCAAGACGAGATAAACACAAACTAAAGGATCGATTCTTTAGCCTGTTTGAGGTAGCGCACAACGCACGTTTTGAGGTTAAGATTGAGGAATTTGTGAACGTACGTGCTAACGCATACTTGATGGCCACAGCAACTCATTACAGCATCGTGAAAGCAACTTCAGGTTTTGAGATTTGATGTCTTACGTTTTCTTATGTAATGGAGAGTCGAACGCTATTTTTTGCGATGTTGCTGTTAGTTAACAACGGCGATGGCCCTGGAATATACAAGATTGTTACCAAATTGTGTTTACATTCAGTTCATGAAAATATAAGCTACTTGGGATTTGCATGTACGTACAGTTGTGCAGCTTGACAAAAATGTTATGAGGGAAGACAACAAACAAAATACTTGTAACCTTGAACATTGGAGAAGAATGTAGTGATTCGTTATTTGTGTGGAACTTAAAATATCCTACCTTAAACATTGACCATTTTACACTCAAAATATGACAAAAATAAGTCTAGTGTGGCACGACTAATTGTCACCAGCAATAAAAATGGGTACCCAGATCCTGAAACACTACTCGCTTCCCTGAAAGGCGTGTTATGTGTGTTGCCTAACTACGGCGGTAAGTGGATTGTAATAGTATATTTAATTTTCAAAGGCAACTTCTACCACCACCGTACAGGATCTAGTTGTCCCATTTTTATTGCTGGTGACTGTACATTATTTGGGAGCATTTGTTCTTAAGGATGACCAAAAGGCATTGATGGGACTCCTTATTTCAGATGAGCAGCCTGTAGAAAAGAAATTTCAGCAAAGCGATACTATTTGTAAAACAAGGAGAAAGCCTTAAAAAAATGATTTTCAAGTAGCCTATGTTTACGTTTAGCTTAAAACTGACAATAGACATTAAAATGGATATGGTACGAACAATTTATACAATGGACTTTCAGTTTATAGAGAGATCCGAAACATTGGGCAATGTGCCTTCAAACCCAGAAATTGTTGTTTACTAGGCGACGGCGTTACTACGTTACCACTCCGGCATCGACGATGAGGGTGTGTGGTGATTAGATTACAATTACATCATCACAAACATTACATGGCAGAACTCAAAATCCACGGAGCCTTATGTACGCTGTAGTTCCAGTCGTCAGTCTCCTTAGCCTGAAAACAATGCAGTTTCTCCAGAGGGTAAGGAAGGGGTGTTGGCATTTGGCTGCCTTTCCGAAAGGTCACCCCCCTAAACACTTATAGGGCTGACTGTACAGCTAACCTTTGTAGAAGTACAGATCAGGTTCATATGTAAAAACGTTGGCACACGTTACTTTTCAAAAGGGATTTGATCGATTGATTGGTTTGATTTAATTAGCTTTTCTGCCACTTTTGACTAATCGCGAAGATGAGTGATGATATGATGAAATTAATGAAGATAACTCACAAATAACATTCATGTCCACGCCGGGATTCAAACGCCCGACCGCTGGTTTAAAAGGGATTTATACTATACGGAAGATTGCAATTGAACTGATGCATAATTCAAAGGAACGGGGATTTCTGGTGTAAGAAATGACTGGACTGTGTTTGCGATAGGGAAGTGACTACGTATAGTGTAACGCATACGTATTGCCAAAGAAATTTTCCATGTTTTTTCTCTTCGTTTCACGCAATGAGAGCTTCAAGAATTGAAACAAAAGCAGCAATCAATCTGCTGAGAACAGCTGCACCAGCATACGTAAATATCCATATCTTAAAAACACGTAGAGGACAGGAGAAAAATATTGAAGATTGTCATGGAAAATTGCCATGCAATACTCGTACAGTCACCGGCAAGAAAAATGGACACCTAGCTCCTGAAATACTCGCTTCTCTGCAAGGCATTATGTGTGTTGCCTAACTCTAAGGCGGTGGTAGAAGTTATCATTGGAAATTTGCTATTAAACCCAGTCAACGGCGTTTCTATTGCTGGTGACTGTACATACACGTTCATCAAAATTCCAATTGCTTCGTTTCTTAGCAGTACAAGGATGTTCGTCACCGAGAAACAATACTACAATCAAGTTCATCTGACGTCAAGAAAATAACTTTCACTGGTTGAAAAATAATTTCTGGTTAAGTGCGTTCGAGTTGAAGTTTATGCTCAAGTTATGAAATGAATGCCCAGGAGTTATGTTCTTTATTTCTCTCTGCGACAGAAGACTGATGGAAGAATTATATGCAAGTCATAAATTACCAGTGTTTGCCTAAGGGATTCAAGAAACGATGACTGTTTCACCACCGTATTCCTCTTGATTCCTGTACTAATTTTTTGTAATGTTTTAATGTATTTTTAGAAGAGAAAACAGTTGAATTACTTTTTTCATAATCCTGCTTTGCGCAGTCTCCCTCTTGTTTGCTGTGCTTCACTTATCTTTCTTCTCTCGGCTCTTTCTATCATCTATCTCAGCTTTTTTTCCTCCCATCTTATCTATCTCAAGATTCTCGCACAAGGAACGTGATCATAGATCAGCCTGAGATAGAAAGTGCGATCTAGTCGAAACGACTAGGGCGACACACAGTGGCAATGCCCTTCTAGGATCGAACCCGTGCGACAAGGAGACACTGACAGGCATGAAGATTTATATCCGCCAGGAATACTTGGATCCAGGGTTGTTAAAGATCCAGAAATTTTAAATAAATTCAATTCCAGTCCAGCAGAGAAAATCAGCAAGCGTAAATGGGTTCTGGACCGTAGAGAACATTTTATCTGTAAAGCATTTCAATTCGGTCCAGAAATCATTTTTCCGAATCAATTTAAATACGGTCTAGGAACATTTTTTTCCGTATGAATTTGAATACGCTCCAGGAACCTTTTCTCCGGATGAATTTAAATACGGTCTAGGAACCTTTTCTCCGGATGAATTTAAATACGGTCGAGGAACCTTTTTTCCGTATGAATTTAAATACGGTCGAGGAACCTTTTTTCCGGATGAATTTAAATACGGTCGAGGAACCTTTTCTCCGGATAAATTTAAATACGGTCGAGGAACCTTTTTTCCGGATGAATTTAAATACGGTCGAGGAACCTTTTTTCCGGATGAATTTGAATACGGTCCAGGAACCTTTTCTCCGGATGAATTTAAATACGGTCGAGGAACCTTTTTTCCGTATGAATTTGAATACGGTCCAGGAACCTTTTCTCCGGATAAATTTAAATACGTTCGAGGAACCTTTTTTCCGTATGAATTTAAATACGGTCGAGGAACCTTTTCTCCGGATGAATTTAAATACGGTCGAGGAACCTTTTTTCCGGATGAATTTAAATACGGTCGAGGAACCTTTTTTCCGGATGAATTTGAATACGGTCCAGGAACCTTTTTTCCGGATGAATTTGAATACGGTCAAGGAACCTTTTTTCCGTATGAATTTGAATACGCTCCAGGAACCTTTTCTCCGTATGAATTTAAATACGGTCGAGGAACCTTTTTTCCGTATGAATTTAAATACGGTCGAGGAACCTTTTTTCCGGATGAATTTAAATACGGTCGAGGAACCTTTTTTCCGGATGAATTTAAATACGGTCGAGGAACCTTTTTTCCGGATGAATTTAAATACGGTCGAGGAACCTTTTTTCCGGATGAATTTGAATACGGTCCAGGAACCTTTTCTCCGGATGAATTTAAATACGGTCGAGGAACCTTTTTTCCGTATGAATTTGAATACGCTCCAGGAACCTTTTCTCCGGATGAATTTAAATACGGTCGAGGAACCTTTTTCCCGGATGAATTTAAATACGGTCGAGGAACCTTTTTTCCGGATGAATTTGAATACGGTCCAGGAACCTTTTTTCCGGATGAATTTGAATACGGTCGAGGAACCTTTTTTCCGGATGAATTTGAATACGCTCCAGGAACCTTTTCTCCGGATGAATTTAAATACGGTCGAGGAACCTTTTTTCCGCATGAATTTAAATACGGTCGAGGAACCTTTTTTCAGGATGAATTTAAATACGGTCGAGGAACCTTTTTTCCGGATGAATTTGAATACGGTCGAGGAACCTTTTTTCCGGATGAATTTAAATACGGTCGAGGAACCTTTTTTCCGGATGAATTTAAATACGGTCGAGGAACCTTTTTTCCGGATGAATTTGAATACGGTCCAGGAACCTTTTCTCCGGATGAATTTAAATACGGTCGAGGATCCTTTTTTCCGTATGAATTTAAATACGGTCGAGGAACCTTTTTTTCCGGATGAATTTAAATATGGTCGAGGAACCTTTTTTCCGTATGAATTGGAATACGGTCGAGGAACCTTTTTTCCGGATGAATTTAAATACGGTCGAGGAACCTTTTTTCCGGATGAATTTAAATACGGTCGAGCAACCTTTTTTCCGGATGAATTTGAATACGGTCCAGGAACCTTTTCTCCGGATGAATTTAAATACGGTCGAGGATCCTTTTTTCCGTATGAATTTAAATACGGTCGAGGAACCTTTTTTTCCGGATGAATTTAAATACGGTCGAGGAACCTTTTTTCCGTATGAATTTGAATACGGTCGAGGAACCTTTTCTCCGGATGAATTTAAATACGGTCGAGGAACCTTTATTCCGGATGAATTTAAATACGGTCGAGGAACCATTTTTCCGGATGAATTTAAATACGGTCGAGGAACCTTTTTTCCGGATGAATTTAAATACGGTCGAGGAACCTTTTTTCCGTATGAATTTGAATACGGTCGAGGAACCTTTTTTCCGTATGAATTTGAATACGCTCCAGGAACCTTTTCTCCGGATGAATTTAAATACGGTCGAGGAACCTTTTTTCCGTATGAATTTAAATACGTTCGAGGAACCTTTTTTCCGGATGAATTTAAATACGGTCGAGAAACCTTTTTTCCGGATGAATTTGAATACGGTCGAGGAACCTTTTCTCCGGATGAATTTAAATACGGTCGAGGAACCTTTTTTCCGGATGAATTTAAATACGGTCGAGGAACCTTTTTTCCGGATGAATTTGAATACGGTCCAGGAACCTTTTCTCCGGATGAATTTAAATACGGTCGAAGATCCTTTTTTCCGTATGAATTTAAATACGGTCGAGGAACCTTTTTTTCCGGATGAATTTAAATACGGTCGAGGAACCTTTTTTCCGTATGAATTTGAATACGGTCCAGGAACCTTTTCTCCGGATGAATTTAAATACGGTCGAGGAACCTTTTTTCCGTATGAATTTGAATACGGTCCAGGAACCTTTTCTCCGGATAAATTTAAATTCGGTCGAGGAACCTTTTTTCCGTATGAATTTGAATACGCTCCAGGAACCTTTTCTCCGGATGAATTTAAATACGGTCGAGGAACCTTTTTTCCGGATGAATTTAAATACGGTCGAGGAACCTTTTTTCTGGATGAATTTGAATACGGTCCAGGAACCTTTTCTCCGGATGAATTTAAATACGGTCGAGGAACCTTTTTTCCGTATGAATTTGAATACGCTCAAGGAACCTTTTCTCCGGATGAATTTAAATACGGTCGAGGAACCTTTTTTCCGTATGAATTTAAAATCGATCGGGGAACCTTTTTTCCGGATGAATTTGAATACGGTCCAGGAACCTTTTCTCCGGATGAATTTAAATACGGTCGAGGAACCTTTTTTCCGTATGAATTTGAATACGGTCCAGGAACCTTTTCTCCGGATAAATTTAAATACGGTCGAGGAACCTTTTTTCCGTATGAATTTGAATACGCTCCAGGAACCTTTTCTCCGGATGAATTTAAATACGGTCGAGGAACCTTTTTTCCGTATGAATTTAAATAAGGTCGAGGAACCTTTTTTCCGTATGAATTTGAATACGGTCCAGGAACCTTTTCTCCGGATGAATTTGAATACGGTCGAGGAACCTTTTTTCCGTATGAATTTAAATACGGTCGAGGAACCTTTTTTCCGTATGAATTTGAATACGGTCCAGGAACCTTTTCTCCGGATGAATTTGAATACGGTCGAGGAACCTTTTTTCCGTATGAATTTAAATACGGTCGAGGAACCTTTTTTCCGGATGAATTTGAATACGGTCCAGGAACCTTTTCTCCGGATGAATTTAAATACGGTCGAGGAACCTTTTTTCCGGATGAATTTAAATACGGTCGAGGAACCTTTTTTCCGGATGAATTTGAATACGGTCTAGGAACCTTTTCTCCGGATGAATTTAAATACGGTCGAGGAACCTTTTTTCCGGATGAATTTAAATACGGTCGAGGAACCTTTTTTCCGTATGAATTTCAAATCGGTCGAGGAACCTTTTTTCCGGATGAATTTGAATACGGTCCAGGAACCTTTTTTCCGTATGAATTTGAATACGCTCCAGGAACCTTTTCTCCGGATGAATTTAAATACGGTCTAGGAACCTTTTCTCCGGATGAATTTAAATACGGTCGAGGAACCTTTTTTCCGGATGAATTTAAATACGGTCGAGGAACCTTTTTTCCGGATGAATTTGAATACGGTCCAGGAACCTTTTCTCCGGATGAATTTAAATACAGTCGAAGAACCTTTTTTCCGGATGAATTTAAATACGGTCGAGGAACCTTTTTTCCGGATGAATTTGAATACGGTCTAGGAACCTTTTCTCCGGATGAATTTAAATACGGTCGAGGAACCTTTTTTCCGGATGAATTTAAATACGGTCGAGGAACCTTTTTTCCGGATGAATTTGAATACGGTCCAGGAACCTTTTCTCCGGATAAATTTAAATACGGTCGAGGAACCTTTTTTCCGTATGAATTTGAATACGCTCCAGGAACCTTTTCTCCGGATGAATTTAAATACGGTCTAGGAACCTTTTCTCCGGATGAATTTAAATACGGTCGAGGAACCTTTTTTCCGGATGAATTTAAATACGGTCGAGGAACCTTTTTTCCGGATGAATTTGAATACGGTCCAGGAAGCTTTTCTCCGGATGAATTTGAATACGGTCGAGGAACCTTTTTTCCGGATGAATTTAAATACGGTCGAGGAACCTTTTCTCCGGATGAATTTAAATACGGTCGAGGAACCTTTTCTCCGGATGAATTTAAATACGGTCGAGGAACCTTTTCTCCGGATGAATTTAAATACGGTCGAGGAACCTTTTTTCCGGATGAATTTAAATACGGTCGAGGAACCTTTTTACCGTATGAATTTCAAATCGGTCGAGGAACCTTTTTTCCGGATGAATTTGAATACGGTCCAGGAACCTTTTTTCCGTATGAATTTGAATACGCTCCAGGAACCTTTTCTCCGGATGAATTTAAATACGGTCTAGGAACCTTTTCTCCGGATGAATTTAAATACGGTCGAGGAACCTTTTTTCCGGATGAATTTAAATACGGTCGAGGAACCTTTTTTCCGGATGAATTTGAATACGGTCCAGGAACCTTTTCTCCGGATGAATTTAAATACAGTCGAAGAACCTTTTTTCCGGATGAATTTAAATACGGTCGAGGAACCTTTTTTCCGTATGAATTTCAAATCGGTCGAGGAACCTTTTTTCCGGATGAATTTGAATACGCTCCAGGAACCTTTTCTCCGGATGAATTTAAATACGGTCTAGGAACCTTTTCTCCGGATGAATTTAAATACGGTCGAGGAACCTTTTTTCCGGATGAATTTGAATACGGTCCAGGAACCTTTTCTCCGGATAAATTTAAATACGGTCGAGGAACCTTTTTTCCGTATGAATTTGAATACGCTCCAGGAACCTTTTCTCCGGATGAATTTAAATACGGTCTAGGAACCTTTTCTCCGGATGAATTTAAATACGGTCGAGGAACCTTTTTTCCGGATGAATTTAAATACGGTCGAGGAACCTTTTTTCCGGATGAATTTGAATACGGTCCAGGAACCTTTTCTCCGGATGAATTTGAATACGGTCGAGGAACCTTTTTTCCGGATGAATTTAAATACGGTCGAGGAACCTTTTTTCCGGATATATTTGAATACGCTCCAGGAACCTTTTCTCCGGATGAATTTAAATACGGTCGAGGAACCTTTTTTCCGGATGAATTTAAATACGGTCGAGGAACCTTTTTTCCGTATGAATTTGAATACGGTCCAGGAACCTTTTCTCCGGATAAATTTAAATACGTTCGAGGAACCTTTTTTCCGTATGAATTTAAATACGGTCGAGGAACCTTTTCTCTAGATGAATTTAAATACGGTCGAGGAACCTTTTTTCCGGATGAATTTAAATACGGTCGAGGAACCTTTTTTCCGGATGAATTTGAATACGGTCCAGGAACCTTTTTTCCGGATGAATTTGAATACGGTCAAGGAACCTTTTTTCCGTATGAATTTGAATACGCTCCAGGAACCTTTTCTCCGTATGAATTTAAATACGGTCGAGGAACCTTTTTTCCGTATGAATTTAAATACGGTCGAGGAACCTTTTTTCCGGATGAATTTAAATACGGTCGAGGAACCTTTTTTCCGGATGAATTTAAATACGGTCGAGGAACCTTTTTTCCGGATGAATTTAAATACGGTCGAGGAACCTTTTTTCCGGATGAATTTGAATACGGTCCAGGAACCTTTTCTCCGGATGAATTTAAATACGGTCGAGGAACCTTTTTTCCGTATGAATTTGAATACGCTCCAGGAACCTTTTCTCCGGATGAATTTAAATACGGTCGAGGAACCTTTTTTCCGGATGAATTTAAATACGGTCGAGGAACCTTTTTTCCGGATGAATTTGAATACGGTCCAGGAACCTTTTTTCCGGATGAATTTGAATACGGTCGAGGAACCTTTTTTCCGGATGAATTTGAATACGCTCCAGGAACCTTTTCTCCGGATGAATTTAAATACGGTCGAGGAACCTTTTTTCCGTATCAATTTAAATACGGTCGAGGAACCTTTTTTCCGGATGAATTTAAATACGGTCGAGGAACCTTTTTTCCGGATGAATTTGAATACGTTCGAGGAACCTTTTCTCCGGATGAATTTAAATACGGTCGAGGAACCTTTTTTCCGGATGAATTTAAATACGGTCGAGGAACCTTTTTTCCGGATGAATTTGAATACGGTCCAGGAACCTTTTCTCCGGATGAATTTAAATACGGTCGAGGATCCTTTTTTCCGTATGAATTTAAATACGGTCGAGGAACCTTTTTTTCCGGATGAATTTAAATATGGTCGAGGAACCTTTTTTCCGTATGAATTGGAATACGGTCGAGGAACCTTTTTTCCGGATGAATTTAAATACGGTCGAGGAACCATTTTTCCGGATGAATTTAAATACGGTCGAGGAACCTTTTTTCCGGATGAATTTGAATACGGTCCAGGAACCTTTTCTCCGCATGAATTTAAATACGGTCGAGGATCCTTTTTTCCGTATGAATTTAAATACGGTCGAGGAACCTTTTTTTCCGGATGAATTTAAATACGGTCGAGGAACCTTTTTTCCGTATGAATTTGAATACGGTCGAGGAACCTTTTCTCCGGATGAATTTAAATACGGTCGAGGAACCTTTTTTCCGGATGAATTTAAATACGGTCGAGGAACCATTTTTCCGGATGAAATTAAATACGGTCGAGGAACCTTTTTTCCGGATGAATTTAAATACGGTCGAGGAACCTTTTTTCCGTATGAATTTGAATACGGTCGAGGAACCTTTTTTCCGTATGAATTTGAATACGCTCCAGGAACCTTTTCTCCGGATGAATTTAAATACGGTCGAGGAACCTTTTTTCCGTATGAATTTAAATACGGTCGAGGAACCTTTTTTCCGGATGAATTTAAATACGGTCGAGAAACCTTTTTTCCGGATGAATTTGAATACGGTCGAGGAACCTTTTCTCCGGATGAATTTAAATACGGTCGAGGAACCTTTTTTCCGGATGAATTTAAATACGGTCGAGGAACCTTTTTTCCGGATGAATTTGAATACGGTCCAGGAACCTTTTCTCCGGATGAATTTAAATACGGTCGAGGATCCTTTTTTCCGTATGAATTTAAATACGGTCGAGGAACCTTTTTTTCCGGATGAATTTAAATACGGTCGAGGAACCTTTTTTCCGTATGAATTTGAATACGGTCCAGGAACCTTTTCTCCGGATGAATTTAAATACGGTCGAGGAACCTTTTTTCCGTATGAATTTGAATACGGTCCAGGAACCTTTTCTCCGGATAAATTTAAATTCGGTCGAGGAACCTTTTTTCCGTATGAATTTGAATACGCTCCAGGAACCTTTTCTCCGGATGAATTTAAATACGGTCGAGGAACCTTTTTTCCGGATGAATTTAAATACGGTCGAGGAACCTTTTTTCTGGATGAATTTGAATACGGTCCAGGAACCTTTTCTCCGGATGAATTTAAATACAGTCGAGGAACCTTTTTTCCGTATGAATTTGAATACGCTCAAGGAACCTTTTCTCCGGATGAATTTAAATACGGTCGAGGAACCTTTTTTCCGTATGAATTTAAAATCGGTCGGGGAACCTTTTTTCCGGATGAATTTGAATACGGTCCAGGAACCTTTTCTCCGGATGAATTTAAATACGGTCGAGGAACCTTTTTTCCGTATGAATTTGAATACGGTCCAGGAACCTTTTCTCCGGATAAATTTAAATACGGTCGAGGAACCTTTTTTCCGTATGAATTTGAATACGCTCCAGGAACCTTTTCTCCGGATGAATTTAAATACGGTCGAGGAACCTTTTTTCCGTATGAATTTAAATAAGGTCGAGGAACCTTTTTTCCGTATGAATTTGAATACGGTCCAGGAACCTTTTCTCCGGATGAATTTGAATACGGTCGAGGAACCTTTTTTCCGTATGAATTTAAATACGGTCGAGGAACCTTTTTTCCGTATGAATTTGAATACGGTCCAGAAACCTTTTCTCCGGATGAATTTGAATACGGTCGAGGAACCTTTTTTCCGTATGAATTTAAATACGGTCCAGGAACCTTTTTTCCGGATGAATTTGAATACGGTCCAGGAACCTTTTCTCCGGATGAATTTAAATACGGTCGAGGAACCTTTTTTCCGGGTGAATTTAAATACGGTCGAGGAACCTTTTTTCCGGATGAATTTGAATACGCTCCAGGAACCTTTTCTCCGGATGAATTTAAATACGGTCTAGGAACCTTTTCTCCGGATGAATTTAAATACGGTCGAGGAACCTTTTTTCCGGATGAATTTAAATACGGTCGAGGAACCTTTTTTCCGTATGAATTTCAAATCGGTCGAGGAACCTTTTTTCCGGATGAATTTGAATACGGTCCAGGAACCTTTTTTCCGTATGAATTTGAATACGCTCCAGGAACCTTTTCTCCGGATGAATTTAAATACAGTCTAGGAACCTTTTCTCCGGATGAATTTAAATACGGTCGAGGAACCTTTTTTCCGGATGAATTTAAATACGGTCGAGGAACCTTTTTTCCGGATGAATTTGAATACGGTCCAGGAACCTTTTCTCCGGATGAATTTAAATACAGTCGAAGAACCTTTTTTCCGGATGAATTTGAATACGGTCTAGGAACCTTTTCTCCGGATGAATTTAAATACGGTCGAGGAACCTTTTTTCCGGATGAATTTAAATACGGTCGAGGAACCTTTTTTCCGGATGAATTTGAATACGGTCCAGGAACCTTTTCTCCGGATAAATTTAAATACGGTCGAGGAACCTTTTTTCCGTATGAATTTGAATACGCTCCAGGATCCTTTTCTCCGGATGAATTTAAATACGGTCTAGGAACCTTTTCTCCGGATGAATTTAAATACGGTCGAGGAACCTTTTTTCCGGATGAATTTAAATACGGTCGAGGAACCTTTTTTCCGGATGAATTTGAATACGGTCCAGGAACCTTTTCTCCGGATGAATTTGAGTACGGTCGAGGAACCTTTTTTCCGGATGAATTTAAATACGGTCGAGGAACCTTTTCTCCGGATGAATTTAAATACGGTCGAGGAACCTTTTCTCCGGATGAATGTAAATACGGTCGAGGAACCTTTTCTCCGGATGAATTTAAATACGGTCGAGGAACCTTTTTTCCGGATGAATTTAAATACGGTCGAGGAACCTTTTTTCCGTATGAATTTCAAATCGGTCGAGGAACCTTTTTTCCGGATGAATTTGAATACGGTCCAGGAACCTTTTTTCCGTATGAATTTGAATACGCTCCAGGAACCTTTTCTCCGGATGAATTTAAATACGGTCTAGGAACCTTTTCTCCGGATGAATTTAAATACGGTCGAGGAACCTTTTTTCCGGATGAATTTAAATACGGTCGAGGAACCTTTTTTCCGGATGAATTTGAATACGGTCCAGGAACCTTTTCTCCAGATGAATTTAAATACAGTCGAAGAACCTTTTTTCCGGATGAATTTAAATACGGTCGAGGAACCTTTTTTCCGTATGAATTTCAAATCGGTCGAGGAACCTTTTTTCCGGATGAATTTGAATACGCTCCAGGAACCTTTTCTCCGGATGAATTTAAATACGGTCTAGGAACCTTTTCTCCGGATGAATTTAAATACGGTCGAGGAACCTTTTTTCCGGATGAATTTGAATACGGTCCAGGAACCTTTTCTCCGGATAAATTTAAATACGGTCGAGGAACCTTTTTTCCGTATGAATTTGAATACGCTCCAGGAACCTTTTCTCCGGATGAATTTAAATACGGTCTAGGAACCTTTTCTCCGGATGAATTTAAATACGGTCGAGGAACCTTTTTTCCGGATGAATTTAAATACGGTCGAGGAACCTTTTTTCCGGATGAATTTGAATACGGTCCAGGAACCTTTTCTCCGGATGAATTTGAATACGGTCGAGGAACCTTTTTTCCGGATGAATTTAAATACGGTCGAGGAACCTTTTTTCCGGATGAATTTGAATACGCTCCAGGAACCTTTTCTCCGGATGAATTTAAATACGGTCGAGGAACCTCTTTTCCGGATGAATTTAAATACGGTCGAGGAACCTTTTTTCCGTATGAATTTCAAATCGGTCGAGGAACCTTTTTTCCGGATGAATTTGAATACGCTCCAGGAACCTTTTCTCCGGATGAATTTAAATACGGTCTAGGAACCTTTTCTCCGGATGAATTTAAATACGGTCGAGGAACCTTTTTTCCGGATGAATTTGAATACGGTCCAGGAACCTTTTCTCCGGATAAATTTAAATACGGTCGAGGAACCTTTTTTCCGTATGAATTTGAATACGCTCCAGGAACCTTTTCTCCGGATGAATTTAAATACGGTCTACGAACCTTTTCTCCGGATGAATTTAAATACGGTCGAGGAACCTTTTTTCCGGATGAATTTAAATACGGTCGAGGAACCTTTTTTCCGGATGAATTTGAATACGGTCCAGGAACCTTTTCTCCGGATGAATTTAAATACGGTCTAGGAACCTTTTCTCCGGATGAATTTAAATACGGTCGAGGAACCTTTTTTCCGGATGAATTTGAATACGGTCCAGGAACCTTTTCTCCGGATAAATTTAAATACGGTCGAGGAACCTTTTTTCCGTATGAATTTGAATACGCTCCAGGAACCTTTTCTCCGGATGAATTTAAATACGGTCTAGGAACCTTTTCTCCGGATGAATTTAAATACGGTCGAGGAACCTTTTTTCCGGATGAATTTAAATACGGTCGAGGAACCTTTTTTCCGGATGAATTTGAATACGGTCCAGGAACCTTTTCTCCGGATGAATTTGAATACGGTCGAGGAACCTTTTTTCCGGATGAATTTAAATACGGTCGAGGAACCTTTTTTCCGGATGAATTTGAATACGCTCCAGGAACCTTTTCTCCGGATGAATTTAAATACGGTCGAGGAACCTTTTTTCCGGATGAATTTAAATACGGTCGAGGAACCTTTTTTCCGTATGAATTTCAAATCGGTCGAGGAACCTTTTTTCCGGATGAATTTGAATACACTCCAGGAACCTTTTCTCCGGATGAATTTAAATACGGTCTAGGAACCTTTTCTCCGGATGAATTTAAATACGGTCGAGGAACCTTTTTTCCGGATGAATTTGAATACGGTCCAGGAACCTTTTCTCCGGATAAATTTAAATACGGTCGAGGAACCTTTTTTCCGTATGAATTTGAATACGCTCCAGGAACCTTTTCTCCGGATGAATTTAAATACGGTCTAGGAACCTTTTCTCCGGATGAATTTAAATACGGTCGAGGAACCTTTTTTCCGGATGAATTTAAATACGGTCGAGGAACCTTTTTTCCGGATGAATTTGAATACGGTCCAGGAACCTTTTCTCCGGATGAATTTGAATACGGTCGAGGAACCTTTTTTCCGGATGAATTTAAATACGGTCGAGGAACCTTTTTTCCGGATGAATTTGAATACGCTCCAGGAACCTTTTCTCCGGATGAATTTAAATACGGTCGAGGAACCTTTTTTCCGGATGAATTTAAATACGGTCGAGGAACCTTTTTTCCGTATGAATTTCAAATCGGTCGAGGAACCTTTTTTCCGGATGAATTTGAATACGCTCCAGGAACCTTTTCTCCGGATGAATTTAAATACGGTCTAGGAACCTTTTCTCCGGATGAATTTAAATACGGTCGAGGAACCTTTTTTCCGTATGAATTTGAATACGGTCCAGGAACCTTTTCTCCGGATAAATTTAAATACGGTCGAGGAACCTTTTTTCCGTATGAATTTGAATACGCTCCAGGAACCTTTTCTCCGGATGAATTTAAATACGGTCTAGGAACCTTTTCTCCGGATGAATTTAAATACGGTCGAGGAACCTTTTTTCCGGATGAATTTAAATACGGTCGAGGAACCTTTTTTCCGGATGAATTTGAATACGGTCCAGGAACCTTTTCTCCGGATAAATTTAAATACGGTCGAGGAACCTTTTTTCCGTATGAATTTGAATACGCTCCAGGAACCTTTTCTCCGGATGAATTTAAATACGGTCTAGGAACCTTTTCTCCGGATTAATTTAAATACGGTCGAGGAACCTTTTTTCCGGATGAATTTAAATACGGTCGAGGAACCTTTTTTCCGGATGAATTTGAATACGGTCCAGGAACCTTTTCTCCGGATGAATTTGAATACGGTCGAGGAACCTTTTTTCCGGATGAATTTAAATACGGTCGAGGAACCTTTTCTCCGGATGAATTTAAATACGGTCCAGGAACCTTTTCTCCGGATAAATTTAAATACGGTCGAGGAACCTTTTTCCCGTATGAATTTGAATACGGTCGAGGAACCTTTTTTCCGTATGAATTTCAAATCGGTCGAGGAACCTTTTTTCCGGATGAATTTGAATACGGTCCAGGAACCTTTTTTCCGTATGAATTTGAATACGCTCCAGGAACCTTTTCTCCGGATGAATTTAAATACGGTCGAGGAACCTTTTCTCCGGATGAATGTAAATACGGTCGAGGAACCTTTTCTCCGGATGAATTTAAATACGGTCGAGGAACCTTTTTTCCGGATGAATTTAAATACGGTCGAGGAACCTTTTTTCCGTATGAATTTCAAATCGGTCGAGGAACCTTTTTTCCGGATGAATTTGAATACGGTCCAGGAACCTTTTTTCCGTATGAATTTGAATACGCTCCAGGAACCTTTTCTCCGGATGAATTTAAATACGGTCTAGGAACCTTTTCTCCGGATGAATTTAAATACGGTCGAGGAACCTTTTTTCCGGATGAATTTAAATACGGTCGAGGAACCTTTTTTCCGGATGAATTTGAATACGGTCCAGGAACCTTTTCTCCAGATGAATTTAAATACAGTCGAAGAACCTTTTTTCCGGATGAATTTAAATACGGTCGAGGAACCTTTTTTCCGTATGAATTTCAAATCGGTCGAGGAACCTTTTTTCCGGATGAATTTGAATACGCTCCAGGAACCTTTTCTCCGGATGAATTTAAATACGGTCTAGGAACCTTTTCTCCGGATGAATTTAAATACGGTCGAGGAACCTTTTTTCCGGATGAATTTGAATACGGTCCAGGAACCTTTTGTCCGGATAAATTTAAATACGGTCGAGGAACCTTTTTTCCGTATGAATTTGAATACGCTCCAGGAACCTTTTCTCCGGATGAATTTAAATACGGTCTAGGAACCTTTTCTCCGGATGAATTTAAATACGGTCGAGGAACCTTTTTTCCGGATGAATTTAAATACGGTCGAGGAACCTTTTTTCCGGATGAATTTGAATACGGTCCAGGAACCTTTTCTCCGGATGAATTTGAATACGGTCGAGGAACCTTTTTTCCGGATGAATTTAAATACGGTCGAGGAACCTTTTTTCCGGATGAATTTGAATACGCTCCAGGAACCTTTTCTCCGGATGAATTTAAATACGGTCGAGGAACCTCTTTTCCGGATGAATTTAAATACGGTCGAGGAACCTTTTTTCCGTATGAATTTCAAATCGGTCGAGGAACCTTTTTTCCGGATGAATTTGAATACGCTCCAGGAACCTTTTCTCCGGATGAATTTAAATACGGTCTAGGAACCTTTTCTCCGGATGAATTTAAATACGGTCGAGGAACCTTTTTTCCGGATGAATTTGAATACGGTCCAGGAACCTTTTCTCCGGATAAATTTAAATACGGTCGAGGAACCTTTTTTCCGTATGAATTTGAATACGCTCCAGGAACCTGTTCTCCGGATGAATTTAAATACGGTCTACGAACCTTTTCTCCGGATGAATTTAAATACGGTCGAGGAACCTTTTTTCCGGATGAATTTAAATACGGTCGAGGAACCTTTTTTCCGGATGAATTTGAATACGGTCCAGGAACCTTTTCTCCGGATGAATTTGAATACGGTCGAGGAACCTTTTTTCCGGATGAATTTAAATACGGTCGAGGAACCTTTTTTCCGGATGAATTTGAATACGCTCCAGGAACCTTTTCTCCGGATGAATTTAAATACGGTCGAGGAACCTTTTTTCCGGATGAATTTAAATACGGTCGAGGAACCTTTTTTCCGTTTGAATTTCAAATCGGTCGAGGAACCTTTTTTCCGGATGAATTTGAATACGCTCCAGGAACCTTTTCTCCGGATGAATTTAAATACGGTCTAGGAACCTTTTCTCCGGATGAATTTAAATACGGTCGAGGAACCTTTTTTCCGGATGAATTTGAATACGGTCCAGGAACCTTTTCTCCGGATAAATTTAAATACGGTCGAGGAACCTTTTTTCCGTATGAATTTGAATACGCTCCAGGAACCTTTTCTCCGGATGAATTTAAATACGGTCTAGGAACCTTTTCTCCGGATGAATTTAAATACGGTCGAGGAACCTTTTTTCCGGATGAATTTGAATACGGTCCAGGAACCTTTTCTCCGGATGAATTTGAATACGGTCGAGGAACCTTTTTTCCGGATGAATTTAAATACGGTCGAGGAACCTTTTTTCCGGATGAATTTGAATACGCTCCAGGAACCTTTTCTCCGGATGAATTTAAATACGGTCGAGGAACCTTTTTTCCGGATGAATTTAAATACGGTCGAGGAACCTTTTTTTCCGTATGAATTTCAAATCGGTCGAGGAACCTTTTTTCCGGATGAATTTGAATACACTCCAGGAACCTTTTCTCCGGATGAATTTAAATACGGTCTAGGAACCTTTTCTCCGGATGAATTTAAATACGGTCGAGGAACCTTTTTTCCGGATGAATTTGAATACGGTCCAGGAACCTTTTCTCCGGATAAATTTAAATACGGTCGAGGAACCTTTTTTCCGTATGAATTTGAATACGCTCCAGGAACCTTTTCTCCGGATGAATTTAAATACGGTCTAGGAACCTTTTCTCCGGATGAATTTAAATACGGTCGAGGAACCTTTTTTCCGGATGAATTTAAATACGGTCGAGGAACCTTTTTTCCGGATGAATTTGAATACGGTCCAGGAACCTTTTCTCCGGATGAATTTGAATACGGTCGAGGAACCTTTTTTCCGGATGAATTTAAATACGGTCGAGGAACCTTTTTTCCGGATGAATTTGAATACGCTCCAGGAACCTTTTCTCCGGATGAATTTAAATACGGTCGAGGAACCTCTTTTCCGGATGAATTTAAATACGGTCGAGGAACCTTTTTTCCGTATGAATTTCAAATCGGTCGAGGAACCTTTTTTCCGGATGAATTTGAATACGCTCCAGGAACCTTTTCTCCGGATGAATTTAAATACGGTCTAGGAACCTTTTCTCCGGATGAATTTAAATACGGTCGAGGAACCTTTTTTCCGTATGAATTTGAATACGGTCCAGGAACCTTTTCTCCGGATAAATTTAAATACGGTCGAGGAACCTTTTTTCCGTATGAATTTGAATACGCTCCAGGAACCTTTTCTCCGGATGAATTTAAATACGGTCTAGGAACCTTTTCTCCGGATGAATTTAAATACGGTCGAGGAACCTTTTTTCCGGATGAATTTAAATACGGTCGAGGAACCTTTTTTCCGGATGAATTTGAATACGGTCCAGGAACCTTTTCTCCGGATAAATTTAAATACGGTCGAGGAACCTTTTTTCCGTATGAATTTGAATACGCTCCAGGAACCTTTTCTCCGGATGAATTTAAATACGGTCTAGGAACCTTTTCTCCGGATTAATTTAAATACGGTCGAGGAACCTTTTTTCCGGATCAATTTAAATACGGTCGAGGAACCTTTTTTCCGGATGAATTTGAATACGGTCCAGGAACCTTTTCTCCGGATGAATTTGAATACGGTCGAGGAACCTTTTTTCCGGATGAATTTAAATACGGTCGAGGAACCTTTTCTCCGGATGAATTTAAATACGGTCCAGGAACCTTTTCTCCGGATAAATTTAAATACGGTCGAGGAACCTTTTTTCCGTATGAATTTGAATACGCTCCAGGAACCTTTTCTCCGGATGAATTTAAATACGGTCTAGGAACCTTTTCTCCGGATGAATTTAAATACGGTCGAGGAACCTTTTTTCCGGATGAATTTGAATACGGTCCAGGAACCTTTTCTCCGGATGAATTTAAATACGGTCTAGGAACCTTTTCTCCGGATGAATTTAAATACGGTCGAGGAACCTTTTTTCCGGATGAATTTGAATACGCTCCAGGAACCTTTTCTCCGGATGAATTTAAATACGGTCTAGGAACCTTTTCTCTGGATGAATTTAAATACGGTCTAGGAACCTTTTCTCCGGATGAATTTAAATACGGTCGATAAACCTTTTTTCCGTATGAATTTGAATACGCTCCAGGAACCTTTTCTCCGGATGAATTTAAATACGGTCTAGGAACCTTTTTTCCGGATGAATTTGAATACGGTCCAGGAACCTTTTCTCCGGATGAATTTAAATACGGTCTAGGAACCTTTTCTCCGGATGAATTTAAATACGGTCGAGGAACCTTTTTTCCGGATGAATTTGAATACGCTCCAGGAACCTTTTCTCCGGATGAATTTAAATACGGTCTAGGAACCTTTTCTCTGGATGAATTTAAATACGGTCTAGGAACCTTTTCTCCGGATGAATTTAAATACGGTCGAGGAACCTTTTTTCCGTATGAATTTGAATACGCTCCAGGAACCTTTTCTCCGGATAAATTTAAATACGGTCGAGGAACCTTTTTTCCGTATGAATTTGAATACGCTCCAGGAACCTTTTCTCCGGATGAATTTAAATACGGTCTAGGAACCTTTTTTCCGGATGAATTTAAATACGGTCGAGGAACCTTTTCTCCGGATGAATTTAAATACGGTCGAGGAACCTTTTCTCCGGATGAATTTGAATACGGTCCAGGAACCTTTTCTCCGGATGAATTTGAATACGGTCGAGGAACCTTTTTTCCGGATGAATTTGAATACGGTCCAGGAACCTTTTCTCCGGATGAATTTAAATACGGTCGAGGAACCTTTTTTCAATGAAACAATACGCAACTTGGACCGCATTGAAATTATGCGAGAAAAGAGGTTCCGGTCCTGCAACGGAACCCATTAGAATTTATGAGTTTCTGGACCTTCAACAACCTTGCTTCGATCTATTCAGGAGAGCTCCCTGGCATCCTTCCACCTTTAATTCTCATTTGCACGCCACTGGATACGTTCAACATAATCAGACGCGTCTGAAAGTCTAGTGTTCATTTCCAAGATCCTTAAGTTTGAATGGAGCCTGGCCTCAAGTGGGGAAAGTGCAGACGAACTTGCGCAATTGGGAATTCAAGCGTCCAGCATCTTTATTGACTACCTCGCTTAATTATAAAGAACCAACCTTTAACAGCGTCAAATTGCAACTTCGAAACCAGAGCGGAAGAAGCATCGAAGGAAGCAACACGGATGAAGACTTGGTTGGGGAGAAAGGTGAAAGTTTTCAACATTTATTGGGGACAATTTTCAAGGCCGTCTCATGTCGAAGACCAATTGCAGGAGCTGGATTATGTAACGGATCGGCCGAACGCATATATCGGAGTGGGTTGTGTAAGGTACGTGGGCATTTTTTGAGCTGACCGCATTCGTGTTAAATGACTGGAACTGTGTGCAGTGATGAACGTGGTGCTCCTGCTATGTTGGCCTCTGGTGCTTCTGCTCGCTGGTCCTAGCACCGCTTCCAACTACACCCTGGATGACATTCTGTCCGTCTACGACCCTTATGTGCTCGTGCCGGTATGGGCCACCAAGAGGACAGAAGTGTCCACCGACTGTTTCGTCTCTATGGAGAGGTTCTTGCATGGCCTCAGGACGGATGAGCTATGGGCTCTGAAAAGTTAGTATTACTAAATGTACTTAACGTATGGTATATTGGGAAATGAGGTGGGCTGTCAATTGGTGTTTTACTTTAGGTGTTTTCAAGGGCGGAGAAGAAACTATTTCAGGTAGTTCTGCTTTCGTTGGTTCTGATTCTTTTTCTTTTCCTTCCCTCCTCCGCCTCTATCTCTGTCCCTTTCTCCCTCTATCTCCTTACCTTTCTGTTTCACTCATTCTCTCTCTCTTTCTCCCTCTATCTCGTCACCTTTCAGTTTCACTCATTCTCTCTCTCTTTCCCCTCTATCTCCTCACCTTTCTGTTTCACTCATTCTCTCTCTCTTTCCCCTCTATCTCCTCACCTTTCTGTTTCACTCATTCTCTCTCTTTCTCCCTCTATCTCCTCATCTTTCTGTTTCACTCATTCTCTCTCTCTTTCTCCCTCTATCTCGTCACCTTTCAGTTTCACTCATTCTCTCTCTCTTTCCCCTCTATCTCCTCACCTTTCTGTTTCACTCATTATCTCTCTCTTTCCCCTCTATCTCCTCACCTTTCTGTTTCACTCATTCTCTCTCTCTTTCTCCCTCTCGATCTGTCACTCTCCCTCTGTCTCGTTATCCCTCTATGTCCTCAACTTTCTGATTCACTTTCTCTTTCTCCCTGTTTTCTCTTTCACTTCCTTTCTCCATCTCTTCCACTTTCTATTTCTCTCTCTCTGTATCTGTTTCTTTCTCACTCTCTTATCTATTTCTCTCTATTCCACTTCCTCTAACTCTCTTTCTTTCTCTTTACTTTTCTCTATTAATTTATCTCTTCTTCCTACGTCAACCATTTTAGGTCACCATCTTATCTCTTGTGTCAATAACGACCAGTAGCCAGAAAAACATGAGTGGGATGCAAAGAGGGTTAGGGAATATTTCTGGAAGGAGCCACATACATTATAATCTACTCTTAAATACATAAGTGGCTTCTTAGAGCTTTACGCTGACCACTCGGCCACAGAGTCCGACGCTCTCTGAATTTTCTTTCCCTGTCTCTTTCTTTCTTCTTCCTCGTTTTCTCCCTTTCTCCCTTAGTATAGTCTCTCTGGCTTTCTTTTCTCTTTCTCGTATTCTTTTCCTTTGTCTCTCTCTGTCTCTTTTTCTGTGTGTTTCTTTTCTGTGCATTCCTCCTTTCCTTTTCGTCTCTTTTTCTTTCTTCGCATATTGCCTCCGTTTTAATTTGATTGTCTCCATCTCTCTTCCTGTCTGTGTGTTTTAGGCCTCGTATCTAGCTCTATTATTACGATTAACGATGAACTTAAAATTCTGAAAATATCTTACGTATTTAAGCTGTTTGGGCGGGCTAAGAGACGTCCCTGAAGTAGGCCTGACTTTAAATTGAGGGTCAAGAGAATGACGAGTTTCTTATATTTTAAATTTATATTCAAGGGGGTTTTACATCAATAATATGATAAGTACACAAGGAAAGGTGAATGTCGTGTACTTTCTTGCTAGTTACTGCTATGCTGATTGAAGTGTCAGGGTCATTGATGGCAACATTCATCTAAATCCGCCCATGAGTATTCACAAATGAGGAACAATGCACATGAAGAAGTGTAAGATTGCATTTACGACAATTGTTTACCGACCCGATATTGGTGCATAAGCAACAATGGAGGACTGAGGTGACTTTGTAGGCAGGTGAATTTAAATTAAGTTTTAAATTCTGAGCTCTCTATGTAAGTTTTAGAATTTTATGTACAGAAATCTATATACGTACATACGCAAAATATAATCGGAAGAATCCTCAAATTCTTAAGAGTGATAGTTTAAGTCCATTTTATGCACAGATAGGCTAAGCGGGACTCGACCTACAGTTTAAAGTGACATCCGATCTACTACATGTCACCCACGACACTTTAATTACAAGGCGACAACGTTACCACTACGCAATCGACGAGGCTGGAACTCTCGGATTGAAAAATGTTTCTGTCTGCAAAAGTCAGAGTTAAGAATGATATGCACTAAAAAATCAAGCATGATAACATGCGCTTTTTATGTATTACAATATTGTAACACCCTGATACACTAATAAACTCTACCGAAGTCGAAAACATTACTTATAAAATGTAACTAACTAACTAACTCTCTAGCCTTCTTAAACCCGAAGGTGCATGGCTACAGCAACATAGGCCTTCCATCTGTCCCTATCCTGACCAAGATCTAAATACTCTTTTCCATCCCTACCGATTTCCTTTAGGTCCATCTCAACGTTATCCCTCCATCTTCGTCTTTGTTTTCCTACTGGTCTCTTACCATCAGGTTTCCCAACAAGAATCCTGTAAACTCTTCTTTCCTCTCCCATTTGTGCCACATGGCATGCCCACCTAAGTCTTCTTGATTTAATTATTCTAATAATATCTGGACATGAATAGAAATTATGTAGTTCTAAGTTATGTAACCTTCTCCACTCACCTGTCTCCTCATCCTTTTAGGTCCAAATATTTTCTTAAGGATATTATTTTCAAATACTCTCAATTTATGTTCCTCTTTCAATGTAAGGGACCAAGTTTCGCAAGTTTTTTTGAGAAAAGTTCCTATATCCCTCAATTTCAAATTGGTTTAAAATATCTCTTGAATTACACCCGCCGCTTGTTATCTTTAGGTAAGTCTATTTATATTTGGTTATCCTAGTATTTCTTTACTCCCCTAAAAGCCTCCCCGATGGCGTAGTGGTATCATTGTTGTCTTGCAATCAAGGGGTCCCGGGTTCGATACCCGATAAAGGCATGTAGCAGTCCCGATTAGCCTATCTGTGCAAAAAATGGACTTAAAACAACAACAACAACAATTCCCCTAAAGAAATTACGGTTTAGGCACTGTCGTGTCCGTTCGTCTGTCTGTCTGTTCGTTCTTCCGTTCGTGTTAACCATAGTTATCTCGGAAACTACCAGACCTGAGAAGACAAAAGTTTCTTGAACTGATAAACCTGCAAAATATCTCAATGCAAGAAAAACAAACTCTATCACCCCATAGGTCTGGCAGTGACAGGCAATAATTAATCAAAAGTGAGCTTTCGATATCTCGAAAGCTATCAAATAGGGGGCCAATACGCCCAAATATATTAACTACAGCATTTACTGTAACTTTAAAGCTTTTGAGATTAAATTTGTACAGAACATTGGTTTTCTCTTACATTCGAGCGAAATCCGTCAAGGCATTTCAGGTTGGGAAAATATAAGAAAGTCTAGGTTTATTTCTATAGATTAAGACACGACAATCTCGGAAGTCTTAGGGGATGACTCCGGTTCTCATTTTCCAATAACAGATATCTAACATAGTGTGTAGTTAGTTTAGGAGGGACGGAAAGTCGAAATGCTGGCAAGTCACCAAATTTTGTAACCACGAAAACTGCAGTACATATAAAGGTTTAAAACTGAAATTCTTGCAGCTATAACTAGATACGCTGGTGTTGCACTTGAGCCAAAGTATTTCAAGGTGGGGAATGAAAAATAAATTTTTCGTGGGTTGCAGATGCTACAAATTCTGTTTATATTTTCAAATCTCTCTCACTAGACCTCATCATGTTCGGACGAAAAAATCAAACGAAAACTTAGAATAATAGAATCTGTGTAGTTACTCAGAAACTAATATATATATATATATATATATATATATATATATATATATATATATGTAACATTTTATAGATTGACAATCTATGTCATCAAAAAATGACAAAGATAGAGATAGTGACCTATCCGCAAAAGTACAAATATATTTTGTTGGGAATATGGCGGTAAGTTACTAGCTAAGTAAAAAAGCGATCTCGGTCTGTTTAGCGTTTCCTGGGTTTATGTTTAAGTTCACTTTATGCACAGATAGGATAATCGGAACTGGATTACAGTTTAAAGTGGAATCCGAATCATTATGTATCTCCACCGGAAATCTAACCGAGGATCCCTTGGTTAATAGTCAACGACGCGAACTACTTAGAAAAGTACACACTAAGTTAAAATTTTGTGTAATGAAATCGAATTCAAATGCTATTTTTTCAGACAAACACACGCACACATACACCCCCCCCCCCACACACACACACACACATATATATATATATATATATATATATATATATATATATATAAATTCTCATTACAAGTTCGTTAAGAATTCTATGACCAATAGGGGCTTCCCCGATGGCGCAGTGGTAGCGCCATTGCCTTGTAATCAAGGGGTACCGGGTTCGGTACCCGGTGGAGGCACATAGTGGTTAAACTGTATGTCCAGTCCCGATTAGCCTTACTGTGCATAAAGTGGACTCAAAACACCAAATCAAACCAAATCTATGGCCAATAAAGCGGAGCATATGCCAATGTTTTGATAAATACCCAGTGAGCATATCGTGGTAGTGAATGCAGCTCCAACAAATGTGGATATTTATGATCTTAGATATATACATTGCTTTTAGTTTTAATATAGATATATTATCTCAGGTGTCGTTGTCAATAGGGGATGGAGTTGTCCATGTAAGATATGGTGGGTGCAAAAAGCCGAAGTGCTGATGCACAGAATTTTAATTTCAACCAGCCAATCAATTTTTGAAAAATTGAAGCCACCAAATTTTTAATATGGTTTAGGCAATGATAAATATATTTTACAAATAAAATAAATTATGTAACACAAGTCTAAAAAAAGGTACGTGAGTAGGGAAAAATAAATACAAGATAACTAACAATATGTATATTATGTTATTTCTAAAGCGTAGAAGCTAAATTCTTCACATGTAAAATGAACATATTACGCAATACATGCCACTACATGTTAAATAACAACATAAACTGAATAATACGATGCTTAACAAATTCGTCAGGAATTTGTTACATAATTAAGAACAGTCCTTTGTTACGAAACGTGCTGCTCGGCTCCCAATTGTTAAAAACCAAAGAATTTTTAACACTCTAATTTGAGGCTATCATGAAGCCCAATTGGCGGGCAGAAGTTACGTACGGCAATGTGTCGACGTGTGTGATAATGTTGAAAGGGTAATGACATGATGGGATTGGGTGTAAATGTTTGGAGTCACGCACTTTTGAAAACCCTGACTTTCAAATTCAATATACACGTCGAGTAATGGCTCTATTGGCGGTGATATCTAACAGATGTTGCGAGGCGTCAAAAACTTGTTCTCGGCTATGATGCCTGCGGCAAGGAGCCATACCTACGCTGGGGCTCTAAAGTTGGATAACAGAGAATATTCACGCACGAGAAGAGAAACTAGGTTTCGTTATGATTGAATGGCTTCCAGCTCCTGCTTTTTCTTGTAATTTTCCACCTGTTACAAAGAAAGCGCGATCCAGCATTTCAAAACAGTGTGTCTTGTCTAATCGTGGTTTGGGTTTGTATTTTATGTCAGTTATATGAAAAGACAAACTAATCGGGATTGGGCCTATAGTTCAAAGTTTGATCCGAACCACGATGTGCCTCCATCGGGTATCGAGCTCGGAAACTATAAGGCGTCTACGTTACTATACCATCCGTGAGACTTTAATCGTGGTTATGCATCTTTCTTCTTCTTCTTATTATTATTATACTTTTCCTTAATTCGAAGTGAAATCTTTAAGAATGTAATGGTGTTGGTTAAAGAGAAGGCGACAAGAGAGGAAATCACATTGAAATTTGAATTCTAGTGTTGCCCACGAGACGAGACTTTGGCCTGTCTCGTCTCGTGGAAGTCTCGTGTAAATGCTGTCTCGTCTCGAAAATATTATATTGTCTCGGGGCACATGGTCAATCTCGTCTCGTCTCGAATTTTTAAAAGCCTGTCCCGTCTCGTCCCGTGGACAACACTATTGAATTCATTTCAACATAAGTGATACATACATCACTTGAAGAAAAAAACCCAGCATGTTAACATCTGCTTATGGTCGCTAGTGCAAAGTTCCCGAAAATTCTGGACAACTCCGGAAAAAGCTGAAAGTAATTCAATATTTCGGAAAAAAATACCTTCTACGAGAAATTGTAAACTCTTGTTTGTGCCTTCTCGAACCGTCAAAGGGGTCCCGGGTTCGATACCCGCTGGAAACTCATAGTGGTTCGGATCTCACTTTAAACTGTAGGTTCAGTCCAGATTAGCCTTACTGTGCATAAAGTGGACTTAAAACACAAACTCAATCAATCAATCGAACCGTCCAACATTGAAGAACCCAATTCGAAATACTGTACCAGGGTAAAATTAACTTAGTGCGTCAGGGGAGGTGGTATTTCCTCGGGAAGAATCACATTTCCTGTACACCTAAATACCATAGGAAAATTGATATATGGGTTAAAAGTTTGTTTTGTTTACTGGTAGGGTGGTAAGTGGGGCGTAGTGGCTAACTGGGATGGCGTCTGCCCTCTGCGCCGCTGTCCAGCACTGCCATCACTTTGTTTACATCTCTCCTTATTTGTACGTACCAGTGTCGACTTCACAATAAGAACTGCTGAACCACTAAATTACTTACGAGAGAATTTTGTCAATTGAAATGTACTTACTTTGCATTTCAAAGAAAATGTAATGGCAAAGTTCCTAACCACAATCTGTATTTAGCGTCGTTTTTCTGCTTATTTTGGCTTATCGAGTCGATAATGATGAGTGACGATTAGGTTAAATTGATGAAGATACTCTCACGAAGAACACCCGTGTTCAGATCGGAAATCGAACCTGGAAACTGTATCCGCCACTTAAGTAACTCCTTATTCCCTACATGCTGAATTCTATCTCGCTTTCATTCCGAAGTGACAAGCGGCACATGCCACTTGGGAGCGAACCAATATCAACAGCTAAGTTGATATTAGCAACATGGCAGGCCGCACAAGCCTTGGTTGAATTGGTGAAACACTAAAGTGACGTGATGAGTGTCGTTTGTCTCTTTGGAGTGAAATCTTTCCTAGGCTTACCACATTGTTCCCATTTAAACTGGACTTTGCAGACGTCAATGGTCTGAAGAAAGTCCTTGTGTGCAGGGATTTGACCAGCATGTTGCAGACTCTGGAATCGCCGAATTCCAGGCAAACGCATCTTTCGACGGCTCGTGTCCTTACCTGCCAATGCTGATGTCCGCTTCTGTTTGGGTCCCTAACCACGTGGCTATACAGGGGACCGAAGCAGCCGATGCTGCCGCCAAGTCTCGTCCACCTGCTGCCAGCTTGCGACCTGCACAATGCGTTTCGTTGATGCCTTCATGACACTTGGCAGGAAGATTGGTATAAGGTAACGGGGAACGAGCTTCACGCTATTAAGCCCATCGTAGGTGCATGGCGTTCCTCGTCTCGTCTCTCTCGTCGAGAGAAGTAGTTCTTCTTACCCGACTTCGTATTGGACACAGCCGTCTGACACATGGTCACTTACAAGGGCTGGACCCTCCGATGTGTCGTGCTTGTAATGTTGTTTTAAGTGTTCAGCATATTCTTGTTGAATGGACATATTATTGCTTTCCTTCGACAGACCGTCAATTTTCCCACCCGTTTGTCACCCCTGTTGAGCGATGACAACGTTGTTTTATCACGTGTTTTTATTGTTTTGAGAAGAGCTGATGGAAACTTTTAGTACCTTCTGACTTTTTTATGTGTTGTGTTTGTCTTCTGCAGGTCCCTTTACAACCTTGCACTTTCAATTTCTCCCAAGGGCCATTTTACATAATTTGTTTTAATTTCTTTAAAGTCAGAATGTTAGGTAAGGGGACATTTCCCCGCGTACATTGAAGAGTGCAAAATGGCCTCAAGTGGCGACGCACCCAAAAATTTTAATTAATTTATCCATTCATTCATTCAAGCTGCATGACTTGAAGTTCAAACAGTGTTGCCACCACTAGAGAAACATTCTGTTTTATGTTTATAGCTGTAACTATAATGTATGCATGCAATGATTTCAAGGCGTACACTACGAACTGATTTGCCATGTAGCATTACACCTCGTGGTCATAATTATTTAAAACACATTGATATTACACCTTTACATTACTTGAAATACATTATCTTTAATGAAATTATGTTTTAAGGAGGACGGAGGGTTTATCAACAATTCTAAATTCTATTCTAATAAAAAATGTAAAAATAAAGAGTCCATATTTTTCCCAATGGCACTGCATTTAGGTTGGATCCCACTACCCGGTTCTCACTGACTTATCCTATTTCTATGTGACGTGAAAAGAAATGCTATCCTTTAACTAATAAAATATAAATTTACTTTCCCAAACTGATGGACCTTGGTAGGGCTTTCTTTTACTTTCTTTCGTTGGAGCTGGAATTCTGGGCCTATTCTCGGAGTGGGTGATCTAAGGTCAGAGTTTCCCCTCATGTCCCCGCATAAATGGGTATCTGGGGGCAACGCTTGGGGGGGGGTGTTGATCACATTACCTAGAAAATGGCCGAGATCGAGATTGTGTGTGACCCTACCTAAATGTGCCTTAATGGCACGATGCACGTGGAACTTTACCTTACCTTTGATGGCGTCGCAATTGTTTCATATACTGGCCTTTTCACAAGTACCGGAAACGTAATAGAAAAGAAAAAGAAGACTACAAGAACAATGCGGAGGGAAGTCCTGAGGATAATCCAAGCAAGCTTGTAAACCTGGACTGTGTCGTGCATTTCATAGACTTCACTAGAATATTGATGTGAGGAAAAAAACAACATGTTGAAGGGTGGGAAAACACATCTTATCGGTTCCTAAGCTTAACGAAGCCACAGCGGCAGAGTGGATCGGGATGGAAAGATAGAGTAATACAAGCTTGATGGGCGTATAACAAAGCTGGTGTTAGTAGGATCTACTTGAACTCTTCTGACCCTGACTTCTCCGTTTTATAACCGGTTGTACCTAATGTTCTCACACCTTGATAGATTTCGTGTCACTCAAGTTCAATAGATTAAGTACTATCAGGAAATTGGGCCTGATGCTTGAAATCTTCGGTGAACAATAAACACAACGACGTTATAATTACGTCACAGCGCAAAGAATAATAGTAACTGTATAATAAGTAACGCTGTGTCTAGGCGTCCGAAACTGGGGCTCCAAATTTCATTCTAAGATTTATTTTCAGGTTAATATAGGAAAAGAAAACTGTTCAGCTTTCGGAAAATTCTCGTCTGTTTTCATCTGGACCTATTTCAGGAATGGGCCTAATGCTGCAGCATCAATAGCACCCACCTTAATCCGGCCCTGGGTACTATTAAAGTGTCTGTTATGTTTAAACAGTATTTTAATCAAGAACAAGAAACAATGAAACGAAATCAAATCAAGAAATTTCCTAAGAAAAGTGTGATATGGAATCTCTCAATCATTACATGAAAGACACTGTATTCCTGGTTGTATTTTTGACATAACTAACTTGTTAAAATAGCTATTTACGTTTAAAAATAATTCTCTCATGCATGCTATTCGGGAGAGTTCCAACTACTTCCAGATTGACCAATGCCAACTCTTTCCCCACAGTGGGCACGCTGTGATGTGCCGTGCCGTGGAAAATGAAATAAATCATATTAACAACATACGAACAAAAAAAATGATTCGTGAGAATGCTATACAAATAATTGTTTTTAGTTTGTTTTTTAGAAAAAACTACAAATCATAGACGTGTTTTTAACGTTTAAAGCATGATGTAAATATGTCATCCTTGGATGCAACTATGACCGAATGGTGCAAAAGTAGTTTCTTTTCTCTTGAGACAATTTCAATTGGATTTCCTTGTAGTTAGTCTCTGTAATCAATGTTATGTTTCACTTGAATGTGTTGGTTATTTATATATATAAAAAAGGCAAGGCCACTGGGAATTGGTGTCTAGTTCTAACAATGAACTCTGACTTTTCAAAGACTCGAACGTATAAAACCGTACGCACAGGGAAATATTATGCAATTGAGGAGCGTGGGGAATAGAAATGCGACAATTACTTCGGTCTGAAATAACTTGAAGAGACCTGCGTGGTACTCATTTCAATACATTACAACTTGTTCATTAACAGGCTCATGACGCTTCGGCTTTCTTGATCAATCTGCATACTGGGTACGACCTGTTTCCTCTTCCTTGTCATCGAGTTCTGTTTCGTCAACAATTACATAAAAGTAACGATTTGTCATTGTTGCCTTGTCGTACTACAGCACTGCAATTTATTTCGTATCCAGATTTCTTTTTCCAATGCTTGAATTGGGCGCTTCATGTCTCTAGGCAGTGTTGTAGTCCCAAAATTTTCAGAGGGTACACACAGAACCCAAAACGTGTCCATTGACACATATATGTTGACTCCAATAACACATTAAAGTGCATAAACTGCAAATGATGCACTTTTTGGTGTGTCAAAATACACAAAAAAATTTATCAAACGACACTTTTATCAACTAATGTTAGGTGTGATGCACTAAAAATGCATCAATTGGGAAGGTCAGATAAGACCATTTCAAAGATAATTTCACTCTTAATGCATCAATATACTCAGCTAAATGTGTAATTTGGTTATCTTTGAACTGATCTTGTCTGATCTTCCCAATTAATGCATTTTTAGTGCATCACACGTACCATCAGCTGATAAAAGTGTCGTTTTATACAATTCTCTAGTTTAATTGCGACGAGATAGAAAAATTACTGTCAAGGCTGACCACAAGATGTTCACCAAGGAGGGAGCGCAACGAAGGAGCGGAATTTTCATAGCATAAAAGGGAAAGAGGGGTTATATCCTCATATTTTTGGTAGTCAATTTTCGTCATAATTTTTTGACCCATCAGGATTTTTTTCTTTTATCTCTCACTTTTATTTTTAGTAAGTGTGCTGGTATATGAAGAAAGGGGAGATATACTTCCATTAAACTTTCTGTAGAGTGCCAGTTGTAAGTTAAAAGCTTCAAACCACACCCTTAAACATCGTGTCAAATTTAAACATTCAATAAAAATATTGAAATAAACTAAAAAGGTCGTAATTTAAATCAATAATAATTAATATCTTCACTTTAAAAGCACATTCGCTGCTTTTAACTGCCTCTTATTGGAAGAGAATCGCATGGGGGTGAAACGACCTCTTTACGTGATATAACTCGTTTTGAGAAAAAGTTTCAATCGTGACAATCAGGATATTTTTGTGACTTCCAGGAGAAAGTTGGGCATTGATGTAAATCAATAGTAAATGTTATTCAACAAGCTGATTAGCAAGGTTCAACATTAACACTGTTTAAATAAACTACTAGAAATAATTCGTTGGAACACATACTTCATCAAAATATAAATATCCATAAACTATACATCATATTTCCTTATTGCGGAGGTCGGTCTACATTTAGGCCTATATGTTTTTCAGTCACGTTCTTGTCATATTAGATTTCAACTTATGTACACAATTTTTACCTTTCAGAAACAACCAGGTAGGTAAAATACCTGTAAGGCACAAATTTTGGATGTATCTTGCCCTCCAATCTTCACCGGATCCAATCACCAACAAAAGTTTCTTCCAGATCATTCCTTTGGAATCCAAACATGTTTACTTCTTGTGATATCGCACTCACATTTCTCAAGTCGTTTTCAAATTCAATAATTAGATACCGATTGAGATCTGCAAATGTTGTAACCTCTTGATAACTTTCTTTTAAATATCCACAGAAGTTTGTCTTTTGCGTAATCTATAAACAAACAATTGAAACAGTATTCGATAAATGTATAATCTCAACAAAATGCTTTTTTACCCTCGGTTGACAATTTTCTTAATAGGCAGTAAGAAAGCAGAAAAATCTTCAGTTTTGTTTTTCCATTTTATACACTCACATGCTGAAACCGTTTCTGCTCCTACGAATATACTCGATGGATGTAGATTAGATTAATTAATATGAGGAACTAATACAGTACATAGGTAGTTGTGCACATAAGTTACGCAAAATGCATGCTTAGAAAACAAAAGTTTCATGAAGAACAGAAGTATTGAGTTGGGGATACGGTATGACAAAAATGCTTCTGTGTGTACAATGGTTCATAAAAATCAAGGCAAGAAACGCACAGAAATGGAAGTTTTTCTTACAATGATTGTATGCTCTATAGATTTGTAATATACATATTATTTCAGATATTGTTTTTGACATAAGTACGCTTACTGTATTTTTCATGCAGAACTATCAAATGATTGCGCTCATCACACTACTCTTAACCAAATGCTAAGAATACAACACTGGGTTGTGTGTTAGAAAGATATATCTTTGTGTACATAATTAGATTACTATCTCTTTTTTACGAAAAGAGCACTGCCTACAAGTGAAAGATATCAAACATATAATTACAAAATCGTATTCATAATTATACAGTAAAAACTGCATATCCCGGAACCTATAAGAAGGAAACCTGTAAATACGGAAAGAAAGTCCCGAACGAACCGATTTTATACCTGAAAATGGCCTGCTTAAGGCGGAAACCTCCTTAACGCGGAAACGCAACACCATTTAAAGACCACCGAGATGTTTTTATTCTCAGTAAGACGGAAATTTCGTCCTTTATTTTTTTTTCGTTCGCAAGAAACCAATGCAATACTGTAAGTTGAACACGCCTCTGTTGCCACTCGCTTATCGGTAACATTGTCGATATGGAAGAATGCGCTACAATACTCATAGCTGTTACGATTCCGTTTCTTTCTTTCATTTCTTACCCTCTTTTTCCACCTTTCTTTGTCTATTTCTCCTCTGTTCTATCGTCATCTTTCTATTTTTCTTGTTATCTCTCTTTCTTTCTTTCTTTTTTCTTCACTTTTATCTCAATCTTTCTTCACCTCTCTTATTCCATCTTTCAATCTTTCAATCTATGCAGATCGCGCTACGACGCCAGGACTCCCGGGTTCGAACCCTGGCATGGGCATGGATGTTAGTGAGTGTCCATTTTACTTTGCTTTTTGTGCCACTTTTGGCTAATTTGCGAAGATGGGGATGAGTGATGATATGATGAAATTGATGAATGTATCGCATTTTTATTCATGTACGTACATGCATTAGTACTCTACATTATAAGTAATGCGAAATGTAAATCTGTCTTTCCATTATTTCCTGCAGCGCTTTATACTGTATTTAAAGTCAACCCTGTATAAGAAGGGAAACTGTTAAGACGGAAAAGTTTGCTCGGAACCATCATGTTCCGGGATAGACAGATTTTACTGTAATAACAATTGTTTTATTCTTTTGTATTTGCAAGGCAATTATTTTGAAGGACACAACGCTTAATGTTTTTGTTAGTTCACATAATTTTTCTGCTACTTTTGGCTTATGGCGACGATGGGGATGAAATGATGGAGGGGAATGTAATAATTAAATTCTTTTCACAATTGGTCTTAAATGTAGAAAGTATATTACGTCATTCATATGTCTTTTATGTGGTTTTACTGTAATAACAATTGTTTTATTCTTTTGTATTTGCAAGGCAATTATTTTGAAGGACACAACGCTTAATGTTTTTGTTAGTTCACATAATTTTACTGCTATTTTTTGCTAATGGCGACGATGGGGATGAAATGGTGGAGGGGAATGTAATAATTAAATTCTTTTCACAATTGGTCTTAGAAAGTATATTACGTCATTCATTTCTTGTTAATTATCTTAGTTATGATCTTGTTTATGTAATGGTGTCATCCCATATTGAACACTGTAATTGGGCATGCGCCTGCTGTGTTCCAATTAAATAAATAAATAAGTAAATTACGTGCATTGATGAAGGGACACTCACAAAGGGACTTTATTGAACACGCACGGCCACTGAGGTGGCATACATCATACATGTCGTCCTTCATGTATCCGAATTCGAGTTTTTGTTTTAAGTCCACTCTTATAAACAGATAGGCTAACTGGGACTGCACCTACAGTTTATAGAGGATCCGAACTACTATGTGCCTCCACCTGGTATCGAAACCTGGACCCCTTGATTACAAGGCCATGACATTACCACTACGCCATCAGGGAGGCTTTATGTACCCATTACTGATACTATAAATGTCATACTTCCCTTTTGCTTAGCTCTGCTGTTATGTCTCTTCCTTTCTCTCCTTGTCTGCTCTTTTCTCTCCTCACTCTTTGCAGCCGTGTTTTTTTCTAAATTTGTTTCTCTCTTTTCTTTGTATACTCCTGTCTCACTCTGTCTCTCTCTCTCTCTTGTGGTCCCTCATTCCTCCAGTTTTGTGTCTATCTCTTTCTTCGCTTATTCATTTTCCTTTCTGTTCTTTCGTCTTTTCGCAGAGTCGTTCGCCGAGATAGCTAAGTGGTCGACCTTCGTTCTCTTTACTCAATTTCCTGGGTTCAAGTCCTTTCCTGCGCATGGGTGCTCTTTATGACTTCTCTTCCCAATTTGATCTAATCAGCACTCAACTTCATCTCCACGATTAGTGACAGAAAAGCGACGTAAAAATACAAATACAAATAATTTTGGCTATAAAGGAGAGGCAATGTTCACATTCTAAGACCTTATGTAACATAATATCAAATTGTTGAACATCTTTTAAGGTAATTAATTACTGTTACAGCCATTTCAAAAACTATTTCGGAAGAATTACTAAGTGTTGCAGTGTAATCTTCCTCTGGTTGAAAATGAGAATCCAAATTGTTTTCAATAATGGGTTTAATTTTGTTTTATCAGTCTGTTCACTTATTGTTATTAATTATACTTTCAGTAATGGATAAAATGTTTACTAACGTCATTTTGTATTTTCAGTGATCGACGCCAGTGGTCGCCACCCAACTGCTTTCTTCAACGGAAACTCGTTCTGGGCTGGCTCGAAGCAGCTGTGCGAGTCCGTCAGAGACGATGGGTTCTCCAGAAACATGACCCTTCCCTTCTCCGTCAGGTTCTACTCGGTCAAGGTCCACCTCGACTTCTTGGAGGAGACACATCTGCATGTAAGTTGCACTTGCAACATTAGGTCCTGCATATATGTAAGTCCTATTACAACTTCCCTCGTAGAAAATGAGGTTATGGATACGTACTAAAGTTCTTTTTCTTCTCCAACACTACAGTATTATGGCGTTGGTTGCTTCATTCTTTTGCGTCACTGTTTTCACAGATGTCGAAAATATCTGTACAAGCAGAAGAAAGACAGGGCATGGAAGTGGCAGATGACGTGGAATTTGCGTACATATCTGAATGCAAGGAAGTTATTTGCTACTTACCAGTTCACAAAACTCCCTTCACGCTATATCCAGGCTTACGACTGTCAGCTGTGTAGTTTTTACTAATTTTCTATATAATAATAATAATATAAATTATGTAATAATAATGATTTAATGATATAATTTTATAATAATAATAATAATAATTTAGTAATATAATTTTATAATAACTTAGGATAATAAATTATGAAATAATAATTCTAGATTTTACTAATTTTCAATTTTTGGCGGTGTTTCAAATGTATGGAACGGCTGTGGTAGAACCATTGCGGTTCACAACTGGTGGTTTAAAAGTTTATTTTGTCCCCATTATTAGGTTTGAAAAAAAAATACATACAATACACGAATTGATCGAAGAAATTTTGTTATATTATTACAAGCTTCAAAGCTCTTTATGGTAATTTTTTTCAATTATTTACTTTGAAAAGTTGGAAGGCTTTTCAGATTTTTTTCCAGAAAATTCACACTTTGGAGCAGAAAAGTGATCGAAGACATTTTCCTTTATCATTATATGTTTCAAATTTCTTTGTGAAAAATGTAATTCTCGAGTCTTGTTTTATGGACATCTTCTTCCTTCTGGCTGCCGGTTTGGCAAGTTCTATCTTTTTAAGAAGCAAAGCTGAATATTCTACGGATTCTTTAAATTCTTGTAGAAAACTAATATATTCGGTGATTGCTTGCCAACAGATGCATTCAACTTGATGTTCAACTTGTCCCTGAGCCAGTGGTAAAGCGAGCTGACGTCGTCTCATACAGAGCTGGTGGTACGGGTTAACCAGATCACATGTTTTGCCATTTTCTACAAATTCCAAGACACCTGTAACTTTCAGCATCGCAGGTGTTAGTCCTACCGCTCTTCACTTTCCTTTTTTGAAAAAAACAAAATAATAACGTGTATTTTTACCAGTTTTCTTAAAAATCTTTTTCTGCTTTTCTTATAATCGATATCTATATTGTTATATTTCTGTGTTACAATTCGATATATGTTGGTAATTCGTTACTTCTAGTTTGGTACACACACACACACACACAAAGAGAGAGTGGTGTATGTTCAGTTTATCCTCTTTGTAAATCAAACTCTAAACTTAACTGACTTGCAAACTTCTTAAGTTAGTCGATTTAATTTCAGGATTCTGACGTGAATGTTGGTATGTGTCTTCCGCAAGACTGCAGCCAATACGATGTGCAGAGGATTACGGAAATTTCCCTGGAAGCAGCTGGTCAGTTGCCGAGGAAAGTTAGCGTGCTCGATACAAGAGTCCTACATGTCACTTACTCACCATGGAAGGAAACTAAGTTCCTGGTTGTTGTGTAAGTTATTCTCTCTCCCTCTTTCTTCCACATTGTGTATTATAGGTTGCTGTCTCTCTCTTTCTTACATATTGTGTATTATAAGTTGTTCTCTTTCTCTATCTTTCTTACACATTGTATATTATAAGTTGTCCTCTCTCTTTCTTACGCATTGTGTATTATAAGTTGTTGTCTCTCTCTTTCTTAAACATTGTGTATTATAAGTTGTTCTCTCTCTCTCTCTCTCTCTTTCTTACACATTGTGTATTATAAGTTGTTCTCTCTTTCTCTTTCTTACACATTGTGTATTATAAGTTGTTCTCTCTCTCTTTCTTACACATTGTGTATTATAAGTTGTTGTCTCTCTTTTTTACACATTGTGTATTATAAGTTGTTCTCTCTCTCTCTTTCTTACACATTGTGTATTATAAGTTGTTGTCTCTCTCTTTCTTACACATTGTGTATTATAAGTTGTTCTCTCTCTCTCTCTCTCTCTCTTTCTTACACATTGTGTATTATAAGTTGTTCTCTCTTTCTCTTTCTTACACATTGTGTATTATAAGTTGTTCTCTCTCTCTTTCTTACACATTGTGTATTATAAGTTGTTGTCTCTCTTTTTTACACATTGTGTATTATAAGTTGTTCTCTCTCTCTCTTTCTTACACATTGTGTATTATAAGTTGTTCTCTCTCTCTCTCTCAGTGGCGATGCTACATAAAGGGCAACTAGGGCACTACCCCACAACAATTTTAACATAAAAAGTTCATCTGAAGAGACGATCGGTATATACGCGTAAATATTTTTTTTTCCCTCAACCCCTACGTTGCTGCAACCAGACTTACAGGGTATGCACCCTGTGCGAGGTTAATATATTTCTCCGTCCTGTTGGAGAGAGTTCAATCTCGGCTCTGCCCCGGAGACGTGACGTCACTGACTGATCCAAACATTTACAGCATCGGCAAGGGAGAGTCCCCTCACAATGGAAAAGCGCGAAATTCGTAGCCGTCTCTGGGCAGGGAACGAGGTGCCCTGCCCATTCATGTTTGCCTCATTCACCGTTCAGTGTTTCCAACGCTTGGCAGGCAGTTCATTCGTTCTTCCAGCCTGCAGCAATAAGATAGAAAAAAAATCCCTCGAATTCTTCGTGCTTGTTCCGGCGACCTGAAAAGTTGACAACACTTTTTATTGCACAAACTAGTCCCTCGTATTTTCAAAAAGATCCTCCTTTCTTCCCATTGTAATACGGATTTGGATTTGAGTTAGTGTGTGAGTTTGCGTTGCGTTCCGTCTGTGCGTATTGGCCGCTTATGAAATAATTAGTTTTTCGCCATTTTATAGTTACTGTACGTGTTTATTTATTTGTGTAATTGTGTCTGTGTTCCAGCAACTTGACATGCAGAATATCTTCGTAAGTATAAACGAACTTTTTGGGGGTATATGGCCAATGTAAAATGTTGTAACTGAACTTAACGCTGCATCATCTTCCTAGTTAGTCATTGATATTAGTGGATACTTGGTGAATATGACATTGAATCATGTAGAAACTTTAATATCTACGCCTTTCAATTCATTGACAATGGAAGAGAAACTGCAGTGTAACATTTTTCTAATCATTCCAGTATCTACCCAAAGTTTAGTTACTGCAAGAGTATAGGGTTCGGACGTCAATATTCGAGGTTTTTTTTTATTCATGTAATTTGTTCCATACGTTGCTGATATTTCGTATTCCTACGTAGTGAGTATTTAATGCTCTTTGGAGAGATATCTTGATCAGAATGTTAATTTTATTCCAAATTGTTCGAACAATTTACTTACTCCATATCAAGGAACTCCCCTCAAAAACCTTAAAGAGGAATATAGAGGTAAACTGCCCCCCCCCCTCCCCACCCAAAAGAAAAATGTGCCCTGCCTGACTGAAAAGGCACGCGCCGCCCCTGCTCTCTCTCTCTCTCTCTCTCTCTCTCTCTCTCTCTTCCTTACACATTGTGTATTATGAGTTGTTCTCTCTCTCTCTCTCTCTCTCTATCTATCTCTCTCTCTCTCATTCTTACACATTGTACTGAACGATGAGAATGAATGATGAATTGATGAATGGATGGAGGAATAAACAGTAGGATGCACTCATTCCTCACCCAGGGATCAAACCTGGGACTGTAGCTTTGTAACGCATTACACGGACCACTCCACCACGGAGGCCGACATAATGAAATTGATTATATGGATTCAAGGAGTCTTGAAAAATTCACTATCTATTACTCAGTGCATAAACAACATAATTTATTGCTTATTTTCGTATTTTATAGTATTGAATTTGCTTGCAAGGGAAAATTAAAAATACGGTATTTCAAGACTGATTTAGTTAATTGTCTGGAAATCGACGCAATAAATGACAATATCAAACAACAGTTCTTTGGAAACATTCTTTCTCGGTTCTCAAGTAAAATTTGAATATTTTCTGTCGACTGATTCTCGCGATAATCGTGACCAAATTTATATCGTTTGCTTACACAGGCTTGATGGAGAAAATACTGAAAATTTCGGCAGGGTATAAGATCATCTTAATCTGTCTAAACTAACGCCACTCGTTTCGAAATCCCTTTATATCATTCAATTTCTTGCCTATCACTGAAATGACACCGTTTAAAATTAATTACAAACACTACATGTTACAGCGGCCATTTTTCACTCAACTCAATGAGCAGAAAAAACGACATATACATAATAACTCATAGAGAATGCCATATGTGGGACCCCTACCTCCATACCCTTTGTATGCCTTCACGGCGAAGTGCGATGCACAGGGCGACATTAAAATATTCTACCTATAAAATTGAACCGATCGAGATGAAGAAACATTTACACAACATACTAATTTAACGATTTACAATTTTAATACGATAATAATTACCTAATAGTACTCAAATATGTTACAAAAATATGCATGATTTCGGTACTTTCCAAAGGAGAATGATACACTGAGTTTTACACAAACATTTAAAGATACAAAATACTTATTATTTTTCAGTAATAATATACTATTTGCCCGATTTACGACTAACGAATAGGTCTAAGTTAATTTTCCTGATGCGTGTATTTATATATGTATGTATATGTGTATGTATGTATATATGTATCTATATAATTTACTCATAAATTAATTGAGAAATACTTCACCTTGTGCAACTGTTCACCATAAGGCTATTGAATATGCTGCTCATTCTTCATAGTAGAGATAATGTTGTTCAGTAGAAATACAGTAGATTAACAACGGCAATAGAATATACGTATCTATTAGCATGATTTATCATTCTTGTTGACCATATTTCTATTTCAGAATTATGACAGCTGTAGTCTTCGTGCTTCTTATGATTGGAACCGTTCTGGACCTCCACCTGCGATCCAAAGAAAGCTCCCAGAGTCTGGGAATGTCCGTGACAACGCTGCTCTGCTGTCAGAGAGCGGACCCAGAAGAACAAGAAATGAAGATCGAGAAATTCGATGGAAAACACAACAATGGAAAATCAAAGAATGGTAAAATTTATTCTACGTAATAAGAGCTCCACGTAACAAATGACTACAACTCATAAGTTGATTGTTTTGGCTATTTCATGATGACTATTAAGTTCTTGCTTTCAATATACAACTCATAATTTCATTAGTGTTTTTGGCTACTTCGTGAAAATTATTAAGTTTTTGCTTTCAAAAGAAGTATTTTATTCATCAAAATTGAACGGAAATTCAAAGGAAACTAATGATTTCAAGACAATCAAAAGTAATCATTTATGGAAACTACTGAACAGACTCCCATCTATCCGTTTTCGTCGCAAGCAAGATCCATATTTTCTACTATTGTTATTTTCTTGTGATAGAGAAAGGCAATTCAGAGTTCATGAGGTGGAAGAGACAGTAGGAAGTACACACAACCGGGCTTACTGTATGTAAAACAATAGTCTATGTGGTAATCGCTCTTTGCTTGTAGTAGTCTTTGTAAACCGTTCGCAACGACACAATCTAAGTTGTAAACAATAAAAAAGTAGTTAATGTCCAAGGAGCTTCTTGCCGACATCTGTGGCAGAGTGCTTAACACAGCGCGCTACGACGTCAGGGATCCCGGGTTCCAATCCCGGACTGGGCATAGTTGTTACTTGTGAGTGTTTCATCATTTATTGCATCGTATCATCACTCATTCTTATCTTCGCGATTACCCACAAGTAGCATAAAAGTAAAGTAAAATAAACAAAATCAATGGTAAAGAAATGAATTGCAATGTCGCCTTCGGTGCGACCGATTCAGAGTTTGTTTTCAGTGAAAGACCAAAAATATATGTGTGAGTGTAGTCTCAGCTCGTAAGTTCAGCTGGTAAGATACTAGATAGAAATGATAGCGTTCTTGAGAGTCAGATAACAGCGGCGATGGGATTCGAGTTAGCAACGAAAAGCTGATTGGCAGGCCTTGCCTCTCAAAGAACTGAAATTTCCCTTATGCAATAAGAAATAACGTACAGCTGCATAAATAATTTCCACATACGTTGTGGATAATGTTAGAATGGGCACGGTATTAGATTTCTTTATCTAAAACAGATTCTAAAAATTCCAGGAACTTTCGTGGAAGTCCTCCTTGCCTTCAGCGTCTGGACCAACATCCTGAAGATCTTCGACATAAGCGTCTCCAAGGACACTCTCCTGCCCCTGCACGGAGTCAGAGTTCTCAGCATGATGTGGATCATCGCCTTCCACGTCTGCACCATCACCTTCAACCACTCAGGTAAGAGACAGAAACTTTCGGTCGGTCGGGTGAGTGATTTTAGGGATGGGACAGATGAATTGGTTGGTACACCATCGATACCGTCCGATATAGACATATCGATGTATCTGTCAAATTTACATATTTCTTCAAATAACCTTATTTTAAAAGGAATTTAAAGGTATAATACATGCTCCCTAGTATTCTAAATGAAATGTGCAAGTACGCAGTTTCTTTCTCTAAGAAAATCCATTGCAGTCATCTGGTTACAAACATTAATTAAGAGATTGAAAGATCCATCAAAATTCTTGTAGAAAACGGATTTGTTTGAAATAACAAAACACATTTGTTAAGCCTTTTGTAATCGTAAAGAAAACAAACAAAAATACCCGATAGCCTTCACTAAACTAGGTAATTTTGAGTAAATGTTTTGGTATTCCAAAGCAAATGTGTAATTAACAATTTGGATCTATAATCAGGGGCGGCTCAAGATAAAATTTTCACCCGGGCGAAGTGAATTTTTCTCCCTACTATCCACCCTGTCACCTGGATTTCCAACGGGCTCTCCTACTTTTCATTCCAATAAAACCTGGTCCATGTTACATATATCTTTGCTTAAGTGATTCAAGGTTTGATTATCATGATCATATGAGGAATATGTACGAACAAGATATAGCTAATTTCCCACTTTCCTTAACACGTGCCAATTTTTTTGCCCGAGTTTACGGTGTTTCTTCCCAAAGTGCACTGCGTGATGACGTCAAATTTATTATCGTCCATTGTAATAGCGTATATTAAATTTCTTCCGGGTGTATGGATGAATATGTGGCTTTCGGTGTCACCATATTTCATGATTATAATGTGTAGAGCCATATTGCATGTAAATAATATCTGTTCAATTTATTTTTCAGATAACAAAGTCCTCAAAGAGGAGTTGCAGCGCGACCCCACATATCAGGGTATGATGGGTGCAACATTCGCCGTTGACAATTTTTTCTTGATAAGGTATGGTTATATTATATTGAACAGTGAATTTAAACTATTCAAAAGGAAAAATGAGTTGAAACAATAATTTACAGTGAAAACAATTGCACACGCAATTTGGCTCCTTTTGCATAAGAAAAGTAGCGCCCGGAGAGTTAATTCCACTGAAATATAATTTTCGTCAAAATATGACATTTGTTCTTTTAAATCAAAGCCACAAGATTACACGAGTTAAAAACAATAAGATAAATAAGTAGATATATAAATATGAACTGCTTTTTAAAATACCACGAAACTTACTCCAACCGAAAAGGTCGAGAAACTTTGTAAAGAAAGAAATTTTGAATTGGCTAATAATGTATAGAACAAGCTTCTCAATTGTTCGCCTAACATTGAATTTTATAAGAAAAAAAATGGTTCTCATTTCGCTGTTAATGCAATTCTTACGCCCCAACAGTGTAATGATAGTTTATATGACAAGAGATTACTTACAAGATTCATTGCCTAACTCTTGTTTTTTGATAAATTTCTCCTATTGTTATAACTGTAATACTGATCAACTTACAAATAACTGTCCAATGAAGAGAGCATGTGTCCTTCCGACATTGCATCAAAAAGTGTTCACTTACTTTTAACAAACTCAAATTAAAAGAAAAATTCTACTATACGTACATAAAAAAATGAATTAAAAAAAAATCGAATTAGAGAAATGTCAGCGTAACTATATGTTTCACTTTGTAATGTTTTAAATTGGAATATTGTTAAAGCACTTGGAAAAAAGAATTTACGATGTTCAAGATACATGTAGAATTACAAGACTTCAGCCATGGCCAGTGGACAATAGGCAATTGAATATGAAAGTCGTATACGAGACTAAGAATTTCACAAACCAACGGTACATTGACATGGTCTTGAACAAGGAAAGTATTTATGATCAAAAATTTGAAAATTATTTGTACATACCTATTCTCCAGGCACTGGTCCTAGAATAGTCACTGGTCTCTGTTGTAAATTGCCTCTCTTGACTGTTGTTTGAATTCTCACTTTATGAAATTTACCTTAAATGGAAGAGAGAAAAATGTAATCAATAAGCAAACTTTTCAGAAACAGCAAGATTTACATATTTATCAATCCATTACAACAGTGGTTGTAGTTCTTCTATATCCTAAAATATTTACTATCGTTTACAGCGCATTACAATGAACATAATAAACGTGTAGTTAAAAATTATTTTCGTGTTTATAAAATAGTATTTTCAATTACTTACATCCATACAAAATTTACAATGACATTTCAGTTGCAGTGCTTTAATTTAAGCCATGAACACTGACAATTACAAAATCTTCTATCTCACACAGAAATTTTATACTTTATACTCTCGAGCACACACACACACACACACACACACACACACATACATACACACACACAATCAACAACTTTCAAAATGTAAATATCAATTTGTTCTACATCCACTTGCGAGTATATACGGTGAGTCACATAATTATTCGGATAGATAAGATTTCTGACTATGTACTGACGTAGTCGTGATATAATACGATGATAAATGTTTAATATTTATTTAACAAACAAAACACAATATGAGCACACTGTTAATTATCTTCAATTATGTTTAATATAATATATTAGTAAAATATTTTCATTAAACAAAACAAACATTTTTTGTGGGTTAAACAAAATTATTCGGACACACGGAAGGAGAAACAGGAAAACACGCTTGAAAAGCAACGAACAGAAATGTCAGTATCTGGTAGGCATCCCTTTCATTTTTAAAACCTCGGATAAACGATTTGGCATACTTTCTACCAATTTTCTGGTGTACACTGGCGATACGTTGGCCCATTCATGTTGAAGTCTCTCCTTGAGGTCTGCCTTCGAGATTATAGGTGTTTTCCTATCTTCTTTTTCCAACTTACACCACAGGTGCTCAATGACGTTCAAGTCTGGAGACTGCGGTGGAGGATGGAGCACTTTTGGGCAGTTGTACAATAACCATTCTTGTACTACGAAGGAAGTGTGCTTCGGGTCATTATCTTGATAAAACATAAAGTTACAAAGAATGCCCATAGTTTCAGCACTAGTCTTTAGATTTGACTTCAGAATGTCAAGGTAACGGTACCTGTCCATTGTCTGTTCGATGAAAGCCAATTTACCAACGCCTTGGGCCGACATGCAGCCCCAAACCATTACGTGACCACCCCCGTGCTTCACTGTTGCTTGCAAATTTTTCCCTCGGAGCTCCTCATTTGGTTTACGCCACACTGTTACCCTCCCATCTGATTCACAAATATTGAATTTACTCTCGTCAGTGAAAATTACCCGATTCCACCATGTCTGATCCTTTCCTAAGTGTTCCTTTGCGAACACCAGTCTTTGTGTCCTGTTTGGCTTACTTACAAATGGCTTTCTCCTGGCTACACGGCCATGATAGTTTGCCCTTCTGAGCATTCTTCGTATAGTTTCAGGATGACTATGCTTTCCACACTCCTCAGCTACCTCACCACCCACCATTGGAGCACTCATCTTTGTTTTTTTTAAATTTTCCTCACGATTACTGTCTCTTCTCTGGCGGAAAAAAAATCTTAGTCTCCCTGTATGACCGTGGGACTCGATCCTGTCTTCATCTTTAAATCGCTTAATAATATCTGCAACTGTACTTTTTTTCATTTTCAACATTGAGGCAATTGCACGGTAAGTTTTACCCTTAGCGTGGTGCCATATCACTAACTGACGTTGTTCAAATGAACTTTCCTTTCCTCTTCGCCCCATTTCTACATAGAAAATGTTCTTATATCACAACTTTGTTAATTCTTCTTCTTCTTTTTCTGACCCTATCAACTGGTAGTCGATTTTAGTCATCTTCCTGAGTTTTTTTAAAATTTTTTTTTATGAATTTAGTTCGCTATTCACTTATATTTCACAAGAATGAAAAAAAAACATCTATTGATATTTATTTATACTGTTTGTTAGATCGTCAAATTACATCTTCTTGCATATCCATGAAGAAGCCATATGGTGGGAGGAGTAGGGTCCGTGAGCAGGGCAGTAAGAGATGTAGGGAATGGAATTCTATTTCGACGTAAACCACTATATAATTTATCTCGTTCTCTGTCGAAATTGGGACATTGTAAAAAGAGATGTGTAGCATCTTGATTATCTTCTCCACATGCGCAGGCTTGTTTTGTTGTAATATGTAGTCGTGATAAATGATCATTAGTGCGAACATGACCTGTACGTAGACGTATTATAAAAGTAATAACTGATCTTGGAAAATTATATGGGTAGTACCAAGGTTTGTTTTGTGAATGTTCTGCAAACCATTTATATGTGTTGCCCGTGGATTGAAATTGTTCTATACACCACTGTTTCCATTTATCTTGAAGTTTATATTTAACTCTTGGAAGAAGGTCCGTGTATGGAAGTCTCGCAAGTGAGGTAGTTTCCGATGATCGAGCGGCTTTGGCATATGTGTCCACACGTTCATTTCCCGTGTTTACTTGGTGAGCCTTTACGTAACTAAACTGGACGTTGATATTTCTTCCATTAGCATACTGAGTTTGTTGGATTATAAGTATGATGAATAAAGGATGTTTACAAATCTGAGGATATGAGGAACTCAGCGCCATTAATACGCTTAAAGCATCTGTTATGATGAGAATTTTTGTGTAATTATTATGGATAGCGTATGTGAGAGCTTTATACAGGGTGTCATTTTAATGGCGCCCACGGACCACGGAAACGTATAGAGGACATCAAAACAAACAACTTTTCTCAGTAACATTTCTCTCGTTGGAGCGTCGTTTCGGCGCTACAGTCGTTCAAAAAAGCCCGTTTTGCCGCCTGAATGCTGGCAACCACACACAACATTTAATTGCATTTGTGACGTCATATCCCGTCGTGAAGCGATGCGTTACAGGGTTGCCAGGAACACACATTTTCTGTGAAAAATGACATAGCTACAATCAGCCACATTATGTACCGTAAAACAAAACGAGAAAACACGTTCTGCAACCTAACAGGAAATAAACAAACGATGCTAAAAATGGTAGAAAGGAAATAGAATTCAAATGGAAATGGTCATATCGAATTTTGTCTCAACTTAGATGTCAAATATTTGCAAATCTAGTTACCAAGTTGGCATCTACAATTTAGTCTATCCACTTCGTCCTTCTGATACTAGTTGTCTGTGACACACTGAACAGATGACAAAATAGAAATGAAAGAACTCAAAATTCCAAAGATAAGCAACACATAATATAATGTATATTCAGGGCATTATGAGGCAAGTGGCAAAAATGGTTAAAAATACAGGTATATAAATAGTAGTAAAACAAACTATCCGACGACTGTGTTTATCTACGCACCGGATACACATGTAATAGTTTGCAACTCTGAACAGGGCAGTATATTCGCTACTGATTCATCATTAGATTGTTACTGTGGTTGTACGTGTTTTAGCCGTAATGTAACAACGTGAACCTCAGATACTTCCGTTATCACCACATAGTACCACAAGGCATCTAGACACAAACCTGTAGATATCAACCTTGCAACGAGATTTGCAAATATTTGACATGTAGCTGGGCGTAAACAGCCACATGTAAGTTGTAAGTACAATAAAAGTTATTGTTGTTGATGTTTGAAATGTAGGCTGAGACAAAATCCGATATTGACTCTTCATTTTGAATACGTTTTTACCATTTCTCATATCGTTGGTTCACTTCCCCCTTCCCCTGAGATGACTGCTGATCTTCTGGCTGGTAGGCTATGATGTTCGGTGTACTGGACGCGTTTCTCGCTTCGTTTTACAGCTAATAATGTGGTTGTTAGTTTGTCATTTTTCACAAAACTTGTGTGTTCCTTGCAACCCTACCGTGCGCTGTTTCGCCGCAGGAAATGACGTCACAGATACGATCAAATGTTGTGTTGGGTTGCCAGCATCCAGGCGGCAAAATGGTCTTTTTTGAACGGCTGTAGCGTCGAATTGACGCACCAACGTGAAAAATGTTACTGAGAAAAGTTGTTTGTTTTGATGTCCTCTACACGAATCTGTGGTCCGTGGGCGCCATTAAAATGACACCCTGTATATTGCATAACTTTCTGCAGTGAAAATAGAAGTGTCAGGTGGTAAACGGAATTGTTTGTTTATATTTTGATCTGGAATGAAATAAGCACAACCCACACCGAGGCGGTCTTTGGATCCATCAGTATATATGATTAGGTGTGTTGGCCATTTCTCTTTATACATGATATGTCTTCCTAAATCCCTGAAATGGATATTGCATTGGGTATATAAGGGTATGTCTAATTGATAAATTAAAGGATGTTGGAAGGTAAAAGACTTTGCACGTGATTCCAGGTCTATGTATTGGCAATATACAAAATAAAAGAATGTGTGTTTAGGATCTATGGCTTTATTTTCTGTCCATTGTTTTTGTATTTCAAATAATTTATTGAATGGGTGCGTATGATTTTCCCAGGTTTTGAGCAGAAATTTTATTGTTAATTGGATCCGTCTATGTGTCAAACTAGTTTCTCTGCTTTCCATATATACACTGACATTAGGACAGGACTGCATGAGACCTAAGCAGGTCCTCAAAGCTTTTCTCTGTAGTATGTCTATTTTGTCTAAAAGACTTAATTTTGCACCCCCATAACTAAAGGCTGCATACTCAAAGTTTGATCGAAAACAATTCCTATAAAATATCAGTAAGATTTTGGGGTGGCCACCCCATTTAATTGTTGTGATACTGCGGAGTATATTTATTATTTTACGGCCTTTATTGATTAAATGCGTGATGTGTGTATTCCATGTGAATCGCCTGTCAAAATGTATACCTAAATATTTATGTGTTTCTATTACTGGGATATTAGAAATGTGTGGTATATTGTTAGGATGAGTATCCAATCGTTTATTATTAAAACAAATAATTTTTGATTTTGTTTCGCTGATGGATAATCCTTCTTTGAAAAACCACGCTCTTATGATGGCGATTAAATTCTGCATTGCTATTATACCTTGAGTAGCATCATCTGTAATGTTATAGAAACAGAAATCATCTGCATACTGAAGGGGATGAAATGGTAGAATTGGTAATGCATGTATCTCATTCGTATAGATATTAAATAAGAGAGGGCTCAGAGGTGAGCCTTGAGGTATGCCGATTGAAGTGGAACGAGGATCGCTTAGTTTGTCGGCGAACCATCCGAATATAATCCTGTTGGAATATAGATTCCACACAATTGTTGAAAGTTTTGGGTGTATATGAAGATTCTCTATTTTATGACAAAGATTATTTAAATTTATAGAATCATAAGCTTTTTCAATATCTATAAACAAACTGAAACAGTAGGAACGTGTAATTTTACTATTTTGAATTGCTGCTGTTAGAGTGGCTATAGCATCTTGACTACTAAGATTAGTTCGAAATCCAAATTGTGTGGAATGAAAAAAATTTTCACGTTCTAATAACCAGGATAGTCTATTTTTCAATGTGCGCTCAAATATTTTTTCCAAAACTGAAATTAGTACTATTGGTCTGTATGAGGATGCATGGTCCGGAGATTTGTTTGCTTTTAAAATTGGAACAACTACATGATTTTTCCATTCTAACGGAACTATGCCGGTTTGATATATATTGTTGTAATGTGAAACAAGAATATCTGTTCCGGTATTCGGTAAATGTGTTATGGCCTGGTACGGAATACCATCAAGACCTGGTGCTGTGTTTTTCACATTTTTAAGAATTGTTGTTAATTCCTCTCGGGTTACAGGTGGAAAATCTTTTGTAAATTTTGAAGGGAGATTCTCGTTATTATCATAATATAGGTGAACAGATGGTGGAGTTAATTGGGAGAGAAATTGATGTTGCCAACTGTCATCTATCGGTCTTTTTTGAGGAGAACGTGGTTTGCGTAAAGAATTGAATTTATGCCAAATATTTCGGGATGATTCCTGCATGTCTATCGAATTGCAGTAGTTAATCCATGCTTGTCGTTTGGTTTGTAAGTATATTTTTCGTGCTTGAGCTACGGACTTTTTCCATGATATGAGGTTTTCAGGATTGGGACATGAGGCATATTGTTTTTCTCTGATTTTTCTATTTGATTTTGCCTCTTCACATTCTGTCGTCCACCAATGTATCTTTGGAAACATTGTTTCACAATGAGTATTTTTACGCGAGGTTAGTATATCTAAAGCTTTAGTAATATATTGAAGTAGCAGTGAATAAGATATAGGCTGGGAGGAAGTAAGATGTTTTCTTAAAATAAAGGAATCTATTAATATTTTATATAATTCCCATTTTACATTGTTAGTTTTCCAGCGGAGAATTGGTAATTGGACGGGGGGAAAAAGTTGGCTTGGTAAAAATTGGGCACGAATATATATGGGAAAATGATCGCTACCATGGAGTTCATCCTCTATGAACCACTGAAATTGAGGGAATAATGAGTCCGATGTTATAGTTAGATCAATTGATGTTGGATTACTTCCATTTCGAGGTATATGTGTTGGTGATCCATCATTTAAAACGATGAAAGAGTTGTCGTCCATCCAATCCACTATACTAGTGCCAAGTCTATCTGCTGTATGCATACCCCAAGCATCGTGATGCCCATTAAAGTCCCCGACAATTAAATAAGGACTGGGTATGTTGAATGTTAAAGCTTGTAAATCAGTTTGTTTTATATTTTGAGAATTGTAATTGGAAGGAATATACACATTGATTATCGTAATTTTATATCCTGCTATGTAAATTTGGATTGCTCTTGCTTCTACTTTATAATTCTGGAATAGTTTTTTATGTTTATGTAATTGTATTTCCTGGTAGGCTACCTTTTCATGGACATATATACCAATTCCCCGTTCCGTATCTTTGTATGGAGGTCCTATACAATGATAATGGGAAATTCTATATATTTCTTGCTGACGACCCTTAGTTTGTTAAACAAAACGCGATCGTAATTGCTATAGAAACCTACAGGAAACCAGAGTTAATATATATGAACAGAGTATCAATCAATCCGTAAATCGAAATTGTCACTGTATCGCAAACTTACGTTAACATGTACTATGTGTCCGAATAATTTTGTGGCACTATTTTTGCAACGGTAGGGATTCGTCCTTCGTTACATTGTTGCTGCTGTTCGTTTTTATAACTTTTTATCGTCCAATTTTGTGCTAAACATGACATTTTTTAAACGAAAATCAACTTCAAAGCTGTACACAGATTTCACTCCCTTCCCGCTCTTAAACGTTAGAATAATTATGTGACTCACTGTATATTAAAATTTTACTGTGGTAGATTTATCATTGTAAATTTTTAACTACTTTAGATGTATAGGCTTATTATTCTTTTCTGTGTGAACCTGTAAAGTACGCATTTCTTATTTAGGTAAGAATAATAATAACTTAATTATATTTTTCAGCGGTCTTCTGCTGTCTTATCTGTATTTCAAGCGAACTCCCAGCACAGAGGATGAAAAGAGTAGCTGTTCGAAAATTAGATCTCACTGCTCAGACTATTTTACGCAGTTCATTCGCAGAGTTCTCAGGTAACTAACGATTCACTGCATGTTTCTACTTATGATGATATTCTATCTTTTTAAGAATGTAAGATACCACAGCATGACAGAAGAGAAATTTAGCATTAAAACACCGTTCCCATAGCAATGATTATGAGTTCAATATTAGACTCTTCAGTAAACAATATACAGGGTGTACATAAAATAATAGAGCGGTATCAACATTTTTTTATTACTCGACGGGGTATGAGAATAAATGTTACATTGGATGAAAGAAGAACTGCTCAAGTGTGTGCAACTTACACTACAAGTATTGAATCTGCGATCCCTTGGTGACACGGTATACAGCAGTCGGAAGTCCATCCATTTCCTGCGACACTCGTGTCAGCATGTCTGATGGGATGGACTGATTGGCTGAAATAAACCTGTTTCTCAATTCAGGGAGATCGGTCGATAGTGGTGGCACTTATACATGGTATTTCACAAATCCCCAAAGGAAGAAATCACATGGGGTGCAGTCAGGTGAACGTGGCGGCCACGGTTGATAAGCAGAATGTATCTGCTGGGGAGTCGCTATTTCTCGACAGTGGCGTCTCCGACGGCAGTGAGGGAAAGTACAAGTTCGCGGGCAATAAAAAGATCTTTCACAGTTCTTCTTTCATCCAACGTAACATTTCATCTCACACCCTGTCGCTACTAGAAATAAAAAAAATGTTGAAACTGCTATATTCATTTCTTATATTTGAAATGAATTTATAGTTTGATACTCGTGATGTTTTTAATAATCAAAATAGATAAGCTAAGATGGGTTATGTCGGAACAATGTCTGCGCAATACAAGTTCATAATTTTACAGAGGTATGCAAAAAATTGCTTACACTAGCATTACCAAGTTCTGCCTGGTACAGATTTTGCTGGTTAGTACCTTAAAAATGCACATATCTTCTACAGTCATGACTATCAGTCATCAGATGATGATTGGTACAAGTGAATATTTATCTTATCTGAAAAAGAAACAACAGAAAAACTAAATATGTAGACAAATGTCCCGTATACGTTTTATAGGGTTGATATTTATCTACCAAGCATGAATGTTCGTTCAAATACATATATTTTTTGAACATGCCACCACATTGTATTGAATCGTAATGGAGTATCTGGGCTATAGCCTAGCCTTTGTACAAGTGCTGATATTTTCACACAATGTCTTGATGTCTTGCAAATCCCATTCATATTATTCTTTCGTCTTTCAGGCTGACTCTCCCCTACTTTGTTCTTCTGGTATTAGCTGAGGTGAGCAGCAAGGTGTTCCGAGAATACACAGTCCTCGTGCACAATAATGACTACAGAACATGTCCCAAGTATTGGTGGAGGAATCTCCTGTATATATCAACATTCTATCCAAAAGACGAAATGGTGAGTTCTCTACTTCACCAACAGTGTAGTCATTTCAAAGCATGATATAAACTTTAGAAAATTTTTCTCATCTTAATAGAAGCTGCCTTTTGTCTACTTCCGAGACAACGAACCCTATTAAACAAACAAAACTTAATAATGAATAAAGCGTGTTTCAAAAAGAATATACGTATTTCGCATGCATATATTTATTAAACTTTAAGACATTCGAAGATGAAACTACACACACATACTTACGAACCTCTCAAGTTCAGATTACAGATGTTCAATATGTCCTCCAGCAGTGACACGAACAATATCACATCGATACTCAAATTCCTCCCATACTTGGGCAAGCATGTCCTTCGTCACTGATGTTACGGCAGTACGGATCCGGTTTTTCAACTCTTACAGGTTCTGTGGGAGTGGTGGTACATAAACATTGTCTTTAATTAAACCCCACAGGAAGAAGTCACAGGGTGTCAAATCCGGTGACCGTGGAGCCCAGCTGATACATGCTAAGTCGCCATCTCCTTGACGACCAATCCAACGGTTCGGTAGAGTTTCATTCAGATAATCACGCACTTGGCGACTCCAGTGAGGGGGTGCCCCGTCTTGTTGAAAAATGAAGTTGTCTTCGTGCAGCCTCGGAAACAACCAGTTTTGTAACATAGAGAGATACTGCTGACCGTTAACCGTGTTTCCATCAAAGAAGAATGGGCTGTAAACAGATGATCGGGATATCGCGCAAAACACATTCACTTTGGGCGAATCTCGTACATGTTCAATGAATGCATGTGGGTTCTGTAGGCCCCAAATGAGAACATTATGTTTGTTTACCTGACCACTGACATGAAACGCAGCTTCATCACTAAACACGATGCGTTGTGCGAAAGTGTTGTCATTGTCAATAGCATCAAGAATCTCGTTACAAAATGCCACACGTTTGCGTTTGCCATCGGGACGCAGAGCTCGTAACAGCTGTACCTTGTACGGCTTCATAACCAGCCGACGTCTCAAAACACGCCAAATTGTTTTTGTAGGAAGTTGTAACTCCCGACTGGCACGACGAGTTGATTTTAAAGGGCTACGTTGGAAAGCAGTTTGAATTCGTGCAACATTTTCTTCAGGAACACAAGGGCGGCCAGGACTCTTTCCTTTACATACACATCCTGTATCTACAAACTGTCGATACGATCTGCGAATGTTCCACCCATTCGGAGGATCAATTTGGTACCTCAACCTGAAACGTCTTTGCACTGTAATCACGGAATTGCACTTCGCAAACTCGAGAACACAAAATGATTTCTGCTGCGGAGTAGCAATTTCAAACAACTGACGGTTACCAAGCAAAACGAACACAACTGACATCTAGCAGCTATTATATAAACTAGACTATGTATTCGTTTCTCTAATAGCCGAGCCGGGGCGCAGCAATCAATAGTTTGGACAAAATAATACTTTGTAATACGTATATTCTTTTTGAAACACGCTGTATATTGAAATGAAATAACGTTTCAAGAGGAATAATTTAAAAGAAACCGCATCATTCTAGAAAAAATAGTTTGCACAGAAGAGCCATTTATTTGAACAAGCTGAGAAATTCAATATGCGAACTTATTTTCTCAAAATGGCGGCAAATCCGCAACGGGATTTTTTAAACTTTCTTGTGGATAACAGGAGAACTATCTAAACATATTCAAATCTTTGTAATCTTGAATTTCTGTATTGGCCTATTTTTGAACTAATTGTACTGGACTGCTGGATAGCCCAATTGACTAACCGATTTTCCAGTATGTATAGTTAATTATATATTTATGAATTATAATATTCGACAGGGGCGTCGCTACCGCGGTGGGGTCTAGTCCACCTCAAAATAATATTAGCCCATTCTGCTCACCCAAATAGCATGCATGGAAAATGTTCAAATCATTGTAAAGTACGGCCGGCGTTAATTCCGACCTTCAATAGAACAAGAGCGCGGGAACGTTTCAAGAAAGCGCTAATTTAATTAGCTGCTTCGAACGCCTGCTGTGACGTGTTAGGAACATGTGACAAATCACGGCGCCTACTTTCCCCATTGACTCAAAACCTGGGTGAAAGGGGAAGGTTCACACCGGAAACTACAATGATCCTGATTATAGTAGAGCGAAAATCAAGTAACACGTGCAGAAGGATAAGGGGTGAGAGAGAGAGAGAGAGAGAGAGAGAATGAAAGGGATATCATCAATACAGATAAAGAAAAAGGCAAGAAAGAAAGAGAACAGATATACAAAAGTAGAAAAAAAAGAGAGAAAAGCAGATAAATAAAAAATAGAGAAAGAACAAAAGAGGCAGAAGAAATAAAGGGAGACAATGCCACAGAGGATGAAGGGGAGAAAGGAATAGGAAGTTTAGAAGCTTAGCAGCTATTTTAGAGCTTATCCGAAAATATTGTGTCCACCCTTGACTCAACCTTAACAAAATTCTTTCTTCACATCACTGAAACTTGAAAAAGTTAAAATTTAGTAGTTATATTGAATATTTAGAAAGTTTTACAGAAATATAGAAAATATTTTTCTTGTTCTTATTTTCTGTGGTTGCTTGGGGAAAAAAATAACAGCTTTATAACACAGTTTAAAAATACACAATGTTATAGCCTTCAATTTTACATCTCATTTGTAAAAAAAAAATGGTGTTACGGGTTGGCACTATTTACACTCGGACACTCTATTTGAAGTAAACAAACAATTGGTCAATCACTGCATCCCATAAATCTTACATATTATACGTATGATAATCATGCTCAGGGGATCTCACTTCACGCCAAAGGTTCCGGGTTCGAATCCTGGCCTGGGCTTGGTGTTGTTTGTGAGCGTCCCTTTATCAATTATACCATCATCCTGATCTTCGCGATTAGCCAAAAGGAGCACAAAAAGGCAAGAAAAACAATCCAAATCAACAAAAGTAATCACGAATGAATTTCGATTCTTTATTGTTTTTCGTTTGTTCACTCATGTTAAACTCAATTTATGCGATATATTTAATGACATAGTAGAGGGACATAAATTTCAGTCATTTTCGTACTAATATATAATAATTACAACTGAGCGTGTTATTTCTGCATTAACAAAAGCAAAAAGATCACTTAAAGAAAACCATACACTAAGTAATGATTTACGAAATAACCACGTATAACAATCTATGATGTCGTATAAACAATAGTACCATCTACTGGTATAATTTTCAATGTAATGGGTGAAAGTAAAATGGATGTAAATGTGAAAGCAATTTAATTGAGAAAATCTGTTGATATCGTGAAGGAAATGTTTATGTAAATCTGGAAGAGAATAATGAATGTGGAATATACCATTTATGTCTTTGCTTCATCAATACTCTGCTGCAGTTAAATTTTGATCAAGGGCCAAGTAATGTAAGTGGCTACAATATACTTATTATTTGTTATTACTAGAGAACGGATTTTAAGGTGCAAAATTATGGTCGGGAAAGGAAAAAGAATTGTGAAATTGTTTTCGAAAAGGTGCTGATAGAATACCTTCATTCAGATCTAAATCAGAACATTGTTTATTCAACACAATAGCAAATAATATAATTTATGGTAAACATGGTGTAATTTATATTATAGCATTTTATAGCTTTCGTTCTGCTCTACAAAATGAGACTATAGGATTTTATGTAGTTGCTCAAGAAGAGTGAATGCAAATCATTTATTTTCTTGTCCACCATTTTTTAACAAAACATTAAAGAAATGATCGAAAACATTTGTTCAATCATCAAATAGGGGGTAAATAGGGCCTCCCCGATGGCGCAGTGGTAGCGTCTTTGCCTTGTAATCAAGGGGTCCCGGGTTCAATACCCGGTGGAGGCACATAGTGGTTCGGATCCCACTTTAAACTGTAGGTCCAGTCCCGATTAGCCTTACTGTGCATAAAGTGGACTTAAAACACCAAATCAATCCAATCCAATCCAAATAGGGGGTAAAAAAGGGATAAATGTGCTAATCTCACGAAAAAGTGCAAAAAGGTGTAACGAAGTGTGTTCCTTTTACTTGATTTCATGTCCTAAAATACAGATCTCAAACGATTGGTATGAAAACAGCTATATTTTTGGAAAGATGCTGCACATTAAAATACGTTCTCTATTACCCGTAGTTTAAAACAACTTGCACAATCTTACACAATCTCTATCTGGTCTACTGTAAGATGAACGGTTTGTTTAATTCTATCTTCTTTTTTTCAGTGTGTGTTATGGACGTGGTATCTGTCAAACGACACTCAATACTTCGCCGTTGCGCTTGCTCTTCTAATGATTGGAGTCTAGTAAGTATCATATATCTTTGGAAAGGGGTCACGTTTAAGCAGTGGCGAACGTTCCATATATCCAGAGGTAGCCCGCGCTTTTCCTGTCTAGGGGTGGGTGGTCAGCTGATGAATCAAACACCCAAAGCACCACCATCGAGATGTCTTTCCTCACGAATAGTAGCTATGTAAAAGTTGTGGTAAATTATAGGTTGGGTACATAGGTATAGTTAGAAATATGTGCAATATATGTGGGAATCGAACCCCTGACCTCTTGATGGTAAGACAACATCGTTGCCACGACGTCATCTAGGAGGTTACGTAATTTCATTTCAATGACAACACATTGCAAAATGAAATGGGTATAAGGGAAGAATGGCGTGTAGCTTAAACTCCAGAATTTCAAATTATACTCTATCCCGGGAATCTCTGCAGCAAAGGCTACGCATAACATTCGAGAAGGGGAGAAAGCGAGTGGGAGGAGCGAAGCAATACACGCTGTTGCAAAGGTTGGTAACTGCAGTTGCTCTTCCCCCTCCACGCAATCCCTTTCCGTCGTACGTGTTCATTGGTCGAGCCCCCTTGCTTTCGCAGAGACTTGCTTCCGTTCGCTCGCTCCAGAGTACAGTTTCTTCTCTCGATCGGGGGGAGGGGGATACGAACGGCCTTAAACATGATCTCAAGGTGTCGTAGAGTCACAGAAAAAGACCCACAAAATTCTGAATTTGCTGGATCGAAAAAGTTAATAAAATATATTTACCGTTTCTTTTCTTCTTTCAGTTACTTCCGCTTCGTGGCTGGTGTGCTCATGGTTCTTCTTCTTAGTTCCTGGACTGTCACAGGATACATTGTATACGCGTACAATATCAGTGCAAGGTAAGAATAGGATATTCAAACAGTGTCGGATTAGAATTACGGGTTCCGGAGTTATGAAATAATTTCTCGGAAATGAGTGTCCTGGTTTTTGAATGAAACGTAATAGGTGGGTTTCATTATTATTATTATTATTTTCTTTTTGTGCGAGCCATAGGCTGTACGCACTACATATTTTTGATTTTTCTACACTATTTTATTACATTTAGTTCACTTTTAAGATGTTTTTTACTTTGTTCCCTATATACACATTCTTCCCCTCCCTCGGCAGTTCTTCTTCCAGTCTTTCTTCCTTCCTCCTCTCCCCACTTCTCTTTTCCTGCACTCTCACCAAAACACGCATATATTTTGCTTTACACACACTTGCAATATAAAGATGGCTCGTCTGGAGCATGATCACTCATTTCGCTGCCTTCTCTAATAGCTTCCCCCGCCGTTCTCTTACTTCTCCTAGGTATTTCCCTACTTGCTGCCCCGCTTCCTTTATCTTTATTCTGTCGTCTACCACTTCTATCACCTCCCTCCCTGTTAAGTTTTTCATCCATTTGTCCCTTAGGTCACGTGTAGAATGGCAGTTCAGTAGGATATGCTTGTCCGTCTGCTCCCCCTCGCACAAAGGACATATCGTTTCCCCTGCTTCGTTTCTCGTTCTTAGTTGTTGCCATCCCCCTAATCTGAACCATGCCAGCGCGCCTCTTTCATTTTTCCCACAACCTGGATATATTTCGCTTTCCCCCATTCTCTTACTCTTAGATGTTCCCTGACTGAGGTCTTTGTTTGACAGTCTGCTATTATTTCTTGTCTGTCTATGTTGAGTAACCTGTCTCTGATTTGATTTTCTGTTGAGATGCTCCCCCTTCCTCCCTCTTCCCATACACAACCCATTCCGCTATTATATAAGATATTTTTCACTGCCAGACCCCAGCTGTAAACGTTTTCCTCCCTTGTCTGTATTTCCAAACATTGTCCCCTCAGCGTAGTTTGGCCCGCTTGTGATAATCGCATCCAATATTTAACAACCCTCATCCGTGCTTGTACCGCATCTCTGTTCAGGCCCAATTCCTTGAGAATCCCGCAGTTGGCCGTGGCCTCTGCTTACGCCCATTACTCTCTTATAAAATTCTGTTTGTATGCCAATGTGACGTCAAGATTCGCACCGCCGCCATGTTCGCAGCCAAGCTCTTTGTCGTCTGCAAGAAAATATCCACCACGAAGCGTTCGTTACAATTGCGCCGTTACTGTACGTTTGTTGATAGGACTGTGCAAAATGTCGGTAACATTGCATAAAATTAATGACAATGTTGTGCTATCTGGAAATAGCGGTAATTTTTCATATGTTCAAACTCTTTGCGCAGTCGACAGAGAAAGATATGGAGTAAAAGCGAAGTTTTTTGTGAAGATCCATATGAACTGGACGATAACGAAATGAAAATGGGCCTACACCTTTTGCCAACTGTAGTTCACGCGTGTTTATTTACTTGACCCAGCTACCTGGAATCAATTTGTTTTAGTATTTATTAGTGGTTTGGATTATGCTTGAAATATTTACATCCAATACAGATTAACTGTAAATTCCACACCTCTTCCATTATCGCAACTCTTTCTTTTTAAAGTTTATTCAAGCGCTCTAATTTAAAATGTTGAGTTGATCGAAAACAGTAATTTCACTCCTTGCTTTAACAATTTCGGATATGCAGGCCTCCGTGGCGGAGTGATTAAAATAGCGCGCTACGATGCCAGGGGTCCCGTGTTCGAATCCCGGCCTGAGCATGGGTGTTCTTTGTGAGATTCCCTTAATCAATTTAATCATATCATCACTCATCCTCGACCGTCTTCACGATTAGTCAAAACTGGCAGAAAAACGAAGTAAAATAAATCAAATCAATCAATCAATTTGGGATACTTTGATATATGATTAATATGTTTTAACCAAGCAGTGCTTTTCTTTTCTGACAGTACGCCAAGCCTACTACCAGCACCTTTTCTCATGGATCGGATAACAGTAACAGTTCGTGTTAACGAACGAAAGATAAATAATCAAGTACAAACGTACAATTATCAGATGAATTTAACTTTGAATGTTATAATTTCTATCGTCAAACTTATCGGAAGTATCAGCATCTTTCTGTAAAAAAACAATGAAGTACTACTTGCAAGTATGATTAAACACACCAGTTCGATCCATTTGCACTAAAAGTCACAGAGAAAGAGCTAACATATGAGTTTACCTGAGAGGAAATGTTCACTCCACACTCTGTATTGTTTGCTTTGTTCATTAATGTTGGTACGATTTAATCTCGAAAACAAAAAAACATCGACAGAACAAAACATCGACAGTACAAAACATAGACAGTACAAAACATCGACAGCAAAAACATCGACAGAACAAAACATCGACAGTACAAAACATCGACAGCAAAAACATAGACGGCAATATCAGCCACACCAAAAACAAATAGGGCAAAAGCATCGCCACCAAAAAACATCGATCATTTGCTCTCTATGTTTTTGACGTCGATGTTTGTACTGTCCATGAAATGTAGACGATGTTTTTGATATCGATGTTTGTTCGTCGATGTTTTGACTTATAACCTCTATATACGTACCTTACCTTCCTCAGTCTTTCAATTTGTTGCTCTCTCTCTCTCTTCTCTCTCTCTCTCTCTCTCTCTCTCTCTCTCCCCTCTCTCTCTCTCTCTCTCTCTCTCTCACTCTCTCTCTCTCTCAGCCTCTTTGTACTTTGTTTTCTCCCCCTCTTTCTCCGTCTTCCTCTCCCTGTCTTACCCTTCTACATTTGTATTCATATTTTTCTGTGTCTCTTGTTCTTTCCGTCATTCGCCGACCTCGGTGGCGGAGTGGTTAGCACAATGCCAGGGGTCCTGGGTACGAATCCCGGCGTGGTCGTGAATGTTTGCGAGTGTCCATTCATCAATTTCATCATGTCATCACTCATCTCCATCTTCGCAATTAGCCAAAAGTGGCACAAAAGCGAAGTGAAATAAAAACAAAACAATCAACAACGCAAGGGACTCGAGTTTGAACCCCGGTATTCTTTATGAGTGGGCACAAGAAAGGGCATGGGTGTTACGTATGAGTGTTCCTTCATCAATTCCATAATATCATCACTAGGGCTCGGAAGTTGAAGACCTATAAATTGCCAAAAAAAAAAAAGACCCATAAAAATACCTAAAAATATCAAAAAAAGGATCTAAAAATATCAAAAAAAGGACCTAAAACGGAAAAAAGGACGTATAAATGTGATCCAAATGAATTAATAACTTCAGTTTTAATTAAATATTTAACGAATAAAAAATAAAAAATTCTGGTGGTATGGAACACACAGTGCGAAAAAACTATATAAATGAAATGTATCTTCTTTCAGTCCAAAAATTGTTTTTCTCTCGTCTCAGGGATGGTTCAAATATATTTAGTTATCTCTTTTTTTATTTCTTGACTACAGAAAGGATGTTTAAGAGGTGATGAACTGATGATGATTCGAATTGAGAATGGGCAGTAAAAACGTAGTCGAAAGAAGGTGAAGTTGCAAAAAAAAGCCGTTAAGACCTAAAAAAGGCTAAAAAAAGGACCAATAAGCCAAAAAACTCCGAAAAAGGCAAAAAAGGACAAATAAAACCCACCTTTTTCTGGCCTACAATGACCCAAAATGAACATATATTATGTTGGGCCTCGTCTTCGGACACTAGGGGAAAAAAAATGATTTTTCCTCAACTTACGAGCCCTAATCATCACATATCCTCATCTTCGCGATTAGCCAAAAGCGGCAGAAAAGCGAAGTAAAATAAACCAAATCAATCAATTCCTTCTTGCATAGCTCTCTTTTTCTCTCCCTCTCTCTTTCTCTTTATCATTCTCCATAAGTTTGTTTCACTGTCTCTCTTCCTGAATCTTTGTTTTTTCTCTCTCTATACTTGTCTCGCTCCTTTTCTGACGCTCCCCCCCCCTCTCTCTCTCTCTCTCTCTCTCTCTCGTCATTCTTGCGAACACATAAGCTGAGCGTGCAATTTTTCACTTGTAGCTTGTGCAAACGAAAAATCGAACGGCTAAAAAAATAATAAAAAGCAGCAGACAGCTTTTGAAGCTAATAATCATCACAAACCTAACCCAACCTAACGTGCTGATTGGTTACTTCCAAGTGACGTGCGTCACTTCGTGTGAAATCGTCCTAACGTTTAGTTTCCATTTCTAGTCACGAAGTTGTTTCGCAAGATCGCGGAAGATGGCGCTGCCGTGCAGCAGTGAGACATCTACGGCAAAGGTGTCAACTACGTGCGCTGTAGGATTGACCTGTACCTGACCCTCCTCACTTCGAACACTGGATATAGGAGAACAAATCTTGCCATTGTTACATTACGTGAGGCATGCAACACAATTTAATTTCAGTAAACTGAAAATGATACCGTATTTCTTCGAATATAAGGCGCACTTTTCTTTGTCAGGTTTTGCATGTTGAAAATTTAGGTGCCCCATGTATTCGATGGAGTCTTGGAGCCGGGTGTATATGTATACATATACGACGGTATCAGTAGTATTTGCAAATTTCAATAATAAAGTTTCTTTCCCTTGATGATTACCGAAATATCGGTATTGATAAAAATCACCCTCAACAAAATTCTTCTTTATTGTAGTATTGTTAAGGTAAGTGTAACAATGATGTAACAACAATGTAAATGTAATACCAGTGGCGGCGATTGGGTTCCAAAACTGGGGGGGTGGGTAAGGAAAGTTTATTTTCCTTGGGTATATAAGGTTTCGCATAACGCGGGAGGAAAAGTTGCAAAAAAGTGAGGTGCAACACCCCCCACGCCCTCCGAATCTCCGCCACTGTGTAATACTATACAGTATTGTTCTAATACAGTACCAGTATTACAGGTGAGCATTTTCTCTCATAAGCTGAAGCAATATTTAAAGTGCGCATTACATTCGATGGCGTCTCAAATTCGAAAAAAATACCTAATATTTTTTAAATTAATAAGAGAGTTAGGCTATGTAGTATTGTTGTATTGCAGTATCAAGTCTACTGGTTTGGGAATTCTCTGACTATGTGGCAGATGCCCAGCATCAAAGAATTCTGCATTCTTATTAGTATTTATATTATTAAACATACAACATTTACAAAGAGTTATTTTATCCCGCAGGCAAGATGCTCAAATATCTAACTACGATTTGCTGTTTGTGAAGCCGTGGACAAGAGTTCCACCATACATAATAGGGTTAATAGTTGGGTGGATTCTCTACAAGACGAAAGGAAAAATCAGGATTAATCAGGTAGGTCAAAACGAACATTAGAATTACAAATATAAAATATATTTTTGTAATGTTCAAATGTGAAACATCTGTTCGGCGAATGCGCGTTATGAAAACTGCTGAAGATTGGAAGAGAGGTATTTGTGATGTACGATGACATCACGGTGATTTCTCATCTCCTCCCCATGTTTGTATGTCATCATAGGCGCCGACTCCATGGGGCTTAGGGGGGCTCGAGCCCCCCCAATGTTAACGATGTGGGGGTAGAGCCCCCCAAATAATTTTGCTTAAGAGGATCTAATGTATTATTTTGCTTTACTTGTAAAGTTTACTCTGAATTGTGCAACATGAACTTAACTTTAAATAAACATTTGAAATGTTCTAGACCAGCAACTTTGGGGCGCTGAGACCGCTAAACCATCAACTTTGGGGGGGCTATGACCAGAGACAGCAAAACACATGACTTATTACTACTAAGTATATAATTATGAGTATTGTTAAAATTTTTACTAAAAAGAGTTTCAAAAGACGATGTGCATTAACTAGGTTAGTTCGGGCTACAAATGGCTCTCACATGACATTCAGAACGAGATCATTGATATGTTAGGGAGATCTGTTTTGCGCTCTGTGGTAGCATATATTAAAAGTCGGGAATATTTTGCTATTATGGTTGACGAAACTTGTGACGTATCCATTCGTGGACAATTAATATTCTGCATTCGAACTGTGAATAAACATTTTGATATTTTAAATGAATTCATGGGCTTTTATGAGATTCCGAACACTGATGCCAAAACTTAAAAATGGGAGAGAGAGTCATTTATTAATTTATTTCAGTGATCAGAGCCCCCACAATAATTTTGGTAAGTCGGCGCCCCTGTATGTCATGTATCTGAAAGTTTCGTTCGTGCTTCGCCATCCATATTGTGTGAAATGGGTGTTTCGTCTCTTTGGGAGTCACCGTGTATACTTCGATCATTTTCATTATTTTTATTCAATGGGTGACGGATTTTATCCTGTTTTCCGTCATGAAACACCACTGGTGGCTAATTCATGAAACACTTTCTATTTTGATAATTGTACAGTCACGGACACTTCTGGGTTATAACCAATTCCATTAACTTTCAATGGAATCGTTACAACACAGAAATGTCCATGACTGTAATACGGATGGCGATGTTCTGTGTTTCTCCATGCTTTTTCTTAACCTTCTTGAACATGTCCAAAGAATCTGATAAATATTCTGATGAACATAAAACATAAACTGGGCTATTGCATAGTTATTAAATATCAATTTTTATGGTTTATAGTTCTCTTTAAAGTGGAAGTTCTGTCCGTTAATATGTTTTTGCATCAGCTTATTATATATTGATATATTATATGCATATAATATAATGTATACTTATACATATATAATAGATTCATTTTTGGTTTTCTTAAATTTTTCACCGCAGGTTGTAAACCTAGTTGGATGGTTCGTCGTGTTTGTGGTGACTCTGAGCGTCGTCTTTGGCCCTAACAATATGGCGATCGAGATGAATCGGATTACTTCTGCAGTCTACGTAGCTTTGAGTCGATCAGCCTGGTCAATCGCCGTGTCTTGGACGATCGTTGCTTGCGTTGCCGGTTATGGAGGTAAGTTCAGTGTGCAAGGATTATTAAATCTGGATAATTATGCACTAAAGCATTAAAATATTTCTATATAGCTATATTTATTTAAAAATTCAAAACTATGCACTTAACCACTTAAAAAGTAAGAAATATTAGCTGATGGGGGCTACATCCAGTCCCGAAATGTTGAGAAAATCAACATTTTCCAATGAAAGCAGGAAAAAAAAACTCGTGAAAAAACTAAGTGGTAACAAAAAAAAAGAACTTAAAATAACCCGATTACAATTTTCGTCTTTAAACATGTATTAAAACGAAGCCTGAAGTGCTAATTATGAAATATTTTATTGTGTATTCCGCTCCCCCTCCCGCAGAACGAAGCTAAGCAATGTCCACATTTACCATTCCAGTCCCCTTCGAAATGGAATCCTGCGTACGACAGTGGATATATGTAACATCAAAAACATCATAATACCAGCATTTCCTACCTATTATCTTGAAGCATATCTCAATTATAATATTTAACATAACATTTGACAATTTCCTGTTACTTTTCGAACACATGATCCCCATAACGGTAAGGAACATATATATTTTTCAAAGTTTCAAATATAGAACTTTTCCTTTTATTATTTGACAGAGCCTTGTATTGACTAAATTATATTTCTACTTAGCACGAAGTAATGGTGCATATTTAAACTTGCAAAAATCTTCTGGTGTAGACTCAGTCTCCAAGATGTTGAAATTATTGACTCCACTTGGCACTATGTTGAATTGAATTGATTGAATTGTTGTTTTAAGTCCACTTTATGCACAGTAAGTCTAATCGGGACTGGACCTACAGTTTAAAGTGGTAACCGAACCACTATGCCATGTGACGCCACCGGGTATCGAACCCGGGACCCCTTGATTACAACGCTACCACTGCGCCATTCGGGAGGCCCACTATGTTAATGGCTAACATTGTATTGTACCCTGGATTTTTCTACAAACCGGGGGGCATCATTTTCTTCACGGCATCAGTGAAAATTCACATTCATTCGTAAATAAATATATTGATAAATAAATTATTATTTATATCTTATAGAGCTTATTTCATTCTTTTTACAGGAATTATTAACACCATGCTGACGTGGAAATACTTGTACCCTCTGAGCAGGCTAACTTACTGCAATTATCTCTTCCATCCTCTAATTGTTAGGTTCATGACGAGTCAAGGTGATGGACCCATTCACATGACAATTAGTATGCTCGTAAGTATATATATATTTTTTTCTTCTAATAAGGCAATATTAAGAATCTAAGATGGCTTGTCCACAGCCGAAGCAAACTGTTCGAAACAAAATCCACAAACACATTGATTCTGTGGACATCGCCATCAGGCAAAACAGATATCTCGTGGTAAAACTAGGGAATTAAATGCCTAATTTAGTAGCAAGTACCTGATTGTATACTATACTCGACCCCCCTTTCATTTACAGAATAAGAGTAGTTATATATTGGGAAAAAAAATTGAGTATGGTTTGTATTAATGATCCCTCTCCCATAGGACATACAGGGTGCTCGGAAATTCCCCTTACAAACTTCTAGGGCTAGTAGAGGGGACTGAGTAGACAATATTTGGAATAGGAACCCATGTCCGGAAACGTACCGTTTCCGTGCTACAACCATGACAATGTGTCGGATGTGCCTGTGTTGGTATGCAACCGGGTAGGCAGTACATGACGTCAGAAGATCACCTGATGGCACGTGACGTCTACAAATTGTTGCGTTCCACTGTCGACACAGGTGTTGATCATTGAATACAGTAGTACGTTTCTTTTTTGTTCCCTTGGCATTGTTACCAAATAAATTTGTTTGTATTATGGACTGAGTCACACGTCATTCACTTCTGTACCTTACGTAACACCTCATTTGACATGGTTGTAATAAATGATTACACTTTAGGTCATCAGGTGATCTTCTGACGTCATGTACTGCCTACCCGATTGCATACCAACACAGGCACATCCGACACATTGTCATGGTTGTAGCACGGAAACGGTACGTTTCCGGACATGGGTTCCTATTCCAAATATTGTCTACTCAGTCCCCTCTACTAGCCCTAGAAGTTTGTAAGGGGAATTTCCGAGCACCCTGTATACGTTTCTGATCCCTTGAAAACAATGCACCAGAAGCTCACCAAGTACGAATTCCTTTGTTTCATGTAAGAGGATTTCTTGTTTTGATAACATGTTTGACTCTGTGAACAAGATCAGTTTGAAATGCATGTAAAAGACTTCGTCGATAAGGTTTGTCTTTGCTTGTTTGTGGAACAAGTGGTTCTGTTCGAGTGAGATTTTGTTTCAATCTCCGGGGGCAGAAAACAAGCCAGAATCTGTTATCACAGATAAACGTATCATAAACTATAATACGTTTATTTGTGCAGTTACTAGAGTCTACCCTATACATCAGCTTAGGGTAGAACTATACTATGTATTCTAATACTGCATGTGAACCTATAGGCACGTGCAACTTCGAATATACAAGTACAGGTAGTATTGTACAATGTTGAACAGTTTGGACGCGACTTTAAAAATATATGTATGAATACAATGAACTAATATTATTAGTTTCATTCTTTATATATAGTCTATAACTGCTATTACTTACACATACAATTATTGCGAGTATACAATCAGCAGGTATTACACACTAGACCAGGAATGTAGCAAAATTAATGGTAATTTATATTTCTTTTGCAGGCTGTATCAGCGCTGGGAAATATACTTGCTTCCTATCTCGTGGCCATTGTTGTATGCCTTGCTTTTGAAATGCCTGTTCTAGCTTTGTTAAAGATTGTATTTGATAAAAAGAAAAATAAATAGTTATTTAACACAATTATGAGTCTAGTTTTTTTTTTAAATGTGTAATAAAGCTGGACGAAGCCTGATGTTAAAATTGCAGAATTTGTGAATGTTCCTTTTATTTTGCTTTATTGTTTAATATTTTTTCTAATATTATGGCCTAAGCTGATCCTTTCATTCGTACTTCTATTATTGTCCCTTTATGTCACCGTCCCATTCGGTGAGTCGCGATCATGAAGATGAGTGGATTATATGAAGGAGATGAAAGGTTACTAAGAACACGCATGCCCAGGCCATGGTTCGAACCCAGCAACTTCTGTGGCGATTTGGAAAGTCGACTACTTAACTCGCTCGCCCACCGAGCCGGCTGATAATTAATAATATTTGCGAAGTTTTTTAAAATTTTTGTTTTGTAAATCCACTTTATGCACAGAAAGACTTATCGGTACTGGATCTACCGTTTTCAAGTGCGATCCGAAACGCTATGTGCCTCTATTAGGTATCAAACCCGGACCCCTTGATCACAAGGCGATGACGTTACAACTGCGCCATTGGGAAGGCCTTTGAATATATTTGCAACTGTACATATTTATTTTATATCCAGAAATGGAGACGACGTTTTTTGAGTGGAATTTTAGATATTGTCAATATCCTGTAGCACAGTAACTATATAGTTTTATGTTTCTTCAATATATTCTCACATTTTGAAAAGTTGTATATCTGTTCACAAAATTTGTTGTAAACTGTTACCGTTTATTTATTGTTTCCTTGTTGAGAACAAATCAAATATAAATACCATATATAGAAGCAATCAAGTCATGCAGAATATTTGAAACCGTAAAATGCGATCTCTAAAGCAAACACTATTATATTAGCTAGGACAAGTAGTACGAAGGTTCACATTAGATTCTCCAGAGGAATCACAATGGCAACTGGTTCATCTTCAAACTTCATCTGTTTGAAAGAAGCAAGAACTAGTTTACGAGCTTCATTTTCTTTCCACTTTGCAGGGAATCCCGATTCAAAGCAGGAGTTGATTACATGTGTGAAGTGATCTCCAAATGGCGAGCCTCTATGTAACAATATAACAAGAGGCAGTTAGGAATTTCTCGGAGGCGGTGTGAAAGCGTGGTTTCCCAAAAGAATCAAGAAGATAGAATTCCAATGCACAGATATCGGTGAATAAGCCTGACGAAAGAAGAGCAAAATCGCATTCGGTCGAAACTCGCCTATAGCTTAATCTATTGTTTTGTTCTAACACGCCAATGGTTATATGAGTCTTTGTAGATGTGTTCGTTGGACAATTGCAGGTTGTCCTTATACAATTGTTCGCCACCAACCGACACATTCATGCTGGGAATATCTTCCAAGCTATCGATGTATGGTGTAAGCCTGGGTTTTGTGATAAAGCCAAACAAAGCCGATTTATAGAGAGTGCATATAAGCCTCAGTGAGAATATGGGGGGTGGAGAGGCGGAAACAGATGCGGCCAGAGAAACCAAGAGACCTTAGAGAAAAGTAAACTCATATGACACTCTTCTCCTCAAGAACATGAAATAAGCAGCGGTCTTGTTATCGCAAAGAAACAAAGTCAACAAACCCGATATCGTGCAGATCCACAGGTGCGTTTGGAATGGAATATACAGGTTCATCCATTGAGGATAGGTTTTAGGATTTGGTACGATCCACACTATAGCCGCGGTGTAATGTATGGGTATCTGTTCACAAAAAATGACTCCGTATTCAAACACTTACTAATTTTATGATTCCATCGACAGCACCCATGCACATTTGTAGATAGTCTCCTGTTACTGTTCCGTTGGATAAAATGTATCCTACGGAGGGGTCTTCATAATATATGTTGTTCGTTAGCAGTGTGAAATTTATTTTCTGCCTGAGAGTTGAAATGAAACCATCATGTAGGCCTAATAAAGGGTATTGACCAAGTAAGATATTACCGGGGTCTGGGACAAAGTACAATGGATAGTGATTTGCCTCTAGCTTGATTGGCTAGTAATGCATGTCTCTCACCTTGTCAGGATATAGGTCCCTTTCTGCAAGGAAACAATTGTTGCTCCAAACATCCATAACTTCTGCCTCCTCGGCTGTTCTGCAATGTGTGTCAGTAAAAGAAAAGTAGGAATACAGGACAGGTGTTACTTGTTTTTCTCTTTCAGTTTCTGGGGAAGCCTGGTTTTGCTCTGACAGAGAAACCACTACAATATTCACCAAAAGATAATTTTCCGAAGCAGCAATCACCTCATTAATCTCTCTCATTGTATTGTTACCAGTAAGAACAATAACATACTTTGCATTGCGTTTCCACGTGTTAAAAACCAAACTACTTGTTATCGCACTTCTTGCAATGGATGCTTTGTTTACAAGAAACAAAAAACCGACACCGTTTCTTATCCAATACCACTCAAAATCGTACACAATATCATACTGAAACCAGTTAATATGAAATTAGTTTCAAGTACTGTCAATGGCTTGCCATATTACGTGGCTACGATTGGTTGGGTTGGTGTTTTAAGTCCACTTTATGCACAGTAAGGCTAATCGGGACTGGACCTACAGTTTAAAGTGGGATCCGAACCACTTGTGCCTCCACCGGGTATCGAACCCGGGACCCCTTGATTACAAGGTAATGACGCTACCACTGCGCCATGAGGGAGGCTCTACGTGTCTACGAGATCAGCAAGAAGTGTGGATTCTTCATCGTAATATAACGCCAATTGTCGATATGGATGATAGTAGTCCCTCCAAATGTTTTTCATCACATGAAGAATAACTTCGGTGTAATTCGTTGATATTGTTGGAGCAATAGTAACACACGTGTTAATGTACGGGACTATTGTTGCCTTCATCTTCACATACTTCAGCTGTAACGGGAAAAATCAGAGACTAAATGAATGACCCAAAGGAAAGATGCAACACAAGTATTTTTTTTGAAAAATGTGAAGTTTTACAAAAGTAATTGGAATTGGAATTTACAATATAAAATTTGATTCCAATAATGACTTTTTAAAGCTTTAATGACCTCACAACTAATGAAAATTACTGTAATAACATTAATGGATAACATTTATGTACGTAATAATTTTACTTAGAGAACAGGTCTTCAATTTTAATTACGAATTTCGTTACAAAATAAATATTGTGAATAAAAACGAATGTAATTTCAATATGCCGTGAAACCTGCAAGATTATAAAAATATGTCTATCAGGCACTTAGGATTCATGCGGCTTGTTTCGAAGTTGTCATTCACGTTTTGGACAATTGTTAAATACATATGGTTTATTTTCGTTTCCTCATATAAAAAAAAATCCATTTCGTGACATTGAATGTTTCTGAATATTAATAAACTACAGGTTGGCTCAAAAAATCACTTAACACCCTCGGTACAAGGCCACTGCAGCGCACAACGTGGAAATTGTGATGATGATGACCAATCGTTGCCAGGCCAAGGGGGAACCACATTGACGCCACCCGCACGGTCGGCGGCCATCTTGATGTCAGCCATTTTGAATTCAACTTCAGAAGGGGGTGATACGATATATCAAATCAGGCTACAATTTCACGAGAAATGCAATGGTGAAGGTTTTTTCGACGTATCTTTAACCAGTAAAAAGTTATAACTGAATTCTTGTACCAATTTGCTCCTTTTCGAGGTGTTAGAAAAATGCCTTCAAATTTTTTTAGCGCATCGGTAACGCATCGAGATCAAATTGACGTCTAGGGAGAGAAGTTCACATGCCATTGCACAATATTTTAATCGGATACATCCATGAAGAGCTGCACATTATGAATGGTTGTCGCGAACAATTACAGTGTGACGCTTCCATTAAATGAAAAGTCCTTCACAGTGATAAGGCTAATGTTTATGTTCATAAGGAAGTTCATAAACAGAATATTCGATGCTTTTTATCTGATAACCCATTTTCGACAGATCAAAGCTGAATGGTAGTAGTGTAATTGGCTATAATACCAGGACGAGAAAGTATGAACATCCATCAGGCAGATTTGGCTACACTTAAAACTAGCTCAACATGCCCATATGAGTTTTTTGCTCAAGTGTGGCACTCTGTCTAATCCAAGATTTTTGTAAAAATGCCCTCGGGAATTTCCCGTGAAAGTATGACCCCCCTCAGATTGATTTGCCTACACTTATAAAAGGCACTTCTGTGAGATTGTTGTCCATAAGCTTGTCACAAATATGCCCCTCTTGATATTTTTTTTGGCTACACCTAAAACTAAGCCAAGATGCTCATAAGAGCCACCCACACCCACCCACACCCACCCACACATATTTACTTCCGGTTTAAGTTCAATTGGACTCCAGGCCCAACTTGTGCAATATGCAGAGGCCTTCTAGAATTGCTCTGTGACTCTCTCATTTCTTATATCATAAACATATGATTTTTCACCTATAAGAATAACACTACATATGGTGTCATCGGGGAGTGTATCGTGGAATTCACAGATAATTTTAATGTTTGTTCTGTCATTAACCACAACTTGTTTCCTTTTTGAGGTGTTGATTACAAACATGGGTCTCTGTGCTTTGAATTCATCTGGTGTGTAATACATGTCAGTATTGCCAGTAGTGACCCTTTTGTATGCTGAAAATGCCTCATATAATTTAAGGAAATCATCCTTGGACATGTCTAAATTATAATTTTCTCTGGGGAACACCTCATTTCTGCCATTTTTAAGATATATGTTCTTGATGTTGCAGCTATCAAATTTACTTGAATTTTTTTCCTGATTATTGTGTCTTCCAGTCTGAAACAGTACCACCACAAAATCTGGCATGTCATATTGTATACTGGAGAATGAATTTGTAGCATCAAACTCATAATAGGTCCCAGTGGCAGGCTTCTGTACACATTGATATGTATAAAATTGTAAAGGTACCTGTGGATTTTTTATTATATCTGCTTTGTATTTAAGAGCATAACTGGCTTCATATTCAACAACCGGGATTCTTAGCTCCATAGTCTGAATAATGCATTTGCCCTCATCAGGTAGGGTATTAGGCAGAGCTTCCCCGGTAGAGTTTAATGTACTGTACCTCATCAAAGCATTATTATCATTGGCACCTCTTCTAAATGTAATTTTTAAACCACCCTTCCACATAATGTCTTTGTAATCTGAGAAGAATCCTGGCAACAGGCGCATGGGGAACAGCACTGTGTGGCTCTTGGATAATATTTTATCACCAGCCTCAAATCCACCTAGTTTGTAGTAAGAAGCCTCGGTTTTGGATAATTTTAATGTGGCCAAAGCTGTAGAGGTAATCCCAGGGTAATCCACTCTGTTTATAACAACACCATGTTTTCTGATCTCAATTTCAGAGAACAGATGTGGCACAAAATTGTCTACCAATCTTATATTTGAATTTGCCGGATAATCTGTACCATCGAGCTTTACAACATCAAATTTGATGTATAGATCTGCTCTGTGGGGGTGTATAAAGCCATCCCCTACATCAAGATCAACCTCAATCTCTGTGTTGGGTTGATTTAAATTTGCAAAGGTCCTCCTGTTTGGGGGGAATGATTGTAGCTCATAACTCTCAATATTTTCCATTTTTTTTGTATGTATTTTTATTTAAATATTAATTTCTATGATAGCAGTTGTTGTGGCTCCAGCAAAATCAACTAATTCTTCTTTTTCATTAGTGACCATCAACTCAATGTAATCTATTCTATTATGGCACACAGGAAAATATAATGTTGGTGATGGAGTGTAGATGATGGGCTCCATAAATTCAGAGTTAGGTTTGAATGTTGCAATGATGCCAGTTTGTTTGTGAGTGCCTATGCCATTTGATTTGGTGATCATACCCTCGGCCACATTACAGTGAATATTTAGAGTCTCTATGGCTAAGAATTTAGGTATATTCATAGCAGTGTGTTTAATGGCTGGTTCAAGTTTTGTGTTGTTCTCAAAGCCTAACAGCTCTCCTATAGTACCCAGATCCACTGTCTCTGTAGCAGATACAATCTCTACTCTGTGGGTGACAGAATTTTGAGTTAATACTATACCTCTGGGTAATTGAGCATTTAGAGTAGACAGATTATACTGCCCTGGAGTGATGACAATTTTTTGATCCCCAACTGCAATTGTGTTGTTGTGGTGTGTAATATTAGGGATCAAGTACATGCCATAAAATGCTCTGAGAGCTATTGTTTTGGGATATACTATATTATCATGTAATCTAAGTTTCAATATTGAATTTTGGCTGGTGAGATGGAATACCCCCATGATGTTTCAGATACCACAAGGCCTTTTGAAAATTTTCAATTGATGGTTTATTTATTTGAGACATATATCTAAGAACAGATAAACACAGATGTCCACAATTAACATCTTTGAAATTTTGAACACGGGCATTATTGTAATAAAGATTAGTTGATTTTAGATATTTTACTAAATTTTCAGGTGGAATACCTCCAAATGAATCAAACACAAATGCCTCATCTTTTAAATATTTAAGATAACAGATCCAGTGTGTGCCCTGATTTTTGTACTTATCCAAATTAACTATGCCACACTCTTTGTTGAGTGGTTGTTCTGGTAAAGAATCAGACATGTACACACCTCTAAAATTTTTGATGCCCAGTGGCTTGATTAAAGCTTCAATATCTTGGTTTGTAAGCGGCTCTTGTTTTTTTTAAACTTATTCATGGCTCTCTTAACACCTTTGCCTTGTTTCTCCATGGCCAGGTTATGGCGCTTTATTTCATCTAATTCTGCCTTATTCTTCTTGGCATCTATTACTGTTTTTGCTATAGCAGCTGATCCCCCAGCCAAGCTCCCAACAGCCCCCAAAGCTGCTAAGATGGCCGGGATAGTAAATATGAAGCCACACACATGTGATTTTTTTTCTAGATTGCTGTAATTTTTTTAATTGGGGGTACTAAGTAACAATTTCATACCATGGCCCTTGGCAAGACAAGAATTTTTTTTCTTGCGCTGCTTTTTGGTTAAAAGACTATCAAGAGTTTTAAGAGATTTAAGACCTGCATAAGGTATCTGATACATAACACCCTTGGCCTTCATCCTAGGTTGATTATATATATATTCACAACCCCCACCCCAGTTTTTGTTTGGTGTTCATAGCTATGGTGGTCCCCAATGCTGCTATTCTTTCACTTAAAGAAGCATCTTTGCTTACAAATCTACCAAATGCAGCCTCTTCTAATTTCTTGTCTGCAACATGTCTCTTGTCAAGATCAGAATGTGTGTTGTATGCTATGTCATGGTCTCTACAAGCAGCATCTAGGGGATTAACACCAGGATCACCTCTGTTTAATCTATGGTCCAATTTTGTACCGGGACCACAATACTGATAGCCTGGTATGTGTAGTTCAAATGGCAGCTTGTTTATGATGTCATTAACCAGCCCCCGACCCTCAGAGATATTCCAAAATTTAGGTGGTAGAGTATTAATAATTTTTATAAGATATCCAATCCCCTTAGTGTCATTCACTATAAAATTAGACAATTTAGTGCTTATCATGTCCATAATTCCAACCTTTTCATTGTAAAAATTGTGGTTGCCAGCATTTTCCTCCCCAGCTATCACAAGCAACCTATCTACAAGTTTCCTGACATCATCAACCCACACAAATTCTTTAGGCAGGGTGTTGTATTGTTTGATCCCACTGCCTGTCTTGATCTGTGACCATATGGGCTTGATTAAGTTGTTGTATTTTGCTCCACTGCTAGACTTGACTCTTTTTTGTGTGGGATCATTGTTCTGGTATAGAGCATCTGATTTTATTAATATTTCTTTGTAATGCTCATAATCTTGATCTGTATAGCTGCCAGGCCTTTTCCTAGTCATCAGTTCCCACAATCCAGGTGTGCCAGGATATTTAACAAAACCACCTCTTTCTCCAAGATGAGATTCTGAATATACAATCAGATCATCTCCCATAAATGTTACTCTAAAATTGCCAATTCTATGTATGATGCTACCATCACGCTCTGTGTCAGCATATAAGCCAAAAACCTCATCTTTGTTGTCTTTAGGTGTGCTTAAATATTTTTGAGCAAGAAGACCCAATTCAATAGGATCCTGAGTAGCTTCAATTCTTCGAGGAGCAACAGGACTAGGTGTATGAATACTAGAAAGTGGGGTGATTGGATAATCTAATATGTTCCTAGCAGCTACAGGTACAAGCTCTGTGATCAAATTTTGATTTTGCTCTGTAACAGTTTTGATATTTTTACCTAATTCACTAATAGCATCAATAATAGGCTGTTCTGTTTCCTTGTGTTTTTCATAGATTCCTCGGTTCTCTGATTTCCATCCCTTAAATCTTTTTACAAGATAATCTCTTAATTTAAGATCATCAATGATTGGCCTTTTCATGGTTATTTATATATGTTTCAATGTCTAGAAAATTGTTAATTTTATTTCTATATTTACCACTATTGGGTTTCCTTGTCATATCAATTGTGACAAACCCATAGCTGTCCTGGTTCCAGCACCTACTGCAAAACTTGGAAAAATCATTGTAGCTCAAGTCCCCACCTACATATTCATCATGTATGTGTTTGAGGTTGGTATGATCTTGATGAAACACACATATAAAATTTCTGTTGTCTCGGATCAGCTGCTTCGGTATTTTTGAAAAAGTCTGTGCCAGGTAGAAGCAATCAATGTTTTTGTGTCGGCCCTGTGTAAAGAAATTTCTAACCTTGTTTTGATTATCCAGTATAATGTCATCAAACACAACAACAGAATTATCGAGACATTCATGGAGTGGCTTAACATCTGGTTCAAAAGTGGCTATATCCAATCCATCATATAGCTTCATCAGCTGCTGATATTTTAATTGTTCCAAGCTCTTAGAAAAAACATACAAGTGCCTGTTTTTCCAGTCTAACCAGTTGGGTGCCGATAAAAAATTATCAATCATTAGTGTAGTTTTACCACAAGCCGATGGCCCAACAATAAGACATCTAATATTATCAGGCAGCAACATTCCATTTCTCTTAATCTGCTGTTCAGGATCTGGCAGCCTCTTTATAACATCCCAGGTGTTCATATTATCACTTTGTTTGCCTCGATCCAGCTGTGTTCTGGGAGACCTAGCCATTTCACCAGTATCTTGTTGCCTTTTCTGCAAATGATTTTTTCTATGAGATATGTGTCGGGCTGTTTAGTTTTGTTGAGTTCTTCTTCATAGAACCTGCCTTTGAGAATTTCTCCTCGGTGGTCTTTTATTATATATGTGTATCGGGTCCCAGGTTTAACTTGAATCACTGTAAATAATTCAGTGCTCCAGTTTCTTGTAAAGCCTCTTTTGAATAAGTGCTTATATTTGCTGATTCTTACTTGATCACCTACCTTGTATTTGGCATTTCTTGTTGTTGGCTGGTATCTAGGATAATAAACAGTTCTGATCAATTTTTGCTCATCAGATGAAGTTACCTCAGAGGGTTTCATGTTGATTGTGGAATGGACAGAGTTGTTATATTTATGTAGAAGTTCTGGAAGAATACTGAGCCATTTATAATTACCTTGAAGTGTGAATTGTTTATACATATGATTTTTTAGGGTTTTGTTGAATCTCTCTACAATTGAGGCCTTGAGATCACTGTAACTCGAGTAATGTTGTATTGACTGGCTTTTAATAAATTGTTGAAACACTGAATTATAAAATTCTTTGCCATTATCTGTTTGCAAATAGCGCGGTGATCTTCCACTCTGATTGATGATTGTCCTGAAGGCTTCTGTAACACATGCTCCAGTCTTGGATTTGAGTGGCACAGCCCAGGCAAATTTTGAAAATGTATCTATGACAGTGACTAGATACTTGTAGCCCTTGTTGATTTTGTCTAAGTTTTTCAGCTGTCCACTTGCCATTTCCACCAAGTCGCACTGCCATAAATCATCTATGCCTTTTGTAACCACTGGCAGTCTCTTATAATTATGTCTGGCTTGTCTGTGTAATTCATCAACAATAATTTGTCTAGACATAGTATGTAAACAAGAATATTGCAACTATGGGATGTTCAGCAGCTGATACTACAGGATTTTCTAAATATAATTTGTCTCCTATTTGTATTTTAAATTCCAGAGATCCATCATCTTCAGCATAAGATGTTTCTAATGTATTGGGATCTGTAAAATCCTCTAACTCTACACTGGTGATTTTTTGTTTGTTGTCAGCATTTGTTATTGATAAGGTAGGGTAGTGGTGTGCCTGTGGCTGAAGCCAATATTTGATCTTGATTGGTCTAAGTGTGCCCCCAACAAAAAACTGGTAATAAAATTGTGCAGGGGACAGCATATATATTTTGCCACCTGGTGTAAATGGTGAATCATATTCTTTGTTGGGGATACTGTACAATTCAAGAATTACTGTATGTTTAGGATTCTCGATTATGCCAGTTATTTCTTTTTCTGCTGTGAGCAATCTACTTGTTACAGATTCAAGATGCTCATTGATAGTCCTAACAACATCATCATGGCCTGGCTTGATCTTTAAGTCCACAACAAGTTTTTTGTATTGTTGCACACTTTCTGGTAGCTGGGTGGCAAAAACAGACAGAGCATTTGCTTGATTGGATTCCATGGTCCCTACCTGTTGCTTGATATTAGCTACAATTTGCTGTAAATTTTCAACAACTGCCAATTTTGAATTTTGAGCAGTAAGATCATGGACCTGTCTTCTGGTATCCTCAAACAGGGCATGCAGTTCATTAATATGTTGATTGGTTGGTAGAGTGGCCACTGTCTGAGTAAGTTGTTTGATCTCTGTCTGGATATTCTTGATATCTTCTGATTTCAATATGCGATTCACAGCTCTCTTAATATTTTTAAGTTCCTGTGATGTAGGCAGATTTGATACAGTATTTTGCTAAGATTCAAGTGCCAATTTCACATTATTTAATTCAGAAGCATCAGCCACATTTTGCATAGCATCTTGGAGCAGGGCTATATCTGCCTGAGTAGGTGTTGATTGTTGTAAAATTTCAAGTTTTGTTTGGATATCATCGATCAAGTGATGAAAATGAGATAGCTTAGATTCAGTGTTGAGGTTTTCAAGTTTTGTGATCTGTTGCTGGACACTGACAAGGGTATCTACAATACCAGGCAGGCGGGATTCTAGAGATTCTTGTACATTTGTCAAATCACTTTGCACTGCTGCTATTGTACCCTCAAGATGGGTTATGGTACTTTGAATTTTTCCAAAATCTTCATATGTTTCAAGTTGCAGCTTAATGTTGGCAACACTCCGAGTTATTGCACTCAAAGCATCAGAAGATGGCAAGTTGTTCATAAAATTTTCAAGTGTCTCAATTTTTTCTTTAACCTCGGCTAAGGCATTGTTTAGAGAGCCCAGATTAGGAATCTCCAGTAATTGAATCTGTTCCTTTAGAGTGGAAATCACTAGATCAAAATCTTCTTGTGATTTTATGCTTTTGACAATTGTTTGGAGCTGTGCCTGGACATTATTTATTTGCTCTTCCAATTGTTGTTTCAATTGCTCAGAGTTGGTGGCCTGAGTCTTAAATTTGGCTTGAAGAGCTGCTACAGCCTCCTCTAAACTTTGAAAATTATCCAATGTGGCCAAATCAGTATATTTCTGAAGCAATAATTTAAGTTCAGAATCAATTTTAAGAAGAGGGGCCATGCATTGTGATTGTAAATTTGTAATTTCTAGTTGAAGACTGGCATTGAGTGTGGTTTGTAAAGCTTGTAAATCACTTCTTAATTTCTTGACTCTGACATCAAGCATCAGAATCTCATCACTGTGATCTTCATGTCTTGTATGGCCAAAAATATCATTAGGCATTTTGTTTTTAGTGGTTATTTATTATTGAATATCTAATTCTTAATTCTATAAAAAAAGGTATAAGCTTGTCATGGGATCCCGGGACCTCAATATATAAGCAGTCACCAGCAGAAACAGTATATACAGTGCCAGAAATCATGTTTGAGTGCTTAATTCTATAAATATTTCTCCCTATTGAAATGTTGACATTACCCTCGGGAGTTGTAATAAATTGTAATTGACCACCTACAGGTAATTGGTAATGATTTAAATTATTGTTAAATATGTACAATGTTTTACCTGTTTTATCATCAACATATGTAAGTATGCTGTTCAGATGAATAATTAACAAAGCACTTAGTTTAGATATTATATCAGAAGAGGGTTGTGGTGTTGGCAGGTCCATAATAGCCTGTTTTTTGAACCCAAATAAGTTCATAGGCATGTTTATTTATTTCAAATCATGCTCTGTAATTGGGCATTGTTTGCCACTTTTCAAATCACAATGACCCCATGGTAAAGTATGTATGCCACATGACAAAATGCATCTCTTATCATCATGTGGGTCCAGAGCCACTTTTCTTACAACATTTGTAGTCAACAAGTGATCCACACTCTGAATTATGCATTCTGATGTTCTGATTGTGCTACATGATTTGAGGCAATTTTTGTAATCTTCAAATTCAAGCTCTTTGTCAACAGTTACTCTGCCAATGCCCTTGGCCTTTTTTGCAACAACACCACTACATGTTTCAAAGCTGTACATCTTGGCCCTTAACCCAGCAAATGCCACAATAACATCACCAAGTGTCTCATCTTTTAACTTGCCAGGCACCTTTTTGTTGTGGGGTTGAATCTGTGTATGTTCACTGGTATCAAAATATTCAAGCAATTCAGGCTGGGACATATCTTTATAAACATCTTCTGTTTGAATATCAAGAATAAAACTATCTGTGTCCATGTACATCAGTTTTACACAATCACCATAAAAAGGCTCCAACACATCATAATACAATTTTAACATGTGTAATTTGGCCAATTCCAATATCACAGCCCCTACATAAATAGGCTTATCAAACTTAATCTTTGTTTTTTTCATGTTGAAAAGTGCCATATGCTCATCATAAATTCTTCTGTAATTGAAGTTGGGCTTTGCTATCAATTTTTTGCTCCGGCTGGGGTCAGTAATTAATTTAACATCAGTATGTTTTCTGACATTTTCTATGGTTTTGCCATACACTGAATTGACCATCAATTTAAACAAAGTTTTATCAAATTGGCTCATTGCAGATGTTCGAAGCTCTGTGTTTGTATCAATATATGGCTTCAACCATCTTGAGTGCCTGAACCTCAAAACTTTTCCAACTTTGGTCACTTGAACACCATGATGCATCAGGAACTGGAGGTTTTTGTAATATATGACATAATCCTGTTTTGGCTCTAGAGTCATCATGAGCTTCTTCTGTTTAGAGCCAGGTGAACACTTAACCTCAGGAATTGGGGGCAGATCAGAAAATTTGTTGTGTAAATCATCAGGAATTGTCAGATCTACTTCCAAGAACAGGCCATACTCACTGTCATCAAAATCCTTAAGATCTTCAATGTTGAAATCTTCAACCCACTCAAGCCCTGCATATGGCAATTTATCCATCATAGCATAACCATACAGGCTGTTGGCATCTACATACAGTATATAATTTGATGGCAGTGCTGGATCATAATTGAGAATATATTTGTTATTAGCTCTGGCATATCTCTGAGAACATTGCACCATGCCTCCTCTTATACATTGCTCCATAAACAGATACATATCTTGATCTTGGATCAGATCCAATTGCATTTTAGTGTTTAAAAACATTGCAGACCATGCTAGGCCTGGAGCACTGTAGAAATACATTGGATCCAGTTTATAATTTTGCATGGAAGATTTTCTAAATGCCTGAAGTATATCGGCTAAGAGGGTCACATCAAGTTTTAAATAAGCCTTGTGATAATCACCAAATGTCTGGCACTTTAAATTGTTCCACATCAACTGGGCATGGTGATAACACTAGTCAACAAATTTAAACTTTTTTTCAGCAACACGGGGAAAAAAGGGTCAGTTTAACTAAATCGAACCTCCTGAACACGAAAATGATAGTAAAAATGTCGTAACACGTAACGTTTTTGTGTTACACTGGTATAGAGGATTGTAGTGAAGGCGACGAAAATATATTACGTGACTTGTATTTTTAACTAGGTTACGAATGCAGTTATTACACTTGTATGAATATTCCCTCTTTCACTTTAGCATCACTTAGTTTTGGGAAGAAGCTCCTGAGGTATGCAAAACCATCTCCATCTTTGTCCATGGCCTTTACAAAATTCTTCATGATGCCTAATTTGATATGTAAAGGAGGAAGCAATATGTTGTTAGAATTAACTAATGGAGCATACTTCACATTTTGTTGCCCTGATATATACGTTTCTCTCGGAGGCCAGTGTTTCACAGTGTAGTGTGATTCTGTAGCCCTACTGTCCCACAAGCAAAGGAAACAACAATACTTTGTAAACCCACCTTGGAGTTCCATTAATATGGCAATGACCTTTAAGTCGCCACAAATCTGCCAGCAGTACTTATTATATTGAATCATATTTAACAAGACAGACATACTGTTATATGTATCCTTCATCTCAACAGAATGTGCGACTGGTATGGATGGTTTTTGGTTGCCATTTTGTAACAACACTGCTTTCAGGCTACTTTTGGACGAGTCTATAAACAGTTTCCATTCTTCAGGAATGTGCTCCAAACCAAGCTTATCCATTAAACAGTCTATATTTGTACATACACAGAGGGAATTTTTCATTTCAAAGTAGCCTGAAAACTGTTCATGTCTCTTTCTGAAATGGGTAATTCTAGTTCCGGAAGCCAGCAGATTCCACTGTTGAAGTCGAGATCCAAGCACCTCAGCCTGCTGCTTAGTTAGATATATATCTCTAACCAAGTCATTCAGTCTGGACTGGTCGACAAGGAGTGGTTCCATCTCTGGTTGTGGAAAATAGCTTGGATCATTGGAAGTGGACAGGATGGGTGGCTCTTCTTCTCCTGCAAAAGATTCCTCTAAATGTGAGGGTGGGTTAGGGATTGGGAGTTCAGGTCCATGTGGTATGGGTCTCATAGCGGAAGGAATATTGGGGTACACAATACTGGATTTTGTTCGTTTAGAATGTCCCGCTATGCTTGTTAAGCAGCATGGCTACTCGGTTCACGCCAAACCATTGGCACCGCAAATGCCATAGCACGGGTTTTGTCTCCACGAAACCACCTCACAAGAGTTGAATAACAAGTCACACAGCACACATGGGGAGCCCACACTTTGTCTTGATCACCAACATTGCACCCGAAGTAGCTATAATACACTTGTTTCAACGTTTCTGTCAACATTCGGCATTGACTTTTTAAAGTGTACTGCCCCCACATAGCAGAAATTGTTTGGTAAATTTACACAACCACGTCGGTTTTTCTTCATTGCAGTATCACCCAAGTAACTTCAACACAACTTCTCTACCTCAAAGCACGTAATACTGAACTCATTAAATCACACTCCCTTCAGTCTGTAGAGCATTCTCCCTTATTATTTCTTATCAGTAACTCATTCTGGGGGAGGGAGAAGCAGCCTTTTTGAAGGTCAACAATGGAAACATAGCCAGAAAAAGAGACAAATCTTTTTATAAGTGTGTTTGTTTATACATTGTTGCAAAATTTATTTTGATTGTTGCCCAAAATCATATAAATTGGAATCCAAATGTAAATAACGTATCCACGTTATGCCAGATATGACGTCACGTGTATCTCTGAAATGTTACGTGATACGAAAATTTCAGTTTCAGATCTGAAATCAGCACATCCGAATTAGTTAAGAACACATGTTACCTTTGATGTTGCAAAATGGTTGTTGACTAGTGTAATCATCATCAGTGATTCCAGATGCTCTGATTTTGCTGTAAAACTCTTGTTGTGGTGGCAGAGAACACTCATCAAATTTAGAAAAATCTGTAACATAATCATATGGATATACACCCTTCCGCCTAATTAATTTCAGGTCCTGATTTGGAAACAAAGCACATGTGATTTTGAATTGATCATCAGATAATTGAGTGGCCAGTGTAGCCAGGCTAGCAGACAGAATTCTGTAGGAATCAAGAAATCTTAAGTGAATAGGAATACCATTAACTTTAATTATTTTGCTAATAGCAATATATTTCTCATTATTTTCTGCTAAAATATTTAAATTCTGCTTGTCAAACCCCTCGTACCTGATCAAATGATGGAAATCATAATTGGATGCTCCATGGCAAAATATGGGGACAAATTTTGGTCTCTGGATCTTAATATTACAGCTATTACACAGGGCCATTAAGAATTTACCATGTGTATGAGAATGGTGTTTCACCTTGATATTTGTATCTGAAAATTCACAATCACATACCGGGCATTTTTCTGCATTATTGAAATCTTCAATCTGATCCTTTGTTAAAGGCAACATGGGTTTTGATTTTAATAAGACATTAGATGCTATGTCATGGCACTCATTTTCTATTCTATGTGCAAATTCTTTGATGGCATCTGCTCCCGTGTATAAATATTCTTTACTAACAACACCATCCTGTACAACAACATAATAAAAACTAGAAGGTTCATGTAACTGGTATGGTGTAATTGAAGGTTCATCAGGATCTGGGCTGCAGAATGCAAGGGGTTTGAGATTTGATTCAAAATCAAAGACTATATATGCTGGGTGTTCCAACAAGGCTTCAAATTTTTTGAATTTGGCATTTTCACTTGGATTAGGCATAAGCATATGAACAGGTTTATGGTTGCCACAGTATTTCAGATGCTCAATTAACTTATTTTTAGCAATTTCTGTATTCACTTCCCGAACCCCATTCACCATTTTTCTACCATCAAATACAGTTAAACATCTTCTACACAACTTGAATATTGTCTTAGATTTGTCTAGTTGTGTTCTAATTAAAGCTTCAAGATTATGTATCAGAGTGTAATGGTGTGTGTCATTCCCTTCAATTAAGAGCAAATCAATCGGAACAGCAGAATCATCATCAAGTGTACTGATTCTGAGAGGATCTATCAAGCAATTGCCACGGCCAGTAGAACAAATAAAAACATTAATAGATAATTGTTTACCATTGATATCTCGGGCCTTTTTTTCAAATTTATCAATATTCTGAACAGACATTGGATATTTTAAGCCCTCCATTGCTTCATCAAAATCATGTTCATGTTGTTTATAATAACTTATTCTCTCAGGATGCCTTAAAACTGGATACAAAGCAGCTAAAATACACCACAAAAAGCATTTCTCATCATTATTTTTTATGTTAACCACGGCTGTTTTGTTTTTAATATTGGCAGGTAATGGCAGATATGTAGATCCTTGTAATGGGCTGAATTCAGAAATATTAACATAGAGCTTGTGTGGAGTTCCGCATAGGCTCCATCCTGATTCTTTTGCTGCAAATTCAGAGTGTTTAATATTCAATTGATCTATCAAACTGCTTATTATTTTGTCTGAATTTGTATTTGAATATACAGGTACAGTTTCTGTTATGTGGGGCTGTGTAAATTTTGTGCCGTTTGGTTTCTTATATTGTGTAAACAATTTGAGGGACAGCTTATAAGAGCCATTTTGTGCATTTAGAATTGCCTGCACATCAGGATTTATACTGTTCAAAAAATTCTTAATACCACATTTTTGCTCTGATACAAACCGGTAATCCCAAAGTTGGCCAGCAAAACTGCTATGGATGGGTTCATAGCGTGGCTGCTTTGCCGGTCTAGCATTAACAGGTGTTTCATGCTTCCTTTTCAGACCAGATGTAGATGGTTGTGGGGGCAATGTTGATGACTGTGCAGAACAAGTACCCATATGTTTATATGTGAAATATTCCATGCTATATTTTCTATGGCATTTAGGGCATATTTTTGTGGGTGTTCTGCATTTGTCTGGATTACAATTCTTTTGATGCTTAGCCCAATTGGGGCTAGATATATTCTTTTTGCATTGATTACAATGTTTTTGATTTGGCATTTTTATTATTGGTTTATTATATATATTTCTTGGGATTCAAATCAAAATTCTATGCTTAATAAAAAATATCAGTTGGGTTCAGCAGTGTGCTTTGTATATTTAGTGTGTGTGTGTGTATGTGTGTTAATATTTTTGGCTTTGGTATTTATATAAAATTTCTTGGGGTTCAAATCAAAACTCTATACTTAATAAACCTATGACAGGTTGTATAAAGCTGATAGCCTACATGCACAAAGATAGAATAAGTACAGAAGCACTGCCCTAGCACAAATGCATGTCTACACAGGCATGTCCTAGAAAAAAACAATGATCTAATACCATGTGCCATGTATAACAAACTGGGGCAGATATAAACCTTTTGTTCAATATATTACAAATATGTTTGATAAGAATAATAAAAAACTCTCTATATTAAATCAAACAAACCTATAATTCAATTTATACAAATCTGCTATATTTTTGTGTTTAAAAAATATGAGCAGCACTGCAACAACACACCCTTACTCTTCAACAACTCTCACAATACTGGCTGATATGCAATGCAAAATCTCTTTATATAGCCTAAGCACGGACTGCATTGAAAACATCTGAAACAATAAGCCAATCAGAATATAACACATCATCACATTATGTCATAACCAACCAATCAGAAAACAACACATGCCTAATAATTTATTGCATAATATTGGGTAATAATTTGTTGCAAAACATGAAGCAATAGAAATAAACCAGAAATAGGCCACAAGTGGACCGGAAATGGCCAGAAATGGCCGGAAATAGACCGGAAGTGGAACGGAAGTGGACCGGAAGTGGCCAGAAATGGCCGGAAATAGACCGGAAGTGGACCGGAAGTGGGCAGAAATGGCCAGAAATGGCCGGAAATAGACCGGAAGTGGGCAGAAATGGCCAGAAATGGCCGGAAATAAACCGGAAGTGGACCGGAAGTGGGCAGAAATGGCCAGAAATAGACCGGAAGTGGACCGGAAGTGGGCAGAAATGGCCAGAAATGGCCAGAAATGGCCGGAAATAGACCGGAAGTGGACCGGAAGTAAATATGTGTGGGTGTGGGTGGGTGTGGGTGTATGTGTGTGTGTGTATGTGGGTGTGGGTGTGTGTGGGTGTGTGTGGGTGGGTGTGGGTGGCTCTTATGAGCATCTTGGCTTAGTTTTAGGTGTAGCCAAAAAAATATCAAGAGGGGCATATTTGTGACAAGCTTATGGACAACAATCTCACAGAAGTGCCTTTTATAAGTGTAGGCAAATCAATCTGAGGGGGGTCATACTTTCACGGGAAATTCCCGAGGGCATTTTTACAAAAATCTTGGATTAGACAGGGTGCCACACTTGAGCAAAAAACTCATATGGGCATGTTGAGCTAGTTTTAAGTGTAGCCAAATCTGCCTGAGGGGGGTTCATACTTTCTCGTCCTGGTATTATAGCCAATTACACTACTAATGGTTAGTGCTGGTAAGTTAATTGTGTGGCGTGCTGTGTGGAACACGATTGGTTAGTCAATTTTCCATCAACAGAACCTTAAATGCTTAGGGCTACTTGGATTTGTTAAATAAACGGTTTTTTTTTTCATTCTTGCTTACTTTTTACAGAGTTTTTTCAATAGGAAGGAACACCAGAACACTATGGGAACGTTGCGAAGCAGTTTCTGTCCAAAGTAGTTATCATTAGCCTTGTCACTGTGAAGGACTTTTAATTCAATGGAAGTGTCACACTGTAAATTGTTCGTGACAACTATTCATAATGCGCAGCTCTTCGTGGATGTATCCGATTAAAATCGTGTGCAATGGCATGCGAACATCATTTTGATCTCGATGCATTACTGATGCGCTAAACAAATTTGAAGGCATTTTTCTGACACCTCGAAAAGGAGCAAATTGGTACAAGAATTCAGTCATGACTTTTTACTGGTTAAAGATACGTCGAAAAAACCTTCACCATTGCATTTCTCATAAAATTCTAGCCTGATTTATCATACCACCCCCTTGGCCTGATAACGATTGGTCATCGCCATTACCATGTTGCGTGCTGCAGTGGCCTTGTACCGGGGGTGTTAAGTGACTTTTTGAGCCACCCTGTAGTATTTGTATAAATTTATGTTATGAATAACTTGATAAAAAAAAAGGTAAAGTGTTCCCCTGTGCATAGCACCACGCCATGAAGGCGTATAGGGGGTGTGGGGGTAACGCCCCACACTTTCTTGATCCGGTCGTGAGTGGGGGTGATGTGATCAGCATCACGCCCCTGACCGCCTTTACCCCCCAGGGTTTCCCCCAGGTACCCATGCCATTCGACGCTGGGTGGGCGCCGGGGCCGCTATCCAACGTTAGAAAAGAATGAATAACTTGAGCGAAACAATTTCCTTGTACTTGTAGTATATTAATATTTTTATATCCCCCTTTATGGCTAATTAAAAACCAATCTCTGTTATGATGATAGAAAGAAAAATAATGTATTTGATGACCGGACATACCGTAGAAAGCACCAGTATAGGCCAGTATTTCAACAATACGTATACTACCGTATTGTTTTCTTCAATTATACCAATATTACTTCTTATCTCGTTTGTGATGCCCTTGCTGTCCCGCATAATTTACTTATGGGTTACACAAACATCTTACTAAAGGCTATCACTCATTCTGCCAATTGAATTAATCGAATCCACGACGCTAATTCTCTGTAAGAATCACTGCCAGCTGCTGAAATTACCGACACACACTATGTATGTCCAGGATCTCTGGGTTCAACCTATCATCTTCATTAGACACCAACTGTCTTCGCGGAACGTACAGTCTCTGGTACCCGTGTGTTTCAACGACTCTATTGAAGGAGCTTTGAAGTAAGCTGTTTGTATTTGACCGACAAGCGCTATGTGTATAGACAATTCAAGAAACTCTACTTGTATACCATTCGTAGACATCCATCTTAGTGAACCGAGCGGAGGAAAAATACAGAAATACGAGATGAACATTGTCTCGAGCTCACGACATGCAGTAGTGCTCGATTCCATGTTTTTTTTTTACTTAGTGCTGCTTGAACTAACCCGTACAACTTAAAATTATGTTAATGTATTTATGGCCAACAGTGGCGAAGCGTAGAGTTCCTAGCAGGGTAGGCACAAAAGTGCGATAATTTCCATTAGTTGCTTAAATCTGTAAAAAGAAAGTGAGGGGGGCTATGTCATGGAGAGTGGTTCAATGTCTCTCCAAGCCGCTTCTTTACTTGGCAGTGGCGTGACGTTTTCAAAAGTGTTGTTACCAGCCATCAGTACGATAACTATGTCTTAGACTTTCTCCTCCCACCCACTAGATGTCATCCATCTATATTTTTGTTCATTTCTGTTTTTTTTATTTGTTGTATTTTTTCAACCCCTGATTTATGCACACACCTACAGAAAGAACTACCAATCATGAGACATCGCGAAAATCCAACGATTAGTCCTGTTGTCAATTCTTCATCACTTTCTTTTTCTAAATGTATTTATTTATTTTGCAATTGAGGTGAAAATGGCTAGACGTTTGTGCCGTGAGCAGACGACAGAATTCCGCAATTTCAGCGACTGTCAGTTTGGTACGTTCTACTGCTGCCAACTTAGTTTTTTTTAGCAAGACTTCCTCGCACCGAGGAAAACACCATTGTTATCTGTTGTCTAACTAAAGGAATGGTTGTAGTTAATTCCAGTCTTGGCTTTCTAGATAAATGAATTTCTGACATCTGTATGTGCAAGTAAACATAATTTAAATTTTGATTATTTTCGTCTCATTTGTTCTGTTCTATGCTAATCGTGACGATGAGAATGTATGGAGAATGAATTAAAGATGATCAGGAAACATTGACATGACCACAATTAGGTCACCTAGCTTCGTAACGTGTTAGGATGACGACTACGGGGCTTTCAAGAAGAAAACATAAGTTAAGGTGACCTCTCTCATTCAGTGTTCTACCCCTTGTGTTAGTAGACACCTTTACGTGATAATAGAACATAGGATCCTTGTTTGGGACCCGGCAACACGACAGGTTACTATCTAACATATAAACAGGTTATAATAAATGTAGTTGCTTGAGAGAATAGAATCCCAATTTTTAGGCGCAATTTAGCTCTTTTCTGCCAATCTAATGTGACAACACTGGCCTGTTCCGCCAGACCTGAAACAGACATGGCCCGCGCAATGACCCCATAACACTCTTTGTCCTAAACCCCCCAAAAAAGTCTTCCCATGCATTGTACTCTCATTGCCCGCCCACTTCTCTTGTTATTCCTTCAGGGTAAACGAAACTGCCTACCTCTTCGCTTGAGTCGGCTGCATAAAAAAAATGTCTGCTTGTAATATCTATTCGACGATAGTGTTAACGCATTAAATAACGTTTCAACAACTTTTAATTTTTTAAAATATTTTGCTGTCACTTGCCACTGCTACTTGCAAAGGAAAATATAGTTGAAAACATTTTAGAAATGATTGTTATAAGAAGGAAACATGAAAGACCAAAAGTGGGTCCTACCTTACCGATGATTACATCTTCACTCAATTAAGAACTCGATTGTTCTTGTTGTTCTTGCATAAATCTGATCGCTGTACACGACACGAATCACAAACAAAGCTCTACCACCACGAACCTTGCGCTCCGAGCCACGCTCCCTTCTAGCGTCCTGAGCAGGAGGCAAGTTTTCACAGACAGGGAACAAACGAGAGAATCCCCGTTCACGATAAAAATAAATTATTCTATTTCCAGTTAAAGTAAAACTACTTTGGAAATATAAGACGTATCTAGCATTTTAATTTACATAATTTGGTATGAAGACTTACTTTGCAAATATAAGTTCTTTAGACTTTCTGTTTACGCTACGGTGTTGGGTGAATCGACAAGACCATCAGCACTCTGACCAGAAAACGAAGTCAGAACTACAGTACTCTGTAATTTTCAATTTCACTTACACTTGTCGATGAAAGGAAGGAAAACCTAAGTTTCGTACAAAATATGGAGAATGTACAATGAAATCGAAATCTCTCTGCACGAACACAAGCTAATGTTTATAAAAAATGCTGGTACAGCACAAATTTCCAACCCTGGCGGAAATGCAGTGTTGCTGATATTCTGTTCGTCCTAGTGGGTAACACCGCGAGGCCGGCCTCACGAGCACGTTATAAGCATACGTACAGAACTCGTAAGATTAGACTTCCCTCATATACGACCGTACGACGGATTGTGAAGAGGGGAGGCCCCAGCAAATGTGCCCCACTCCGTGGAAAGTTCGTATACTGGACAGGGTTAGTTTTTTTTTGTAATTATCATAAATGAAAATTCCAAACTTTTCCATTGCATTTCATATGTTTTGACGAAATACGTAAATACACCTTTAAAAGAGTAATGGCGTGGGTAGGTCCGGCCTCCTGGCCTCATAGGACGCTTCGCCACTGATGGACAACAATACCTAGCATAACATCTAACACAGATAAACACAATTCTTTCAACACAAAAGCACACGCAAACAAGTTTTATCATCCAAAGAGAATGTTCCGAAATCATTAAATGGATAATACGATATTTAAAGCATGGATTGTTTCACAGTAAGAATGAATGCAAGTTGGCCCTACAAGATTTATGCTGACAGCCAATCAAACGATTATGAGATAAATTTAGAGTTCTTCCGGTAATGGGAATTTATTGGAAAGGAAGAGAATGTATGACATTAGTAGATTGTTGGTTACCATACAGAGCTTTATCTGCGACACGTAGTTTCAATCCCACAAAAGGAGAAATTATTTAACATCAGTGAGAGAGCTTGACAATTTGGAGGTTTTGTGTCGCACAGACTTCGCCTTCGGGGCACTAGGTTCGCTACATCGAGTATTTTGTGTCCCAATGAATAAGGAAAGCCATCTGATACGGTTTATCAAAATGGACGAAGCACCAGGGCCAAAAACACCCGAAAATATAAAAATATGACGTTTCGAGTGTTGCATTTCGCCTCAATACGCTGCTTCTCCTCTAGACGCCTTTCGCACACAGCCAAGGGGTCAGTGGCACGCACGGAGGGTGTCGATATCCCCAACTAATCATTGGCCTCATTTTGGCGATACTCTCTACGTGCAGAGTATCCGGCTATTTCCGGTTTGCTGCAATAGAAGATATTGTTTGAGCGCAAAAATGTTTTTCTGGTGATCTATCCTGATGGAAAGGGAAAAATTAAGACCCTTTTCGTTTGGAAATGTTATCCTTTGTTCAGGGGCATATCCAGAAATAAAATCTGGGATAGTCCAACCAGGAGTGCCCACCCCCCTATTCCCTAAGAACAATGGCGCATCCCCCCTCGATAACGGTAGGAGGATAGTTATTTCGTTTTTTGGGGAGGGTGTTTTGTTATTTTTGGAATCGTAATTTCAGAATTGAACATCTGTTGACACTTTTTAGAAACCGTTTGAAATATTTGGCTGAACTCTTCATCTGAAATCCCCCGAAGTCTCTGTCTGAAGCACTTCTTACTTAACTGCCAAGGTTGAAGAAATTTAACAAAAACATTAATTGAATCAGGTTTTTCTATCAAGTTTCACACGCTTACAATAGTTTGATTTTACTCTCTGGTACATAATGCAATATATTTATTTTTAGTATTTCACCTCTGCATGTATTATTTATATAAAAAAACACACTTTACTTACTGTACCAAAACAGTGTCTCGCTGAAGTCAGATTTTCAGCTCATATATCACTATCCAGTGTGAAACAAAGAAAGGTTTTAGTGGATGTTATTTGCAGAATCCACAATCTGTGCACAGAGAGAATTTTCTATACCTGCCACATCAAGTGTCTCATCGGAAAGTAAGCTAAACCTTTCATAGTATTTTCAAAAAGAAGAAAGGAATTTGGGAAGGGTCTGGACCCACCCCCTGGATACGCTCTTGACTTTGTTCATGTCACTATGCCTTAATATTCAATATGGTCCCAGTAACGACACAAACACACATACACACATGCACATATATACATGCACACATACGTGAATACACAGTTTTGATTTGTTTCACTCCAATCTACCAACACTACATATTCTCTTCGATCCTTCGTTATCTAGGATTCCAAATCGAAGAAGAGCAAGGCTATTTACGTCATCCAGGGTTGGGTACTTACAGGTAATAAATAATTTTCTACATGAGAGTCAAGTATACTTGACGTGTAAAATACGCATAAAAACTCGTAAAACATGTAAAATACGTAACAAAGTGAGAAATCTAGAGGCTGTATTGTGCTCTTAAAGAAACTATAGTAATCCTGATATTGCTTTACTATTTGTATACTTTACTTTTATTGTTTATCTTACTTTATTATTCCTTTATTATGCACCCATTATGTTTTTATGTACGAGGACTTGCTGACAGCGGGCATTCTATACATCTGATGTTATTACAGCTTATAAGCATTACCGTATTCTCGATGACTTTTCACTAACTACACCACCTTAGTTGTGGCAAGGGAGGGGGAACACACTAAACTGCTCCTAACAAATATTTCCCTTGAAATAGAAATTGCGTAAACAACATTATTTGGAATGCAAAGTTCATAATACTGTATACCATTGCAATGTAAACATTTTCCATTGCTACATCTGCTGCTTTGCTATTAATTGCATGTCATGTACAATTTTAATGGCTTGTCAGAGACTAAGGTGTATGCTCAAAAACGCTTCACAATACAACATATTCAGCAACACAGTACACAGTAATTCTTGATTTTAACAGCAGTTAGTTCATCTTTTGTTGAACAATTCAATTTAAATATCGATAACTTCAAGCACGGATGTACTTGTACATACGTATGTATGTAAGGTGACAGTACACTCGACTATGACATTTTTAAAATTTTTATTTAAGTGCATGCGATTTATTGATGTATGAGTCTTTTTGTATTAGTTATTGTACTTCCTAAGAATGTTGCAAGTGTACATCACACTGAATATGTAAAGTATTATTTCACCTTAAAGAATCCGATACAAACTCATTTGCAACTTTTTAACACAAGACATTTTAAAATCAATCTTCTCACATAACAAAAATGAATCGAAATCAAGAACTTTAAAACTATCGACATTCATACAGAATCTCAATGGCTCCCTATTAATTTACAAACACATGTGCAATAGAAAGAAATTGAATACGTGTTGTTTTTGAGTGTATAAGTATGTATTTGAGGGCAAAGTTAACCCATATATTCCCGAATTATTTTATGTTGACAATTTTTGCCAAATTTATGTATTTTACTCTATTATGACTACTGATCATCAGGAAATCAAAACTAATGGAAAATCTATTCGTGTTCAGGCTAGGTGAGGGTGGGTCAAAAACGACCCAATGGGAATACCAATACTAACTGCATGGGTCGTTTTCGACCCAATGGGAAGATAGGGATATAATTTGTAACAATATAGGCACTGGCAATTCATGCAATCACTCACTGACTCACTCTCAAACACACACTCATTCACTCACTCTCCAACTTTGATAACAATAAATAAAGAAAACATATGTATTTGATGTCCACAGTTTTTTACTTTGTTATGCAGGTTTATGTTCTGTTGGCAGCATAGGCTATCACAAGAAAATAAAACATAACAATAGTTACTTGATTATACACAAAATATAGCCTATTGTAATATCACACATCTTTTCTCACTTCATGAGTACATTACTTCTTGTGAAAATTTTTAGAACATTTATCGTAGAGAAATACTTTGCACTGGCTGCAATACCTATTGATTTTGTTTTTGCAGCTGGCACAACTTTACCTATATTCCTTCTCTTTGATCATGAGATTTATTCTGAAGCACTTTATGCTAGAGGGTGGCTCTCGGGATATGCTTACAGAGGAAAGCCTACTCCAAGAATCTCTTATTATTCCATATCCTGCCAAAGACACTGTAGCAACACTTCTTCTAAACTGTTACATATCTCCATTGTAGCCTGCATGCTGAGCTAGCAACTAAGAATTTACAGTCACATCTACCACCCAAGACATGAATGGAATGTACAACATTTTACCTCTTATTGAGGTACACATAGTTCATATAGGTATAGTTGAGGTCTAATCGATCAACACCATCTATGTTGGTATTTTTCAATTCAATAACATCATGCATTTCGATTTGTACTCTCCCTCCAGCAGCAGATGAACGTCTACTTGTCAGTTTAGGAGGCGAGACAAATTATCAGTTGTCAGTATCCGTTTCCACTCTTGCGTCAAGAGGACAAAGAAAAATAGTATTTTCTCTATGTTGTGGTTCCGCTTCAAAGTGATCAAGTATCTCAGCTAGCGTAGCGACAGAGGTCTGTCAGTAAAGAGAAACACATGTTCTTGTACAAGTGAGTAACATGATTTTTTCTTCATGATAAAAAAGTGACAAAAATGCCTATACGGTATATTTCAATTAGAATAAAATAATAATTCGTAAATTTCGAAATTACAATCTTAACCCGTGGCGGAATAGTCCATTGAGAGCCCGGGCCCACCTACCGACTGCCGACTTCACTTCCCCTGATCTTACTCATTCACTCACCCGATGTGGGAGATCATCCAACCAGTTATGGCGTGACGTGTGGTCAGCACGACGAGCCCCCAGTCTTTGTTGTAGGTTTCCATGAGCAGGTTACGCTTGTCATTCGTAGCTCTCCAATTTCCTCACGATGGTTCGAGGCCACTGGTCCCATGCGCAGTCCGAAATCTCAGGAGAAAAGAAAAGTTGTTACACTCCCCCCAGGAAACTCGAACCAGAGCCCAAAGCATTACTCATTAGACTGCACGGTCTATTATGCATAAATTGATATGATGTATGAAGTATCCATGCAAACCTTACAAACCTAAAAAAATAGTAGAATAAAGTGAATAATTCCAGAAAACAAGACATAAAATGTGCTTACTCCATTAGCAACGATATTCCCATTGGGTCAAAAACGACCCACCTGATGAAAACACATAATTGTTTGAGATAATGAAACAATTTCAAAAAACTGTAATTTAAAACAACAACTAGAATTCTTTAGGAATCATATTGTAAAAAAAATGGTTAATTGTGAGAAAATAAAACTGCACTTAATTTTCTTTTGACAATGGTATTATAGCTTTCCCCACGATCAGTGTGCTCCCAAATTCAACGCCAACTGCATGCGTCATAATTTTGAATATTCAGCATCCACTTTGAACAATTATGAAAATTATAGTATGCACATTAAATCCAACTCATAAATAAGAAAGGTAAATTAGTAACAAATAAACAGTTAACAAAATAATATTGAAGTGTGCAATGGGTCGAAAACGACCCAATGGGAATATATGGGCTAATTACTTGAACATACTTCATTTCGAGCTGGTATGAAATTCGAAGTTTGCTGTGGAGAGGTATATAAAAACGATGGGAAATAACCAGATGGAAATCATCCGTATCTCATACGTACAATGAAGTGACCACCTCTCCATCCTCCCTCAAGAGCTTGTGAAATCGCCAGACAAAGGATGATGATGTGCCGAACTCTTCAACATATTGCTCATAAGCACAACTCTCTCGACTCAAAGCGCTCTAATAAAGTGCAAAGATGATGGCTAATGCTTGTGCAGACAAAAAGAAACCTGAAATCCGGATTTGACCATCCCTAGTTAACTTGTGTGCTTTTGCCAGACAACAAATGATACCGTGAATTCGTGGAGTCAGAATCTTGACCCTACCCTCTCGATTTCAATTAAATAGTTTATTTCAGAAACCCCCTATGGATCACTTCTGGCAAAAATGATACTTGTGCAGTGGGATCCATAAGTATTGCTCAGCAAATTGTCAATTACTATTTTTGCTGTTTTTATCTTCATTCTACGTATTTTTAAGGACTGTATTTTCAGATATACTGGTTCAGAGGTTGTAAGCAGATTGTTTGGTGTTTTGTGTCAGTTCTTGAAGCGCAAAGGGAGTAAACGTGGGGATGGACAATTTGCTTGGTAATATTTAAGGATCCCACTGTACAGTTTCATATATCCCTTGCCAAGACGTATCGTTTGATGCAGAAATCGATCATGTAACGATGTATCTTGGCAATGGTTATATGAAACTGTACGTACGAGTATCGTTTTTGCCAGAAGTGGTCGATGGGTGTTTGTGAAATAAACGATTCGATTGCTCTAACACAGTAACGGCTCACGATGAATATGCCTCCGAAATCCGGATAGTAAGACTTCAGAAACCGATACTTAATTTTTTTCCGGAATCCAAATATTTTTGGCCATCCATAGAAGAAACAGAGAAAGGAACAGACAAAGATAAATAGATAGATAGAAAGAGGGAAAGAGAGAGAGGAAGAAACAACGAGAGAATGAAAGATTGTATGATATAAAAATCTTAGTTGTCATGCCAACCGAATTAGAACTCATATTTACTCCAATTGCCAATCATGGTTATGGGAAATCATCCGCAAGTCGGATTTTGTCTCTCAGCAAAAAGGCAAGTGTTATGTTAACAAAGTATTATTTTCATTCACAATCAACCAAGAATTCATCATATTTCAATTAAACTTTTTGCTTTAGAAGTCACGTGGGGCGAGGGAGATGATCTTGAGTTACCACTAAGTACGACTAAATACTGTCTTAGGTTCCCTTTAGACGGCAGCATTTTGTTTAATATTTTCACTAACATAAATGCTTCCAAAAATATTTATATCAGGTAGTACTTTACACGGAAGTATTTCACGTAACATTCCGGTTAGCATTTGCAATTGCGATGCGAAGCGTGTAGATAACGTTAGAGCACGAAATGCTGTTTTCACAAAATAACTAATCATGATAAAGAGACGTAGTTACAAATAAAAAATGGTTATTTAACTCACGCGATATTGTGGAAACAAACTGAAACTCTACACATTTCTTATGACGTTAAGTAACCATCTATCTCACCTATAGCCTAATGAGATATTTCTGTTCATGAGTCAGGGCCCTGTGTTTACAATAAACAACTAATATATTCACGAGAAATGACTCAGGATGTATTTCATAATTCTACAGTGTATAATTTATTGAATCTACTGTATATTGAAGCAAACATGACCACGCACACACGTCTGTTGTATTGTGCAAATACGCTGCGCAATTCAGAATGATCAAATTATTTTCTCGACCTATGTTGTGAAATATTCACCTACAATTAGAAATTGAATTGGCCCTTCTCACCTGCCCCCAATTCACTATTAAATCTGACTCGACGATTTACCTTGATTTGCGCTAATTACATTTGTACAAGGTACATTATAAACTCGCTTCTCATACCCTGTCAGATCCAGCGTAAATGGTTTCTATCTGCCGCCGTTTGATGGAAGGTGCGTTCCTGGCAATATTAAGCAAGGACGTTTCCATGAAGAAAGAGTTATAATTGTTAGAAAATTGATCTGGTTCTCTGGATGGGTTCCAGTTCTCAAGTTTAGAGTCCTCCTTGCTGCACTCAAATGCTAAAAATGTGCCTTCAATTCTTTCGGTAAGCACTTGCCTTGGGTGCTGATGGTGTGAAAGAGGTTCGGTAACTTTTGAGGATTCCTTTCTTGGGATGTTACATAAATCTTCTTCAGAATCCGATTTGCTCACGTTTTGGTTCTCGCTGTCAAGTTCCACTTTGTTCTTGCCGTTCAAAAAGTTAGATATAGTAGGTTTATGGATCGATGTACTATTGTTTTCTCCTTGTGGTATAATAGGTGGGTCAGTAGACGACATACCACTTTTCCTGGCTTGTGCATTGGGTTTCAAGTGCGAGACATTGTGTGACAAGTCTCTCTTTAACTCTGAATATTCTACTTGAAACGGGTTGCAATTCATTTTGCGAGCAACGTTCCTCTTGTTTGATGTCACTTGGCTTTTAGAAGGAAACCATTTCTGTGGAGTTGTCTTGGAACATGTGTTTCTCGGATTCATTTTTTTCTGCATTGTACTAGGTTGTTCAGTTGCAGTTTTTACTGAAAACGCCATGCCGCCGGTTGCTAAACGCGTCTTTCTTACTGAAATTGCGTCTAAAATGTCATCATCATTGATTGAATAATCTTTATTGACAGATGACTCAAGGAATTGATAAACATGAGAAATATTTTTGAAATGTTGATGCCGTATTTTCTTTACCTTTGTTACGCTCCTTGATTCACTTACTTTTTTATCAGTCGAAACGTCATTTGGACAGTCTTCTGATATATGCTTCTCGTTTGAATCCACGATGTAGTCTTCCAAATCGTCGCCTATTCCAGAAAGAATTCGTGCATTCCCATTGACATCACACGCTATTAAAGCATTTCTGCTAATTTCTTCTTGAACTTCTTCTGAAAATACTTTCTGGGTTGGAATGTTTGGGGGAAATTCGCCCTCTTCTGCACACCATTCGTAATTCTGACTTGGATGTTCTGCGAAGGAAGAATCATGACAGATGTTTAACGTTTCGTCGGTTTCCCTTACAGGTAGACTTTTGTCCATATCCTTCTGATCTTCCTGCCCAAATGTGTTATCGTCAGTTTGGTATTCTGTGCAAGTTTCCTGCTGTGTTGTCGAATTGTTGTCTTGGTTCTGCGAATTTCTACCGTCAATTTTTGATTTACCTTGAAATGTGTTAACTCCTTCCGTCTTCTTAAGGTAAAGGCTATTCATAGCGAGATTACTGAAGCGTTGTAAGTTAGGTCGTGCTTTGGGTAACACTTTACAAGTCCAAGTCGCCAAGGTAACATTTTCAGACGCTCCTGGTTGCAGCAGCTCGATAGTAGTTCTGACAACATTCGGAGAGCCATTTGCAGCGAACTCCTCTTTTATGGTTCGTCGTTCAGTTTGCAGTAGATCAGTCATGACTTCCGCGTCCTTCTTGCTTGTGCTGATGTTGGCTGGCAGCTTGCAGTTGTCCGGCAACAAGACGAACGAGCCATTTTTGCTGACTTGTAGATGTCGGGGGTTTGTTCTCAAATCGTGCGAGATAGACACACCTTTAGATTCGGTTCCAAGCGCAGGAAGGTGTAACTTTTCCTGCACAACTCGAACCCTTGCTCCACCCCTTGGTGTTCCATCTTCTTGTTTCTCATTCCTCATGTTTCTGGGTGCCATCTGAGTTGAAGACTTAGCGTTCAGAAACGGTAAACTAATACTGTACTTCGACATTGTGCTATATTTCAACATCCACTTCGGTGAACACAAAGCAGATATTCTAATTAATAGCACATATCAACACACTGTTGAAAACTAGAAGTGTACCTTCCTTCCAAAATCATTTCAGCTCCAGTCTACACGTAACACATGTACGCCGCTGCTCATGTTCACGTTCGTCTAGTCTGGAAGGAGAAAATAAATTGTTTTGTTGATATAATTAAACGTCATATTATTAGATACATATGGAAGTGAGATAAAGTGTACTGTGCAGTGCGATTACTTACGTAAATCTAACTTCTTATTTATACTAAGAGCGAGTTACAGCTTCGAAAGCATGTGTTCATTTAACGTTGAACCATCTCAACCCTGCACTTGCACACACTCTCACCCTAGGTAGGCTTGCTAGCTAGAAAAAACTACCGTTTACCTAATACTGTAACTGCAAATTCAAAAATAAAATAAAATTGTACAATTGCATGTAAACCTTCCACGTAGTACACCCAAATGTCAACCTTACTTCCACGTAATACACCCTGGACTGTATTTTGCAGACTAACGAGGTTCTGGCGTCTGGACCTACGGCCAGTATAATCTTCGCTGGACTGTGTGTGTGTGTGTCCTGTGTTTTGTCCTTGTTTGTGCTGAGTGCCCCTTTACAGCCTGTTTTTAATCCAGGTAAGGACATTTTTGTTATGATAATGGGCGGGGCGCCGTATAGTGTGACGGGTGCAAAATAGCATAAGTGCTGACGCACCCAAGATTTTTAATTCAAATTCAAATTACATGTACTTACCGCTACTTGCTGCTCGGTAACATCACATGCAAATTAAAAATTGAAGAAACAATCAAGAGGAAGAACTTACTATGTCTTAGAACAACAATGAAACTTCCGAATTGTTTGATCTATAACACTGATGAACAAATTCAAACTTTTTTTTGCTCCTTTGAACGAAAATAGGTGATTATTTATAATTCGACCCCGCTGAATCCAAATCTGAAAGTAGAAATGCTGTATCACCTATAGTTTTCCCTGGATTTTCATTTTTTGTTTTTAATAAAAATTTAATTCCCTTTGTAATAATACATCGAAATTTGAAATTATTTTAGTTTGTTTGCTCATGAAATAAGATTTAAATATTGAAGTGAATAACTATGAAATATAAAAAAATTAAAAAATATATATAGGACCGATTTTGACTGTTCAATGAAGAAATTTCATGCAAAAAAAGGAAAAAAACACATTTTTACTCGCATTTTCAAAATTTCTTTCTTGAACTCTGCCGTTTGTAACTGCCACCAGAAACCTCTTCCTTGAGGTTCCAACTATAGTCTGTACCGATTTTCCTGCATATCGTTTCTCCATGACAGAAATATCCTGGTGAAATCTCTCGCCGCATTCGTCACTAACCGCGCCCAAGTTAAGGGGGAAAAAGTCCAAATGCGAATGTAAAAAGTTGAATTTTCAAGGACATATTGCACCCCATGCGCTGATAACACTTCAACAAGTTCTTAACAAGTTCCTTGTAGTTGTCAGCTTTCACATTTCTAAGAAAATTACAGCATACTTGTCTAAAAGCTAACCATGCGCATTTCTCTTTTTCTGTTAGCAATTCCACAAAGTTGTCATCATGAATGATCTCACGGATTTGCGGCCCAATAAATATGCCTTCTTTTAACTTACTATCACTGAGTTTAGGAAATGTTTTTCTCAAGTACCCAAAACCCTCACAGTGTTTATCCAAAGCCTTAACAAAATTTTTCATCGGCCCTAACTTTATATGCAACGGTGGTAACAAAATCTGGACTTTCTCAAGTAGAGGGTGATTCCTAACACTGTTCTCTCTAGGACTTAAGTTTTTTCGTATGGGCCAATCCACAATGTTGTAATGTTTATCTTCCGCCCGGCTGTCCCATTCGCAAAGAAAGCAACAAAATTTTGTAAATCCAGATCGCATGCCTAACAGTATACCAATCATTTTGATGTCTCCGCATATCTGCCAACCATATTTTTCATAATTTATCACTTAATACTGTATCCATACTTTCATATGTTTCCTTCATGGTGGAAGAATAGGCAAGGGGTACTGATGGGTATATATTCCCATTATGCAACAATACTACTTTTAAACTATTCTTAGATCAATCTAAATATAGTCTCCACTCGTTTGGGTTGTGACTCCTTCCAAGTTCTTGCGGAAGGCCTTCTACATCATTACAGTAAGTTAACTCATTACTAACAGAAAAAAAATGTGTCCGTGATTGTTGGCGTTTCCGATATGACACCTTAATACCATCTTGTAATAAATTCCACCCTCGGAGACGAGAACCTAATAATTCCACTTGAATTTTAGAAAGGTTGAGGTCTCTAACTAGATCATTTAGTTCGGATTGGGAAATAAAGTGAGGTATATTTGGATCAGGAAAATTTGGATCGGTGTTTGAATATGAGGGTCCGGGTTCGTCATCTGGAGAAGCACTGCTTGGTTCTGTTTCATCCACTGTCCATTCTTTAGGAGGCTTAGGAATTGGTATAAAATCATGACTCGTAGGTTTCTTGGCTGAAGGAACATCAGGATAAAATATACAATGTTTTGATTTAGAACTATATCCCACTATGTTTGTTAAACAGAAGTAACAATCCGTAGTATGATCTTTCTGTTCTGTCCATATTACAGGGTTTCCGAAGGGCATTGATTTGTGAGTGCCATTAAGCCAACCGCGTAAAGTTCTCGAACAATTACAACAAATTTTACCTGGTGCCTAGCTTTTTCCCTCGTCTACTTTACTTCCAAAATACAACTCATATGCTTTTTTCACTATAGGAGTGATAGTATTTCTCTGTGACTTCGGAGTAAATTCCCCGCAAACATAACAAAACAAGTTCAGGTTATTCACACATTTGTGTGACATGGTGAACTCATTAATTGACTTATAATATATTTCTTTAAAAAAACAATTGTGAATGCTCTCATCGTTTTGTTAAAATACAACTTACACTTCACTTCACTATACAATATAACATTCACAATTTCACGAACATACACAAACATGAAATACGGCTACTTGCGAAGGCTACTCGCGAAGTTATCGAAAAGGAAGTTAAGACTCGAATAACCCACAAAAGAACAAATTTTAACAGAGAAACAGGAAATTTCTCTGCCAGATGTTTCCTCCACTATATATTAAGTGCCAGTCATAAACACAAGGTCGCTGAAAAGTTCTTATCCATTTGCTAGGAACCAAACGTTAAGCCGGAAGCGCAGCAGGGTGCGGAGACCTGAAACCATAAAACTATAAAATGTGGGTGTTCTGCAAAAACCTTAGGTGATACAGGAAAACGGATGCGATATTAGTTATCAGCACATCTGAATACATAAAGATCACTTAGTTTTATTTAAAGGAGTATTTCATTGTTTATCAGTGTAATCTGCATACCTGTTTGAACATGAGGAGGTTGCAGGAACTTGTGGCATTCCATGAAAAGTAGTCCTACTCTATGTAAATATCAAAATGAATCAATCTGGACAGTACTATTGTTTTTAATTGCATTAAGATTCATATGTTTGTGAATGCATACAATTTGCGTTTTTCACCAACATATAATATTAGCATCTGTAGACTACATGCTTTACAGGCAAATAAAGTCAAATTTTGCTGCAGTTTTTAAAGCGACACACACGTAACGTTTTTTCGTTAATGCTTTTCAGGCATTCAGGCTATGTCATCATACTAAATTTTTCCCCCCTTTGTTACCACAGTACAAAGTACTTCACAATTCTATGAAATCAGTTCTTAAGGCCGTACTAAAGGCAATTTTGTGGTAATTTTTTGATAACAGATGGCAGCACAGTTTGCCATGGCAACCGAGGGCCATGTTGCCAGATCTCCGCGTAAACAAGATAGATACATACAGGTTGGTCGATTAGGGTACTCCTTGATGGGATATGACGTCACGTTGGTTAGCAGATTTTATTGAAAAATCTAAGTAGATGTGGAGCAACGTAATTGTTTATCATGAGATTTTAGTTGTATGTTCTTATTGAAAAAAAATACAATTTATCAGCAATGCAAGGTAGTAATAGTCGTAATAGTAATATAAAATCCCTTGTATTGTATTATGTATTTCTTTTAATATTTCGAAAGCAGAAGAGAACATACAAAGATAGCTGTAGTTAATTCAAACACGAAATGCATAAAATAAGAAGAGTAATTGAAATAATTGAAAACATTTTGCAATTACGTTTGAAGCGAATGCTGCATTGACTGTAGAATTCACTTTATATGACAGTACTTGAACATATTTATATCTTTTATCGGTGACGTTAGCAGATTTTCTTCATAAATTTGCAGAATTTCAGTGAACATCTTGTAAATATTTATAAATATTAGCGCTCTCTAACGATCCTCAATCTTTTATCCTTCAAGTGAATAAAGATGTAATTCTGCACCCTTATTTTTACTGAGTTTTAATATCGCGATTTTGAAAGAAAAATGTCAGAAGAATCCTGAATACACAATAGAAGACATATTTGTTATTTTTGTAATAGTACAATATTAAATACAGTTTTGTAGCGCATCTAATTTATTTGCATGTCATGTCACCACACAATATCCTATTTCATAGTTCTTTAAGGATTTGGTCTATTCTGGTTTTCTGTTCTGCAGCTGATGTAGAATCTTTGGAAGTATCAGTAACATTTTCAAGTAACAGTAACTGTAAACTACTTACGTTATGAAATTAGTAATTGTAACTCAGTTATTTTTCCACCTAACTAGTAAGTTGTACAATTACTTTACTGCATGGAAAGAAATATTAACTTGAACCAAATGTTCTCCTCAAAGAATGGGTAAATTGACGATTATTAAAGCCGGCCCCTGTGGCGGAGTGGTTAGCACATCGCGCTACGACGCCAGGGGTCCCGGGTTCGAATCCTGGCCTGGGCATGGATGTTCGTGAGTGTCCATTCATCAATTTCATCATATCCACTCATCTCTATCATCGTAAACTAGCCAAAAGTGACACAAAAAGCGAAGTAAAATAAAGCAAATCAATCAATCAGTTGATGATTATTAAAATCTCGAGACCATGAGGACAATTTTGTATTTTTTTCGTCAAGAGCCAGGATGTATCCCAAGTTTATTTTTATTAGAACACTTACCATATAAGACAACATACATAATCTCCAACAATCCTCATGGACAGTAATTTTATAGTTCATCAAAAATTCTAAAAAATATTTGGTTTGCTCAACAAAATTAAATGAAATGTTAATCGTCATTGCTTTGTAACAGAAGTTTACTGTGAATTTTATTGCCTCAATGTTTGTACATGAAATGTAAGAAATAAGTTATAATTTCATGAAACTTAATGCTTAGCATTTAGTGGTCATCGGTGGTGAAAAGGACATCGCGCTTGCAACTCATGATCCGAACAACGTCTTACGAGATGAAACAAATTTAGAGTAAAGTAACTGTAATAATAACTATGTCAAGTACTTTCTAAAGAACAGTAATAACAGTAATTATATGCGAATTACTTTATCAAGTGATTAACTCGGAGTTACTTTTAAAGAGTAACTATTCAAACACTGCTGATATATAATCGAGTTCAGCAACATATTGGTATGAATTGCGAGGGAAGCTGAGCCTCCCCCTTGGCAAAGTGGTAACGTAATCGCCTTGTAATACAGGAGTCCCAGGTTCGATAGACTGTGAGTGTACAGTGATCGTCAAATAAAAATTTGACAACTAGATCCTGAAAATCTCCCTTCTTTGCAATGCGTCTTGTCTAAATCTACGGCGATGAGTGATGTAATGGCAAGTTCTGTCACTGCCGTTGAGTTAGGCAACACACATAACGATTTGCAGGGATGCAGGTATTTCAGAATATAGGTGTCCCATTTTTATTGCCGGTGACTGTATATAGTGGTTTGGATCCTACTTTAAACTGTAGGTTCAGTCCCAATTAGCCTTTCTGTGTATAAAGAAGATTTAAAAAACGTATTTCGAGGGAAGATACAATACAGCAATAAATACCATTAGAATAGAAGTTCAATAGCTTACAAAATAATTGTTTACAGGGACTACAAAAACTAGATTTTCGGGATATATAAAATCATATTTACGTTGTTGTTTCAATGCATATTTATTATTTTTCTTTATCGTACCCTGCAAAACATTATTGCGTTCTCTGAGAGCAGTGTTGGCGATTGGGTTTCAAAACTTGAAGAGGGCAGGGACACTTTAATTTCCATTGGTAGATGAGGTTTTGTATAGTATTGGGGTAAAAGTGGGGGCCATCTTCCCCTCCCCCTAATTGCCGCCACTGTCTGAGAGATATGCTTTTTGCAAATCATCATCGTATTCAGGAAGAAATTTATTTCCTTAGGATTTTTGAAAATACCTCTAAAAATTTAAACTTGCAAGAATATCAATGAATGCGTAGCAATGCTTGACAGACAAGACAAGTAAGTCACACCCCTGGCACCGTTTTTTTTTCTCCTGTTTCCCCTAATATACAATTTACAATTGATGACCACTTGCTATCAGATATTATTAAGGCTTGAAACATAATTTCTTGAGCATATTTTGGACTCTTGATTTCTAGTAAATCATCACCATTCAATCAAGTGTCTGCGCTAGCAAGCAAAAATGTATGTACTCTTCCATGTAAAGTTCAATGGTACGCAACTGCCATTGTCGGTCAAACCTATTGTCCTTTTGTACAAATTTCAATAGTGCTCTTTACTATTGGTAGAAGACACTTCGATTAGTTTCTCAAATGCTCATCTGCAAAAGGAACAAATAAAAATAGTTTTAACATTTTATATGAGACTATGAACTTACAAAACATGTTTAAAAAATATTGATATTACATTGTTACAACCTTAGACAAGTTGAGTTAATAATGGAACTTGCAGATGTTGAGTAAATGAATTTGAAAATAATGGATCCAATTGGCACTATAATGGTTAACGAAATCTTCCTGTTATTAAAGGGCAGTATGGTTCACGATATGAGCTCACTTCAATGATCTAACTTTATAATGAATGTTAAATATGATGAGCCTAAAACAGAAATTGGCAAAATAATTGTTAGAAATATTTTCATAGTAGAGTGATGATTGCAACGCTATATGGAGTGAGGTTCCTCCAGGTTCGAATCATGGTTTCATGTATGTATTTAATCATTATCTTTGTTTCAATCATCGATTTTATCAAATCATTATTCATCATCATTGTTCCAAGGAGCAGAAGTTGGAGGTAAAATAACAAAAATACATTATGAAATGGAAATTCAGTTCCTACTATATTATTATTGAATTATTATAGTATGTAACGCCGTTCCTCGATGTCGGTAAAAATGGAAGCATGAACAAGGTGACCTATACTCGCAGAGGTATATAGGGCGTGGATAATATAAATCGAGGAACCGCAATTACAATTTTTACTTGTTATGGGGTTAACCGAATACTTATACGGAAATGATTCCCACAATAACAACAGTTTGAATAATGTGTGTGTAAATTCCTCACCCTTCTTTACCCTTTCCAAAAATTCAGCAAGTTATACAACAAGCATTACCTCAATCACGTCACCAATCGCAATTCGCACCAATGAAAAGATAGTACATTCACTATAGACGTTTATTTAACAAACTTAAATTTGCGGCAACATTCTTTCAATATTTCCTTCTATTTTTTTTACTAAGCTTCACAACAAAATTCCAGTTTACGTACACCCGACAATTCTCATTCTTAGCATTCTTTTTGATCAGAATAATTTACAATAAAATAACAATGCAAATAAATGGTACGCCTTTTTCGGCAACAATAATACAGATAAAATTTACATTTTTAAAATTTGTACCAGTTCGACATTCAACGGACAAATTCTACTAATTTATAAATACCTAAAATTATAACCATTTAAAAAGAGAATTAGATGCTCATTAATTCCAAATATTCAGTCGGTTAAGATTTGTCTCGTTTTATTATTAGTTGTAAAAGGACTTTCGTTATGACGTCTTTTGAGGTTGAATGATTACCTATAAAAATTACGTTCTTGGGTCACACGCGTATCGGTTACACATTTGGGTTACTGTTGCGACGACGTTTTACGCTGTTACATGGTACGCGCAAATGTACATATCTATTTTTCTCACTCGTGATCTTGTTTCAGGCACATGACACATTCAAAAAAGCCCATCTTTTATCGCGTCTTATTTGCAATGCAAAAATCAACAATTGGCAAAGTATGAATTTAAGTTTGTTACACAAGTTCCAGTTCACTATAACACACGTAATCTTACGTACCTTCATAAATGTTCTAGTTGCCAAATTAGACCGGCTGTTCGCGCCATCCAAAGTAGTCGAATTGATGCAGTCAAATCCAAATGTTCTGTTACGTAATAGATTTTATGCCGTTACTTCCTTGATGCCATGTGTGCTTGTGGATACTGCAGCAAATTGTATTGGTTCTAGTTATTTCAAGGTTCAATGTCTATGTTCCGACTTAAGTTCATGCTGACATTAAATACTTCTTGGTTAATTACTTCGTAAAACAAATACTAGTCGTGCAAATATATATGTGCGTAAAAATGGTTACCACAAATTAAAAAAAATACTGGGCGTGACAATTACCACAAAACGACTAACGCAAGATTTATGTATATGCTGAAAAATTGGTTCACGAAACAAATAAGTCCATAGCACAATTCCTTACAAAGTTTTTTAAGTGACGGGACACTATGTTGCAAAGAAGCAATGTAAGTTCAAACGGCAACACGTAAACTTTAAAATGAATGACGAAAGTTCTCAAAGTCCCAACTTACTATATGTGGTTGCACACTATACAATTAAACTTGCCCCAGTTTTTGAATAAAATACCAAGCGACATTGAACCTTGATTGTCGTGCGACGAACTGTGATTTTCCTACCTCCGCTGCTAGCGAAGAAGAAACAGGTGAAAAGTAACAGGAGAGACATCTATCGGTATAACTTGGTAGTGAGGAAAAATAACCTCATGGGGATTTTTATAGAATGAAATTTCCCGGGTGGGAAATTTTCACTCCATGTAATGGGATGACGCAAAGCGGGACTCACAAATAAGAGATTTACGTCATCACCGTTACAAATTCCCCCAACCGACGATGAAAGAAAACCAACCCCAAAATGAGCATCTCGGTATCCATAAAAGACCCATATTACAATAGTACCACTATGCCGGAAATTATTTATCCAACATTAAAACTTAACAGGCAGATCCACCACTTATTTACTATGGAAATTCATCATTATCCTTATGTTCCAATACGACTTCATCTTGGGAATTGCCCTCAAGAATTAATACTTAAAACTACACTCCATTATTGTAAAAACATGATAACTCCATTACCAAAATATCAAGTAAACGAATCCACACGATTCACAAAACTCTAAAAATAGATACAAAATTTATGACACAAACGCAGCAATAATTAATAATAAACACCACACTTCATAACTGATATAGAGGAAAAAAATAGTGAGTTCAAAAACTATGATACACAACTAACGATGGTTAACATGATAAGGTTGTTTCACGATTATCAAAAATGATTGTCCAAATGATTCATGATGGTTGTCAGAATGATTCAAGATGTCTTGATGATCGCTGCATAAGATGATGCTGATCCAATTAAGCATAACGTTCCAATAACCATACCAAAACTTCCTTAAAGATGAATCGTTGTAAGTTTCCTTGTTGCAGTTGTTCCAAAGGCTTGTTGTCCCAGTTTCTCGAAAAATTTCATGCAACGAAAAAAAAATAATAAAAATAAAAAATTGAAGAGAAGAAATAATAGGAAAGAGTTGAGAATTAAACGAGACAATTTAGCAGGGGAAACACTAGAAAAACGAGCATCTATTACAGAATCTCTGGCAGGAAAATTTTTAACTCCATGCATATGACAAATGATCATTTATGATTTTTTTTTGAAAACTCAACACAAAAATATAAATAGTACCAAATTTCATCAAAAACGAGAACATACTTTAGTTACTCAATCAAAATATATGAATCCAAATGACATACTAAATGAAACAGTTAAAAGTCACTCCTTGAATTAAATAGGTATAAAATCTTAATCCGACATATAACATCAGGACAAAATTTTGCATAAATACACATAATTATTTTTATTTTACCATCGTTGTCTTGCTATCATGACACACTCGATAAATACATCAGAGGACCCTCTGTAAAGAGACAGTAAACAACCAAGAAAATGCCATTAACCTAATACATGATATATATCAATACAAGGAACATACCCTTAATTTCTACGTTGCAAATTGTTATTGTGGGAACGTTTAGGTCTTTTGTTACATTGAGTGATCAAATGTCCCGATTCTTTACAGTATCTACAGAAAATATGATTAGCCGGACTAGATTGTAAACAATTATTAGCATTATCTGGAATTCCAGAATTCTGACCTGAGACATTAGATGATTGTCCTGTTATCGGATAACGAGTTCCACATGGTGGAGGACAAGATTGCCAGACATTAATTTTACTTGCTTCTAAATGAGCAATATCCTGCGCCAAGTTAGTTAGCTCTTTTAGAGTTCTGGGAGCTGGGCGGAAAATTAAACAACTAATAGTAATTTGATTCAAGTGTTGCAATACAAAATGTAGTATATCAGTGTCGCTCCAGTTGAGAGCCAAGGTTTTCACGGAATCAACAATCTCGGTAATATACAAAACTAACGGTTCCACCGGACGTTGCAAACGCATTACATGCAAGTCAGTCAACATATTATATTGGGGAATCGACACGAGTTGGTTCCAAATTCTTGTTTTCAAGGCTGTCCAAGATAAGGGAGACGCTAACGCGTCCATCCAAATAGAATACAATAACCCACTTGTACGGCACAAGGCACTATGCAATATCCATTCTAACTGATAATGCGGAGAATTTAACAGCTGTTGCAAGGACTTCAAAAAAAGAAATATCTCCTGTGGATTCTGACCATCGCACATTTGCAAAGATTCAACCGTCAAATTTAAGTTCTTCAAAATAATACTCTTTAGTATTGAATTAGATGACTGGGACGAATTAGGACCTAAAGATGATCCCGCTTGATTTTGCCGACTAAGAGGCCAAAAAGGTCTCTTGACTTCAGTTTCAACATTGTCAGGTCGAGATGGTGGATGATATGTTAAAGGAGGAGGAGATGCTATACTTCTATGTGAACACAAAAAATCCACTGGAGGAAAAGGTGGTGGGGGTGGAATATAAAAATTCCCACTTTTACTACCCCTAATTACCGATGAATTTACAGGATCAACAGGCATTTTATATAGGCAGTATACCAAACCCGAGGTACAACGTTCTTCAAATCGAATTTAAACGATTTACAAAAAAATGATGTAGACTCGTCCAATTCACACTACTTATGAACTGCTAAGTTAAATTTGAAAATTGCCAATTTTATTTTCAAAATCGAAGGAACGTAAGATAAGGTAACTGCAACAAATCTTAGCATAAAAATAAAACCAATAAATACAAAAGAAAAAAAAGGGGGGGAATGCATCAACCAAAAATTTTCAAAATACAATGTAAATATATTATGCTGAAAACAAAGGCACATATAGTCATACACCAGATAAATCACTCAATATCCCAAGCCAAAATCCAAAATTCCAATAGGGTGGGAAAAATTTATTCACTTCAAACTTCACTTAATGAAAGAAAAGGGGAAAATGGCCATGCTCTGACTGCCAATTTTTGTAACGCCGTTCCTCGATGTCGGTAAAAATGGAAGCATGAACAAGGTGACCTATACTCGCAGAGGTATATAGGGCGTGGATAATATAAATCGAGGAACCGCAATTACAATTTTTACTTGTTATGGGGTTAACCGAATACTTATACGGAAATGATTCCCACAATAACAACAGTTTGAATAATGTGTGTGTAAATTCCTCACCCTTCTTTACCCTTTCCAAAAATTCAGCAAGTTATACAACAAGCATTACCTCAATCACGTCACCAATCGCAATTCGCACCAATGAAAAGATAGTACATTCACTATAGACGTTTATTTAACAAACTTAAATTTGCGGCAACATTCTTTCAATATTTCCTTCTATTTTTTTTACTAAGCTTCACAACAAAATTCCAGTTTACGTACACCCGACAATTCTCATTCTTAGCATTCTTTTTGATCAGAATAATTTACAATAAAATAACAATGCAAATAAATGGTACGCCTTTTTCGGCAACAATAATACAGATAAAATTTACATTTTTAAAATTTGTACCAGTTCGACATTCAACGGACAAATTCTACTAATTTATAAATACCTAAAATTATAACCATTTAAAAAGAGAATTAGATGCTCATTAATTCCAAATATTCAGTCGGTTAAGATTTGTCTCGTTTTATTATTAGTTGTAAAAGGACTTTCGTTATGACGTCTTTTGAGGTTGAATGATTACCTATAAAAATTACGTTCTTGGGTCACACGCGTATCGGTTACACATTTGGGTTACTGTTGCGACGACGTTTTACGCTGTTACATGGTACGCGCAAATGTACATATCTATTTTTCTCACTCGTGATCTTGTTTCAGGCACATGACACATTCAAAAAAGCCCATCTTTTATCGCGTCTTATTTGCAATGCAAAAATCAACAATTGGCAAAGTATGAATTTAAGTTTGTTACACAAGTTCCAGTTCACTATAACACACGTAATCTTACGTACCTTCATAAATGTTCTAGTTGCCAAATTAGACCGGCTGTTCGCGCCATCCAAAGTAGTCGAATTGATGCAGTCAAATCCAAATGTTCTGTTACGTAATAGATTTTATGCCGTTACTTCCTTGATGCCATGTGTGCTTGTGGATACTGCAGCAAATTGTATTGGTTCTAGTTATTTCAAGGTTCAATGTCTATGTTCCGACTTAAGTTCATGCTGACATTAAATACTTCTTGGTTAATTACTTCGTAAAACAAATACTAGTCGTGCAAATATATATGTGCGTAAAAATGGTTACCACAAATTAAAAAAAATACTGGGCGTGACAATTACCACAAAACGACTAACGCAAGATTTATGTATATGCTGAAAAATTGGTTCACGAAACAAATAAGTCCATAGCACAATTCCTTACAAAGTTTTTTAAGTGACGGGACACTATGTTGCAAAGAAGCAATGTAAGTTCAAACGGCAACACGTAAACTTTAAAATGAATGACGAAAGTTCTCAAAGTCCCAACTTACTATATGTGGTTGCACACTATACAATTAAACTTGCCCCAGTTTTTGAATAAAATACCAAGCGACATTGAACCTTGATTGTCGTGCGACGAACTGTGATTTTCCTACCTCCGCTGCTAGCGAAGAAGAAACAGGTGAAAAGTAACAGGAGAGACATCTATCGGTATAACTTGGTAGTGAGGAAAAATAACCTCATGGGGATTTTTATAGAATGAAATTTCCCGGGTGGGAAATTTTCACTCAATGTAATGGGATGACGCAAAGCGGGACTCACAAATAAGAGATTTACGTCATCACCGTTACAAGTAGATCAGTCAAGAAGCAAAAAAGCTTAAAGAAACTTTTATCTGCATGGAATGTTAATAATAGGCATCCATGCAAAATCAATCAGTCATAGGTCTGAGAGAGAAACAAGTCAAGCTTCAAACTCACTGGTATTTGAAGTAAACTATTTAGTACAAACGGCTACTGAAATCCAATCTGATATTGAACCAAATATACGTAGCATAATCAGGACAAATTATGATTTCTATGAAGCTCTGTGTCATCCACAATTAAATTATTGCCCTTGTACTTGCAAGTATGGGAACATTTATCTATACCGGTACTCATTTTGAAAATCTCAGTAAACATACAGACTTGTGTTCGATAGACGGTAAGATTTTAGTCTAATAACTGTTAGGGTGTACTTTTACACTTTAAATATATACAGCATCAAGTTATTGGACGAAATGCACTCTCATTATGAGCCGTCCTAAATTATAAAAGGACAAGAAAGCAGAAGAGCTTCATACAGTTTACAAAACCGGTTATCTGACGTGTTTCTGTAAAGAAGATAACAGAACTGTGTCCGAAACTTGCAACATTCAGGGATCTCACATTACATCTATTCGAATCAAACCTAACTTAGCCTGACCTACTTAATACATATGAATATTTGCGAGCTGCTTCAAAAATAAAAAAGAGACAAACTCTTGTAGAAAATAGGTCAGCAAGTACTCGTTTCAACCATGTACAAGGACAAAGTAAAAAACATTTAAACAAACTACTGATTTGTAATAAACATTCCGATGTTGTACATGTGAATAGCACGAGTTTCGTAGGTTTGGAAATTAACTTACAGGAATGAAAATAGAGCATTTTATGCAATATTGATTTAATGATATCAGATATAATCCATATTAAGCTACGTATATTTTATGCTATAGCAATGATCTCAAAACGGTAGTTATTAGGATTATGTCTAACGTAAAATATAACATTCTATTCTGATTTTACATTTACAAAGAATTATCAACTTCGTTTGGAAGTTAAAAAAGTCATGCAGTGTCAAGCGATATTCTCACCGATATTGCATCAGAAGATATTTCTTCAACATGTAAATAAATTATACATTTTGCCTATATTTCAAACATTTTGCCTTTGATGGATAATATTAAGCAACAAGCAATTAAATATTAAGACTTACCTTCGAGCTTGTTCAGCTCTTTAACATCCTCCGTGGAATATTTGTTCCCTTGTTCTCGTATCTGTACGGAATTCGATATCCTCTGGTAGCTTGGTTTGATTTTCACTCTTTCAAGAACTTGCATTGATCACATCGTTAGACAACACGGAATGAAATATTGGCAACAGTGTATGCTAAATCTGCACCACGGAGTATATTGCGACGAAACGCCAGTTCAAAAGTTTTAATGATACGCACTATTCTCTGAAGGTACGAAATGTTTTCATTTTTTCACATAGTATTTAAGATGCTTGCGGGAAGAACATGTGATCTTTGTTTCACCACGAAATCTTCCATACTAGTCATAAAAGAAAGAAAATGCACCGGTATTAACAAAACTACCACTTCAGCGCCATCTGTACGCAGCAGTTTGAACATGACGGAAACCTTATATTTTCTGTTATTTACTTAAATCCCTTTAACCGTAACAAAATTATAAGGTTCACATGTTCTAGTGAATAAAACAATCTTTTATATCGGAAAATTTCTTCCTTACTGAATCTATATTAGTTGTACGGTTACCCTTAGAAATTTGGGTCTATGCTTTAGCATGGCTTTAGAACCCCCTTAATGAATATTTGAATCCAATCCCATATCAATAACCTTACATTTTATGTTTGAACAGTGGCGGCGATTTGGAGGCAAGGTGCAAAACTGGGGTGGGGACCATGATAGTTTACTTTCCCTTGGTAGATAAAGTTTAGCATAGTGCTGGGAAAAAATGGCAAAAAATTTGCGGGGGGTGAGGCGACTGCATCCACTGGCCCTCTCTAATCTCCGCCACTGTGTGTGAATGTCACACACGTAACGCTGTAATGCTCTTCGTGAGCATTAAATTTAAGGCATTCTATATGCTATAATGAAAGCGAGATTAGGAAAACCAACAGTGGCGTGTCCAGGGGACTTATGGGAGTTATGTTCATAAGTGAATATTGGAAGGGGGAAGAGTGGGGCAACTACTTGCTTCATAGTTATAGAAAACTATGAAACAAATCTGCCATTTCTGGGAAATGACATCTGATTTCATTTTGATCATGAGAGTTGTTATTTCCAAGAAACAGCAGGGAAATATATATAAAACGGAGTTTTTGTCCTTTTAAATATTTAACACAAAGATATGATGTGAATTAATTGTAAAAATATTTGTTGTTATATTTGGACTTTGCTCTGCTTAGCACGCCACTAAGGAGTAGAAACCTATTATTTTTGTTGTTGTCATTATGTTCTTTCTTCACTATCCAAATTCCTCTCAAGAAAAAGTACGTCGAATATTTGGGAAAATGTTAAAATATATTAGTACAAAGTAAATAAAAACTAAGTTATCAATCACCTTACGAAGTTCCATACCACCTTCTTACGAAAGTTCAGCACCGTAACTCTACGTACGGTTACGGACACTGCTGGGTTGTAACAAACCCATTGAATTTCAATGGAAACATTACAACCCAGAAGTGTCCGTGACTGTACAAACGATGTAACATGCGGAAAATATAACCTTGCACACGGTAAAACTTTTAAAACGAATAACTGAAACAACTTGCCTTGACGGGAGTGCACGGAAGCAACGAGAAGCAATATGTCATAATAACATATGAACGTTAAAGGAAGTACGTGAAGGAACAAACACGTACGTGTACAGTCACACAAGTACACAAACATGCACTTGTCGGAAACACATACTGGTTTTCATTGAATTCGAAACTGCAATCAGTTATATGATGGAGGTAATTGCGATTTTTCTCTGCACAGAATTTTAACGAAATTACACATTTTTTTAATGACTACAGAGAAAAGGCACAGAGTTATAGGGTAATTCCGGGAAAGAGGGACCAGAGGGTAAGATGGACCAGAGGGTAAGATGAACCAGTTCGTTATTTCTGAAACTAAATAGTAGAATGCACCAGTGGCGATGTTGACTGGTAATGGCGGAGATTATTATTGACACACTGTATTGTTTTTGTGTTCATTGAGCAATTATTTTAGACAATACACCGTCTAAAATCAGGTGGGTCAAAGTTTATCCACTATTTACATGGAATGGTATTATACGCGTTACCTGATAATATTTTTCAACCAGCGTCTCATAAAACGTGAAAATGATATCAGTCAATCGTCGTTCTGTGTCGCAGCGGTGCTGGCATCAACGGTGCCATCATGGCTGCCTGTTCTATTCTCTCCCGGACATTCGGGAGAGTTGGACCACGTCGCCACGGGAGAGATGGACCATTTGGTATTTGAGTAAGAAGTCAGTTTCCGGCAAATTAAAGATAACACTGATTAACAAAAAAATAATTTCGGCGGATATCTTGGTATCCAACACGCGATCTAAGACAATTGAAACATGCTGATTCAAAATATGCAAACCATTTGTCTGTAACACCCACCATTCTTGAGTTATACGACATCAACCATTTATATGTGTTTAACATTGTATCAAGGCAAACAACTCACAGACATAGGTTTCACTAGAGCACTTATTGCTACATGGAGTACTAATGAACATGGCTTTAGCTAAGAAAATAGTGCAAATGCGTCACGTGACACATATTCTATATAGTAACATCTAGTTGAAGGTATAATACACATATAAAATACATACATATAGAATATATTTTCTTAATTTAAGGTGCGTTTGGTTTGAATTTCTTGGCTGTAGAGTTGCGTTTGTGCTGAGCATTTGGCATGTCACGCTAAAGCATCCAACAGTAATCGGCCAACATTTCTGCACTCCATCGACCCCGATAGCGTGACTCCATCACCAAGATGTTCTGATGAAAATGTTCACCATGTTCGCCGCTGACCGAACCTAGGTTCTCGGGGAAGAAGTCAAGATGCATTTCGAGGAGATGAATTTTGGGGGACATGTTGCAACCCAGCTGTCTGTATGCACTAATGCACTTCTGCACAACATTCACATAATCAGCAGATTTATAATTTCCAAGGAAATTGGTTACGACTGACTTGAATGCCACCCATGCATCTCTTTCAGTGTCAAACAGTAAGTCTTGGAAGTGGCTGTCAGCAATGATCTTTCTTATTTATGGAACTATGAACACACCTTCTTTCACTTAACTCAACTCCGGAAACATGTTGCACAGATACCGAAAAGCATCTGAGTCGTTGTCTGGTGCATTCACGAAATTCTTCAGGAGCCCCAGCTTGAAATGAAGCGGTGGCATGATAACTTTTTCACGCTCAACCAACGGCACACGAAGGACGTTTTTACTTCATGGCTGCATTCTATCTCTGATCGGCCAATTCTTCTTTATGTAGTGGTGCTTCCTATCCCTGCTATCCCACTGCTATCCCACTCGCAGATGAAGCAGTATTACTTCTTCGCCTTCCTTATCCAACCGCGCAAGTTGCATGCACATGCCAAACAGATGAACTGTGGTGCCCACGACTTGCCACTATCCACCTTCAAATCAATATATACAAGTTCATATGCTTTCTTCAGAAACTGTGTAAAAGACTTTCGATGGGATTTGTCTGTTAGATAGCCACACACGTAGCAAACCAGATCTGGTGAATTTATGCAACGTCTGGACGCCATAATCCTCTGTCACTCAAAATAAAAAAGAAACAAATGAAAGTATAGTAATGCGATCTTGAAAATATTTCGACATATTACATTAAATATAACTGTTTTCACAAACGACGAAAAAAAAAATTTCGGTGTTGCGTGAAAAATAACGAAAAACGACGAAAATTTTTTCGACGAACGGTATTCCATGAAAAATAAAATTTTGTCGATATCTTCAAAACCTGACGTGATAGAGCAAAACGGTTTTTAGATTTGAAATCAGCATGAAAAACTGCATTAGAAAACGTAAACATCATGTCAGATATCTACAGCTTGTTTATCAGTGTAATTGGGTATTTTTATGAATGGTACTTCGGTACTCCAATCCATCTAAAGTGTTGGTTTTTTTTTTTTTTTTAAATAAAAGTACTGTAGCCTAATATGTTTATGTAAGATGCCCGTGAACGTACGCGTGCATGTGTATAATGTGCGTGTTTGTCTGTGTGTGTGCTTGTGTAAATCTGTGTGTGTGTGTGCTTTTGTGTGAGTGTATTTATACTACTAGCGATGAATACTGGATTTAATATACTATGTGTTCCAGTTGTACATGATAAGTGCTCAAAATTTTAAAATAAATGTGACTTGTGTTGGAAGAAAAAACTAAAACTTTAAACTAAAACAAGTATGTTCTCATTGGCTACAAGAGAACTGCAAAATAATATGATCAGAAATGCAACTTGTGTGGAAAGAAGGAATCTAAAACTTGCAAAATAAAATTATTAAAATTTAAAGAAAGTTGTTATTTTATCAGATATTTTTTTTGGTCACAAAGGTCTATTTTATATGAAAGAAATACCTCAAATAGGGGAAAGTGGGGGAATTGCGACCACCTAAGGGAGATTTTAAAAATCTCAAAAACTGTACGCAGTGAAACAAAAAGAAAATGTGGGCCTGAAGAAGCAATGTTTGTAGTATATCTCTGCGTATTACTTTGCTCCCTGTCGTTAATAGTTATCTCTGTAAACGTCAAAAAGTAACAATGTGCGTGTGAGCGCAATTGCCCTATTATTATAGTAGGGTAATGGCACTCAGTACTCATCCTAACAGTAAATCAATACCATTTTTGTACTATACAGAAACTATATCTTTAAGTACTTATATTTATTAATATGCAGATACAAATTAAATTGAGCACAATTATGCACAAAAATGCACACATGGGACGCTTATTATGAGAAACGTCTTTGCACCCTTCATGTACCCATCACAAACAGCGTGAGTGTCATTACCCGATAGGTGCCATATTATGTTCTTTGTTTCTCGTCTCATGAAGAATCTCAAATGTTTACTTTATAATAATTAAGAAATAAACAGGAGATACTATTATTATATCTGTAAAATTTTCAAGACTCTAGCTTAAACGTTCCGTCTACTTACCTTGCACTTTTTTCCTTCCCAATTTTATAACAAAATATGACAAATTCGTTTTTCGCACCCTGCTTCTTAAAAGTCAACTCCACATGTGCCGTCTTTTGTTTGGTGCCTCGTAGTACTGGGTTCTAGATGTTAGCACGGGTTACTCTTCAATAACACCTTCCGTAACGACTACAGAGGGGTGAGCGCCATTGCCCGCTGAGCGCCATTCCCCCACCTTCCCCTATACTATACTGATAAAATAGTGTTTAATACTAATGTATTGTTCTATTCCTGCTCTCACTTTTCTAAGGTCCATCTTTCCCGTATAAAATGGTCTATCTAACCCAGGGTGATATGGGATAGATGAACCACTGGCATATTTTTTAATTATTATTTTTTTAAAAAAATATGTGTCTGTTCTTTTCACATTTATAACATAATTTTTGTTAAAGTATGTCGCCAAAATACTATGGTTCAATTTTCTCACCAGTATTGCTATAAATAACAAAATTATAGCGATTCCTAAAAAGGGGGTCCATCTCTCCCGGACTTTACCCTATATTTGTTGCACAAAAACACAAAAGTTAAGAATTAATGCTATCAATACACATTATCCCACTCACTTATTCAATGACATAAATTAAGTTACCTTGACATAAATTCTAGCCATGAGGGAAGCCTCGGAGCCAGATAATCCTCCATTATGACTTCCCTGAAATTGATAAAATTCAAATATTGTCACATTTCCATAATTTTCAAGCTTAAAATACCATTTGGTGGTGAAGTCACAGATTAGTGAAGTTCCTTGCTGTGCTCGCTGACTTACCTTGGAAATGAGTTCCTTTCTTTCCTCAAGATCAATACAGATGAATCAACTTTAGATACTAAACATGCTTTCAACAAAAACGACATCTACATAAGCTGCAGTCCAAGATTACATAAACAATTTTAACTTACTACCCAATACAAAAGTAGAAATTCTCAGCGGTACATATAATGGAATACATAATACAATTCATAAGAAACCAGAGATATACCATGAAAACATTGGCCGATTTAGCGGAACAGGCATGGGACAGGTTCCCATCCAAAATGAGGACTAAATATTTAGAAAGTATTTATAGCATTTTATTACAACGAAAAATGTATGTTCGAGATATCGGTTTCCAGATAGCAAGAAAATAAAACAAAGTTTAGAAGAAATACATTAATCGGGACTAGATTTATTAGACACTGAAATAAGTTATTTTAAAGGGGTTTGCATTTACCACGTTGGTATTTACAAAGTTCATTACTGCATTCATTTGAAAATTTTGATTCTCACAAAATTTTGGAGTGGGATGCAACCCCATCAGCTCCCCCCTTGCGTGCGGCAGTGATTGTTAATACAACTAACGCATAACCACTACCATTTCACAAAGATCTACTGAAGCTGTCATCTAATAAACGAAAGATTTTGGATTCGTTTCCTGGTGGAGATACGTTATACTGTACGGTGGTTTGGATTTCACTTTGAAAGTCGTCCAGTCCAGATTGGTTATCTGACCACAAATTGAACAAAATTGTCTTGATGTGAACATACCACACACACACACACAAACACACACACACACACACACACACACACACACACACACACACACACACACACACACACACACACACACACACACCATGTATTTAGGCTGTTTGTCGTGTTTCATCTTATAAGCTTACCGAATCCAGTGCCTCCAGCAGATACCGAAACCAGGACCCCTTGATTACAAGGCTACGGGATTATTTTTCCTCGTACATTTAACGCAGTGGTACAGTCGTCGCCTTGTAATCAAGGGGTCCCGGGATCGATATCTGGTGGAGGCACATAGTGGTTCGGATTCCACTTTAAACTGTAGGCCCAGTACCGATTAGCCTTACTGTGCATAAAGTGGACTCAATCAATCAATCGTACATTTAAAATGGTGTAAAATGGCCATACGTGCCGAAGCAGCCAAAATTATAACTAATTCATTCATTCAATAAAACGAAAGTACATTTTAAAAATAATATCAGTATCCTAATATTTGTCTGAAGGTAAATGAGTGAAATTATGGAAAGTTCCCAGAAGGAGAGCAGACTGAAATGCAACGGGATGGTAGAGTGTTTCCTGCTCTTCGTGAAATATGGCATTATGTAATCTTGGACGCAGCAACACATGCGAATGGATTAAGAAACCGAGGCCACTCGAAAGGAGATAAACAAGGAACAAGAGTGTGCGGAAGGCATTTCCTATAATTATATAATAAGCCTCTCCTCAATGGTAAAGAGGTTTTTGTGTCAAGGTTTTGATTTATCTTTACCCAAAGGATATTTACTACGGTAAAATACCGGGTGTCCCAGAAGTCTTGCCCTGATTACAAACTTTATTCATATCCGCTATATGCAAGGTAGAGATGTGAAACTGGTGCCAAAATGTTGGAAAACTAACCAAGTTTATTTGTTGCAGGTTTGAGTAACGTGGCTGTAGTGTAGCAGTGTCAGTTCCCAGAAATGTTCACAAATCAGGAAAAAGCTCAGCATGTCTTCTGGTATCACGAGACCCGGTCACCAATAACAGTGCAGAAGAACTTTCAAATGTACAGAATTCTTTCGTCTATAATATCTGCCATCAATAAGTTGGTATTTAAAAATTGGAATTTATTTTCATTCCCAAATCCTGTCAAGTCCAAGAAACATTGTATGGAAAGATGCCACCCGATGTCAAGAGCATTAATTCCGGATTCCTTGGCACTGACACTGCTAGACTACACTCACATTACTGAAACCTGCAGCAAATAAACTTGGTTAGTTTTCCAACATTTTGGTACCACTTTCACATCTCTACATTGCATATAGATATGAATAAAGTTTGTAATCAGGGAAAGACTTTTGAGACACCCGTGGGAAAGCAATGCTCGTGGAGAGAGTTATAAATAGATATACGCAGTTAGATAGATTGATTGATAATTAGAGAGAGAGGAGTTAGAGCAGCAGAACTATGATTTAACTAAGAGACTTCAGAATATTGTTTTCAAGACGGCTTTTCTTTTTCAGAAACAGTTCTCTTTTGAAAAACTACAATGTTCTTCTAAATTATAGAAAATGTGACGTGAATTCACCTAACTAATACTAAAATGGATCACGATCCAAGTCTCTGTTTTTCTATAACAGCCAAGGAATAGGAAAACAATAATCGATATCTCAGAATTAAATAAAACCACAAGCTTGTAATTGTGGAGTCTATACAAAGACACACACTATATATAAATTAATTGTATGTTCTTTTTCGATTGATATGTCCATTTCTCTGTTCACGTAAACAAATTGAATCATTCGATATGTGCTGATTGTTCGGGAAGTATTATAGATAACAATATTACATTTCGTGGACTGAAAGCTGGCCTCCGTGGCGGAGTGGTTAGCACATCGCACTACGACAAATCCCGGCCAGGGCATGGGTGCTTTTGTGAGTATCTCTGCATCAATTTCATCACTCATTCCCATCCTCGCGATTTGCCAAAAGGGGAAGAAAAGCGAAGTAAAACAAACCAAATTAATCAATTCGTGGACTCAAATAAATACAGGGTGCTAATACGTATAATGGGATACATAATATTCCAAACGATCTGTCCATCTGTCTGTCAGTGGCATTTAAACGATTTCTCCCAATCAAAGTATGAGAAATATATTCTGGATAAAATTACTAAAAAATTAACAACTAGGAAAATAAAATTATGTGTAATGGAAAAAAATTCAAATGTTGGTTATGATATAAATTATCCTCGCAAATCCATGACCAATAAACCCTTGTGAAATGCCAATGTTCTTATTAGTACCCATGGAGCATATCGCGGTTTACAGAGAAAATACTGGTCCAACTTGCTAATACTTCTTTAGACAATGGCGATAATGAGCAATCAGAAAGAAACAGCTGTGGCTTTCTCTGGATTAGAAACCATTACGCTTAGAATCGCACATCCTAGGCCTTCGGAACGTGATCTCAAATGTGTAGAGCGTTCATGAGTAGAATTATATATTGTGTACACAAATCCTGAATATTTCTTATGACAGAAAAGCTATTCTATATTTCCTTATCTTGAGCATTCACCTTGTATTCCAATTAATATTATGCTTGGTAATAAGATACCTGAACCCAATATGGCCTATTTGCTGTTTGCAAAGTAGTTACATGATGAATTCAACACGTGACGTTTGTATGTCATTCAGACTGTCCAAAATGGCGTGCTTGAACCTTTTGACTGCACCTATAATATAAAAACTTGACGCCAAAGAAGTGAAACAGCTGTACCTCGTGATTGTGTTCTACATAACCTAATATTGCATAGGTAAGTTATTACATACTACATCTTCCAAGTCTCCATTCCGTATTATGATATTGGTATCTTATCATTTGTACTTTTCAACAATGCGCTTTCTTTAAAGTACTGTTAATAACGAAGAGAAAACGATCACCATGTAGGGTAGAATCAATATGGTCTACATGGGAAGATACATTATTTTTATAAAATTCACGTACAGATGGGACTCACTAAGGGTGATAAAGGACCTTGCGTTTGCCCAGACTGTAATGTGTAATCCATTTATTTCTGGTCACAAATTGCTTTTGTTGTTTTGTGAACGATCTTATTTCTTTGTGCAATCTCATGTCATTATGTAAAAAAAAAATGTAAGGGTGTCAATATACTTATCTACCTACGAAAGTAACATTGTGGTGCTTTCAATGTTGATTTTTTGGTGTGATAGAACAAAATATATCACTAGGCCATTTTGGATACATTCTGTACTCAATATGGCCTAAATGTTAAATTTTAAAAAATCTTCACTGCACCATTATTATTTTTTGGAACTGGCTCAAATTTTCAGTTAACATACAAAAATGTTCTCTCTTTTGAATCATGCCATTAGTTTTACCTTTCTGGCTTTGTACATCGTTATTAAACAATCGGAAACCTTAGGTAGGCCATATTGGATTCAGAAACCTTTTGTAATTTTATTTTTGCATAATTCCATTTATTTTTCTGACCCTCCCAGCCTCTGCAAATATTATTATAATTTTCTTCTCCCTACGACTGAGTAAAGCATGTTTTATGGTTGTAATTGGTCTTATAATACTATAGGAAGAAAAAAAAGCCACCATAGCATGTAAACTCTGAGAAATTTATTGAATAAATATGTAACACGAAATAATATACAAACATATCAAGATATTTTCTGGAAACCCTGTCATCAATCAATTCAAGTTCAACTTTTTGCGCGTTTTCCTTTCCAAATACTTCTCTTCTACCGAAATAGTTCTGCAGGAACGTCCAAAATATACATTTTTTTAGCAGTCCAGGAAATTGGCAGCCATCAGCAACTCCAGCGCCACTTCATTGGTGACGGGGAACTCCGGAATCTGAGCGGCGCTGTTGGTGTACTTGGCTTTGTAGGCGAAGTAGTCGCACACCTTCTCCAGGACATGGGACGGAATCTCCCTGAAGTGGATCTGGTTGGTTTCGTTCTCTTCGAAGTTCCCGGGCCCACTCAGCATCGCCTTGATGGTCCCGGAGGCCATGGCCAGGGCCCGCTTCACGATGAACTCGTGTCCGTCAGACGAGACCAGCTTCAGGTACTCCGAGTCGGGTCCCTCGCAACCTCCGTAGGTCTTCTCTGGAATCATTTCGGCGTCTCCTTCCATTTTTGCACACACAGCAACCTCTTTCTTAGCTTCTTGGTGATATTATTCTCAATCGAGCTCACTGGCTTCACGTGCAAGTGCTAAAGCTTCGTTATCGTTTAAGCTCTGTTGCCTAGCGAATAGCTAACAATTAGCCTGGAACTTATAACGAATACCAAGGTTTCAAGTCTCTTTGTTGCTGTTCTTGTGACTCAGAATTGTTGTACTCGTAACGTTCATTTTACAGGGTGAGTCAAAAGTCAGGTTACATAGGTATTTATACAGTAGTATCCTTCAATGTATGCACCTTGAACATCAATGCATTTGTGCACGCGACGCTTCCAGTTCTCCAGAACAATTTTCAGAACGTCCGGCATAATCATGTCTGCACATTACACAATGCGTTCCTTCAGATGCTGGATGTTCTGAATCTTAACTGTGTAGATGAGCGCCTTTAAATGACCCCAAAGGACAAGATCCATTGGTCAGGAGACCGCGGTGGCCACTCAACGGGACCACGACGACCGATCCATGCACCTGGAAACTGGACATTCAACCATTCACGGACAATTAATGACACAAGGAAACTTCCTATATAACTTGACATTTGACTCACCCTGTAGATAGATTATTGTATCGATTTCCTCATACCTCTGCCAACCCGTAGCCACACACCTCTTCTCTTTATTCCCTCCCTTAAAATAATACAAACGTGAAAAGAGCGGAAGCAAGTACATGAAGGCAAAATGTAAGAAGAAATGAAGTACAGCCACCGGCAATAAAAATGGGCCACCAAGATCTTCAAAAACTCGCTTCCCAGCCAGGTGTTATTTGTGTTGCCTACCTCTACGGGCGGTGACAGGAGCTGCCATTGAGAATTTGCTGTTAACATCCACTTACCGTCGTATAGTTAGGCAACACACACAACTTCTTGCAGCGAATATTTCAGGATCTAGTGGTCCCATTTTTATTGCCGGTGACTGTACATGCACGTACAGACAGAGAGAAAGAAAAGTGTCACAGAAAAAATTAAAATAGAGAAAGGTATAGATAGAGAGATCGAAAGAGAAGAGAGAGAAGTGAGATAGAAAGGAAAATACATAATTAAAAATGAAAGACAGGCAGAGAGAAGAAAAGAGAGGAGCGAAACACAAAATCATACGGAAGAAGAGAATTAGAATCACAAACAAAGATAGGGAGAGAAAGAAGACAAATAGGTAATAGAGAAAAGCGAGAGAATGGAAAATATTGTGCCGTCATAATTATAAATAAATAAGGAAAATCATTTTCTCCAAATATCTATTAATGAACAGTGTGTAATAAATGCTGTTCTTGATACACGGAATAATTACGTAAAGATAAATCTATATGAGCAGCTGTTTATTGATTTTCGTTCTTGTAGCGTAAAGAAATTCACAATGCGCCAACACTTACAAGTAACTAGATTTAATTTAATGTAGAAATTTTGTTCATGTTCACGTTATGCAAAAAAACTGACCAACACTGTTGCCTGACAAATAATGTAATTAGCAAAGTGCAGACAAAATTGTGTTTGTATGTATTTTACCTTAGAAGCCAAGATTGCTACGATTATTGAATTCTAATGTGACGAGAAAATTATAGACTTGCTCCCGACAATACTCGATTGAATATTGCCTGTTGATGAATGCCGTAGAAAGTAAAAAAATGGGCGCAAAGTGAAAGTTGACGAAGCAAAAAATGCTTTATTAATCTGGTTCGTGAAAGCGGAAGGAAGGACAACGCCTATTTTATGTTACACATATTAAACAATCTTCCGTAACACATTAGAACATTACACTTAAATTTTTAAATTAGCACAGGAATTTCAATGAAAAAACCCCGCGCGTGCTAACAGGAGATTAAAAAAACGTATTAGTATGAAAATCCCTGAACAGTGGAGCGTTTTAACAAGAATAAAATTGATTCTGTACGTCGAGATGAGACTTGGATTCTCTAGTACACACCAGAATCAACACAGCAGTCAAAATAGTGGATAGAAGCCGGTTGTTCGGTCACAAAGAAGAAGAAAAAAGGTCAGTTCCATGAATAGGAAATGTTATGGCGTCAGTCTTTATGGATGAGAAATGGATTTTTTTATTGCTTATCTTCAGAAGGGGTAAAACAATAAAAGGAGTACACTTTTAGATAGACTGGATGAAAAATTACATGAGAAAAGATCCAGTTTTCAGATGAAATTTATAATCAAGGCAATGCACCTGCCAACAAAAATGTTTTGGCAAGTGGAACAAATTAAGGGATATGAAATATGTATTGTTGGAACATGCAACCTATTACCCAGATTTGGTTCCCTCCGAATTCTCTCTCTTCCCAAAACGCCTCATTTTTGGTCAAGAGTTTTCCACTGAACCAAGAGGCGATTGCAGATGTAGATGGGTGTTTTGCAGACTTTACGGAAAACCAGTTCGTGGACGGTATAATGGTGCTGGAGCATCGCTGGAATAAAAGTATTGATCTTAAGGCAAATTATGTTCAAAAATAAAAATAATTTTGAAATTATAAATTCGGCTTTTCATTGTTAGACAGCGAACTTTTCAGACCACCCTCGTATGTCAGATGTCATTTTTATTTTAAGTCCACTTTATGCTCAGGTAAGCAATTGCCTTCACTGAGAATTGAGCTCGACCACGTGTTTACAAGCGACAGCTTTACCAGTACATTATATGAAAGGTTGTTCGCCCAATCATACTCTGTCTCGGGATCTCTGGAGCAAGAAAACGAATACATGTCTCTGCGCAAGTAGTGACGCGAGACGGCTTCAACAATGAACACGTGAGAGGGATGGAATTGCGAGCAGCGTGTACTGCTTCGCTCTGGCCACTCGATTTCCTCCTCTTCTCTGACACTGTGCGCGACTTCTCAAGAGATAGTTGGCGCAGAGTATAGTGTCTCCAACGAGAATTGAACTTGAACCTTGTTTACAAGGCGACAGCGTTATGATTTGATGTTATTGATTTGATTCATTGATTGTTTTAATTCCCCTTTATGCAGAGTAAGGCTAATCGGAACTGGACCTACAGCTTAAAGTGGGATCCGAACCACTATGAGCCTCCACCGGGTATCGAACCCGGGACCTCTTGATTATAAGGCGACGACGCTACCACTGCGCCATCGGGGAGGCCTCCAGTATGTTATGGGAGAGATTGTGCACCAAACCACAGCAGTTCTAACAGGTAAATTAGTCTACTGGCCACGGGCTATCAGTCCTTGAAATGTCTACTGCCAAAGAAACGGCTACATTTGACGCATGGCCTTGGAGTAAGCAGAGCAGGTAAAAGTAGCAACTTCCGAAGGGGAAAAAAAAATACGAAAAGAAAGCTGAACAACCAACCTGGTTGAGAGCTAATGTCTACAAAACGTGAGCACATGCTGAAACAATTACGTAAAAGAAAGCTCCCGAAAGAGTTCGTCGCCTGGACAGTGGACAACTTCGGCGAACGTATGAATAACAGACCCATGGATGACTTCCGTGTGTAGAAAAATATTATGTAAGGAGAGAAATCCTAGAGTTTTTCTGCTCAGCTACAGAAACTTTCATGTTTTTTTTCTTCTCTTCTGAATCACTCAATAATTGTTCCCTCTTCTTACTCCGCCCAGATGAAAGGAAGGCAACGTTTTCCATGAATCTGTGGTCAGTTATATTCACGCAGTTTTAGCAATGGGCACGTTGAAAGCTCTGCTGCTGTTTGTTTGGTGTGTCAACGCCGAGTTCCGTTCCAATGTCACCACAACTGGGTTCTTCGATGTCTACAACCCCTACCGGCTGGCGGGTACTTGGGGACTGCAAGACGTTCGGACGTCCAATTCCTGCTACAGTGAAATGGAAACGTTCCTCGCCAGTCTGCAAGAAGGACGACTGTGGGCCGTGAAAAGTAAGCCTGAATTGTTTATCCTTATCCTTGGTGTCATAGCTCATATCCACCGCCATAGTTTTACACCCTTCCCCAAATCAAGAGGCAGAATATTTTTCTAGAGATATAGGGGGTGAATTTGGTGATTTACAAACACGCAAACAAACAAAAAATCGCCTCCATTGTGATCAATTTATTGACATTTTTGTATGGTCATATCTATATATATTTACTTATTTTTATTTTTAAATTTTGCTTTTGTATTTCTATTTTTGTTATTTATTGTCACTTTTCTTCCACTTTCGGCTAATGATGCCAATTCCAATTCTGTATTCCACATAAATATTGTCTCAAATTTCGCTTTACATTGATGCTAGAAGGAGAATTGGCAATTTGATTAATGTTTGCTTAAGGGGATTTCACCTCAACAAACGAGTAAATAAAAAATATTCTTTTAGAGAGGTTACTTTAAAACAAGTTTTCTTGTGACACTTAATTTATATAATTTTTTACACATTTATTTATTCTTTTTTATCTCATTATATATCAATGAAATTAAAATTGTGAGTGTCTCAACAGTTACTCTATTTACAACAGTCAAATAATATGAGGGCTGCCTCCTTATCTATAACTGATTGATTAACTGATTGGAATTAAAATTGTGGGTGTGTAAGTACTTAAGCTACTTTTATCCGTCACATTATACGGCATCAAGTCATTTTTTTTTACTTTAGCTGAAATGAACACACTCTCTTAGAACTAAAATCTACTTACTTAGTTTACAAGCCGAGGCCGTAAACAGACACTCAGCACATGTAAGAACAAAACATAGGACAACACACAGCCCTAGAGGAGATTATACTGGATGTATGTAGGTACAGCCGCCAGACCCTCGTTGGCCTGCACCGATGAAGTTTACCGGGGTGTACTGCATGGAGGGAGGTTGACATTTAAGTGCTTTCCGAGAAGGTTATCCATTATACTGTACCCCTCATTTAACACACAAACAGTGGCTTGCTCAGGATTTTTCGAAAGGGAGTTAGTTACGTGTACTTTTTTTTTAGTAGTCAGTCCTCAATTTGCAATCCTTTCCTGCCTTTGTCATTCTTTTTCTTAGAAATACTGGACCAAATGGGAGGGGGCTATGCACACACATGCATACATACACACACACACATACACACGCACACATATACATGCATGTGCGCCCACAAGGGGCCACTTAATCCTACATACATCATGGCGAAAATAACATCCGAATTAGCACATAGAAATGGACTATTTCTCAGAAGTCATGTGATTTTGTTTACTTCGTTCTTGCAGTAGATGGAGAATAGTATGAACATTTGTTCGTATTTCCTACCATTATGGCTTGTAAATGTCAAAGATTGTTTCCTCCAATGCATGAACCCAGGGGCAACTGTCAATGGCCAAGAGACAATGAAAGAGGAAAAAGCGAATTTCCCTCCAATCAATTCCTTTCCCTCTCAATATCTCTCGCCGATATCACATGCACATCGCGAACTTTCTTTGGTTTTCACCATAATAGAGGACTTAGTTTCCTTCTTCCCTCGCAAAGGATAATAATTCAGAAAACCACGAGATATCCCACGGCCAAAGAGATCGGTAGGGACGACTTTATGCAAGCAAATGAAGGTCCATGTTTTCTACTGTGTTGTTTAGGGTTGAAATGGGGGTGGACATCCCGAAACAAACGCTCTTCCTCTTTTGCATACAAATAAATTGGTAAGTAAAGAAATATTCGTTGACAAGTGTTGCACATAAATAAAAAAAAAATACTTGCTGTTCTGTCTCCTCATTCGATTTTTATCTGGCGTCATGAACGGACATTTCACTTTGTATAACATTGTTGAATTTAATGTCTTTAATGAATAAGAGGCAAGGTGGACACAAGGCATTTATAATCTGAGAATGTATTTGCTATGTCTTTGAAAATAATGCATTGCTTGCTAACTACATACATACCCTCCACCGGTGTAAGGGGTGACCTTTTCTGAAAGCACCCAAAAGTCAACTTCACTTCACCCTAGTACACCCCTGTAACTGCTTCTTGCACCAACGAGGCTATAGCAACTGGTCCCACGGTTATGATAACCCACTGTGCGGCTTGTATTGTGTCGTCGAAATATGCCCTTCATCGACCATTCATTCTCACCTTCACGATTACTCAAAAATGGCAGAAAGGCAAATTAAGATAAAACCAACCAATATAAAACACACCGACACACAAACTTATGTTAGATAATTAGTTATGTGTCAGTCTGTGGCAGAGGGAGATGAGGGATCGAAGATTATGGGTTCGAGTCAGCGTTTTCTCATCAATTCCATGTAATCATCGTTCATCCTCATCTTCGCAATCAGCCAAAAGTGGCAGAAAAGCGACGCTAAATACCAAGAAGTACAAATGCTACAATCTGTAAGCTACAACACCACGAACTATTTACTGAGGCATGATGCTTTGATTGATTGATTGAATTGGTGTTAAGTCCACTTTATGTACAGTAAGGCTAATCGGGACTGGGCCTAAAGTTTAAAGTGGAATCCGAAACACTATGTGCCCTAACGGGTATCGAACCCGGGACCCCTTGATGACAAGGCGACGACGCTACCACTGCGCCCTCGGGGCGGCAAGCATGATGCACCACAGTGAATATATCAGAAGATTAAAACTATGTAGAAATTCTTCAAATGTAGGTCGCGAATGTTAAAGAAGTTGCAAGAGGCCGAAGGCCGCAACCCACGTGCGAGGAACGAGTTTTCCCAGCATCAACTTCACTTTTTAAACTCACGTCCACCGGCAAAGCAGCTGTCATTGATTTCCTTTCTCTGAAGCAGTCAATTTTTCAGACACTGTTGCGCTCGTAGTTTCTCTAACTGATCTAGTGAGATTTTCGATAATCTGTGTAGCATTTGCTTTCAATATCAAGACGTAATAATAATAATAATAATAATAATAATAATAATAAATTAAAGTTCGCCAGGGTCATTATCATTAGGGCAACTCATTGTCGCGCTACCATCTAGAGGGTGTCCGGCTTGAAAGCACTTCCACGCAGTACAGCCTGGTCTCCTGGATCCACAGCCATGTGTCCTGTTCATGTGTGTTTGTATTGTCCTTTCATAAATGTCATTCTCATCTTCGCGATTAGCCAAAAGTGGCAGAAAAGCAATACAAAATAATAAAACCAACGAATAGAAAGTATAATAAAACAAAAACTACTAACTTGAAAAATATAAATATAGGAAAAAAAATTATAGAATGTTTAGAATATCATACTGTGAGTTTTGTTCCACATTAGCCAATGAACACTAGAGAAATAGTGCCATTACAGCATTCTATGTAAAAAAAATATGAACCTTAGACGGAAAATATATGATATACATCAATATCTATATAAAGTAACATGAAATTCATGTATATTGTTCTAAAAGCGTAATTCGCCATCATTGATCATTTTTGTTTGGCTAAAGGGAAAGCATGTCTAATTACACAAAAATCCGATGATTCAAGTTATAAATTTGCTTCTAAATTTGCACCCATTACAGAACTTCATTTATGTTTTCAGTGGTGGATGCTAGCGGTTGGAACCCTTCCGCGTTCTTCTGGGGAAACTATTTATGGACTGGTTCCTCCAAATTGTGCCTATCGGTTGCTCGCAACGAGACAGGAGTAGAAACACCTTTGCAAACGAGGTTCTTCAGTGTCGACTTTCAACTCAACGTCACTCTCCGCGAACACTTCGAGGTGAGAAAATTGTCGAGTAATTCTTCCTATATGATGGATAAATGCTGAGTGCCATGATTGATGTGTCTAAACTATTTGAGAACTTTTTGTGAACTAGAACCACCGAATATTTAACATCTTATTAAAATAATATTCTAATAATAATAAATCGCTTTTATTAGAACTAATCCGTGTTAAGACAGAATATAATATGGAAGAAGATGCTACAAAGTAAAAAAAAATGTAAAATAAGAAATTTAATGAGAACCATTTTCTAGTGTTCATTATGTTGATGTTTGTAATATAAAATGTATGTGAGCTGATATTATGAAGAAAGATGATATATTGAAAATATTAGCTGTGAAAAAGGATGCTGTGTGTATCTATAAACATATACGTACCCATACATACATTGGTTTGTATATAAAAATATAAACAAGATTGGAAAAATTGTTCATAATTAGGTGCTTTTTAGCCTTTCTAAAAGGATAACCTTTTATGTCGCCTCCACACAAAGTGATCCACAATTGCCATTATTATAAAAAGAATACAGGCTATCGTGATTGCAATAAATTATTTCTTGAAATTGTAGATAATGAAAAATAGTTGTAGGTTACGAAGAAACCATCTGAGGGCATCATAGTTTGTAGTGTATACCTATTCCAACTAGAATCAAGATTAGAGCGCTTTATTAGAATGTTTAATACCTATAACAAATTTTAAGGGTTTGTTTATTATTATTATAAGTGAAGATTGAGAGTGCGGAAGCACCCCGTCACAAACCTTTTCCTGGCGTCTATGGACACACGAGATATGAAATTAAATGAAAGTAACGAAGGAACCACAAGAGCTATAACTGAAATCTTCGTTTAGTGACTGCTAAGAGAAACCTAACTTCTAATTCTTTGCAGAGTCGCCAAATTCGCATGGGTGTCTGTCTTCCCAGATCATGTAACGTTGAAGACGCAAGAGAAATAGTCTTAGCATCGGCCGACAATTCTCCTTACCTTGCAGGAACAGTTTCCATCAGTAAGGTAAAGAATCCCAATGAACCATATTCACCGTTGAAGAATTCTTCCTATGTTCTCCTAATGTAAGTATTCATCTTCGTTTCCCACAATACTTAATTCTCGGTTAATTACTTTACTAACCCCGTGTGCATTTGTGTAGCCTAAATCTTTGAATCGCTTGACCTTACCACATTCTATGTGTAGCTGGTTTGGACCATTGAGTGCCAAATTTCAGTCAATTTTGGTTAGTTTGAGGACCCGGGTAGCGTCACCACGGAATGTGATGGTTTCTGATCACATCAACGCAATGTTAGTCTTGTTCAGTCATGTCGTTCATTTGGTTATTAGCCATCATCATTATGTAGGTAAATACTTCTCTTGTATTCTGTATTCTCATTTTGGTCAGAACTTAACTCTACAAATGCTTTTGTATACATTATACATTCGTGATAGTGGTTGTAAAATTTCTCAGCGTCAAAACCTGGGCCACTTCACGGTTTGATGCTTGTAGTGACATCCTCGTTGAAAACCAATGTTCAATTTGAAGCAAAAATACACTACCAGCCGAAGATAATACCACAGGTTAAGGGTGGAGACGTCAGTTTTTTATATCGACAGCGGTGAAATTCAGCAGCGCCATCTCTTATTATTTTTGGCAGAATAAGTGGAAGCAAGAGTGCGATTGGTGCCTCTCGGCGGATTATTACAAAACTTCTTGCGAATGGTGATTCTCAGCAGGAGGTCAGTGCACAGGTTTTCCTGCCTTCGTTCCAGATCTGCTTATATACCATTATCTGTGATGATTCTATCCTGAAATGATCTTTAGGATTGTCAAATGCTTGTGTCAATACTACTTACTTTCCTCACTTATTGACCCGCCACAAGCTGAAGTACAGAAGCTCGTATAGTCTCAAATTTCCTTTGGCTGAATCATAGATAAAATAATCTACTCGTCTCCCTCACTGTAACATCTTATTTTAGACAAATGAATAAACATTCACTTCGAATCTAAAACAAGGAATGGAACTAGACTGACGGTGGCTGGTGTAGTCTGAACTAATGACACTGCACTGTTAAAACGATTTGTCAAAACTGAATAAAAATAACTTTGATTAAACCGAATATTCAAAAGTAACAACAGTAATTGAGTTCTTACACGAGCCATGTTTGTATCCTTCCGCTATCATTACTTTCGTATTCTTGCTCCGTAAGAAAAGATTCCTCATTTACTTCAATGTTGGTTGAATGCAAAGCTAGTAGTTTCCGTGCTATGTCTTCACACATACGCCCTTGTGCAAATTAATTGAAACAAAGCATGTTTTCTACATTACTCGTAATCGTGTACTCAAAACAAACACTAAAAGTCAGTTAGATCATTTATTTTGTTGGCTGATGCAATCATTACGTCAGGTTACTGTATTGCATCAGATTTGAGAATCCTGTCCAATCGCCGTAGTGTTCATTGACTGATGCAATCATGACGTAAGCAGCTGCAGTATTGCACCAGATTTTAGAAACCTCACCAGATGTGATTCGACCGCAGGATGAGATGGATGTAACACCTAGAAAACGCACGCAGATCATAACTTTGCACGAACATACAGCTAAAACGTATAGAGAGATCGCGTCAGTGGTTGGTGTGAGTTTGGCAACTGTCAGTGGTGCCATCAAGTTGCAGGAGGAAACCGGATCGGTTTCTCCTAAAGGTAAAGGAAATTGAGGGCGTAAGAAGAAAACAATCCCTAGAGATGATGCTTACTTGCTTCGACAAAGCAAAAAGGATCCCCGCAAAACAGGTGAGGCACTGAAAACGGATTTGCAGGAGAAAGGAATCAAAATTAGTTCCTCTACAGTTCGCAGGCGCCTTATTGCGGTCAGACAAAAAGCCAGAAGACCTGTCAAGAAACAGCTTTTAACGACAACAATGAAACAAAATCGATATAAATGGGCAAAAAAGTATAAGGAATGGACGAAAGACCAGTGGCAAAAAGTCCTATTCCCCGACGAAAGCCATTTCTTTGTACAGGGTCAGCGAAGTCAGCATGTTCGAAGGTCACAGGGAGAGAAGCTTCGTGATTGCCACATCGATCAGTCTGTCAGGCACCCACAAAAGAAGATGTTTTGGGGATGCTTTAGTTATTATGGTGTTGGAAGCCTGAATCCAATAGAAGGAATGATGCGCTCGCAACAATATATTGAGGTTCTACGAAAGTGTGCTATTCCTGAGCTGAAAACGAGGTATCCTGACGGTACTGGGATATTGCACGCGGACCTAGTGAAGTGGTGAAGAAATTCATGACACAGCAGCAAATACTGGTACTTGATTGGCCAGGGAATTCTCCAGACGTAAATCCCATTGAGAATTTGTGGGCTATATGCAAAAGTCGCCTCCATGCTGTGGACTGTACGACTATGGAGAAGCTCATTCAGGCGCTCATTCAAGTGTGGTTTAGGGATCCGAAAATCAACATTGACTGTTCGAAACTAGTAGACTCCATGCCAAACCTTGTTCAAATGCTGCTTAAAAATAGAGGAGGTCATATCCGTTACTAATGTAAGTGTAGGTGAGTTTTGTATGCATGTATATGTGAGTTTTGTACAATAAACTACTAAATTCATGCTTTGTTTCAATTAATTTGCACAAGGGTGTACCTACATTCCACAAATATATGCGCATATTATAATCAGAAGAAAAATATTAATAAAGCAAATTTTCGAGCCTGAATAAATATCACTTGACTATATTGATTTAGTTACTATCTACTTTCACTTTTAACAGTGTGGCCTCAAGTAAAATCGAAATCTTACACTAAGAATTGTTTGAAACTTAATAATAAATCACCTTTATTTAAAAGGTCATTTTTCAGCCTCAAGGTTCAGCCTGTGTTCAAATACTATGATGTAACTTGTATGTTTATGTTATGTTATGTATTTTGTCTACATCTTTTTTCTTTCATTTTTTATTTTACTTTTATTTTTATGTTGTTGTCCTTTCACAATTTTTGTATCATTTTATTCCTACAACAGTTATTACAATTACTTGATCAACAGTAGCATTCTGTAACTAAATCGTACATTTTATTGTATACTGTATTAATACCGTAACCACATATGTATAAGAAATGTAAATTTAAATGTAATCTATGACACGGGTTAGGTGGCAGAACAGCCTCAGGCTGAACCTCGCCCACGCAAATAAAGAATTTGAATTTGAGGTAGAACAAACCCTTGAAGGTGGTAAAACTAATGGATTACAAAATACACGTAGAAGGAAGTTACAAGGTACAAAATAATATAAAATAGGGGGAAATAAATACATGGAAACTAAAGGCTAGGTTAATTGAGTTGATTTGGGTGTGTGCACCTTGAAAATATTAACTGTGGTAAAGGTTGATATCACACTAGTAAATATGAAAGAGCTGTGCTCAGGAAATAATTTCTAGTTGTTGCTACCTTGCTAAAGGATAATGTTCGATTTTCTCTTTGAGCTGTTTATGACAAACAATGGACGTTAGGAAGGTTGGAAAGGAATTCTATTTTCTGGTTGATGTTATTGCGTACAATTTTCTGCAAGTTACAATTAATCACTGCGAACTGTATATAATATGCTATTTAAACAATTTAGGGACAATTTTTCTCCTGTAAGTTACAATACTTTACTAATAATTTTCTAATTATATATTCACAGGGTGATAATTGGAACTGTGGCAATTTTAACTGTGATAGGAACGGCACTGGATATTTTTCTGTCGAGGAATGACAAAGATATTGTTTCCCACGAGCAACAAGAAAAGGACATTCGCCTTCCGGCGAATGGAACCTCTAAGGACATTTTGAATTCGAAGACAGTAAATAGGAAAATAATTTCCAAATTATGCGAGAAAGTCCACGGAGAACATACAAATTGTGGTGAGTAGCAGTACTATTACAAATTGTTTATGAATTACCTTTGCAGCATCATAATAACGAAGTTGGTAATAGAAACTTCAGTGTTTGGACCTGGAATCGACATACACTGTGTCTATGCCAGGCACAAGCTACCACATTGAATATTTAAATCAATGGAACTCACATGAGTCTCGTGAACGCATGCGGTGCATGCTGCGCATGCGTCAATTGTGGAAAAAAGGATAGCTTGCTCTGCGACGACATTCATGAGCATTTCTACATTCTAATTTCTTCATATAGGAGAAGTATTTATTTTACACGAGAACGCTGAACTAAGCTTATATTAAATTTCTTGGATCTGAAGTGAAAGAAAGTAATAATTCTTTTCCCACAATTGATGCATGCGTCACTTCAGATCAGATCAGAAATGATTATATGATTACATTTCTGATCTGATCTGAAGTGACGCATGCATCAATTGTGGGAAAAGAATTATTACTTTCTTTCACTTCAGATCCAAGAAATTTAATATAAGCTTAGTTCAGCGCTCTCGTGTAAAATAAATACTTCTCCTATATGAAGAAATTAGAATGTAGAAATGCTCATGAATGTCGTCGCAGAGCAAGCTATCCTTTTTCCCACAATTGACGCATGCGCAGCATGCACCGCATGCGTTCACGAGACGCCTCTGATGGAACTTAACCTTCACCACAACTATACTTACTTTATATTAATGAGATATTGGAACTCAACGTATTTTATAATTTGTTCCCTTTATGTCAAACATGAAAGTAATTCACTTATATATCCTGATAATTAAACTATCATAACTTAAAACATGCAATATTGCATTGATAAAATTGTTTAATTTATGAGTTATTTTCTATATAGTAAATATAAAATAATTTCTTGTATTGACATTACTTTAGATTTCAACATATCTGTATGCTGGCTCATTAACTTACTTGATAATACGACCCATATAGAAACTGTATAAAGTATAATAAAAAACGTATGAAATGGCACAATCACTTCCAAATTATTAATAAAGTATGATGTGAATATAACATAAAGTACTGTTTTGTTGTACACAACGGTAGCATCCTGTCAGCCACAATTAGACTACCCGCATTGGTTAAATAAGTATATCTTATTCCTAAAACCGTGTGCAAGGCGAATAAGGCGAATACCCCAGTGTTCATTATAGTGTCACTCATGCTTAGTGGCGAGGTCAGATAGGAGCAGGGAGAGTGCGTCTCCTTAGACCTTATGTATTTTGTATGTGTGTTTTGGGGCGCTTTTTTTAATGTGACTGACCTCCAGACAATTTCCTACCCCCTCTGCGTCCATACTCATTTTTGTTTTCTGGAGGCGTCATTGTCATGTGCTTCGCCAGTCATTTTTGTTTGATAAAACTTGAATAGTAGAAATAATAATACCAACAATTATTATAAAATAAGAACTACTATAAGCTAATAAAAATATACTCATTTTATTCAGATTTATTATTATTATTATTATATTATTATTATTATACGGTGTCCTTGGGTATAGACTTCTACTTGATCCACGACTGTTTTACATTTTTTACATCATACAGTCAGTGTACTGAAATGGAGATATTCCATTTTGTTATTAACTTTTGCAAACTTTGTTCACGAAAAACGATTTAAAAGTTAGGGTGAAATGTTCGTAGACTTTATTCTGTGGGCCGTTTGACATAAATCTCATTTTTCAAAAAGAGTGGAAACATTTATGCCTTGGACTAAAAGACAAAAATGGTTCCAGTATTTTGCACTCAATCTTTTCGATCTAACACTTTTTTTGTTACTGAGCTTTATATATGTTATTAACTGTAAAAATGACATGTTTTCTTCTGTAACTTGAAATGAACGATGCCAATTTCCAGTAAGGAATTCTAGCCTCTTTCCCAATCCTATTGTAACTGCTCATCTCTGCTGAAACATTTATGGAGGAATGAACCCCAAATATCTCACTATATATGACCATATGTATTAGTAGAATTCTGTATGTGTAATATTTTGTTGCTAGCCTAGGAAATACCTATAAAACAATGCATTACAAATCGAAACTAGGAGCTTCTACATACGAATTGCTCGACAATGTGTCCTCATATTTTGAGAACTGTTTTAAAAATTAGAACTACTTGTTCAGTGATTTATTCAGTATTATTACACAAAAATTGTATGTATAATAAAATTGACTTTGTGCTACATTAACATCATACTTTCTTAATATTTTAGTAACGTATTTTCAAACGTTGTTGTGTATTAATTTATAACTGCCTATCTACGTGGCAGAATTGTTACGTAGCGCGCTACCAAGCTGGGTTCTTGGATTCGAACCCTGAGCAACAGAAGAACATTTTGTTTGTCCTCTTATCTGCCAATCTCTCCATCGTCGCGAATGACATAGATAGAAAAACAAAACAAACCCAGCAAGATATAAAAGCAATATGATAAACTGATGCAGTGATTGAACTTTAATGGACCAGTGCACAGCATTCTCTTGCCAGAATCAAAGTATTAGTGTAGGATAAAATTCTTCCCATTGCAGGTGTTTTCACGAAGCTCTTCCTTTCGTTTTCCATCAGGATCAACAGCAAGTGGATATTCAACATGGAAGAAAACTCCAAGGAAATTCCATCTCTTCATGGAATTCGGTTCATCAGTATGATGTGGATAATAATGTTTCACACGAGCCTTATATCAGGCAACTACATGGGTGAGTATCATTTATGGAATCATTGTGGAATCGGGACATTGTGTACAAGTAATATTAGACGAACACAAAATAATATTTATTCCAGGATATCATCTGGCTTCACTGTAGCAGAAAAACATGGCTAGACGATTGCCGTAGTGTTTCTAGTAATTTCTTGACAAGATTTGAGATTATGGCAGTAACGACGTCAGAGGAAGAACAAATGGAGTAGAAGGCCCTGATTGACCAGTCCCTCCACAAACAAGAAGGATAGATAAAAAATGCTATTTTAGCCATAATATGCATTTTTATAGTATTTAGAGGTATATTAAAAGTGATTGCCCCTTCAGAAAATATTGCAGCCACCACTATTTTATTTTTCTGGCGCCGTCACTTTGTTATGGCTTCCTTTCTTGACAGCCAATTCCATATTTTGCAATATTTCCTACATTTGACATTTTTTTATGATAGCCGAGTCAAAAATATGGTGGAAGCTGTAACTCGTACCTATTCTCCCTAGGAATGCCTTTGCCAACGGGTATAATAGTTTCAGCTTAAGATTTCACATTAAAAACACTCAGCCGGTACCCAATATTTCTTTACATTTATTAAAATTAAAGCAAGTTGGAGCTGTTCTTTTAATGTGTATCAGGGTATGCTTCATGGGTAGTAATCAGATCCTGACATATCGAAAGTTCATTGGTTACTAACTCTTGAGCGATCTAGCCAATTAGAATAACATTGTTACACGTAATTCTTATTTTTGCTGTGTTACTTGCTTGATTCCTTGTTCAGTAGCGCAATGACTAAACTGTCCTTCATTTGTATTTCAGACAATAAAATGGCGGTAACGGAGTTCCGTGACTCTGCTTTATATATCTACAGCATGAACGCTGTGTACGCAGTGGACACTTTTTTCCTTGCTAGGTACGTTAATAATTTTATCTTCTTATAACAATATGCGTACATAAAGGCACAATCTGTGTGGGAGTAATGAATAAGTGAGTAGCAGTTATGTTTTGAGAAATAAACATTCAAGATTTTTGTTAAGTTGATCTGCAAAGTCAAATGTAAATATTAGCTCCAAAATATTATTCACATATGGGATTCTTTCACAATTAATTATATCGTTAATTCTCTTCGCAAGACATTGTTCGCATTTATTTATATTATGCATTCTCATCGAGTAGAAAGGAGGAGCCAAAGCGCTTGCAAAAATATTGGAAAAATTGATATAGCGCTCAAATCTTTTCAATCTAAAGCGGATTTTTAAAAATGCTGTGTGTTTGAAACTCACTTCACACTACTTCCAGACATGTGACATTCTACAAATGATTGAAGACGGTATTTACGCTTTCTTCCAGTGGACTGCTTGTGTCTCTGACATTCCACTCGAGAAGACCAGACAAAGATGAGGCCAAGAACGCGGGAGCTGTATCCTTTCTAAGAAATTTTCTCACTCTGGTTGTCAAGAGGTACTGGAGGTAAGTATCTAATCAACACCTTAAAACTTGAGTTTTATTATGCTTAAAACAGAAGATTTCGTTAATAACTTCGAAAATAATTACCAAATATTATGAGTTTTACATAATAAATAACTTAATCATTATCTGATCCTTGAAACTCGCTTCATTATTGAAAAAAAAAAAAGAGCCATTACAACGTGGCGTTCGTTATGAAGAGGTCAAGTTCGATGTTTAAATGTCAGTCTCGATGGTGGGGTGATAGAGAATCGCACTACGAGTCTTGGGTTGGAATCGATTAAGACATGAACGTTCCATTGTTTTTCGCCTATATCACCATTCATCGTCGCGATTAACTAAGTGAGTCAGAAGGCAATATAAAATAACCGAAAATACAAACTCGATTTATCTGTATTCATAAAATGAATTTGCAAAACAAGTGACGGCGCCAGAAAAAGTGAATGGGGGAGACGCGATTTTTTTCTAGGGACACTTACATTTTATATGCCACTTATGGAACGACCCTCCTGTTGCACCATGTATGACTTGAGCTAGAACTTTGCGATATCATATTTGGGATAAAGTGCGTGATTTAGGAGGCATGGTAGAGAGGAACAAGTCGCTAATTTGGAGGCTTCGATAACATTTAGGGTCACTTAGATGAAATCAAATTCTTTCTGCAACCATGAAAGGCTAGAACCCAATTACATTCTGCATTTAAACTAAAAACCTACTTTCACTTTACCTTGGTTGTAGAGAACTATATTTACACTAATGTACGGTCACAATTTTGTAATAATTGTTCTAGAATATATAGAAGGCATAGTTTAAACGGCGTGTGTATGTGTGTGACGGAGGATTGGTTTTCTACCTTCCATTAATTTTTGCTTTGAGAGGGACTGAAATTCTGCTCAAATCAGTCTAGGCTACATTTTTGTACGCTGAACAAAGAATAACTCTGCAATTTACCCTACTTTAAATCCGCCACTGATCGTATTCAATACCACGAACTTGCATTTGTAGGACAGATTTTGAATTTCTAATAACTAGTATGCAGTTTTCTAATCTCCCCCATTTATCGGGTTAGGTATAGGAGTTGCAGCCAAAGAAACAAAATACCCGAAATTTCATGTAAAAGGCCTTTTAGCAAACATATGTTTCTTTGGATTTCAGGCTATCACCTCCTTACTTCTTGATGCTTCTTATAACCAAGGTTAGCAGCGCCACACATTACATCCAGTCATTTCATGAGACTTACCAGAGCGACCATGAAATCTGTGAAAAATTCATGTGGAGGAATTTGCTCTATATCAACACTTGGTTCCCAGAAAAAGAAATGGTGAGTATTTTCATTAATATCAATGGGATTGTAAATTCATCATTATAGATTGGAACAATGAGAATAGTTATTATAAAGATTAATTGATTTGGTGCTTTAAGTCCACTTTATACACAGTAAGGCTAATCGGAACTGGACCTACAATTTAGAGTGGGATCCGAACCACTATGTGCCTCAACCGGGTATCGAACCCGGGACCCCTTGATTACAAGGCGACGACGCCACCATTTTTTTATTGTCTCATTCTGATATACAATTTATGGAATTACATTGTTGTTGATATAAGTGTATTACTGATATTACAATTTGTATTTCTATCTGGTTAAGCTTTACATTTTTGTTTGACCTAAATTAAGTATAAAGCACTAATAAGAAATTTGCATACCATTTCTTCCTTGCTTGGAGAGGAATTTTTTCGTATTGTTCTTGCAAGAAGATACTGAATTGTTTCTGTAACTGCTCTCGCCATTGTGAAATATATATAATAAGTAACACCACTTCGCCATCGGGATGCCCTGTTATTGCAAAGAGAAATCTCAAGGCAATTTTAAAGATCTCTTTGGCCAAGTGGTAAGCGTAACGTTTTACGAAGCCTGGCGTTCTAATCCATGGAAAATATATCATGGTGATCGCCCCATCATCTATTCTATCACTTCATCGTGCATAGAAGCAGAAATTTAAAAATTAAACACAAGTAACTATTCGTTCCTCGATTACAAAATTGCTAATATATTATTTATAATATTATAGTGAATACTTAATCTGAAGAGCAAAGAACAACGAGTATGGCGTAAACTTAGGGCAGATGGAAAGTTCGATATTTTTGTGTTGTTTGAAAATATAGCTCTATGTTGAGGTTCACTTTTGACTTTAGAAATGATTATAAAGAAATTTCAAAATATCTTATGTTACGGAAACAAGTTAGAAGGGTGTCTAAATGCAATATTATTTAATATTTTAAGTTGACACTTTTGATGCGTAGCTAGAATACATTTCCTCTCCTGACAACCAAGAGCCTTCAAAATGGCAACGAATAAGCTGCGAACATGAAAAAATGCGGCCTGCTTACGTCTGCGGCTAAAGCTTATGTCGTGTGCAGTTTTGTAAATCTTAACCATTGTGGAAAATAACCTTCAGCTGTTTCGTGGAGGAACTGATACAAGATATAAGAAGAAAAAAGAGAAAGAAGTGAAAGAAGCAACAAGGGAAAATGAAAGCAAAAGTAGGTATAGAAGAGAAAAATATTCAATAAATAACCATGTATTACAAAGAATGAATCGCTATCATTTGGAACACATATTCACCAGATTTGCAACAATGCTTAAAGAATTTTAGGTTTCTTAATTAGAAATTTACACGATATGCGGAGTGTAAGAGCATTGACAAGCCTATTTAACTGCTTTGTTTGAACCAAATTAGAACATGCGGATTAGATGTAGTTTGGTCACCTTACCCAAATGTAGTAGTAAAAGGGTTGAAGGAATACAGAATAAGTTGTTTCGCTCTCTGTATTACAAAAAATACAAAATATCATCCTGTCAGTATAAGATATTATACAAATTACCACTAAGTGAATTCAAAATGAAAACAAGTATGGAAGCATTTCGACAATTATTTTTATGTAATTTAGTTAACAGACTAGTCGACATCCCAAACATCCTCCAAACATTACATTTCCATAAAAAAAAAAGGATAGGGTTACGGTTCAGGAACTTTTTTTATTACGGCAAATTCCCACCTACAGAAGATTTCGCCTATTTTAAGATTATGTGTTGAATATCATGAAATAGAAACGTCGGAGAATTGGATTTTGCAATGCCATTTAAGCAGTTTGTGTTCAGTAAAACATCTAAAGTATACTGTATTAAAGCAAGCGTTCTCAGGTATTCAGCCAGGTTAAGTCGATGTTAGCGTCCAACGTTTCGAGCGCATACATTGCTCTCATCAGGGTATGTTAAATTGGAGACCAGTACAAAGTTATATATGTGAGTGTGAAGAGGCGGAGCTTAGGTTCTGTCCTTTGATTTTCTGGGATCCAGAACGAGATAATCACAGGACAGAACCTAAGCTCCGCCCCTTCACGCTCACATATATAACTTTATACTGGTCTCCAATTCAACATACCCTGATGATGAGAGCAATGTATGCGCTCGAAACTTTAACATCAAGTTCACCTGGCTGATAACCCGAGAGCACTTATTTCGATCACGTCACCAGAAAAGCTACAATTCCTGTACTGTATTAAAGTTTGTAAAATATGCTTCCGCTAGTATTTTATTTATCTGGAATATTTTGGACGGTACCCCTCCCTATACTTTGTAATTTGAATACAGTTTTATATTCGTTTTTCATTCTTTCGTTCATTTTCTGTTCTATAGCAATTTTGTAATTGTTATGTATTTATATTACCATATGTACAATACTGCAATTGGAGTTTAACTCGATTAGAGGGGATACATAAATTAAATAATAAATAATTAAGAACGAGAGAGGGAATAATGAAAAATGAAGAAAGTGAAAATGTAAAAAATGATAATACAAGACAAGAGATGAAACGAAATTTAAAAAAAGGGATAGAAGGAAAATACGAGAGGAATAAAGGGAAGAATGAAGCAAGGAAATTAGAAACCATGTCAAAGTCAAAAACTCACTTAACATTCATAAAATTTAAGTAATATATTAAACATTTTCTAAATAGTAGATTTAAACACAATCTACTATTGTGGAACACAGCTCTAGTAAATAAAGATTTTTACTTCGCTCAGTTCCTTGGTTAGATCTTTATCCTGTGTTTTATGTCATATGCTTATTGTACATTTTTTTCAAAATGTCTGAAAATCTGAATTATAATATAATTACAGCTCTGTTGGATTCTCAACCACTAAGTATTGAGGGTGGAATTAAAAGGCAACTGTAGATATTCCCTCTTATTGCATCGATGCTGCAATATTTCCAGTGTTTCCACAAGGTTATAATAAATTACAAAATTGTTATTGCATACTGTTCTATACTTGGTACTGACAGACATATATATATCTAAAAGTCAAACATTAAATGTCCCCATCGTCCACGAGGAGAAGAGGCATATTAATGAAACTGTTTTGCTAAATTTTATATCTTTTTATGTTTAATTTATAATTTCCATTAGGGACATTCCACGTGAAAGTGACCCTGAACCTCAATTTTTAAAATTATAAATGTTGCTGTAATTTTATCATATCTTGTGGATGAACAAACTAAAATTGTTTGTTGGATAAAAATTCAAGTATTATACATAATTAAGTTAGAAAGTAGAAGGTATTTTACATTTTATTCGTTTCTTTTAACTTTTTGATTTCGCTGTGCTTTCTATTGTGTCCCACCCGTAACACCAAAAAACAACTAATTTCTCCTTTAACTGTTACATCTCCCACCCCCAAGTCCACTAGAATATTCAAAGATCAATTACCTTCTCCCTTTGTCTTAAATAATTTATTCTTCATCATTTGACAATTCACAGAAATTAAAATATACTTCTTATTAAGTGAGGAGGCAGTATTTCCCCTGTCCCGGCCGTGACACAAAATTGTTCACTTAGAGCTACAAATCCGGGAAAGTATATTTTAAGGGAAGTTATGTTTATTCAAGAGTGTTAAGTTTCATAATTCATTGCACAGAGACAGAAACTAAGAAAAATGTTGTTTAACTACCAGTAGAATAGTTACTTCAATATTAAAAATGTAGTCCGCATGTCCTACCCGTGACAATGAAATGCCCCATTAGTATTATATCATCACAGAATAAGTTTGGAATTCCTGTTTATCAGGGCTTGTGATGAAAATTATTAGGCGTAAGGATATTTGCTAAAGAATTTGGACTAAATAACAAGATGTTCCTATGGCTTAATGTGATGGCAATGAGACAGATGGGGGGAATACTTTGAGTGGATTTTCTCGAGTGGCAGTATACCTTCATTCCAACCCCCCCCCCCCCTTACATGATGATCTGGTGTTTATAATATATGCATCTTTTATGTTTATGTTATGTGAATCTTGTTAAACATTTAAATAATTTGCTATTTTTTCGCAGTGCATGAAATGGAGCTGGTTCTTGGCCAATGATTTTCAGTTTTACATCATTGGAACATTTCTTGTGATGCTATCTCTTAGGTAAGATGTGTCATGATTGCCAGACCTGTTGCTATTGATAATTTGAATATATATAATTTGAATGTATGGCTATTTTGATAATATTGTAAAATTAATCCAATTTAAAATACCACACTAGAGAGTGGTGTATGTAGTGCAGTGAAATATAACTACCAGCATACAATAAGTTGTATAAAATCTTTAATACTGGTACGTACCAAAAGTGCAATTTACTATAATGCCAAGACAAAATTAGATAATAACAACAGAACTTGATCTCTTGCAGGCATATGAAGACCGCAACATCTGCATTGGTGCTGATGCTATTGGGATCTTGGAGCTGGACTGCGTTCGTTGCTTTTTCGGAGAAGGCCCCAGTCCGGTGAGCACATTCCTCTCACACAGTGGCGACGATTATGGGGGAGAAGTTACCTCCCCAATTTTCGCTACTTTTGCCCCGCACTATGCTCAACTTTATCTACAAAGGGAAATATACTCTATTTGCCCCCCCTAGTTTTGGCACCTTCCCCCCCTGTTTTGGGACCTAGTCGCCGCCACTGCTGCAATGTGAGTATACGGTAGAGCCCAGGGAGTGGTTTTTGACTCACATACTTAAATTTATTTTTTCATTAAAGAAATTCGTATAACTAGAAGCTATTGCATCTTAATTCTCGCCCAACGAGCATTCAACAAAGATAATGGTATGCAGCAGAAAATTTCATCTTTTAAGAACAAACAAAATTATAGGGTAGAATAAAATCAATGAAGGGAAGGGATTTTCGTATCTTGGGAGTACAATAACTAATTATGTAAGATGCAGGAAAGAGTTCACCAACACACCACATAGTGATTAATCCCAACAACCCTAAAATATTTCACAAACGCCCAATTTATGATCATTTTGGGTCTAAATTTATCCTTACACCCCCTAAATACGATCTTACACAACCCCACATGGAAAATTCTAAATAAACCACTGACAGAACAGGCAATGGAAAGGGTTAAACCAGAAAAAAATATTAACCTTCAGGATCATAGATTTTACTGTGAGGAAGAGGTTCCTAAAGGCATTTGTCTGGAGAAGAGCATTGTGTGGATGCAAAACAGAGGCAGTGGCTGAATCTGAAAAGAAGACTTTTTAGATCTGTGACTTATGGTACTACAGGAGAATGTTAAAAATTAAATGAATAGACGGAGTAACAGAGACGTGCACATTAGCAAGAGAGCTTGTAGAAATTGATCCTCCTGAGAAGATGCATGATGGCAGGTCATTTCCTGAGATATGAAGGTATAACAAAACCACAATGGCAGGCCTAGGATGGATAATATCAAATAAATTGTTCAAAATGTGAATTTCTAGTTACATAGAAAAGAGGGTATTAGCAGATGAAGAAACAAATGTAGAAATTCAACGAAGTAAGAAGAGTATGATGTAACTAAGTTCCATTAAACACGAAAGCTCTGGAAACGAAGGAACAAAGCAGAAAGAAGGGAGAAATAATGCTTGAGGGGAAGTATAATTTTGTATGAAAAAATGAGCTTGAGCAAACCAGCCTCGGAGTTAAACACTTTAAGATGAAAGACATGTTTTTCGGTAGTATTCTTCACTATTACATGTATCTATTTTTAGTTACATGCTTCGTTCTATCGAGGACCTCTCCAATGGCCTAGTGGTCACGTTTTCTTGTAATCAAGGGATGCCAAGTTCGACATATTGCACAGTGATTCAAATCCCACTTTAAACTGTTCACTATCAATTAACCTATCTGAGCATAAAGATACTTTGACTTTCTTGTTCTACGAAGTATCAATTTAAAACATACGATATCTATCGACGGAAATACGTACAAGAAGTACACGTGTGTGTGTATATATTGGGTGTTTCATAAATAATTGAGGAGTTACAAACATTTATTGCAAGTAAAGTATTGAACTTACGTTAATGAAATCCGTTCAGAACGAACGAGAAACTCAAACACCAACAAGTATGCACCACGGGTGACACGACACCCATCGAAACGATAGTCTACTTCTTGCCACACTCGAATCAAGATGGTTCTGTCGATGGTGTCTATCGCTGCGATGATACGCTCCCTGCGATATCACACGGCATCGGTGAGACGAATACCCAGTCTTTCGTGAAACCCCACAAAAAGAAGTCACACGGTGTAAGGTCTGGTGAATTTGGGGACCACAACAGTAGATAGTAAATGTGATTCCCACCGCAACCCTGATTTTTCGACCCCTCAGAAAATCGCACCGAAACCTCAAAAACTCACTTTCTCTCCACGTTTCGCGCCTCATTTATTGCGCTGACGATGTTTCACAGCTCAGAAAAGCCGGTACGAGAGAATTCACTTTCTCATCCTTGAAGTACGAATGTACCTTATCGTAATTTTTTCCTAAGTCCGGACCAAATGTTTATATATCGCGAGCTTTGTAAACCTCTCGCGAAAACGATGTGATATTTCTGCCACACACACACATATGCGCGTGCGTGCCTCTCATTATTTTTCCGTATTGTGACGCAAACAAACAAACAAATAAATAATTGTTGTTTTTTAGGATCCCTGGCCCCTATAACCTCGCCAGGGTGCGTGGTGCCCAACCAAAAAAAAAAGTAAAGGTTCTAACGGCTGCGGTTGTAGATAACCACACCTCTATAGAGTTTCACGTGTTTGTTTTTCTCAAAGATCCTATGGGACACCTCTGTTTGTCAAAAATTCGAGATATTTGCAATTTAAGATTTTTTTTTAAACGCTGTGGACTTAGAAAATTTTTGATTGATGAAAAAAATTGGTTCCATGACGACCTATGTTTATTTTGGTATGGGTGGACAGAGGACACCGAGACTCGACCAACGCGCTAAACCCGATCTTTCTACGATTATTTGTTCAAAAGTTACGAGTGATCAAAATTTTGGAGGGTGGGCTAACTTCTTACCTCTTGACCTCAGTACCACCAAAACTTGGTACACGTATTCTCCACCTCCAAAATCGACAGGGGGGTCGATATATTTTTTCGATAACTCTTACCATTTTCGAGATATTTGCAAATTTAAGATTTTTTAGCACAGGACTTGGAAAATTTTCGGAACATTTTTTTTGGTTCCATGACAACCTACGCCAATTTTGTTATGAGAGGACAGAGGATACCGAGACGATGCTAACGCAAGAAATCCCAGCTCTCTATGATTATTTTTTTCGAAAGTTACGAGTGATCAAAAACATTTTTTGGCAATTGACCCACCCTTGACCTCCAAGAACCTCCGAAAACTTAGTACACGTACTCTGCATCACCAAACTCGACAAGAGGGTCAACGGGAAGGATATTCGCGCTATCTCTTACGGTTTTCGAGACATTTTGCAATTTAACGCTGGACTTGGAAAATTTTCGACAGATGGGGGTCAAATTTGGTTCCATGACAACCTATGTTCATTTTGGTATGGGTGGACAGAGGACACCGAGACTCGACCAACGCACTAAACCCGATCTTTCTACGATTATTTGTTCAAAAGTTACGAGTGATCAAAATTTTGGAGGGTGGGCTAACTTCTTACCTCTTGACCTCAGGACCACCAAAACTTGGTACACGTATTCTACACCTCCAAAATCGACAGGGGGGGTAGCTTCGCTACCGGGATGGGGGTGTTTTTCGATATATTTTTTCGATAACTCTTACTATTTTCGAGATAATTTGAAATTTAAGATTTTTTTTAACGCTGTGGACTTGGAAAATTTTCGATTGATGAAAAAATTGCTTCCATGACGACCTATGTTTATTTTGGTATGGGAGGAGAGAGGGCACCGAGACTCGACCGACGCACTAAACCCGACAGGTGGGATGCTTCGTTTTGGCGCAATTCTTTGACCTATTTTTGAAATGACTTACGACATTTTCCTACAAGGCTGTCTCCCCTTACGATGTTTTCCTGTAAGGCAGAGATCGTCTGTCAATGGGTCCTGAGTGTAATCTACTACGACCTAATACTAACTTTCTTTTTACGTTTCGCGGCTGTTTTATTGCAATGACGAACTAAAAGAGCGGAAAAAAAAGGCTCTGAAAGGTGAGTGTCAAAAAACGTACTTTCAAGTATGCATGCTCCAGTAATGTAACTTTCTAAAAACATGTGCCGTCCATGTTTCTATATCGTGAGGTGTTTCTGAGATGATGGCTTTTATATGCGGCTGTGAATGAAGTTCTATACTCTTAGAAGCAATAATGCTGTAACGCGGAAGAAAGGATATAGGATTCTTGCAGTGATATGGCTGCATCAAAACAACTGCTTTTTTTTTATTCACCAGTTCCATCTGTTTCTGCGGTGATGTCATCCAACAACAGCTCTTAATAATGGTCGCGGATTGCTGTATCCAGATTGTCGTTGCATCTGCGGAAATATATAGATACTCAATCTCTCGTAAACATTCTGTACAACTAAAATTACGTTCAATTCGTCCTCTTCATTTCTCAAAATTAAATTTCTCGTAAGGAAATGTGAGTCCATATAAAATGTTCAATTTGATCCATCCATCTAATTGGTAAATAAACTCTGGATATTTTATTCTTCTTCTATTTTCTTGGAGAATGGGATTTCCCAGGACCAAGTTTCAAAACGACGTGCTACATGCTCAAAGTATTGTAAAATCTGATGACAGCAAACTGTCTAGAACCTTTCTTGAATACACAATTTATTTCAAATCGTTCGTCAGTTTTTTCAAACGTCTAATAGATTCGTAGCATTCGCAACCAGCACCACCATTTCGAAGGCAACGATTTTTTTGGTCTGATGCTTTTTTATTGTCCATGATTCAAACACCCGTTCATGAGAGGGCATCCCCGATCGCCTTGTAATCAAGGGGGTCCTGGGTTCGATACCCGGTGGAGGCACTTATTTGTTCGGATCCTACTTTAAATTGTAGTCCCGATTAGCCTTTCTGTACATAAAGTGAACTTAAAACAACAGTTTAATCAAAAAAACCATCCAGGAGAACACATATGCTGCCTTTTTATATTGTAAATCTGATTGTGAGTCCATCACTGAACTGTTAGGAAATGCTATGCTCCGTTTCATTTCTACTTCACAGCTGCCCCGAGCAGAAAATAATGAACCAGGATATAGGAATGCATTGACTACTACAATGTGTGTTGATAAGTCCATAGTTGGAGTGTTCCATCCCTATCAACAATCATAATTTTTTTTTTAAAAAAAATGCCTCCAATCTTATAGCATGAATATCAGACGGGCTCCATTCTAATTAAAATAAGATAAATTGCCTATTTCCCCTTCCGCTACCTTTTTATTTGTAATTCTCTTGTCCCTTTCTTTCCTTGTATTTTTTTTCTGTTTTTCAACCTCGTGACGTAGTGGTTAGCACCAATTAATTGATTTTGTTTATTTTACTTATTTCCGCCACTTTTGGCTAAAACGCGAAGATGAGTATGTGATGATGATGAAATTAATGAAGGGACACCACAAAAATAACACCCATGCCCAGGCCAGGATTTAAACCTGGGACCCCTGCCTCAACGCTGTTGATTTCCGGTTCAGTGGTTAGCACATGATAACTTATTTGAACCAGTTTAAAAAATTCAAATACTTAGGAGTAATATTAACAAATGAAAATTATATTAAAAAGGATATAAAATAAAAAAGTAGGCTTAAAATTTAGGAAATGTATGTTACTTCTCTCTAAGAAACTTATAGTTAAAATATACAAAACAGTAATTTTTTGCCTGTAGTATTATATGGATGTGAAACTTGGTCTGTCATATTGAAAGAGGAACATAAATTTGAGAGTATTTGAAAATAAGATCGTTAGAAAAAATATTTGGATCTAAAAGGGGTGAGAAGATAGGTGAGTGGAGAAGGTTACATAATTTAGAACTACATAAATTTATATTCATGTCCAGATATTATTAGATTAATTAAATCAAGAAGACTTAGGTGGACAGGCCATGTGTGGCATGAATGGGAGAGGGAAAAAAAAGGAGTTTACAGGATTCTTGTTGGGAGACCTGATGGTAAGAGACACCTGTAGGAAAACTAAAAACGAAGATGGAAGGACAAATATTTGGGATGCAGCTAACGGAAAATTTTGGTAGGGATGGAAAAGAGTATATAGATTATTCTCAAGATAGTGACAGATGGAAGGCCTGTGTTGATGCAGCCATGAACCTTTTGGGTTTGAGAAGGCTAGAGAGTTAGTTAGTTCGTTATGAAAGCACATGCCACTATAAAAAAAATACAATCCCTGGCAAAAAAAAAAAAAATGAATTTAAAAAAAAATGAAATTTATTTCCATATAATGAACTTCAACCTATACAATTGTACATTTTTTTTTTTTTAATTTTGCAGGATTTAAATGAAACAGGCGTAAATAAGAATTGGGAACACGTACGTAATGCAAATAGAATCAGCAGTTAAATAAAGTATAAATCAAGAAAAAGTAAGCCATGGTTCGCATAACCTAAAATAGAAAAATAGATTGATTGATTTAAGTCCACTTTATGCATAGTAAGGCTAATCGGGACTGGACCTGTAGTTTAAAGTGGGATCCCAACCACTACATGCCTCCACCAGGGATCGAACCCGAGATACTTTTGATTACAAGGCGACGACGCTACTACTGCGCCATCTGAGAGGCACTAATAAAAAATAGACTTAGGCGGTTAAAGAACAACAGCATGTTTAGAAGATTACTTGAAAAGTAAAATTAACGAAATTGAAATAAAAAGTATCAGAGGTGCAAATGAATTGAGAAAGGGGTGGCAACCTAAAGTAAACTTGATATAAAATGGCCGACTATTTTAAAATAGATGGAAGAACTACTTTAATGACGTTTTAAAAGTTCACGTAGGAGATAAATCAGAAATAAATTAAATACGCACAGCAGAACCTAACTTGATTGAAGTCAAAGATGCCAAAGAGATAAATTAGTCGAGAAGAAACTTGTTAATATGTCTGACACAATGTACAATTCATGATGGATTAAAAAAAAAAGAAGATGCATTATCTCCATTGCTCTTTTAATTTTGCCTTAGAATATGCTTCTAGGAAGCTAAAAGAAACTAACGAAGTAGTTTTAGCATATGCAGATGATGTAGACTTACTGGGGAATGTGATAAATACAATTGAAAATAATGCTAAAATATTTTATTTTTTTTCAAAGCAGCTAAAGAGATATGTTTTAGAAGTTAGCATTGTGAAATCTAAAGATATGTGCTTACAGGCCGAAACCAAGTGATAACAACTTGTTTGAACCAGTTTTTCAAATCCAAAATACTTGGGAGTAATACTAACAAATGAAAATGATATTAAAGAGGAAATGAAAAGAAGGCTTAATTCGTGTTACTTTTCTCTGTCTCCTCGTTTCATATCTAAGGAACTAAAAAAATTTAAGAAATATATAAATAGATCTTGCTCAGGATAAGGACAAATCGAACTGCAAGCATGAACTTTCAGGTTCAAGAAAGGTAGAGAATTAATTAATTAGTTAATATTCAATGTAATATGGTTTCACGTATTATAACAAAAAACAAAGTTAGTAATATGGTATTCATATTGACAAGGGAATTCTTACAAATTTATTCTTCTCGTAAGTTTGGCAATAGCATTTTCATCCTGTGTTATTTCAAAATCTTCAATTATGCAATGCAAAAAAGGAGAAGAATTTCCATGACGTGATAACATGAATTTTGTACGTTTAAAGAAAAAATGGAAACAAAGAGCTGTGCTAAAAAAAAAAAAAAAAAAAAAACTAAAAAAAGAACACTTGACTCTGACGAGCGGGAAACATAATAGAAATCAAGGACGGAAAATATGAACAGAGGAAAGTGGATATTCAAAAGAAGGAAGAAGGTGGCTCTTCCATGATAATTTTTACTCTCTCAATCCTCCGAACAAAATTCATAAACATTATCATCATTGAATGGTTGGTTACGTTGTCCCTCCAGACGAAAGATGGAATGTATACAGGTTTACAAAGCTCGCGATATATAAACATTTGGTCCGGACTTAGAAAAAAATTACGATATGGTGCATTTGTACTTCAAGGATGAGAAAGTGAATTCTCTCGTACCGGCTTTTCTGAGCTGTGAAACATCGTCAGCGCAATAAATGAGGCGCGAAACGTGGAGAGAAAGTGAGTTTTTGAGGTTTCGGTGCGATTTTCTGAGGGGTCGAAAAATCAGGGTTGCGGTGGGAATCACATTTACTATCTACTCACAACATTGCACAAAACACTGTAAGAAATGTGACTGACGTGGGTGATTCAAGTGTCGCCTAGCGGTAGGGATATGAACTCTCAGCTTAACTAAACATAAACGCACAAACTGTTTGCGTTCCTCGATCGTTCTGGAACTTTTCAATAGTTTACTTGCAATTAATTTTTGTAACTACTCAATTATTTATGAAACACCCGGTATATTGTATACATACACACACACACACACACACACACACACACACACACACACACACACACACACACACACACACACAACATGAGAAAACAGTTGATAATATAATTGAATTTATTATAATTTCTCGGAATGTCCAGCTTGTTTGTTTCTAGTTGTCTTAGTCATATTTTCTGCTCTTTTTCAGCCACCTTCCGCACATTTTGAATTTTGATCTGATTTACGGGAGACCATGGACAAGAATTCCACCTTATATAATTGGTATTTTCACTGGTTGGATGATTTTCAAAACGAAGAGACAGTTTCGAACCAACAAGGTATGGATTTCACGTTCTAACGTTCAAATTAACACAATGATCAATGATTGGACTCGCCAGGGCCTGCTTTAGGTGGCTGCTGGACCTGGGGCATACAATATACAATTTTTCTTCATGTTAATTTTCGTGATAGTAATGGGTAGTTTATTGTATAATTTTAATTAGATGTGATCAAAAATAGTTTTGATAAATCTGGTGTTTTTCTTGTATTATGTTCACAATGAAAAAGCAAAAAGTCTTCTATATTTTGGAAATTCTTATTCAAATGTTCAGACCTATTCACATGGTTGTCACGTTTGGCAGTTGACAAGATGAACAACACCAAAACCTTCTTAATGCTTTATCTCTTTGGCTGTTCGAATGGCAGGAATCTTGCACGTGATTAATACCATTCAGCGTAGCCGCTATGTTGAAATTGTAGGAGCTTGTATAATGAGCTGAACAGCTACGACTAATGTATTCATGAGGAAGATAACACCTGAACTAACACATAGGAAAGGAACTATTTATCAGAAGCCACGTGGTTTTGTTTACATTAACTTAGTTTTTGCAGTGGATGGAGAATAATCCTATTTGTTGCTTTTCAGTTTTTGGCGGCAATATTGTGGATTCTGTCCGTGCTCGGGATGCACGGCTTGGTGTTCCTGCCTTACAAAGCACCGTTCGATCGCTTGTCTTCCGCTGCTTTCCTGGCGCTCAGCCGCTCAGTCTGGGCGCTTCAGATAGCATGGGTGGTCATCGCCTGCGCATCAGGGATTGGCGGTAAGAACTGGAGATTGTACGACAAGAATCATCTCTTTTCAAATTCTATATTTTTTTAATATACTTTGCATTGTGTTTAAAAAAGTTACTCACTTTCAAAAATTATAACTAGGAACACACTATACATTTGATGTGTATAATATTTTAAATCATGATAGTGCCCAAGTTCTATGTTTGTGGGTTGGTGTCATTTCCTTTAGATCAATTTTCACAATATGCTGCATAATTCTTTCTCGGTTTAATGTAGTTTTATATTATCTTCTCTGTGCATAAATGTAGCTACATGACAGATTATTTTTATACTATATTTAATAGCGTTACTGAAAAATTTGGCAGATATAAGAACCTAGCTTCCTCTAAGTTCTCTTAGGATATTTTTAATGCTTCAAAAATTATTTGCTCATCAGAGAAAGTCTTGTGGGTTCAACGGCTGATGAAATATTTTGTATTTTTCCGTTGAATTTCTAGACAATTTTCTTCTCCTGTCTTCTCTATATCCTTTTCCTTTCCTTCTTTCTCCCTCTCTTTTACTTTTCCTCTCTCTTGCTTACACTGTTTCTCTATCCTCCTTTACGTCGGTTTATCTGTATTTCTGTCACATTATATTTATTATTCTCTTCTCTTTACATGGCAGGTGAGATGTTAGAGGTGACCTTACATGCCAACCTCACTTCCACTTACAAGGGAGGTTATCTAAGTGTCCCCCTTCGATTTCCATGAAACTTGGCAGGTGTATAGAGGGGCCCAAAGGAAGAAATACGTGTTCTTGTGTTTCAGCTAAAGAACTGTTTTAGGGGGCAACCCCCCCCCCCCTCAAATGTCAAGATGAGGAGAAATTGAAGTGGGAATCTGACCCCGAAACCACGTAAATATGGCATAGGAAGAAACAGGGGGCATAGGGCCCCTCTATACACCTGCCAAATTTCATGAAAATCGGAGGGGGACACAGGGGTCAGATCCCCACTTCAGTTTGTCCTCATCTTGACATTTGAGGCGGGTTTTTGCCCCCTAAAACCGTTTTTTAGCCGAAGCAAAAAACACGTATTTCTTCCTTTCGGCCCCTTTATACATCTGCCAAGTTTCATGGAAATGGGAGGGGGACACTTAGATAACCTCCCTTGTTAGTACACCTTGGACTGCATTCTTGCAGACTAACGAGGCTCCGGCAGTCTGGGCTCGCCGTCAGTATTATATTCCGTGAGACATAAATGTGTGTTTGTGATTTTTTTCCATCGATTTCATCTTGTTATCTTTCATCCTCATTTGGCATTTGGGTGCCTTTGCGAGATCATCCCTTACACCAGGGGTTCCCAAACTTTTTCGTTTCACGGCGCCTTTAGTGTTTCAAGATTTTGTCCGCGGCGTCCTGGTCAGAATGTAGGCCTATCTAGCACTTGCAACGCTTATTTGGTGAGGTTAGGTTACTTGCCTTAAGTTAAAAAATACACACATATTTCAAATTCAGAAACATTTTACACATAAAAAGTACTAAATAAGCACATACATTGGAGTAAGTGTAACTTCAGTGAAAATATTTGAACATTTCGCGGCGACCCAGAGCCTTACACCCTACACGTCTTGGTTCTTTATTTTTGTTTCCATCTTTTGTTTCTGTATTTCTCCTTCACTCTCTGCATCTTGTTTATAACCGACACACACTCCCTCTCCTTTCTTTACGTCTCCTCTCCTTTGTTCCCTCTCTCTTTCTCTCTCTCTCTCTCTCTCTCTCTCTCTCTTTCTGTCTAGCTTTTAATTGTCCTGCTTTTCTCTCACTCTACCGTTTCTTTCACATTCGTCTCTCCTTTAAAACCTCTGTCTTAAGATGACAAATACACATCACATCAGTGCAACCAATTTTAGGCCAACTTTTCGATTGTCACCCTTTTTGGATCAGATGTAATGAACTTTCTCACCGTTTCAGGTACAGTGAACAGCCTCCTCAGCTGGAAAGGTTTCCGTCCCTTGGGTAGACTCACGTACTGCGCCTACCTCTTGCACATGCTTATCATCAGGAATACGATGCTGGCCAACGACGGAGCGTTCCACCTTTATTCGCAGCTGATGGTAAGCGCACAAGTGCTGGCGGCACAGGGGGAGACGTATGCATGCTGAACTGAATTTCCTGCGTTAAATGTTTGTTTCCGGCCTTCGAGATACAGTTCAGTGGCGTGCCCAAGGGGGGGTTGGTGGGGGTTATAACCCCCCCCCCCCCTTTGGCCCAGTATTCCTAAAAAAAGAACGTCAAAGTTAGGAAAATATGACAAAATGAGGGCTAATTACCAAGAAAAAGTATACATAACCCCTCCCTTTTGAAAATCCTGGGCACGCCACTGAGTACAGTACAGGATCAAACGGCTCTTACAATCTCACCAAAATTTGTATCAGCAGGATGACCAATCACTAGGGCCATTGAATTTTCGCGATGCGCGAAATCGCGAAATGTGAAAAAAAGATGCAATTTTGAACATTATGGACGTAACTACACCCCCAATGATGAAATTTGCATGAGTTTTATTCGCGAAGTAATGCGAAATGTGTGCTTTTCCACGAAATGAACGCTTTTTCGCGAAATAACCGTGAAATATCATCAAGTTAAGTAGAAAACACGCAAAAACAGGCAATCGAGGTTGTGCGCGCAAACTGTCGATTTGGAACGAAACGTTTGCCTAAAGTTTCCTACCACTTGCAGCTGAAGAACGTTTTATCTTCGATCACATCAGGAAGACGCTGCAAATTGAGATTTCCCATGCACATAATCTCAGTTCGAAAACTTCGCTCCCTGTCAAGCTGCGTTCCTTTGCTCCCCCGAATGTCTACTCAACTTCCAGTTTCATTGAACTTGCTAGCTGTAGCAGCGATAAGATTAGTCTGTTTTTTTTTTCCACCGCTGGTATATACCGCTGATCTATCATTTTATTTACCGCTCTCCTCAGTTTTTATTTACCAAAAATTTGTCTCCCTACCAATCACTTACCCCAACGTTTTGGCGGTCGGAATAAGGGGGAGGTGTAGCTTTGAACTGGAGCAGCACTGCATTAGTACTTTGCCCCGGGAATCTGTGGAGCAAGGCCGCGGATAATGATAGAGATGGGAAGAAAGTCAGTGGGTGGAAAGAAGTAGTACGCACTGCTCCTAACAGCAGCACTTCCACTCTCATGCTTTCATTGGTTGATCCCTCTAGAGTCATTAGCCTACTTGCGCAGAGAATTGGTTTCGTTCGCCTGCTCCAGAGATTCCCGGGATAGAGTATAATCATTCCCAGGTGGAAACCTACAGCCGAGTTTCATTTATGTATTTCCTCGTTGTAGAAGTGCTCAGTACGATGTGTACAAAAGCCTATCCAGGAACAATTACCAACAGAAAAGATCAACGTCTTCTTATGATAAAGAATTAGGTTAGGTTTTGTTAGGTGAATCGGAGAATTGGAATGTAATTTTAATTGAATTTTACATAATTGTGAGACATGCTGTGGTTATCATTACGAAGTTTGCAAATGTTCACGTCAAAGTGGTCCGGATCCTGCTTTAAACTGCAGGTCCAGGTTCCGATTAGCCAAACTGAGCATGAAGTGCACTTTTACAAACTTTGATCTTCCTATTTGATATCATAAACGTAATAAAGTTATGTCCATAGTTGGAAAAATATGACGTGCGCTTCACAACCAAAGAGTGGTTGTAATTATTTAGATTTTATAAGACAACAACATCTTGTACAGTTTTGAATGAGCCAAGACGATAAATGAATAATTCATTGTTTAGGCATTCCGAGTCTCGAAGACAACAAATTTCTCGTCAAACTGAAATAAGTTCCGAAAAATTGCGTGAGAGGACGCCGCGGACAGAGACATCTATGGCAATAGTGTGTACTACGTGCACTATGGCATGACTATGGATAGCGAGCATATCTGTGTAAGGAACCTGCGTACACCGCACAGATATATGGCGCCATCAGGGTTAGACGAAGCAAAATACACATCCTATGCTCTATACTTACAGTATCTGTATATAATTTACCATAGAGTTTCAATTCATTCAAGCAAATCATTCAAATGTACTATTGGTTTGTTTTCACTTTCATTTGAACGAAACAGTAACAATGAATACAGTTCACAGTACAAACAATTTTATTCTGAGTTGCTGTTTATGTAAACTGATTGTTGTAGAAAAATCAAATGCTAATTAGTACATAGATTTCAATCCAATCAAATATTCTCTCTTCTTTTACAGGTTGTCCTGTTCTTTGGCTACCTATTCATCTCATATCTGGCAGCATACCTGCTCTGTTTAGGATTCGAAGTCCCGTCCTTGATGCTTATGAAGTTAGTATTCGACAGGAAAAGGCAAAAATGAATGTGTCAAGTGAGAAACAATAAACAAACAGTGCTTACAACATTACACGAAGTAACGTCAACAAATATTTGCAGTAAAATAGTAATTTACTGATTTATCGAGGAAAGCATTATTTAGGCATCAACGTTGTAAGACTTTATGAAGTACTGGTTCGATGAATTCACAGTTATCTATTGGTGTAATTTTTTTTTTCACTGTGGTAACCTGTGTTAGAACTATTTATTTACAGTAATTTTTCTGTCTTTACGTTGTCCAAGTGTTTTGAATTACTTTAGCCTCCTCATATGTGAGTAAAATCAAGGAAGGTAGAGTTTGGTAGTGACAACATACCTTTAAAATGTCTGGAAACATATGTGGGATTAATCTTCATTGACTTTATCATGCTGTCATTACCGATTCATCGTTTGATTACTACTTTTAACGAAACATATCTCTCGAACTTCAAGTTAATATATGAAAAGAACGAATTCCAAAGTGTATCTCTCTGCAAAATATGGGTAAGGTCAGCATACAAGAAGATAATGTATTTTATATTTAATGTTAAAAAATAATGTTCGAGTGCTTACGAAAGTTATTTTATCTCCAAAATAATCTAGTCATTACACAGTTGTCACTGCTTCGCATTGCAGATGTTAGTCATTTAATTGTTATTTGTTGTTTTTAATAGCATCGTGTGAACCCACTGGCGTACGCAAGGGGACTACAGCCCATCCCAAAATTTTGAGAAAATCAAATTTTTTTAAAGAATTCGGAGAAAAATCCCAAAGTGGTAAACGCAAACCCCCTTAAAAAGTGACTTCCAATTGTAGTTTTTGTCTTTGAATAATTTTGAAAACGAAGATTAAAAAAGGCAATTGTAAAATGCTTTCTCTTGTATCCCGCTCTTATCTAAAACACAGCTATTATCCACCTTTAGAATTCCAGCCCTCTCCCAAAAGTAATTCTGCGTACGCAAGTGTGTAAACCTGAAGGTTATTCCTGTATTTAAACGTAAGTTATTCTGTAAACAGTGACATCAGAGGAGGGCAGAGGGTCGGAAGAACCCCTCTCAATTCTATCAGCCTCATAAACGCACCTTACATTTGATATGTATAGGTATATTATGTATGAATGTTCCAACAAAATAATCTCACTTATTGTCGCGTTATCACTATATGTAAAAGTGTTTGTATTTGTGAGCTTTGTTTTATTAACTATTGAATCTCAAAGCAGTAAATGTACACAGTATATTTTCTTAATGGTGAACTATATTTTAAAATTTTGCGAATAAAATGTTTGAGAACATGTTGTTAAATGCAGATACAGTGCATGAAATAATATTATTTCTTATAATTCCTAAGCTGTGTAGCCTCGATGGCTGAACGTGTTGAGTGTCGACACAAGATTCGCATCCGGGTTCGAGTCCAGCCTCATGAATGTGCGTTCCTTTGTAAATATTCTTGCGAAATATTTCATCTTCAACGTTGCCATTAGTCAAAATTGCAAGAAGGAAAAACATAAAATAACAGAGTTGAAAAATATTAAACAGAAGTGGCGTCATTTTAGAAGTAAGCGATATCGTCTAATTTGACACTATGAACGTAAATTTCATGTACTTTTGTGACCTATTATTATACGTTGATCTTCTGCTACTTTTGGCTAATAGCGACGATGAGGATGAGTGATGATTTGATGAAATTGATAAAGTGACACACACAAAGAACACCCATGTCCAAGCTGGGATTCGAACCCGGGAACTTCGGTGACGAGATCGAAAGTCGAGCACTTAACGCGCTGGCTACAGAGTAGGTTGTAAATTATAATTACATATGATAATCAAGGATAAAGACACATGTCGTCATCTCCTTGCAGGATGGAGCCCTTGTATTCCTGAGAACATCCCTATCTGGGATTTTACCCAGATTAAAATTTCAATTTTATAACATATTACAATGTAACACAATATTTCCATTAGATTATTAAATGTATGTTGGTTCATTATAGATAGAAGAGGAAGAGAGAGATGGATAGAGAAAGAAGGAACAATATGTAGAAAGAGAAGGAAAAGTAAAAATAAAGAGAAGAAAAGGTACAAAAGAATTGCATAAAGAAGGTAAAAGAAACCACTAACTAGAATCTTATCATGCTTTCAAATGTCTCCAATGACAACACATCTATTGTCTAACTGAAAGTATGTACCCAACTTATAATCAACGGATACTTAACACTATTTAATTATACTGCGCAACACGAAATTTGTCGTTTAGATGAAAATGTGTGATTGTAATGTATTTGTACATGACAAAAACGAATCTGCAATTTGTTTCCGAGTATCACGTACAATATAATTTAGCCAAAAATACAAAATTTGAAAGTTACATAACAAACGTACAATAGCTGAACGTGTGTTTCTCCTGTGTTACAAAGATTGAATGCGCGAAATTATACATTGGTATGACAGGATAAGATGTATGCAAGAAGGTTACAAGAAATACTGTTGCTTCCTCTGTGAATGGGACAGTCGGGACAGAGATAATCATTATGTCCGTAAACACTGGCCGCTACTACAGGCATCAAGAACGTATCACGAGATCTAATTGAGAAGCCCAAACATGTGGGATGCGGTAACGAGAGAGGAGTTATTTTAATATAATGAATCGATCAGAATGTATTTCTGCCCCATTACACATCAAGCTTGGTTTGATGAGAATCTTCGTCAAAGCACAAGGCCGAGAAGGCCAAGCTTTCAGGTACCTCTGGACGAAATTCCCACACTTAAGTGAGGCAAAGGTTAAGGAAGGTGTGTTTGTTGGCACACAGATTAGAGCCGTTTGATTCCACACTTTCTGACCCAGCAAATGCAGCATGGCAGGCATAGTTTTCTGGGTAATGTCAAAGCACACAAATATGAATCACTGTTCGTGACATGGTGCACTGATTCCATATCATGGGATGCCACATGTACCGTAAATTACACTTTCTGGACTCACATGTGGGCTTTTTCCTGAAAAACCTGGCAACAGTCAGTGATGAACATGGGGAAAGGTTCCACCAGGACATCGCTGTGTTTGAAAAGTTGTTGGAACGGCAATATGCTTGCTGACTATTGTTGGTCTATTATCAGGGAGACCCCCTACAGATATGTACAAGCGTAAATGATCCACAACGTCATGTTTGTAGGTATTGTTATTGTGCTTTCTTACTGTACATTGTATTGTAATATGCCTTTCACACATGCATCAGGTGGCTGTCCAATGAAAATGATGCGTGATAGAAGCATATGGTTTTTACACTTCAATTCTGTATGCTTGGTTTAGTCCAAATCACATGATTTCATCTCAAGGACAGAAAATGTCTTCAAATTTGTTGTTCAGTGTTATCTGTTATTGTTGTCTTCAAAAGGAGTAATTTAAATAAATTTCATTAAAAAAGTTCATGGGAGGGAAAATCTACACCTTTGGTCTTGTCTGGAGATTCTCATAAATCTTGGAATAGGTGTAACACATGTGGAGAGATTCAACAAAATTATTGTAATATAAAAAATGTTTCTTTAAAAGAAAATTGTTTATTAGCTTGAGGAAGTAACTAGTATAATGTTGAAGAAAAGCGATAACGAGTGGAAATATAGATTCTGAGAGCCAACAGTAGAACTGTGAATTATGTAGGTAGAAACTTTTCGTGAAAGGAAATTTCTTATTCATCATGTGACTTTTATGTAATTTTTGTATTCTTTTAGTTTAGTTCGCAACAATGATAACACTGGGGAACAGTGAAATTGCGGCACAGTGTTTGAGAGCTAATTTAGGGCAATTTCATGCTGCTGAATAATGATATAATAATATATTTCCTGAATTGGCTCTAATTTATGAAATAAATGCAACTAAACCAAAATGGCGGAAACATAAGACATACATATAAATCAACTTCCAACAACAATTTAATATTTCGTTTTGTGATTACAATCATTATTACGTATAAAAATAAATTTATATAGGCCTATGATCAAAATAATTAAGAAAATATGTACACAATGAAGTAACAAACTATGTGAAACGTTTTCTACACGATTTCCTGCTGTATTGCTTTTTAGGACAATCCCTCTGTAAGCTCCAACAGTAGTTGGCCATCAAGTGGCGATCCCACAGTCCCTGGTACCTTTCTTCCATTATCCTTATATCCTGATGGAACCTTTCTCCCCGTTCTTCACTAAAATCACCAACGTTCTCAGGGAATCTGTCAATGTGGCTATGTAGAAAATGTATCTTCACACTCCCAATTTAGCTCCCAATTTCTCAACATTTTTCAACATATTTCCAACTATATCGGGGTACTTTTCTGCTCTGTGATTCCCCAAAAAGTTTTTGACGACGGACACAAAGCTCAGCCAGGCCTCAGATTCGATGTAAGACATGTAAGTTGTAAAATTGGCATCATTTATAAGTGTACGAATTTGTGGTGGTCCGTCAAAGATTCCTGCCTTTAATTTTTCAATACTTAGTCCTGAAAAAGTGTGGCATATATATTTGAAACAATCACCACTTGTATCTAAGGCCTTGACAAACTGTTTTATCAACCCAAGTTTAATATGCAGTGGCGGAAGGATGATTTTGTCCCTATCTATCAGCGGTTCATGAATGATATTAGCTTTTCCCACTGTAATATTTTCCCTTGGGGGCCAAACTTTTATCGTCCAATGATTTTCTCTAGCACGACTATACCACAAACATAGGAAACAGGGATACTTTGTGTACCCCCTTTGCTGTCCTAGTAAAAAAAATCACCATCTTCAAATCCACACACACGAGCCACTTATGTTCAGCATATTCAATTTTTTTCTAAAACCAGTTTTATGTTTTGGTATTTTTCCTTAAGGTTTGTTGAGTGTCCGATATATTGCTTAGCAATGCTTCATAAGTTGCCTAGCAACAATTTACAAATAAATAAATAAGTTTCTTATGCGAATTTGAGCCCATTATCAAATTTTGATATTACCGAGAAAAGCGTAGAGTAATTTTACCTCCTACATTTTCCATGGTGTGTTTATTTTTATAACTGGAGTCAATTCAACTGAACCAATCTTACAATTGGCAATCACAGCTGTTTTGTGTGCTGAAACTGTTATTAAACTTTATGCCGCAAAATAAAATCTTTTTTTTGTTCCCCAGTGTAATAATGACATTTATTTCTTTCTCTCAAACAGAGAGTTAAAATATGCACACTCTTAACTGTATTTATCAAGGATTGGATAGCATCTCTCGAAATGCAAAATAATTATAATTTGCGCACTCCTGCACTCCTTCCTTGTAAAATTCATTCCCGACATTTCCTACTATTGCAAAACAGAACGTGTGAGAATTATTTTATAGTCACTTTGAGGTGATGCAAAATTGGCATATTACTTTGGTTTGAGTTGGTGTTTTAAGTTCACTTTATGCACAATAAGGCTAATCGGGACTGGACCTACATTTTAAAGTGGGATCCGAACCACTATATGTCTCCACCGGAAATCGAACCCGGGACCCCTTGATTACAAGGCAACGACGCTACCACTGCGCCATCGGGGAGGCCCTTGGCATATTATTGAACGAATAGATATTATATCTCTTTCTTTCTCTATCCACTTACAATAAAAATGAATAATTGAGATAATACTATGGTGGTTCAAAAAGGTATTCTGGATTCCTCTGAGGTTCTTTGGGGAGGATTTTTTACTCAAGATGGTTACGATTATGTAATTTGCGGAAATCAATGAATTCCCTGTCAACCTTTACCTCGAAAACTTTTGCGACAACTCAACGAACCGTCGATCATTGCATGAGAAACGAACACATCTGAGAGTATCCAGAAGTCGAAATTTCATCATAAATACTCACTGCCCTATTCGCGTATAATTAATTTCCTTCAGGTTTGATTGTCCTAATAAAGAAAACAATGAGCCATAGGCGTCGCTAGAAATGTTTGTAGGGTGGTCAGGCTGTTGATACAAAATTGTGTGAATAGAGTATCAAAAACAATACTCTTGCAGCTATTATTATTATTGTATTATTACTATTATTGTTCACGTACATGCGTACATAATGATCTATAGTGAACAAATTATTGAAATATTGGACGTAGTGCAGTATTTGGTCACTAAGTAGCAATGGACCATTATTAATACAGTATAGCTATCGCGTCACGTTATTCACTTTACTATAACAAATGCTGCATCTGACAAGAAGGCTATTAATTGCACTCAAACATAGGCGTGCATAAGGGGAGAGGGGGGCAACGGGTGTCAGTAGCCTCTCCTAATATTCTCACTTAGAAATTTCATGTAGAGAAATCTTATTACCGTTATTAAACAATATTATTCTCTTTAAAACATAAAGTATTTTCAAGCTGACGAAAGTTCCCAGCAACTACGGCGGGTTTATTTCCTATGTAATTGGACTAACTCACTTCGTTCTCCAGCAAATTACTTGTTATTAAGACTCACACATTTTATTCGCTAGACTAGTTGTTTTAAACCTAATGTGGTCGTTGAATAAATTGGTTACACATTGGAAATGAATAATTGTTTTGAATCTGCTGTACAAAATCATGTTTACATGTAAATTAGTCTTACCCACAGAGATGGAAAGTAAAGAGGGAGGGATGCCACGAAAACTGGAATTCTTCTAATAGAGTGATTTTCGGTGGGTCCGGACACACACCCTGTTTAGTACCCATCAATACAATAAAACAGTGAGATGGAATGAGATTTTTCTTTCTCCGTCTGAACTTTCATCAAGGCTTTTACCCCTCTTAATCAGAGGGTCTGCGCACGCCTATGCGCTCAAATTATTTTTACTACTACTTCTACTAGATGAATGAATAATACAACCGAACTGGTTTTTAATTTAATCTTTGAAAGTTATGGGGAAATGTCAATCGTTGAGTTTACGTTGCGTGACTTATCACATAAAAAACTCATTTTTGGAATCTTGGAAACTCAAGGAGCCATTTATTCTTCCACTCAAATGGTAGAATATGAATACGGTACGTCCCTACATTTTACACTCAAATTTTTCGAGCTCATTTTTTTCCATCAGGTTTATTCTTCTGGAATACTAACTACTGAGATTTATTTCTGTTATCGACTTCCAGAATTACATTTTTTTCCCTAATTTGAAATGTTGAGTTGGTGTTTTAAGTCCACTTTATGCACAGTAAGGCTAATCGGGACTGGACCTACATTTTTAAGTGGGATCCGAACCACTTGTGCCTCCACCGTGTATCGAACCCGGGACCGCTTAATTACAAGGCGACGACGCTACCACTGCGCCATCGGGGAGGCCCTCCTAATTTGAAATGAACTATTACAATTTCATGGAAGGTTCGACGGATTCCTCCTCACGACGCCTATGCAAACGCCTTAATCTTTTAGTGAGTAGCAAATAAATGCAAGTACTTACCAACTGCACATCAATAAATTCAGATAGTGACGTATCCTGAAAATAGAAAGATATTAGAAATGTTTAATAGAAAATGAATGGAAAATTGTTTTCAGTACAAAAATATTGTGAGCAAAAGGTAACTGTGCACCTACGCTACGCTACATTACGCAGATAAAAACTTCCCTTTCTTGATGTTTGTTGGTATATAAGGTTGGTTAGTATGTCACTCATTGTTGTCAGTCACTCACTGTTGTTTCTTCGGAGCGTAAAGCACGGAACTGCATTAGCAATGGTTTTGTTACTCGAAGCTCGTGTGTTTTTGGTGGAACAAGTCTTTCGACATGGAGGTGAATATACGGAAGAAGTGCGAAATAAGTTTTTGGAAAGTTTTCCTGATACAGATCCACCACATCGTAATGCAGTGCGGCGGTTGGTCGATAAATTTCGCAGAACGGGATCAGTGAAGAATGCGCCGAAATCAGGCAGGTCATGAGTTCTAGCAGAAGACAAGCTACAGGATATTTCGATTAGAATAGAGCAAGGCCGAAAGAAGTCAATTCGTAAATTGTCACAGCAAGTGAGTGTATCGTACGGCAGCGCAAGAATCGCACTGAAAAAGCACTTACATTTACGCCACTACAAAATAACAGTAGTGCAAAATCTGCAAGAAAGGGACCACGACAAGCGTGTTTAGTATTGCCGGTGGTTCAGAGACTTTATTGCTGTCAATGGAGAGGATATTCTCGACGTCACATTTTCCTCAGATGAGGCCTGGTTTCATTTATCCGGTTACGTGAACAATCAAAACAAAAATACACGAGCTTCGAGTAACAAAACCATTGCTAATGCAGTTCCGCGTTTTGCAATATCACGCTCCGAAGAAACAACAATGAGTGGCTTACAACCAACTGCCCATGTCCTTATGTACCAACTAACATTATGTATCAACGAACATCAAGAAAGGTAAGTTTTTCTCTGCGTAATATAGCGTAGTGTAGGTGCACAGTTACCTTTTGCTCATCCGGTATTTTTTGTACTGAAAAGAATTACAAGCACTAAAATGTTGAAAATTATTACCCTAAAACTTTATATAAAACTATAAAGTGTCATGAAATAAATTCATAAGGCAATGATCCATGTAGTAGAAGGAGTTTAAGTTGAAAACTTATAATTATACTACATATTGGTCAGTCAAAAGTCAGTCCTAAAGAGGCAGTTAAGGAAGGTCACCAGCTAAATATCTTATAATGTTTGATTGGAAAAAATCTTGATATTTTTTCAAAATTCCGTCTTTGTCAATGTAATGACCCTGCGTGGTCGCCATATTATATTTTATTAAGAAGATTTGGATAAAGAATGCATTCTAAATGTCCCTGCGAGGCGTACGCTTTTAGTTTAAATGTGTTACCGGATCCACCTCTACGATAATTAGTTTCGCTTATTATTTGACCCTGCGTGGTCGCTGTATTCTGTAAACGTTAACGGATCCACCTCTATGTTTATTAGTTTCGCTTATTATTAGACCCTGCGTGGTTGCTGTATTCAGTAAATGTTATTAATTATTGTCATTTACACTGTTCAACTCGTTGTTTAGAATTGCAGAGCCCTGTGAGGCTCATTATTAATTGTATTGTCTGAATGCACACAGTTTTACTTTATATTAACGCGTGCATCTAGTGATTTTCCCACTAGTGATTTCTCAATGTCAAAACCTTGATATTTCTCAGTACGAAGTTTGCTGTATGTAAAAAAATGAGTTAGCAACGCGTACTTGTGGTTAAAATTTTCACCACCAATGCGCCGCCCCCGCGAGTATAAAGTCAGCGCAGCCAGGCCCGGAGCTCAGTTGTGTGGCTCAGTTGGCTCCCTGATGTCAACAGGCAAACATCCAGGGTTAATTGCAAGGAATATAGAGATTAGGTACAGCCATCCGAAGATTGCCGATCTTCCACGAACGCGTGACGTCACCGGAGAAGCAGTGAGCTCGGCTGAAGCAGACGGCCCCTACAGCCGGGAAGAAATAACCTGGCAGTAACGTCACTCCCTGCTAAGTCAGCGTTGCCAACTACTATGAAAGGAACCATTGCACGAGTAAGAGTACGAGCAGTAAGGATAGCGGTGCAAACTACCAATTTTCAATTTAATGTTAGCACTGCTAGATGTTTATTTTATGTTTGTTTATTTTAATTATTTCATATAATTCGGCTTTCAGCAAACCTTCTGCATGCGGAATATTGTGAGATGATAGCCACGACTTCATTTCATCCTTCTGCTGTTTGATGTTGGGATTTTTTTCAGTAACTTGTTGTTGTGGTATGGAGGATTGTCACACACAATAACAAGTTTGGGGGCAGATTGGGAATAAGCTGTTCTTCGAACCACAACATAAAATTGTTAGCATTCATCTCCCCATGATAGTCACCAGAAGTTGTTTTTGTAAGGAACACTAGCTTCGCCCCCTCCACAAATCCACTTTCACCACCGGCATGCACAATAATAAACCTGGGACCCTTTCCTGTTGGCACTTTTAACCCCCCCCCCCCCCCCGAATCTTTGGAATCCAGCCAAACTCTGGGGACAGTGTGGTGTGTGTTCACGAAACTTTCCTCCATGTAAATGAAAGACCGGCGGTTTGCTCTCTGCGCAGTTCTTTAACTTCACGCAAAAATGATCGCCGCAAAGCAACGATGCTGTTTCGTTCAAGGAGTAGCTTAATGCTGTTAACGCTGTGCTTTTTAAATCTGAATCCTAATTTTCTTATGATCATACGCAACGACCAACGCGAAACCTTAAAATTAACATTTTCTTGCAGTTCCTTCATCAGTTTATGTACGGTGACAACAATGCCTTTCGTGTATAAATCATGGATTGTTCGGCGCACGACTGCTTCATCAAAAGAATCCAGATTTGTGACACGTTGCTGGGCGTTCGGTCGGTTTTGGCCCGCCGTTGAAAAAGGTTTCCCGCTCACACTCGCAACACTTTTGTGTTTCTCCTTCAAAATTCTCCACACAGATCTTTCACTGACACCTGTCGCCACGGGCGTTCTGTGAACAGCTGTGGTTTAGTTTTCATCGCAATCAAAGTACTTATACAGATTGAAAACTATTTCTCTTGTATCGCTGTGCAAGGGCTTACCTCTCTTTACTCCACTGCTCATTGAACAACAATGACAAAACCAGCCAAAAAAGCCTTCTTAACATAGAAACAAAATAGCCTGCAATCCCTCGCTCGTAGCTGCGGTTTGTTAGACTCATGTAGCAGTGTGGGGGTTTGCACGCCTGCATCACCCCTCTCGGAATGATTTCGATTGGTTTGCACGTCACCTTGTCGTCCGCTCTAGCGAATGAGCCTTCGCTTCTGGAAGGAGAGGTGAAGGTGGGAGATGACGTCACTGCCAAGCTATTTCTTCTGCGCTGTAGCATTTATATGGGAGATTCAGAGAGCGAAAGTATATTATTACTTTTAGGAGGGGGAAAATAATAATTGTCATCCTCCAAGATGGTATTGAGGCATCCTTTTAATGATTAGTAACATAATTGAAAACGCGCTACTTTTAAAAGGGGGCAAAGTACATGTGAAAAAATGTATTTTGAAAATCCATATTCCTGAAACTTTCTGACCGATGCGCTACAAAGAAAGTTGCGTGTTCTCCTTTAGAATTTCGTCATTTTACAAATCGTAATATAATTTTAACAAAAACGTGGCATGCTAAAGAAGAATTAAAGAGTTTAAAAAATAATTGATTAATAGACTTAATTTATTTTACTTCGCTATCTGTCACATATGGCTAATCGCAAAGATGAGGATGCGTGATGATATGATGAAATTGAAGAAAGGAAAGTAGACCCATGCCCGGGCGGGGATTCGAACCTGGGGGCCCTTGGCATCGTAAAGCGTTGTGCTAACCATTTCGCCACGGAGGTCAGCATTACAAGGAAATAAACAGAAATTGGCATATATGTTTTAATATGCGAGAAACATTTGCGAGGAGGTTATTGAAGTAACAAATAATTATTACAAGACGTTGTGATGAAAATTATTAATATATCTGAAATATCGAGAGTTGACCTTGCCGTCTCTAAATGTACTTTTAGGGTTACGCAAAACCTTTACTCAAAATTGATAGTGTAAATTTATAAGCTATTAAAATTTAAAACTTATTCCTGTTCGAAAAGAGAAACTGCCAAGTCAAATTAATATTTCGTAGAAATACATATATTTGTCTTTCATGAGGCCAAGAGAGTATTTGGAGGGGACGCTGGCTTGGGAGCGCTATAGCCCCGGATCTCGATCTGGAAATGGGCTTCCAGTGGGAAAACATTCCTATGAAATAGTCCAGAAGAAGGGGCGAAATGATTTTTTTTAATGGCTCAAGAATACAAAGATATAAGTGGATATTTGACAAGCTTAGTCTAAAACTTACAACTGAAGTCGTACGTGTGTGTTTGGGGGGGGGGGGGGTGGCTACGTCAGGTAACACAGTGGAATATGATTCACAATAAATAATTAAAATAAATATGTGGGAACAATAGAAATGAAAATGTGCTGTAGCTAGTGACGGCGCAATAGTAAAGATGGATGGGTAAATCATATTTTCCCGGGGCAATCATGTTTATTATTCCGTTACATACGACACAAAAATGCATATTTTGGCTAAAAGAGCATTCATTCATTTATTTATTTTTGTCGTTTTACTGGGGGCAGATAAGAGAGAAAGAGAGAGAAATTGTCGAACGAGAATAGGGGGGCGTTCCTGCCTCCCCCCCCTGTAGTGTGGTCACTGCCTATAGCTATGCTGGAGAAGAATGCACCAATTAATACGTTATTAAATAAAACAGATACTTTTAAAACTTTTAATCAAATTATTTGTGAACTATGGTTTAAATTTAGAGAGATCACATTTAATTTGGATGAGTTAACTTCTGAAGCCTGCCAGTTCCGAGCCTTCTTCCGGTGTAACTGCACAGCCCTTTGAACCCTAGCTGCTGCGTTCAGGTGGCGGAACGAGCAGAATACTAATTAAAACAAATATGTGACAAATATATATATATAAAAAAAGCAACGTGTTGAAGCTATTGACGGCGCCAAAGAAAAGACAGAAGAGAAACGTGGAGAGTGCAGTGATATTTTACGGGAAGCAGCAGGCACGTATCCAGGAATTCCTTTCGGGGCGGCGGCTGAACACCATTTTTTAAAGGGGTATCACAATTGTATGTTTAAGGCCAGTGGTGGCAATTGGGTTCCAAAATGTGTGTGTGTGGGGGGGGGGGGTGGACGAAGAAACAAGCATTAAGAGGCCATAGTGTGATAGTGTGGAGGCAAAAGAATGGGGAGCAACTATCTCCTAAATCGTCGCCACTGTTTAAGGCTGTCATTTTAATCAGAACGTGAAATCGGGACATTTTCTACCACTCAACTCCTCTGTTTCCATGCATTAATATTGTGTGCCGGAACCATCTCAGTATGTATGTTTGTCCATTTCTTCTCATCAGGCATCAAAACATCTATGTACCAAAAGTGTTTTTACGAAGGTGTTACACATGCACGGAATGCACAATCCACTCGACAACGCGAGATTCAAACTGTGTGCAGGGAACTGGAATCAGACAGTTCACGAATATTTCTCTCTCATTCGAGCCTGAACACCACTAATGTGTCTTGTCCTCCCATGTTTGCAGCTCTTATAAAAGCCGAAACCCACCAAATTGTTCATATTCATGCCTAAGCACTCGCAAGTGTCCAAAATTGTCTGTTGAGTGTGTGTCGAACCCAGTAGCCTTAAACAAAAGTATTTTTTTATGCCATGAAATTCTCGGACTGCATACACAAAATTTGGTCCTGGCACAACCAAATCATCACTCAAAACTTTGATTTTCAGTTGATCTGTGCAGCTTATTTCTTTTTTAATAAATCGCTCCAATGCCCAGCCCGATACTGCCGAAATATTCACTTTAGAGAGAGAGACCTTAGATCTCTTCGTCTTTCCATCCGAACTACTCGTAGCACTACTCGAAGTTCCGCTGTCGTCAATGTTTTTAGCTTTGGGACCGAACTGGAACTAGTGGTAGACTTCGTTACTTTACGGTATTTAGTCCATTTCATTTTCGAATCACTAGATCTTATAAAGCAACCAATGGACACTGACTGATCACTAATCGACTGTATGAATTGTCACACTTACCTCTGAAGTCTCCACCTATTCTGTTGTACAGATCAACCGGGAAATTGAAGCCGCGTATTAATATCCTCGTTATATTCTAGAACGTTTCGCAGATATCACGATTCGTAAATATTGCCAGTAGTTCGACTCCTTCTCTTTTTCAAGAACGTTCCCTCTCGCGCTTTCCAGAGATTAAAAAATTACAATGAATCCGAATCGCCCTACCTGCGGCGCTACCTTTGTTGTGCAGCTTCCAAATGCTGACAAATCTCTTCTACATAGTGTTCAAGTTCGCTACGACAACACCGAAAGCGTAAGAAAAGTTTACGTGCAATATTATCAACTACAGGGTTATAGAACATTCTCCGTCTTGCCTTGATAAGTATTTCTCTCCTAAAATTATCGTCACATTATTCAAGAAGACAAAAACCTAATTTTATCTAGTGTAAATTGAAAACTTTCCTGGTGGGGGGGGGAGTCCACGAGTTACTATCCCCACCTTGGATACGCGCTATAAACAATAACAGGCTTATAGAACATTCTCCGTCTTGCCTAGATAATTATTTATCTCCTTAAATTATCGTCACATTATTGAAGAAAACAAAAACCTAATTTTATCTCGTGTAAACTGAAAAATTTCCTGGGGGAGGGGGCTCGAGACACCTGATGCCCACCTTGGATACGCACTATTAATAATAACAGGGTTATAGAACATTCTCCGTCTTGTCTCGATAATTATTCCTCTCCTTAAATTATCGTCACATTATTCAAGAAGTCAAAAACCTAATTTTATCAGTGTAAACTGAAAAATTTCCTTGGGGAGCGTGGGGGGGGGGGGACTCGAACCACCTGATCCCTACCTTGGATACGCGTTATTAACAATAACAGGCTTATAGAACATTCTCCGTCTTGCCTAGATAATTATCTCGCTCAAATTATCACCATATTATTCAAGAAGCCAAAAACCTAATTTTATCTAGCATAAACTGAAAATTTTCTGAAGGGGGCTTGAGCCTCCTGATTCCCACCTTGGATACGAGCTGTTACCAATAACAGGGTTATAGAATATTCTCCGTCTTGCCTCGATAATTATTTCTCTCCTTAAATTAACGTCACATTATTTTATTTGACACCACAAGAAACAAAAAATCTCATTTTATCTAGTGTGAACCGGAAACTTTCGGGGGGGCTTGAGCCCCCCCTTGGATACGTGCCTGGGAAGCAGTCACGTTTATTACACCCTTACATTTACATACAATATTATAAAGTTCTGCTTTTAGATCTCGCACAATGTCTTTTTCACAAAAATGGGCAATCTCGCATTTTTTTATATCAGTCAAGCTGTGATATTTTAGTTTTCTTCCGTTAGTTTTCTGATAATAGTTTTCACAGCTTTCCATAGCATTTAGGCATGATTTCAGTTGACAAAATAATCTTATTTCAAAACATAGAGCAAAAAGAAATCCAACGCGCTTAAGTTAAAACTCCCTTACATTGGAAGCCTGAAAAACACAAAACAGGGGTTCCTTCGTAACACGATTTCTTGAAAACCATTTTACACATTTGAATCAACTTTGTGATAAATTGATTAGAAAGGATGAATCTTAACAGTAAAAGTTGTAACTTTTCCCTTTATACTATATTTTAGAAGATATTCGTTGTCAAATTTCTCAATATTTGCATAAGGAACCAGCCTTTTCCGTGCTGAGTGTTTCGATGGTGACGTCATGCATCCACGGACAACTGCGCATACGATCTGCGCCGCCGAACGAGCACCCCCTGGGTTAATTGGCCTCCCAGCCTGAGAACTAGAAGCCATCCCAGAAGGAAGGACGGAGAAAGAAGAAGAAGAGCCTAGCAGAAACCTACCTACCTGGTCTGCTCGCTTAGGCTGATAGGTGCCCAGGTTCTACCTGCCCGGCTTGTCTGGGAGCACCCGGACCTTCCTCTCTAACCTGCCGTCCCTTCATAGGAGACACCGGTTGGCTTGCCAATTCCCAGCTAACGCCAGGGGTGTCACGGCATCCTTTAATCCTTTTACCCTGCGCCCGTTATTCGGGATTACCGATTGGTTTCGGCCAATTCCCGGCTGTGGTTGGGGTACTACGCACAACCTACTCTCTTTTACAGGGGAACCCGTGACGTCAGCGGCGACCAAGGCCCTAAATAAAATTAGGTCCCCATACTCCCCCTGACGCCTCACAGCGAGGAATAAATTGGATGTTCCCTGCCCACCCCCTTTCTCTTCGAGACCAAAGGTGGTACAGGTAAAAGCACGTGTGTGGTACAAGTAAATGCACGCGCGTGGTAAGGGTTTCAGGTAAAGACACGTGTGTAAGTGTGCTAACGGACACCCTTGTGTTGAGATTATAATAAACATATATAAATATATATATTAAGCTGGTATAGTCTTTCCTTACACCCAGCAAGCCCTGAGATAATTCCGAGTCCATGTTCTACGGCTGACAAAAAGTTAGCGCATATGGGTAGACTTTTGCTGTCAACCTAATTGCAAGGTTTAGTGTGTAGAACGCAGCCCGTGCCAGTGCTCCTGTGCTGTGTTGTTAGTGTAGTGCGGAGCACGTGGTGAGGACGTTGCATCAAGTTCTGACAATAAAAACAAAAGTTTACCAAACTTTTATTGTACGGTGCACAAATATTGCTCGGCAAATTGTCCATGAGCATTTTCATTAATTTTTATGTTGCATCCTTCGTGTTTTCAAGACACGGATTTTTACGTATGCTGTTGCACAGGGTGTCACAGCAGCTTGTTTGGCGTTTTGTTTTAGTTCTTCAAGCTCCCATTGTGTAAGGCAATGGGAATAAACATGATGACTGACAATTTGCTTGGCAAAACTTGTGTATTCCATCAGAAGCGCAACCACGAATTTTTGTTTGGGAGGGGGCAAGTACTAAAAGGATAAACGTGCCAATAATAATAATAATAATAGGAATAATAATGATGATAATGGCATTATTAATATTATTATTATTGGCATTTTCCTGGCATTTTTCAACACGTTCAATTTCACATTAACTAATAATGAAAAACAAACACATTTTTGAAAGACAAAAATGACGAATATAATTCCTTTTGTAACTTTCATGTAGGACATATGTTTTACACATATGCAACATGGAGCGACGCAAAATAAGAAAATGCATACGCATCAAGTTAACACAAAATTGTTCATGTATTCAATGTTTTTTTTAATACATATATATATATTATATAAATACACTACATAATCAATTCGTCCACCTCATAACAAACTAACAGCAAAAATGATATAATTTGTGTCTCACATGTGTGTACTCCATTTCCTCAAAATGATTGTTCATACATTTAAAACAAAACTGTTTAGCAACAACAATGTGAAGTACATATTTGGGCATACTTTTCTCTTGAGTAATTTAGAATCAATTTTTGCAAACTTGAAACAATATTGATTTAATAGGGCTATGAACGTATGTAAATAATTTCACGGGGCGCTATGGCATTCTCTCTTTTACAACTTTTTTCAATTAAATCGGTGCACAGGCCCGGCTACTGCCGCCTGCTAGCTACGGCTCTGAACTTGAGACTGTAAGAAAAGCAGATAATGAGAGCGAAGCGAGCAAGAAAATTTTACGAAACGTATTTTTATGTGTATAAAATTTGAAATCGAAGGGGACAATATTTCTTCTGTGTTACCCTGAAGGTGCCCTTTGCGGTCAATGTTTCCCTTGCCCCCCTAGAATTGATTTCCTTCCAAGGTTTGGGGGGGGCTGGGCAATGCCCTCTTGTGGTTGCGCCAATGTATCCAATTTTATAAGTATGTTTTGAGAATTGAACTTTTCATGATACAGTCAAGTGTAATAATATGTGAATACTCAAATTACCCATGACCATGTTATCCAGTTTTTTGTGTGCAATGTAAGGTTCCAGAGTTGAGACAAAACTACCAACAACACCGGCACAAAACCACCCCGTGAAAGTGCATTCCACGTAAAATTAAAGCGATAAAATATAATAATGAAACATTTCTGTCCAAATATATTTGAACTTGAATGTTCAACGACGCATTGATGACGTTCTTGTTTTCTGTGATATTGTTGGCGAAGTATAATACAATGTGAGAAAAAGACGGTTGAGATAAATACAATTAATATTGTTTGCTAGAAGGAAGCAGGTCCTGCAGAGTGGCCGTGCTGTTTAGTGTTTTATAATACAATAATTTTTCAACTAAAATTTCAACGGAGAGTTCTCAGAATAACTAATAGTATGATAATTCTTGTTCTACACCGTGGCCGTGCGGTGTAAGGCGTCATGCTTTGGGCTCAAGCTACGGAATGCGCTCAGGTTCGAGTCTCCTAGGAGAAGCGTAACAACTCTTCTCTTGAGATTTCGGTCTCTGTATAGGAGGCCACTCACCATCGTGTGTGTTACGAGTGAGTAGTGTAACCCGGTCATGGAAACCTACAAAAACGACTGGGGGGTTCGTCGTGCTGACCACACGTCATAACCTAACTAGTTGGATGATCTCCCAGTCGGTAGGCAGGTCCTGGCCCTCATGGGCTGTCGTGCCACGGGATATTATAGAAGGAATCAGAGAGAACAAGAATGACTCAAATTCATGGAGAATTCATGTTTAATTTTGGGCGCCTCTTGCTCTGCAAATAACGGCATTTCAGGCCAGCAGGTACAGCCACCTGCAAAAGAAAATGGGACTATCCTGAAGTTCTGGCTTTCCTAAAATGCGTTATGTTTGTTGTCTAACTCTACGGAGATACCAGAACTTCCTATTGAGAAGTTGCTGTTGAAATTCTATCCTCGCCGTAGAATTAGGCAACACGCAACACATTGCAGGAAAGCCAGTATTTCAGGATATTGATGTCCCATTTTTATTGCCAGTGACTGTACCTACATGTGAAATCAAATGGATCCAAATCTTGCGCAATACAATGGGACAGTCAGAAACCTGAAATTCCAAGGTATTGGCTACGGCAGTTGACCGTAATTTGCAAGGATTGCGAAACTTTTTCTGGGTGACAAAAAGGGGGAGGTGCAAAACCTCTGACTGCGAAAGAACTGCGGTTCACAAAGCCAATTCCGACTTGACAGAGATGTGATTTAAGGTTGCTCTCTATGTATGCCGTGAGGTCTTAGCACCCAAGGCACATATCACATGTCCTGGAGTTAGCCAATCGACGAAAGAACAGCACGAACCACAAAAAAAGAGATTTAAGTAAGCATTCAAATTATAGGCTGACCTTAATCACAAGCGATTAATATATGTAAATGCCGGTTATCATTATGTAATCGTCCCCCAGGGCCACACGTCAACAACTTCTTCTTCCTTTCTTCATGCGAGATCTCCTTTCCCAAAGACTCTTATGAAGGGACAGCAACCGTCACTTTCATAAATCCAAGATGAAAAGTGTTCAATTTTATGTTACGTAAACAGCGGCTGCGGAATATGGGGCATATTAGCCAAACGATGTCATAATTTCAGTTGACCAGTTGGGAGATCAGTTGTGGTCAGTGTTGGGTGAAGATCATGGGGATATTTTTGTTCGTTTTTGCTCTGTGTGGATGTGTAACTGCAGGAAATGTGACCAATGGAAATTTGGATGCGGTCCTCGACATCTACAACCCTTATAGGCTGGCCGAGTCATGGACGTTGAAGGAGAACCAGGTGTCCCCAGAGTGTTGGGCGTCCATGGAGATTTTCGTGCAGGGGCTGCTGGAAGATGATATTTGGGCTGTCAAAAGTAAGTGCATACTGAAATGCTTAATTTATAGTGCAACATATAGTTTTTCTTGAATGGTTTTGTCCTGAATTCCACTGAGCTTGGTAAATTTTTCAATGTTTAATCAAATACCCTCTACTTTCAGTTTTTTTAGACAATATTGGTTAGACTTGAATAGAAAATAAGTTATTTTAGGAAAAATATATATAATTTGTCATTTTTAGCACACAAAATGCATGTTCTGAATGGATTCCTCTCGCGGACCACCGATAGGAACCACTAGTGTGGTGGATAATCTTATGGTCTGTGCCTCGTTTCAATGTTAAATCTACCTGAATAATAGAGAGCGAGGTATAAGGGAGTATTACGAAGTTCATTCGGCCAGCTGATGTATGTGCTTTTGTGTAACACGTATCATTTCATACCAGAACAACAAACAATTATTTCTTGCCTCTTCCGGTTTTTTTAAAAACTTTTTGCAGAGGATGTGTACTTCACTATAACAGTTTCTACTTATTGAGAAAAAAAATGTAAATATTTTCAAGATGGGCTTTTTCTGTAAGATGTTTAAAATATGATAGAACTTCGAAAGAACTAGAAATCTCATCCTATAGTAAGTTAATTTCAAGTGGAAAACCAAACGAGAACTGGATAGTGGATGATCATGAAATTATGAATAGAATGCGCATTGAAAAGTGCTTATTTTAATGTTCAGAAGTAGAAAGCCAGTAGTTAGCAATTCCAGATATGGGACTATGCTTTTCTTAAAGTACACAATATGCTCTTATATGCTATCAAGACTAGGCCTACACTTTAAAGTGCGATTCGAACCACTTTGCAATCTGCCTCCACCGAGGATCAAACACTGGAAATCCTGATTCCGCCATCAGGGGGACTCTAAAAGATAAGTAGACAGTTTGTCAGAGTCAAGTTAACAACAATGCAAATTAAGAAATGCCAATTGTACTACAGCGATATACTACATCTAAAAAAAAATACGTAAATGGTATTTAGGGGTCCTGTGGACCCCAAATATAAAATGCAGCTATAATGTATATGGCCACTGCTTTAAATGGAAATTTTTTCAAAAATATGTTTATAAAACTGAAAAAATTTGCAAGAAAATTAATCCTTTTTATTTTCAAGACACTGTGAACAAACATTTTGAACACGCACACTGGACACTTCCACAAGAAAAAGTTACATAAACAGTACTTTGGGGTCCACATGACCCCACTTACTCAACAGTGTGAACAAAACTGGCTTTCCTGCAAAACTAATGGCTTTTCTAAACTCCTCACCAGATGTCAGGAAACTACAGAGATGAGCAGTCTGCAGAGCAAAGCCATCTGGTGGCAGTCACAAAAAAACATATCAGCCGGGGTCCTCAGAACCCCAAAGTAGCACTGCAGGGTTAACTAGGTATGTGCTTTTGTAGCTAACGTTGACTTGTTGACTAACAATATCGCCACCAAAAGTTCCGTGTTTAAGTCCCAGCCGGCGTATTGTTCTTTGTGAGTGTCCCTTCGTTAATTGCAACTAATCGTTACTCATCCTCATCGTCGCGATTAGTCAAAAGAGTAAGCACGGCGTACTATAAGAAATAGAAATTGAGCTGGGTTCTCTTGTGTACGACTTTAATATTTTTTTCTTTCTCTGACTGGTGGTTTTTCTAGTGGCTGATGCCAGCGGCAGGGATCCCTCGGCTTTCCTGTGGGGGAACGACCACTGGACGGGGTCCTCTATGCTCTGCTTCTCTGCTAACGGCAACAGCACAGAACTGGGGACGTCGCCTTTTCAGCTCAGCTTTTTCAGCGTCACCTTCGGCCTTGACTTCACACTTGGAAACTACTCGGATGTAAGTATTTTTTTCTTTTTTTGTATCTTTTGTTAATTCTGCCCCTTGTATATGTCTCTAGGATTGTCGTAACGCTAACGTCATAGTCCTAGATCGGACATGGATGTTCTGCTAATCAGATAGGGTGGTTGGTTGATTGAATTGTTCTTTTAAGTCATTTTATGCATATATAGGCTAATCGGGACTGGACCTACAGTATGTGCCTCCACTGGGTATCGAACCAGGGACCCCTTGATTACAGGGCGACGATGTTACCGCTACGCCATCGGGGAGATCCGTAGGGTGGCTGGTGTGTTACCTAGAAATTTAAGTGCAGGCTCGACCAGGACTTCAAATACCGTGCCTTTGGTCCACGCCTTATTTATCGATTTGGCTGTTTTACCTGTGTGTGAAATTGCCTCTGTCAGTAATACAGCAAGGAGATATGTTGACTTTGAAACGCTGACAACGTCGACTAGAAAGGCAAAGTATGTGGCCAACCGTTCGAAAATCCAACGAATAGCGATCGAGCCCTGTCGTCAATTCTTCACCCTGTCTATTGTAAGGGAGGTGGAGATAGGGGAAGAAGAAAGACCACACAATTCGTGGGTCAATTTGCCGCTTGTATGGTGATATGTTGGTCAGGCTGCTAAAGCCAAGAAACTCCTAAATTTTGTAAGCGAAATTCAGAGAATTTAGCAGAGGTCAGAATTCGGCACTTCCCTGAAGTTCGATTTGGCACAGCGCGATCGTTCTTCACTTGCATTGCAGAATGCTCAACAGTCTTCCTTTACTCTGTTCCGGGAATATGTGGAGCAAGTTTGTTCATAACGGTAGAGAAGGGGAGATAGAGGAGAGAAGCAGTACGAGCAGCTGCTAACGCCTGGTAGCTGCAGCCGCATTTTCCTCTTCATTCACTCACTTCTCCATTCACGCATTCATTGGTCGAGCCCATTCGAGTCACTATTTGGACAGAGACTTGTTTTCGTTCGTTTTCTCCAGAGATTCCCTGGATAGAGCATAGTTGGCGTTCCGTATAGTATCTCACAACGTGAAGCAGCGTGGAGTAGATTGTTTTTACTTACAGTGGCGTGGGCGAAGACACGAATAAATTAGGCAGAAATTCATGTACTACATCATCTGCATATATGAAAAGGGTTAATTTGTATTTGTATATTGCCTATTTTACGACATTTTTCTTCCACTTTTGTGTAATTGAGACGATGAGTACTAATGATTAGATGAAAACGGTGAAGGGACAATACACAAGGAACATCCATGCCAAGACCAGGATCAAGCCAGAATTAGAAAGGACTTGGGACAGTAAAATCTCTCACAAGGCATTGAACAGGAAGTAAACTCAGAGAAATAAGTTACAATGGTGCAGTCACGCCTGTTGTATCTGAAGTAATGCCAGTATATCAATTGTATAAAATCAGTAGGGGAGCATGCATTGCTTACTAGCCCGGGTCTCCAAATATGCAAATTCGGACCTGACCAGGATTCGAGCCTGGAATTTTGTTAGAGATATGTTTAGTCCAGCACCAACACCCTTGGCCATCGAGGTGGCTGGACTAATTGACTTGGACCTTCCTATGTTCTCTAACCACTCAAAAAATTATGACTAATACTAGTAATTGTTTATTTAAGTTAAAAATAATATTGTAAAGCATGAATACATTATGAAAAGATTTGTCCAGAAAAAAAAATTCAGTCTGGGGAAGTGTAAGTGTGTTTTGAAGGCTGTGTAAAGGCAAACTTACAACCAAAATGACCACAAATTAAATATTTGTGAAAAGCAAAAAAATATGGAGTGTCATGATTAAGGAGCGGAAGTCCTTAGAATGTCCTAAAAAATGGGGAAAATAACGTAAAAAATGCAAAGAATGACCATTAAATTTGTGAGTTTCAGGTTAAAAATTGACATGAAAAGGAAATTGAACAAAACAAAAAAAAAAACACCAAATGATACCACATGCACATTCAATTAAAATATGAAACGAGGATTTTCAATGGAAACAACCGAATAATTTTAAAGCAATTTAATGAAAAAGTACTATACACTGACTCAAGAATATTATCAAAATGAAAGAAGTGACAAAATATGACGAAACAATACACCGAATATTGCGAAAAATGACTGACAAATGCCGAAAATCGGGGAAAATAACCTAAAGCCTGAAAACTGGCAAAAAAATACAAAAAATGCACTTTAAAATTATATTTTTTGGGTTCTAGACGAAGTGTAATATTGTGTGTATCTAATGGGCATGGTGCCCAAGATGTCAGAAAAAAAATATGACATTTCATCAACTTCCGCTCCTTAGTCATGATAGTTTGGGTTATAAATGCCTTACATTACTTAAATGCCTTACATCACTACGCCATAGGCGTAGTGATAACACTTGCCACCTTGTATACAAAAGGTCCCGGGTTCGATCCCAGACTTAGGAACATTGCGCAGTGGTTCGGATTCCACTTTAAACTGTAGGTCCAGTGCTGATTAGACTATCTGAGCATAAAGCGGACTTAATACGAACCTTGACAATGGGCGAACCTAAAGGAGGAGTAAAGTTACGTCAGAATCCTCTCCCTCCTGCGTTCGGACTTTGTTTCCTGAAACAATAGAGCTGCATCATTATGCCGTGCCATTGTCTTGTTCATAATTGCTCTCTTTACAAACATTTCTATGGTGAGTCTATGGGTCAAATGATAATGTAAACGGGTGTATAGTCTGCAGAGTAGAGGGACATGAAAATTTACACAATTAAAAATAACTAAGCACCTCTCCCCCCTCCCCCCACCGTGCGAAATGAAATCATAAGTATGTCACTGCACAGCATATATTTTTCGTCCGAATTACCATTTTCCCGAAAAGCAGCGGTAGATTTCTTTTGAATTTTATCACAACTTCGGGAAGTTGTTGTCCCGTACCCTCCTCCCACCAAAACCCAACTTATGAAAACTGCCAGATTTGCCTACTTTCTGAATTTCTTCCAAAATCGGCTAGAATGTGTCGTGGATAAAATATAACAAAAATATATTTTTATTTTGCAGAGTCGAACCATAGACATGGGTCTGTGCCTCCCTGACACGTGTTCGAACACCGACGTCGAAAAGATTCTGATGGAGTCTGCATACAGCTCCCGGGTGAAGCTTCCGAGGACAGTCCGCGTATTGCAAGTGCGAAATCTGAATGAGAAATACTCCTTGTGGGACGACCAGTTCTTCATCATTACCGTGTAAGTACCATGGTTGTTCAGTGTCGATCTTATATATTAACAACAAATGTTTCCTACTATCGTACTGGGGAAGGCTTGAGAATATCCCCCTCCCCGCGGTCAGAATTATGTTCCTTTTACGTATCTACATTAGTTCCCAACCGGTGTGTTTGTTGTGTGTTTTCTATCGTCATTAAGAAGAGAAAGACGACGGCCAACTCGCGAACTAAAGTGGACAGTCATTTGTTTACTCCTCTCTCAGTCACTACAGACGAAAATGTTCTCCTTCCCTTGTGACCGAATGCTCCCATGTTGCCATATTTATAACTTCCTCCCTTACTTTGCTGTTTAAAATTCAACAGCGTTAAATATTACGTCTGTGTTTGCGCTGTGTACCGCTTTACCCTTATTGATGAAGCAAACAGTTCACACTGTGATGTGTTTGAACATTTTGTCATCGCCACGCTCCCTTCCATCCATTGGCGTTGAAAACTCGACGACAGCGCCAGGGGGTGTTTCAATTCTTGGTAGAGCAGTATATGATTTTTCCATGAATAACTTGCACCATTTGATATAGGCTTGTTAAATCTTGGTAAAAAGTTATGAAGTACCTAAAACTGTAAGTTATGCAAAATGGTATTTCAAACAAGTTGGAGCAACATTTTCCATGCACGAATCAGAACATTGACACATGTCATGTTTTTTAACAAAAAGTCATTGAGGATAGTTTATATCTCAATTAATTAATATCCGAGTATGATTTTATTACACAAAATTTTATCTTTTTAGCATTCATAGTTTCTTAAATAGTCCAATCTAGATAACTAATGCATTCTTATAATTATCTTATCGACATTTTACTCACAAAATTCAGTAATTTCTACTTTTAATAGTTACGGATAGGTCGGATATTGTTATCTTTTTACTCCTGCTCACAGACAAAAGGACTGGAAGATGGATATTAAATATATACATGCATTATTCGTATTTTTTTCAGTCTCGAAATCATATCCTTGTATCTGTACTAATTTCGGAGCAAATGGTTCTTTCGTTGACATGAACAGACAAATGGACGAACCAATTGCGAAAATTTTGTAGAATTAAGTTGATATTTTCTATACCTTTCAGTACACACATGCTTGAACATGAAATTGGTTTTGGATAGCTTGACATGCTCTCAGATCAAAATCGTCTGGGCCGCCCCTTGCCCCCTCTGGCGTCAACACTCACTTTTCTTTCTGAGAGTGTTAATAGTTTGGCTTACATGAGCTTTATATAAGTAAAGCATTTCCTATTCCTATCCCTATAACTACAAATTGGTTATGCACTGCGCTGTCACTCCACGTTAAAAAAAATCTCCTTTAATGCATAGCAAATTAAAATCAGGTACTAAAAAAAGGATTACATCGCAGAAGAATAATAATAACAATAATTACAATCCCTGCTTTCACATTAATCGACATAGTGACGGCCGGCAGGCATCAAACATATCCTTGCCGATTCGATGGAAACATCTCTTTGCTTTTAATCCCGGCCAACACCGAGACGATGTTTTCACTCATGTTTTCCAGAAGAACTTGAAAGATAAATATCCAGATTAACATTCCAGGCTGGGAGCGCTGGAACGCTTTCCCCTCCAACAGCGAAAAGTGAAAGGAGCGTGCACGAATTTTAACATGAATGCTCAAACAATTAGTGTTGTTTTGATGTCACGAAAATGAAGCAAAACTTCCCCAAGTAACGAATTGCACTTCAACTTCTTGCTCTTGTTTAAATGTTGATGTCTCCCATTGCACCCGCCAGACACAATGCATTTAAACAATGAAAGAAAACAAGAAAAACGATGAGGTTCGTTAATTGAATTTTAAACTTAAAGAAATACCCGGGGATATTCTATTGAGAATTTCCAATATATGTTCCTCGTAGTGCATTAGCACGGGAGTCCACAGGCAATTTTTCAAAAGGGAGGGGAGGGGGTCAAAATTAACGTCATGTTTAAGAAAAACTTTTTGCCCATTTGCTAAGGGTAAACACGTGCTTGATTTAATGTAGAATATTAATGGTAATACATTCTACTGGATCAACCAGATGAATGAATAATCGGCACAATTCTGTATCTCTATTTTTGCACATTTGCAGTGGCGTATGCAGGGGGAGATGATGGGGCTACAATCCCTCATGTAATTTTGAGAAAATCATAATTTTCAAATAAAGTGAGTAAAGAACTCAGGGAAAAACTAAAGTAATAATAAAACATTAAAATGCTGACCAAGGTAAACTTTTATAGTATAAAAAATATACATAAAAACGTAACGTTTCCACCTTCTAACAGGTAATTGTGATCGTGATTGTCAATATTCGTCTGAAGAAGACCCTGTTAGAGGGTGGAGACGTTACGTTTGTATGTATATTTTTTATACTATAAAAGTTTGCCTTTTAATGTTCTATTAACATGGAAACAAGGCTTAACAGTGTTACCAAAGTGATAAATGCAAACTCTCCTTAAAGTGACCCTCGATTATCATTTTTGTCTTTGAAAAGCTTTTAAAACGAAGTTTAAAAATGGTAATTACGAAATATATTTTGGTGTATCCCCCCCCCCCCCGGAAAATAAAAACCTGCATGCGCTAATGTTCATACCAATAATACACGGAAATGAACCTTTACACACCTGTTCAAGAAAAATCTTTGAATTTAAGTGACAAATTTTAGTCATGGATTTACGTCGTGTAAACCTTTACATAAATTATGATTTTTGAATGTTTATAAACTCACAAATCTATTTATTCCTTGGTTTTGATTTGATATTCGTTATTTAGCTTAGGTTTTCGCTAATCGCGGCTATGAGGATGAATGATGATATGATTACACTGATGAAGGGACACTCACAGAAACACCCATGCCAAAGCTGGGATTCGAACTCGGGGCCTCTGGCGTCGTAGCGCGTTGTGGTAACCACTATGCCACAGAGGCCAGCAACGGCATTATTCCTTGGATTAAGTAATATTTAAACATGGAGTACGCACCTGGTTTCTGCATTTTACATAATTTTCAGACTAAACTCATTTCTCTCTGCGATTATTCCGTTGCAATAATGTTTTTTTGTTCCTAATTGAAATTATTCCAATTCCCAACCATATCGACTCCTCTCGTGATGCCCATGTATAGAACGTAAGTGTTCTGTAGGCTAAATGAAGCATAAAGTTCACAGGATGAGAATAGGTTTTCCGGATGAAGTTAATTCAAATCAAGAAAGATAAGGTGAACGCACGCTCCTTGTTTTGGTGATGACGAAAGAATATACGCTGATGAAGAATGCACCGTCTTCCTTTGAAATAAGGAAGAGTGTGAGGACATCCTTAAGTTCCTACTTGGAGCGTTCCTTCAAGAAAGAGCGCCTGCCAGTCCATAAGGAGATGTTATGAAACTGACTTCTTCCAACCTGTAACCAAGAACATCCTGTTTGTCAGGTTCAGCTTCATGACCTTTGGCAAACTTAGCACGTGAATTACGCCACTTTTAACCGGGTTTTAGGGGAAGAAAGTATTTAGGCTTTAATGGAAAGAAGTTTGAAATTGGTACTCTTGCTTAGCTTTTTTGTGCCAAATGGCGTGTCCGTTATTACCGCGTAAAACGTGCAGTATGAGACAAGGTGAAAGCTCTTGCTGAAAATCGAATTGCGTGGTTATATAGTCCCAGTCCACATTAAATATGTTGATTGATTGATATTAAAATGTTGGGTGCCTCGACACTAAGTCTATTTCTACCTTTTATAATATAGGGAGACAAACCCCTTATGAATAACAATATGAAGGACAGGTCTTAAATATAACACCGGCCTCTCTTATGGCGTAGTGACAACGTCGTGGCCTTGTAATCAAGGGGTCCCCGGTTCGATACCCGATAGACACACATTGTGTTAAACTGCAGATCCAGTCCCGATTAGCCTATCTATGCATAAAGTGGACTTAACATAACTAACTGAAAGAAAACAAACTCCTTCATTGAAACATTACGTGCAGAAGAACTTTACCAAGAGAAAGCTCAATAAACCTGAGGGCTGAAATTTTCGTACCTATGCTAGAGGCAGAGGCTTTAAAGGGGCACTCGGCACATATAAGGATATAACAGAGGACAACCTACGTCCCCACAGAGCATTGTACTAACTGTGGGTTCAACCGCCAGAGCCTCGTTGGCCTGCACGAATTCAGCTCAAGGTGTAATACGTGGAAGTAATATTTACACCTGAGGGCCTTCTGAAAAGTTCACCCCTTACACCCTGGTTAAGGTGTAATTTACTAATTTATCAAGAAGCATTTCAGAAATGTTATCATGTTCTCAGCTAAAATGAAAGGTAAAATACCACTACCATAGCCAGACATGTGCTTGTCGAATTTGAGACTCTCGACATTTTGCTAACTTATTGCCATACCTTGGATTTGGGATAATTTAAATTACATTTACATAAATTTCTCACACATTCACTATTAATTACTATACTGCAATGAAAACTATTCACAGAAGTGCGTTTACTAACTATAGGCCTATCCATATTTTTTTGTTTTCGTTGTAGTATGTCGTTTTCTTGCCTGTATCGAAAATAGTGTGCAACCAAAATTGATTCTGCAATATGCCATTTAGCAGAAACCTAAACAAATAAATGTATTGTTTTATAATGATCATAATAATAATAACACTGGAGGCAGGAAATCAAGTGAGTTACTGGCGGAGTGGTTAGCACAGCGTGCTACGACGCCAGGCGTCCCGGGATCGAATCCCGGCTTGGCATGGGTGTCTTTGTGAGTGTCCCTTCATCAGTTTCATTATAGTATAATCACTCATCCTCACCTTCGGGATTAGCCAAATGTGGCAGAAATGCGAAGTAAAAAATAAACCAAATATACAAAAAATCAAATCAAGTTAGTTACAAAGGATGATTTTAAATCAATAGGTGATTCTGGTAGTATTTTGAGTGCTGATCACGGAAATGACATTCATTTTTTTCCCATCACGTCAGAATTTTTCACAATGTCACAATCAAAATTCTCATATTCGCCATTCCATTACGCCTATTGCAGAACGCAATAAAATAAATTTAAACAACGGTATTTTGAATGCTGATGACGGGTATAACATAAATTTCGTTCCATCATGTCAGGATTTTTCTCCATGTCATCAAGTTCAATCAACTCACATTGAGTTTTGGACACTTTTTAAAGGAAATTTTTATGAGGGATTTCGAAAATGAAACTTACGTAATCACAGTTTACAATTTTCATGCCAATGGGTCATGTGAAGATAGAAAGTGGATTAAATGCTTACTATGTGCATTTATAGTTTAAAATTGGAGAATTTGTATTGTACGACCAATATTATACCACCATTTAAACAGAGCCATCTTCTGTGGAAATGATGGAACTACATATTTTATTTTGAAATTAAGGTAGTTCATATATTGCTCTTTTCTGAAAAAAACTAGACGTGATGGGTAAAAATGGATTTAATTTTTGGAATCAGCATGTTGAAATTATTCTCATACAACAGTCATCTGAGAGTCATCCAAACCCATGCTGGCTGGTGTTATATATCTTCTGTTTAACAATTCTGTAAGATTGAAATTGAAAATTACTCATATATAACTTCCTCAAACTAGAATACGGAACTGCTGTAACGAAAATCTTATTATAAGGCTACATTGTAGGTAATTATGACGCTTCTTTTTCTGAACAGGGCAGTCGTTGTGATAACAACAGAGTTGATAGTGGCAGGCACGATCACGGACATCGTCAAAATCTTCGTTTGCAAGTTATGCAAGACTAGAGAAGGAGCCATAAAAAATGGTAAGAATGGATTTGATTTTCTTACAATCTTTAAGTTGTAGATTTATTTATTTGTTGATGTTTGGTCAATTTTCTAACGTTGTGTAAATATGTGATGCATAGTTGATGACAGAAGACATTGGAATGTTTTCAACAAATATTAAGAGATTCGTAGAGTTTTAAGAATAACAGTAGAAGGACGAAATTAGATATTACTAGGGGTATCTAAAAATACGCACCGCTTGGACAAGATTGTTAAAGGAAGATGTGCAATTCTTATCACTAATTTGTTAAAATGTGCAAAGGAAACTACTAATTCTCTGAATATCAATGACAATGTCTCTGTATCATCATTCAATGCTATATAGAGTATATCCATTGTCTATACTCTGTCCCAGGAATCTCTGGAGTGAGGGTATGGAAAAAAGTATCTGCGCAAGTAGTGACTCAAGAGGGCTCGACCAACGAACACGTGAGAGGGAACGGGATTGCGTGGAGCGGGAGAAAGTGAAAGCTGCTCCTAGCCTTTGCAGCAGCGTGTACTGCTTCGCTCCACCCACTCCCCTTCTTTACCGTCATTCTTGACCTTGCTCCAGAGATTCCCGGGATAGAGTATAGTGTTTTTACTTATTCCAACACTACGTTTCGAGAGAGCTTCTCTTCTCTCGTCTCCAGGCGAATAAATATTATTTTGTCGGTGGTTGGGATCGAATCTACAACAGACCACCGGTAAAATATACTCTGTCTCAGCTATCTCTGGATCAAGGCTGCGCGTAGCGGCAGAGAAGGGGGAGAAATCGAGTGGGCAGGTCGAAGCACTACACGCTGCTGGGAAGGCTGGTAACTGCGGTCGCTATCCTCCCTCTCATGTGTTCATTGGTGGAAGCATCTCGCGTTACTACTTTCGCAGAGACTTGTTCTCGTTCGCATTCTCGGAACACAGTATAGATTTGTTCACCTGAAGATACGAGGAATTATATTTTCCTGTTTCTTAAAAAGCAAAATCATTAGCCAATTAACATCGCCTGCTAACGAGACCAGAGTTTACATATCGAAACGAGAACGAGACTGGCATTTAAAACTCGAGGCTTCATTTACAGTACAAGATTTAATAGATAGTAAACATATTTTCGCAGATGCCCAAATTGCCATGCAGTATTGTGTTAATGTGCTGTACAAATCAGTATTTTTTTTACCATTTCATCTGATATTTTGACAATAGCAAAGAATCCAATATGTGTGAATTGACACAAATACTGTATGTTGACTGTAACAACACATTCAGGAAAGATTTACCAAGTACTAAAATTAAAATATACTTCTTTAGCATTTGATTAGCTATAATTATAGGGTATTTATTTCCGCTGAACTTACTGAAAGGCAAGGATTAAGATTGGAATAATACGGCTTTGAATGACACCACCAAGGATTTATCATCTACTACTTAATAATATGCATAACATATTAATCAGGAACTTTACTTTTCGTCAACTGGATCTAACATACTTTTATTGTTATTCAATATAAAGGTAAAAAAAAAAAGTAAAGTGCTCCCCTGTGCATAGCGGGGCATAACGCCCCACACTTTCATGATCCGGTCGTGAGTGGAGGTGATGTGATCAGCATCACGCCCCTGACCGCCTTTACCCCCTAGGGTTTCCCCCAGGTACCCATGTTATTCGACACTGGGTGGGCGCCGGGGCCGCTTCCAACGTTAGAAAAGTTCCCGGATTTGAACCGGCCGGGGATCGAACCCGGGACTTTTAGCATGGTAGTCAGACGCGTTACCGACTGAGCCACCTGTTATTCAATATATATTCAATTATTTATCCTTTTGACATTAATTTCCTTTCCGGGACAGTTGCTTTATACAAATTCCGGCGATCTTATGTACACTTAAACTACATAATAAACAATGTTATTATTGTACCGTATTTTTACTTATTCGTGTAATAATAACAAAATATTAATTAATTTACATGTTATTATGAGTAGACCTATAAATTATATTAATACAAGGTGTACAACTTTGCTTCCGCCGTTTTTCCCCAAAAATATGACGCTGTAATGAAAAACATTGCTTACCCAGGCATTATTCAAAGTATTGTCCATCGCTGGCCACTACTTTCTCCCATCTTTCGGGCAGCGTACGAATGCCGCGTCTAAAAAATTGTTCATCTTTGGAGGCGATCCACGAATCGATCCACTTTTAGACTTCTTCATAAGATCGGAAGTGTTGGTCAGCCAGTTCATGAGCCATTGATCTAAACAGGTGATAAGCAGAGGGAGCGATGTCTGGAGAATAAGGCGGGTGGGGTAGGACGTCCCATCTTAATGTTTCCAGGTACGTTTTCACCACTTTGGCAACGTGGGGCCGTGCGTTGTCATGCTGCAAAATCACTTTGTCGTGCCTCTCGCTGTATTGCGGCCGTTTGTCCTTCAATGCTCGGCTCAAACGCATTAATTGCGTTCGATAACGAGCACCTGTGATTGTTTCACTTGATTTTAACAGCTCATAGTACACGACGCCGAGCTGGTCTTCCACCACTATGCCGGTCTTCGACGTTAAAGTCACCGTTCTTGAAGCGTTGAAACCACTCACGACAGGTTCTCTCACTTATAGCGTCCTCACCATACGTAGTGGAGAGCATTCGATGAGCCTCAGCCGCAGTTTTCTTCATATTGAAACAAAAAAGTAGATCCTCCCGCAAATGGCGAGAATTTGGCTCGTACACTGACATTTTCAATCGCGAACAACTTCACGATGCACACACCACTCGACTAATGTTTAAGTGGGGTTATCTTGACAGAAGTCCAAGCTAACTGTGTGACGTCTGCGATCTGCTTCTTTCGACCGCTACTTCCTGTTGTTGCCACCTGTCGGAAAACGGAGGAAGCAAAGTTGTACACCTTGTATATTAATTTAAACATTTATGTTATAATTATTATTATTTCTGAGATACTTGGTTCGGATACACCCCGAAATGTTTTTATAGATACGTGCCTGAACAAAGGGAGTTGTTCCATGTGATGCACTAAAAACTAAAAATGCATGAATTGAGATCAGACATGACCAGTTGAAAAACACTAACATTACACGTTTAATTGTGTATGCACCAAAACCTTGATACATTTCGTGTTCTGTGTGTAGAAATAGACAATTTAAATGTTTGCTAAATGTGCATTTCTACTAATTTTTCAACATTCTGTGAATTAAATGATCAATTAAAACATAGTAAATTGAGATTCTTTATTTTTTTAATTGCAGGTATTCTCGCAAGTCTCGTTGTTCCATTTTCTGTCCGAAGAAGCACAAAATGGATTTTCACCCAGGAGACAGGCAGCGATGGCATCAAGTGTATTCATGGCATTCGGGTGCTTAGCATGCTGTGGGTTATCATGTTCCATTCGCTAATCATCCCACCATACTACAGCGGTAAGTAATTAAAGACACTATCTAAAGTGGTCATTAAATTAGTCACTTCCTGAATAATAACAATAAGGTTTCATTACTTTTTTTCCAAATTTCACTTTTTTTTCTATTTAAGACATTCATCTGCCAAATTATACATAATGTAATTCAACAGGTTTCCTCAGTATTCTTATTACGGAGATGATGTGTGATTTTCAAATTGTTGGCAACTACTTGTGAAAATCATCCAGAAAAGGACGTAGATGATTATTATTTTATATGGCGAAATTGCCTCCATTACTCCATCCCTGCCTATGAGCGCTGTTACATAAAAAGGTAAAGCTACCTCCTGCATGCCGTGAAGGCATATGGAGGGTTGTTGAGGTAGATCCACCACACGTTCATAATCTCGGTCATTTGTGGAAGTAATGCGATCATCACCACGCTCCGGCCGCCTGTACCCATATGCCCCCCCCCCCCTCCGGCGTACCCTTTATTACAGGCTGTATAAACAACAGAGAGAGCTCCATGCAAGGACATTGCTGGTTAAAGTTCCCATCCCGGAAATTGAAGTCGGGTCTCTTACGTGACTTCATTCTTCTTGTCGATGTGTATCAACCTGTGTTTTCATTAAATATCTTATTTCATAATGTCTGACTTTCTATTCAGTTTTCATCACGAACAACAGAAAGAATCGCTTTTTACTATGGATTCGAACCTGGTTTCATCGCACCTGCGCTATCCACTCCGCCGCCAAGGTCGACTGGACCCCCGCGATTCGTCATAAGTAGGGCTAGGAAGTTGATAACAAATCATCATTTTGTTCTGGGCTTTGAAGACAATGTTAAACCTGATAGTAGTCCGTTTCACTACAGTTAGAACCAGAAAACATTGATTTTTGTTTGGTTTGAGTTGGTGTTTTAAGTCCACTTTATGCACAGTAAGGCTAATCGGGACTGGACCTACACTTGTGTCTCCACCGGGTACATTACTTTTATTTTGCATTTTGTTTTTACATTTTCCGGCCTCATTTTGATTTTAGGTCATTTGTCAGTATATTTTTCCGTTTTTACTACATTTTTATCATTTTTAAGTTTCTTTTCCCTCCTCCCCAGTTAGTTTTAACCACCAAACAGCAGATTTTATCAAATTATTCAACTAGTTTCTTGTAATTTATGAAGAAATCAAGCTTTCACTTTAAGTGCGGAAATCATTTTAGGTCATTTTTTAAAAAAAATTAGGTCATTTTTAAATAATTTTAAGGTCATTCTATGGGACATTTTTTTATATTTCTTTTAGGTCATCAACTTCCGAGCCTTAGTCATGTGTGTCATTCCTTTAGTCAATGGAATGGTGATAACACACTTATATTTAATATCAAATTATCCCCTTGCACATATACAACACGAAATTGTAAATGATTGGGGGGATGCATCTCCTTTGCCCCCGCCCCCTACCGTTCTCCTTGCATTTTATGACCGCCCCTTCCAAAGCTATTAATACACCAATAGAGCACTTGAGCGATTCTCGGTGACGTTTAATTACTTCTGGGGCTACACAACAACACTCCCTCGCACATGGTGGTGGATAATTCACAGATACTTCATATGTATTTTTAAGGTATTTTGTTATCATAAGCCTATTGAACATAGAGGCGTATGGAGTTCATTATCTTTGCTGAAGGCAAATAGGAAAACAGGAAAGATATGTTGCGGCAGAAGTGGTACTAAAAAGAGAGAGGTAAGGACAATAAAAAATATGATACACAAAGGTAAAGTGGAAATTATGGGGGGTGAATATATGGTGAAACAACACACACACACACACACTGAGGGATAGACGGGAAGTAAGAGAGAAAAGGAGAGGGTAAGTAGGAAGAGAGAGAGAAGGATAAACAGAAAAAGAGAGAAAAGTGATAGAAAAAGAAAAGAAAGAGAGAAGGATAGACAAGAGAGGAGAGAAAGAAATGGGGAAGGACAGGAAAAGTGAAAGCGTGAAGAGCAAGAAAAGAGAGACAAAGAGAGATGGACAGGGAAAAAGACACAGAGATTGGTAGAAAAATAGAGGGACAAGAGAAAGAGAGATAGACACAGCAAGGAGGAGCGAAAAAAGGGAGCCTGTATGAAGGAGGCACACTGACAAGGAGTGACAGAAAAAGATGAAATATAGGAACACACACAGACAGAGGGCCGAGAGCAGTGGGGAAAGAAAGAAAGAATTAAGAGAGACATTAAGAAACAAACAGGAAAATAAACATGAGTAGGCTATGTACATATTTAAAAATTGATCAGGTTGAGGATTCAGGCATATTAAGATACACGTAACTTGTAAGAGGTTCATAGGTTCAATCCAAAGATTGAAAAGAGACTGGAATAACTTTTGAAATATCAAAACAGAATTTATCTTCTTAAGGAAGAAATATTTTAAAAAGCGTTATTCAATATTCGTATTTCAGATAACAGAATGTTAATTAAGGAGAAAAATGTGGGAATCTTGTTTCTGCTTGCAGTCAACGCTGTGTTTGCTGTAGACAACTTTTTCTTAATGAGGTAACTATTGTCATTAATATTCTTTTATCTATTAATACTGAAAAATCAGAAACTATGAAGCAAGTAATTGCTTCTTCATTAAAAACTTGTGAAGAGATTGGAATGAGGCAGTATCTACGTTTCTCTTTTTATAAAAATATTAATTACCAAACTTGAAGATATAAATAGTTACTTACCTTTAACTTCTACATCATCGAAAACGCATTGATTCTATAAGCAGAACGTACGCACTAAACCCAACTTCTGGAGTTTTCAAATATAAGAACTATACTTTTTATATAATATATATGCAAGCCATTACACACATGTGTAACGTAATTCAACATTAGCAGTTATGAAACTTTTGTGTTTATATATAAACGCGCATAATAATTACAAATTTCTATAAATGTACAAGATAAATACAAATCTGGTATATCAGATAAATTCAATATTCAAGAATATCGCTACAAGTGAACTTTATTCTGATTTTTTTACATTACTGTTTATTTAGACACGGACTATTCTCAGTCTAATGGCAACATATTACAATATCATAGGGAAATTAAAAATAAGAATTTTTTGAATTAATAGACTTTTCAATAATTATGTTGGTTGTTGCAGTGGGATAGTTACAACTCTCAGCTACTTGAAGCGAAAGGAGGCAGAGAGTGAAACTGAATCCAGCATCAGGCGATGTGGAGTTAACCTTCGAGACTATTTTACCCTAATCTTTAAGAGATATTGCAGGTAAGTGTTAATTATAATATAGCTACTTATTACAGACTGTTAAGAAAGCAGCTGCCGGCCAATATTTTGAAACTAGACACACGTATTGTGAAAATGTTTTTGTCTTATTTTTCTTTTAATTGTTTGTGCCTAGTTTTGTCTACACCCCTTTTCACTTGCGCTTTGTTATATGCCTTGTGTGTAAAATGTTTCGTTAAATTATCGTATATCACCGCTATACCCTGTACATTACATAGTTTCATATATTTGAGTTAAGTTGTTTTCTAATCGGGACTTGACCTACAGTTTAATGTAGTATCCGAACCACTATGTGTCTCCACATAGTATAGTTAACAATATACAGTAACATATGACTGGAAATTTACTCTAATTGAGATAGTAGTCCCTTATCTGTAAGCCAACTGTGAAGGCTGGAATAAGTTTATCGCAACAATGAGATAGATTACAAATTGACGAACATGAATGAACATAATATTCCAAGCTCCAAATTATTTTCAGGAAAACGTGGGCGCGCGTGTGTACGTACGTTAGACTTATGCCTGTATATATAAGTTTCTCCTTGCTATTATTTTATATTGTTTTATCTTTTTGTATAATTTCCTTTATCTAAATGCAAATATCATCTACGAGAATGTAGATGTAAGTATAGTTAGGTGAGGGAAAAGCCTTACCATGATAGAGTAAAATATACATGAAACCTAACATGTTCCTATTATACTGTATATTTTATAACTGAAAGAATTAAACTTTCCCCAGTGATATCAAGCCTATAGTGCAACATACACCAAAATATAATAAAAAGTTAAGCTAATTAAGCTAGCACAGTCTTCACTTCGACATGAAAAGCAAATCGAAATAAAATAAAGAAACGAATTGATGATAATACGATGATAAAGAACCAACCATGGCTTACAATGAGATTTTAACCTAGAATCTCTGGTTCGGGGCAAGTCACTACCACTTCACCACAGAAATATCTTTGATACTGACAGAATGAAATTCGAATAAACTTAACAAGTTTGAGCTTGTACAGGTTACTCTAAAAAATTCGTACAAAGTTGTGAAATTAAATCCATAATACCTAAGCTTTCTTACAGCTAAATACTGTTTCCTTGCAGGCTCTCCCCACCATACTTCTTCGTGTTACTTCTGACAGCAGTTACAGGGAAGTGGTACCATACTCGATCTATCTACACAAGCTATCAACCTGATCACGAGAACTGCCAGCAGTTTATGTGGAGAAATCTTCTGTACATCAACAATCTATATTCGGAGAAGGAAATGGTAAGCATCAAGAGTACATACTGTAGACGGTAGGCTGTAATCAAGAATCATTGGTATAGCCCGGAATGAGCCATGGCTCACTACAGTCTCTTCTTCTTGGTGACACCACTGTCCACCTGGAATAGGAAGTGTTTGGGAAGAAAATAAATTCATGGTGACATAGAAATCATTAGTTTCTTTACTGAACACTCAAACCTAGCTCGTTCTCCAAGACTTTTTATTTTATCTGTGTTAATTATCATTCTAAATTCTGTCTAGACTTCCATTGTATTTCTCCGTCCTACACTATACACTTGTTTCTTTTTTGTTGTTTTTAATTAACAATATTTTAATATTGTTATTGTTCAGTATTTACATTTTCAACCTATGTATGTGCTCAACCGTGCCCCTGGCCCCACTATTGCGTACAATTTTCACTGCATTTTGAACAAATTACAGTGCATTGTAACGACTATTGAGTTGTTACATAATTTATGGAATTTTCAGCATTTTGTTTGTTCTCACTTTTTCTTCATAACTAATCTATCTTATTGTTTATGGTTAGCTCTTAAAAACCGTAACTTACGTCAGCAAATGTATGCACTACCTCTGCCCTATTTAACTTTTGTATCGTTTGCTATTTTTCAGTGTATGATGTGGAGTTGGTATCTGGCTAACGAATTCCAATTTTACATCGTTGGACTTGTCATCATCATACTGTCTGTTCGGTAAGATATAGAGTTTTTATATTGTGTAGGAAAGGGGCTTCTGGGTGCAGGGTGGGGTAGGGTTTCCTCACAGAAATTTTCTCCCAATAATAATAATATAATTCAAGAACATAATAATATTTAAAAGTCAAAGCTTGTCCACTTTATAGTCACATAGGCTAATCGGGACTGGGTCAACAGTTTAAAGTAGGATTCAAACTACTGTGCAGTGTGTCTCCGACCGGAATCGAATCCGGGGTCCATTGCTTACAAGATGACAGAGTTGCAACTAAGAACTAATACTTTATTGCATAGTATCTTCTATATTGTGAACTATTGTCAAACCTTCTGAAAATATATTTTCTGGGCACTTCTCAGGTTGTAGTTACAGAGAATAAATAGTGCATAAAAGAAAACAATATTAATGGATGCAAAGCTATTGCTCCAATCAGTAAAATTAGTGAGTTAAGAGTTTCATATAAATGACAAATCAATGGTAACGTTTTATAGTTAATTATTATTTTTTAGTTAACTGGCATTTTTAAGTCAAATCATGAAAACCAATCTCCTTATTTTTTAAAGTCATTGTTGAGTCAATAACCTCTGACGAAATCATATTAAATACAGCATGAAAGAGAATTCAGTTTGGTCATAAAATTTATTGAATGTTGAACTACTTCTTCTTCAACTTCTTCAATTAACCTATTTTAAATTAAATTATTCATCAAACCTTCGTATATTTTGTGTGTGATTCATTTCTGACATTAAATATTAACGATTTTTTTATTTTATATTTCTCTTTTTCCAGACACTTCAAAACCTCTCTGACGTTCCTTGTCCTAACACTCATAGGGTCTTGGATGTCGACAGCAGTCATAGCTTATTCAGAGAACTCGGAAGCCAAGTAAGTTGGACAATTTGATTTGCTCTGTAGAATGAACTTACACCTTCGAGCGTTGATTGGTTAGCAAAATATATCCTTTAAAAATTGACTTCTGCATACTATTTTCTTCAACCCATTATTACATTATGAAACTGTACTGTTCCTACTTCCGATGAAAATACTGAATTTTTACCTCTCATTTTTTAAAAATTGAATTCGTTATTTTGTAAAGCGATACTTTCTCAAAAGTGTGTGTACAATTAATGGTATTATCAATTGACAGGCATGAGGACCTAGCATTCCATCTCGACTCGATATACTTCAAACCTTGGTCAAGGATTCCTCCATACCTAATTGGGATTTGTACGGGGTGGTTGATCTTCAAGAGGAAGGAGAAAACCGAAATCAGCAAGGTAAGAGAGAGCCCATGTAACATGACCAGATTTTCATATTCTGTGTATTAGTATTTAGTTTCTTGTGTTAGAAATTTTTATTGGATATTTTACATCCAGATGAGATAAAACTTACATAATTAATGTTCATATATTAGCAGAGTTGGGAATTTTTATTTGTTTTTTTAAAAAAAAACGTGCTACAATCTATTTTCCTTCCAAGAGTTTCACATTTCCCTTACTTTACTCAAAAAGAAAGATGCTACTTTCCCAATAAAGTGTAGAATAGTGTACAGTGTAAACACATAATAAATTTCAGTTTATCCATACATACACACGCACGTAAATACGTAAAGTATAATGCTCACATCGTTGTAAAGTCGGCCGGAGCGTGGTGTCGATCACATTACTTTCAAAATGGCCAAGATCGAGGATGTGTGTAGCCCTACCCCCACATCCCCTACATGTGCCTTCATGGTACGGTGCTATATGGACGGGGAACTTTACTTTCTATATCTTACCTTACATTTAATCTTGAACGTGTGTGGGAAACAAGGAAGCAAAAGTCTGCCATTTTCGAACAGCTGCAGGAAGCAAATCCAGACTCTAGTGGTGCGTCCAAGTCAGCTATGTAGTTGTGTCGCAATGTGGAAACTAAGAACTAATCTGTGCGTAATAGAAATGCCTTGCTAGGATAAGCCAGAACGAAGTATGCAAAGTCCAAACTACCGACATTGTACAACAGGCCACGAGATAGCCGGAATGAGTTTCATCTGGCAACAAGCTATTGCGCTTATTGCTCCAAGACTTCAGCGTTTCAAGGAATGATTTGATATGATTTGATTTGGTGTTTTTTTTAAGTCCACTTTGTGCACAGTAAGGCTACTCGGGACTAGACCTACAGTTTATAGTGGGATCCGAACCACTATGTACCTCCACCGGGTATCGACCCCTAAATTACAAGGCAACGATGCTACCACTGCGCCATCGGGAGGCCTCATTTCAAGGAATGAAAATAAAGCTATAGCTGCTAGAGAGCTGCAGTGAGAGTATTTCGCTCGAGCGCCAAATAGTTTGCACGGGTGACGCTATAGATCGACCACAAGGAAAAAAAACCTTGGGAAGAAAAGTCCCCGCGCAGCTTTCCCTTCTTCCCTCCACCTCGGGCCATAAGGAAGCATGGTCCACTCCCCCCCTCCCCTACTCGCGGGGGTACGGTGCACAGCAGTCGCGGGTCTGCGCAGGTTGTTTTGCTCGTGGTTCTACTATAGATAGCGTACGGAATCGGGAGCTTCCTCGCTAGAGCGAATAACGCTCGAACAGACAAAAGGAGCGGTACACACTCGAAGCCCAGTAGCACAACCATAATTTGTCTGTGTCAGTGGGCCCTCAAATATGGATCGTGAAGTGAAATATACAGTGAAATTGAAACTTAAGTAAACATACGGTAGCCGTTATCTCCATGTTAAAATGTAATTTAGTCTACCTTACTACTACAGTGATACATGAAAATGAAACAGATGATTGTGGGCTGAAACTGCCAGGACGGATCTTTTATACGATTATCTCACATGAAAATGATATTACATTGTAAACGCTAAGGTGGGGGACTCGAACGAATATGAGCCATGCAGTACTCTACTAGCTACGATTGCCATGCCAGTGGTAAGGTTTTCATTCACTGGTAAAACTATAATTCACGTAGGGGATTGAGATCAATCTTTTTTATGAAATCTTTCGACTATGCCTTTTCATCATTGTTTCAGATTGTTCTGCTGGCCGGCTGGCTGCTAGGAGGATTCTTTTCATTGGGCGTGTTGACGATTCCTTACAACGTGACGTTTTCAAGATGGACAGCAGCGATTTTCATTGCACTCTACAAATCAGTGTGGTCTCTCTCGCTCGCATGGCTTATTTTTGTCTGTGCTTCAGGTTATGGAGGTAAGCTACCCATTAAATGCAACAGATATGTAACCAGGAAGTTACTGATATGACCAAATACACAAGTAATATCAAAATAAATTGTCCTTTAAAAATTATATATAAAGATCATCTGTTTTAGCCAAATGAAGTATTTAAGAAAATATAAATGCCACATAGTGGAACATTACATTTATCCTGAGATTTCCACCAGTGTATGGGATTGGTGGCCATCCACCATCGTGAGGAAATTGGGGAGCTACGAATGACCATACGTCGCCCCGTTAACTGGTTCGATGATGCCCACCTCTGCTGAGGCATGTATGAGTTGTGACTAATTTCAAATTTTGAAATGTATAATCACTTCTTATGTGTGAAAGAAAAATAATGTAATACTATGCTGTTTTGTTGCTTAGCAACCAGTTGTTAAAAACAAATGAAAGAGATAAGAAGGACGTTTTGTGTGTTGTTCAAATCACTTTAAATCGAGAATAAGTTAATGTAATTATTTAGTGCAAATAATAAGTATACTCATCAGAGAACGGTGTTGTGATTTAAAACTACTGTATATACATTACTGTTATTTTTATACGTAATTTGCTGTGAAGTAGAACAGTGATTTACTGAGTATAATGTAAAATGCTTAAGCTTCTATGACACTAGCAGAGTGAAGCTGGCAGTCGGTAAGGGGGCCTTGGCCCGCAAGGGATGTTGAGCCACGGGTTATTATTATTATATGGTTTAACTGGGTTAATACCTAGTTGCAAATTCCAAATGGAATGACAAATTATCTTGATGGAGAAACTATAATGTCATAAGCAAAATTTAAACAAGTAGCTATCGAAGTGAAGAATTTTTATATGTAAATATTATTTAATAATATTCCTATGTCTTTTCAGGGCTCCTCAACAAAATGCTTGGCTGGAGAGGTTTCCTCCCACTGAGTCGATTGTCCTACATCGCCTATCTTGTGCACGTGTTGATCATTAGAAACACCATGCTGGCCAATGATGGGCCGCTACATGTATACACGGACCTAATAGTAAGTTTTATTTCCTCCTCCCATTAAGCTAAAGTCTATGATATTGAGTAGTAATTACTTTTGTCAGTCAAGCTTTCAACTTTCTGGGTTGATTTAGTTGTTAATGTTGTCACCGAGCACCAGTTTTCAAAACAATTTTCGTCACAATTTTTTGATTTCTTCCTTTTTTCGGCTGAGCAGATACCACTTTGAACCGATAAACATATGAATGCTCTTACCGGTTCGCACCGATACCGATGCTTGAAACTTGTAGCAATTAAAAGTTATTCAAAGCATTGATTAATATCAGTGTCGGCGACTGGGTGCCAAAACAGGCGAGAGGGGGGAGACATATAATAATATGGGGGAACCTCTTAAAGAAGTCCGCCTCCACCCGCATACATTCAGGGGGTATATTCTGGTGCCTTTAAACAACGTCATTTCCTCAGAATTTCGGTTCCCCCCGTTTATTATGTATCATTTTTATTCATTTTTTATTTTAAAAATTACATTAAAAAATTAAAAAACGCACTGTTATTTAAGATTACACTAATTTTGATTTACCTATAGCTATAGGTACCTTGGTTGTTCTGGTTTCCAAAGTTTCCAAAACAATCAAGGTTTAAATTGTTAGAGAAAAATGCATAAGTAAAGTTAAAAGATTAGTATCAAGGTTTACATATCAAAAAAAGTTGGAGATAAAAGGTGAGTAGTGTTAGTAGGAATATATAATAAGATATTATATGTTAACTAATTATTCATTTGGTTGAACAGATCAAAGATTGGTTTAGGGGCGAGATAGTTCTTTTTTTGGTAGACAAGGCTTACCTTACCACCAAGAGAACATATTGCGGGGGCAAAAAGTGGGGGGTAACTGCACCCCCAGCCCCACCGTAATCGCCGCTAATGGCTTCTTGCTATAGACCTAAATTCAGTCCAAGATTATTCGTAACAATATCCTCTCAAATTAATCCTCATTCAATGCTTCCGTGACAGAAGACAACTAAAAAACAGATCAAGAAAATATTGTTTTTCAGCATGCGAAAATGTGTCCTTTTCGCTAGAACCATGTGATTTATTTTATGCAAAGTCAATTAGGATTCGTGTATGGCGATCTTTACTTTTATCAAGGATCAGGTACAAAAACACTGCCTGTCCACATTGTACCTGTACAAAAACGAAACGTAATAAGTAATACTTGATATTATTCTCAAGTTCAAACTTTTACTTCTTTTTGATGATTCATCTCATTGCACATACTGCGAGAAATTCTACAAATTTTTCTTAAGGTAAAAATATTCCAGAAATATTCCAAAAAATATTCATTCACGTTTTGTAGCCTAAAATGACTTATTTACGTTAATTTGAAAGGTACTGGAAAAAGTTTTAGGCAAATTTTGCCACATATTTAATTAATAATTTTCTGTCATCTGTCGGGAAGAAAGAGAACTATTTTCTCTTATTTTAATGCATCTATGAAGAAAATTCATTTAGAAATCAGAATTAATAATAATAAATAGGGAAGCGATGTCATAAATATAATGGGAAATCTATAATAAATTATTTACAACCTTCTGCAACTACTGTAAGCAAAATAAAATATTAGATAAAATGTTGTTGGTAGGTGGTGAAATGTAAATCATTTTTATAAAATTATAATATTTAGAAAAAGAAAAGAGGCATTCTAATATTGCTGTTTCATTCATTCAGTATGGTGTCCTTTTTAAAAGTAGCCTGGTTATGCAATTGTGAATATTATTTTTATTAAACCAGTCTGCCTCCTTGGAGGAAAAATTACAACGATACGTTTGCATTTCTCTCCTGCTCCAGCTTTCCAAGTACAGGTCAATTGCTTTATTTTCAAATCATCTCCGAGAGCCCCAGTCATAAGATGAAATGCAAATATTGAAGCATTTCGTCTCCATTTTGTGAGTTCTTTTTGCCAATCATAATTAAATGTTTCGCTCTCAACAGCTTCACCTTATTTATAGTTCCTGGAATCCATGTCGCATTCGAAATATTTTATAATATCGTGTAACTTCAACATTTATTCCATAACCACACGCTACAACCTGCTAATAACTGAACGTATAAACAAAAGATGTATCCTACATGCAGCGGCCATATTGGTAGCGACACTAGCGCTCAAGTGGTAATGGCGAATACCCGGGACAAGTTATCTCCCGGCACCCAGAGGGATTCTAATGTTAAAGCTTCTTGGGCAATAGTAGGCCTAATCAGCTGTTTGCAAGTTTCTTCGTAGATAAAAGCGGCACCAACGGGTCACTGCCAGAAAGACGGGTACTGCGCCGGAAGAAAGCTTGGCTTGACATTTGTCTCTTCTGCCGCGGGCGGACGGACAGTATCATTGTGTTTGTCCAATAATCCACTGTATCACCATTCATCCTCATCGTCACGATTAACCAAAGAGGTACAACAGCAAATAACCGAAATATGTCGATACTGTATTGCATGTGTTACGCAATGTAGCTATTGCATGCAAAGAAAACGACTAGAATTTCTCTGCTATTTCCAGACGGTTAAGGACCTAAAGATGGTCCGTTGACCACTGCTTTCTCCCAAATGGGCGGTCGAAAGTGGTCAGCCTCTCCTGTTACCGTTTCCTCCGCTTCGGTGAACCAGAGGATGACGAAACAAGATTCTGTTTCTAGAGACGCCGGATTTATAACGTAAACCGACTTTCAGCTGTCTCCAACGGAGAAAGTTTTTGGGAGGGACTCTTGCTTCGTTTGGATCCAGTAAATTAACCCGGATCCTACTAGCTTTTTCTTTCCTTTGGGTTCATATATTAAAGGTGTGTCTAGAGACTGCGTGTTGTGCGTAATGGCAGTTTATTTCTGTGTGTGCGTGAGGGAAGGAGAAAATATACATAGTTACCGATTGCAATGGTAAAGAACTTCCTGGGTTAGATTCATTATAAAATTTATACTTATTTGATAAATTCAGGACGAAGAATGAACTTAATTTATTTAACAATAAACATATAACAATTATAAAATGCACGAATACTATGGTTAAGAAGTCTTCAGCTGCTTCATGTACACGGTATTAAAACTCGCTTTGGAGACATGAAATCTCGAAGGATCATTAATAGAACTGACCACAATACAGAGCGATCAATGGACAATTTGCGTCCACGTATTTTTTAACTCGACCGTACCTCTGTGATCGTAGTAAATTCTTTGGAAATTGTAATTCAAAAACCTATGAATTTTAATTTCAATAGATATTTTTCTGAAATGGAAAATAAAAGTGCGGCAGGGGGCTTGAAATTAATTTTCAAAGGCTTGTGGCTAATTTGCGAAGATGGCGATGAGTGATGAAATGATTAAATTGATGAATGGACATTCACAAACAACAAAGCCCGAGCGGGATTCGAACCCAGGACCCTTGGCGCGTTAAACATGGCATTGATATTCTGTTTACATTGTCAAAACAAGCTGAATTAATATGGTGTTGAACGATTTGCGTACACGGTTCTTTGAACTTGACTAACTCTAATATAAGAATAATAAAATATACATGTCTAGTAAACGTCAACTTACAGTAAATTTCCTTCTTTTCAGGTCATATTGTATTTTGGATACGCCGTTGTGTCGTATCTAACAGCCTACGTCATCTGCCTTGGTTTCGAGGCTCCCTATCTGTCGCTACTGAAGCTCGCTTTTGGGAAGAAGATCAAGAAATGATCAAAATGAGTTAACGCATTGAGGGTGCGTTTTTACACGTTGGAATGGTGCTAAACGTTCCTCAACATTTCTCTAGTGATTAACTGACCTTGTGAAAACGAAGATAGAGGGAATGCTGAGTGTACAGCGAGCAGTTGATCAAATTATATGAAGTATACCCTGTGGATTGATTTGTTGATATTGCTGTACTCACAAATATGGACAGATTAAGTCTTTGTAAGATATAAATAAGAGTGAATCTCAGTTGTGATCTGTCACAATCTATCCAGAGGGTACGAGACTGTGATACAGTGAAGACATTGAATATTATACTTATCGTTCAGTGGTGTCTTGTATACCGTGGACTGTTTTCTTAGTGGTTTTGTTGTGGTCATAAGGTTATTCTGGTACACTAATCGCCACTAAATAGTCTGTCGCCTAGTGCCACTGTTGCCAAGCGTATATTTCGTGGAAACATGGTGACTTACCATGTTTGTGCACGAGTCCTTCTAGAGGGCAATCAAATAATGTCATTGAGTTCGTTATTCAAGCCGTTAGAGAGCAAATTATGTTTCTCTCGCCGTTTGAAATACCTGCTCAGTTGCCATCCCCTCCCCTCCGCTGTGAATCTGGCAACAAAGTGTTCAAATGTTTAAAATTCTCTCACAAAGGGAACCGGGAACTCTGGGAGAGAACGAGGCTAGTACTGCCTCCAGTGCTTCTGTCAGTGGATGGAATTAATCACGTGATAGCTGCCAAAGTTTTCCAGTAGACGACAGACCACGTAGTGGCGGAAACTGTACCAGTATAAACATTCTGAGGTATAGACCCGACCATTGGTAAGTTAAAATTAATGTCCATCCCCATATAAATAATATTTTGGATCTAATTAACCGCGATCAATGTTTTGAAAGAAATTAATTAAGCTATGTCTTTTAAAGTAAACATTAATTATAAATAACGGAAATAATAAAGATACATTTTAGAAAGGATTATTTATGTAAGTCTCTTCCCTCTCTATTTTTAGTTCTTTTAAACCTCTCCTCCAACAGTACTTCAGGTACAACCAGAAACCCCGTTTGGCATCTTTACTCATGAGTAGGGCTCGGAAGTTGAAGACCTATAAATTGCCAAAAGAAGACCTAAAAATATAAAAAAGGACCTAAAACGGAAAAAGGACGTATAAATGTGATCCAAATTAATTAATAACTTGAGTTTTGATTACATAATAATGAATAAAAAATACAAAATACTGGTGGTATGGAACACACAGTGCGAAAGAACTGAAAGCTTCAAAATAAGAGTAAGTTGCCACTTACAGCGCGACCTTGCAGACAAGTTACAGTTAGAGGACCTTGTACCGTACCTGCTTCAGTCGTCCAAAAATGTTTTTCTCTCGTTTCAGGAGTGGTTGAAATATATATATATTTTTTATTTCCTTACTACAGAAAGGATGTTTAAGAGGTGATGAACTTATGCCGATTCGAATTGAGAATGGGCAGTAAAAACGTAGTCGAGAGAAGGTGAAGTTGCAAAAAAAAGCCATTAAAACCTTTAAAAAAAGGCTAAAAAAGGACCAATAAGCCATTAAATGCCGAAAAAGGCAAAACAGGACAAATAAAACCCACCTTTTTCTGGCCTACAATGATCCAAAATGAACATATATTATGTTGGGCCTCGTCTTCGGACACTGGGGGAAAAAAGGATTTTTCCTCAACTTCCGAGCCCTTCTCATGAGTAAGTCTTTCCCAACCAGGGAAAGAAAATCACCCCTCTGAATATGTGTTCTATTATTATTTCGGATAGAATGACAGTCATTCACTGTTTAAGTCATGAATTCGAGTTTGCTGCTCACGATGTGAAAAAAGATGCAGTCATTGAACTTTAAATCTTTTATGGATGTACTTTAACTTCAGTCAAAACAGCAAAAATCAAAGGATCTTTTCGAGAGTGGTCAAGCAGTGGCAACAAGAGTGATGGAAATTAACAAAATGTTTGACATCCGTTGAGTGGCATGTTATCAAACTGTGTCGGCAGTAATAAAGAGTTATCCAGCCTTAGTTAATTTCTTTTCAAGTCCTGAGCTCAGTGCAGCTATTAGTTGAAAAGAAAGATAAAGTACAAAGGAATGCCAAAGAAGGTGCCGACTTAGTTATTTGTAGTAGAACTTCCATCTTTTCCATGATGTGGTAGTAGATCTCCTCAAACAGTTTTCATTGCTTCTACAGAGAAGAAGTGTTTGTGTAATTACTGCATGGCAGGAAATGACTGTGGTAATAAAATAACTAACTCATGAAAAAGCACCATGGAGAGGGTGTAAAGATGTAGAATTTTAGTTTCCTCAAAACAAAGCATTTATGAGTGTACTACTAACTGAAACATCTGAAGCCGATGAGGAAAAAAAATCATATTTTCGGAAGCATTTCCTTCAGGAACTTACAGATGAACTTTAAATAAAGATTTGAAGATCATGGAATATTCGAAGAAGAATCTGTTTTGAACCATGAGAAATGGCCAGAAAATGAAATAAAACGCATGTTCTATGGTGACAAAGAAATCACTTTCTTGTGTGGTAGGGTTAAAATAGTTCGCAACGAATGCTAAAACGTGAAGACGAGCTCAATAGGTGATTTTCTGAGTGAACTTTCTGCAAATTACAGATCATTCTAATCAGCGATTGAGTGTGAAAGAGGTTTCAGTAAAGTGAACATGACTCTTACTGAACAACTAAATCGAACGAAGGCTGAAACAGTATGAGCATTGTACTTGCCGCTGCGAATGGCTCTACAGTCAGAGTTGCAAACAAGCTGGATTTTTTAATGTGTGATTTTATCTGATGAAATGCAAATTTATTTAAACTAATATTTTTGCTTTTTGAAAACTTCGGCTAACCTATTTCACTTGCAGTTTACGTTGTGAGTTTTGTAGTTCATAATGGCAAATTTCGCAGAGGAAAGGTCCAAAGAAGCCCAACAAAAAAGTTGCGGAAAAAAACTGTCCCCCCAGAAAAAAAAAAACATTTTTTGGATAATTTTCAACTCTATCTACAAGGGCCGGCCCCCGTGGGGGAGTGGTTAGAACATCGCGCTAGGACACCAGGGGTCCCGGGTTGGAATCCCGGCCTGAGCATGGATGTTTGTAAGTGTCCATTCAGCAATTTCATCATATCATCACTCATCCCCATCATCGCAAATTAGCCAAAAAGTGGCACAAGAAGCGAAGTAAAATAAAGTAAATCAATCTATCTATAGGGACGATTTTTCTGTGAATTTTTTTTCTGAAATGAGGCCACAGTAAGAACACCATGCTGCAACGCATCATTTATGCATCGAAATCAGTAGCGGCAATTGTGTGCCAAAAGTGGATGGGGGAGGGGGCAAGGACAGTTTATTTATTTCTTTGCAGACAATGCATAGATAGTATTAAGAGACCATAATGTGGGGGCAAAAAATGGGGGAGGAACTTCCATACCACGACCCCGCTAGTAGCCGCCACTGATCGGTAGTTCGGAAATCCCCCTCCCCACTCTTCATTTTCTTCAATTCGAGCACTGGCGTAAGTGGTACTGGAAACCCAACATACTGTGACGATATGTATATATAGATGGTCTATATTTCAAATATTTCTGGATTTCGAGTTTAGACACTGTATCGAAAGTATAATGCTCACAATGGAAATAATCCAATATATATTAATAAAGCCCCAATCCCACCACTGACTCACTGACTCATTGACATAAATGTTCTCCATGAAGGAAGCCCCGGAGGCGAAAAACACCCGATTACGACCCCCATGAAATCGTCCCAAAAGGCCGAGAAAATTGAAAAATCGCTCAAATAGCCATTCCTTAAGGGTGAAAATGCCCTTTTTCCACGTCCCTAGCAACCGTTACCCCGGACATTTTTTTTGCATCACACATTGTTTCCTTGCCTTGATTGTCGAGATACATTATATTTCTCACAGATCTACAACACACAGATGAATCAACTCCTGGCTTTGAAAAGGTGGCTCAAACAAGGGTGACATCTACATAATAAGGAGTTTCAGCCCATATAGAATTACGCATATATTGTTATACTCAATGCGAGAATATCTACATCGTGCTTGTTTTAACTAAATGTTAACAAACATGATAACAAACAATTCTTTAGAGCATGCCGTGCTTGTTGGTATCCATGGAAACGGACGTTGCTAGGGAACTTAAAGAAAGTTTATTTTCAACCGGAAAACTACTGTAAGGGAATTATGCTAGACTTTTCGAATTTCAAAACATGAGCATCAGAATTTATTACAGAGAAGAGGTATGAATTTGATTGGAATGACTGATAACAATTATTTTTCAATTACGTTTAAAAATGTGAAAATGACAAAAGACGTATATACTGCTTTTCCAATATAGTGTCGCCATTCAATTCGTTTATATGAAATATCTAACTATTTTGAAACTGACAATATTTACCCAGTTTATTATTATGAAAATATACAATAATGTGTTGAATATTTATGCAATATTAGAGTACACACATAAAGATATTTTCTAAAGTTTTCAAATTAGCAATCTTATACACTTGTTCACCTTCATCCAATACAACATGCAGATATTTTCAAAGTCATTAAGATCATTTAGGAATCTCATCTACAGTATAACGTGATTGCGTCCACAACGTGGCCGAAGGTCACTCATGCGAGCGTACAAGAAAGTCGAAAGTACGCGAGTCTTTATTATATGCGTGATAAAATTAATGAAAGCACGTTTTGTTTATTAGAGTTTGTCTACATCCTCAAGTATCTCAATCATTTAATGACATTTTTCCAAGTTGTTCAAAACGTAACATCTGTTATATGTTCCTTTAACACTCTGAAATGAAATTCTTAACATCACTGCAGAAAACTAACTGATAGGATAGGAAAAGTATTCAGGGGAGCACTGGACAAAAGAGCAATTGCCCCCTAGGCTCCACCTCATAATTAGATTTTGAACCTCTTTCGAAATTATTAAGAGCTAATATAGAAAATAATTACCTTAACCTACAGCAACAAAATGGAGACTAACGTGTGGTGCATAACATATGGTGGATAATATTGGCCACAAGTTTTCAACCTGTGGTCCCCGCACTCCTATAGTGTCGCGAAAGTGTAAAAAAATGGTACTAGCTTTCATACTTACGTTCGAAGAAGAAAATAAGCTTTCAATTGTTACATATACCAATTTCAAAATAAGTTCTACAGCTTAATTAAGGTAAAAATAAACATATTTCGTATTTTGGTTTTATTAGACATGGTTTATAATACAAAACTTTTTATACAAAATGCACTAGTATAAAATCCACAATTCCAGACCGAAAATTCTACTAGTAGTTCCAAATTGATGGTCTCGCTGCAAAGACGACGTTCCAGAACTATCGAAGGAGCAGCTGAAGGCATCGATACCTTTCGTAAGGACATGACTATAATGATATATGCTCATGACCGCAAACTGGGAGTGTCAAGGGGGTCACTTGACACTCCCCCGCCTGAAATAAGAAAAACTTAAATACTTACTCCAGCTTCTTTACTTTCCATTGTTCCTCTTTCTGTTTTTCTTATCTTGCATTTTCTTTGCAGAGCGTTTCACCTTCCTTTCTCAGTTATGGGATTTTATTTGCTAACTCTGTTTCATCTTCGTCACACCCTTTACTACCCTTTCTCACCTGTTTTCTATCTTGTTTACCTTATTTACTCCCTTTTTCGTTCATTCTTCCTATAATTCTCTACTATTGACTGTTATATTAGTTTTTCTCTCTTACACACACACACACGCGCGCATTTTGACTGTCCCAATAGCTTATTTTACTTGCATTCTTTCTCCTTCTTTTTACCGCTTCTTTTATTTCCTTCGTTTCGTAATTTCATTTTCCGTCGTCTTTTCTGTCTCTTTAGACAAATCGCCACGCTGAGGATAGACAGTTGAAATTGATGGGAAAGTTAAAAATCACACAGATGCCCACGACTTTAACCCGGAAGTATTAGTAGCGAAATCATCTCAAATTATTTAGGTTAAGATGTGTTCCTCTAATACAAGATAGATAGTACGCACTTTACGCTTCACTAGTTGCGAGATGCAGAGTAAACAACATGTGCACCTGTTGCGTGGGACTTCCCATTTGGCTGGACAGTCAACATATTATGTAACACCCTTGTAACACAAATTATCTAAAAGGACTTTCCAAAGCAAGGGACATTTTCAGTTAATTCAAACATTATGCACGCAAACGTTGTCAGGGAAAATAAATGACAATCGTGAGGACTTAGCCCGTTCATTAGACTTCCGGAAAACTGAAGAAAGAAACGGAATGTAGGAACAGAAAGACCGCTTATATCATCGGATCAACGCACGCTTTCGCCACACTGCTTTCACTTTCGGTAACCTTGAACTTGCAATCTCGAGCTTCGGTTTCTGGCTGTTTCTTCCTGGAGGACATCTCTTCCTGTGCAGTTATTCGTGAAGCGCTTAACTGGGAAATCCTTTATTAAAAAACACAAGGCTTCACAGTACAGCATGAACATTTCCTTCAGCTCTGGCTCGAGGGAGAAAGTGATCAAGTTCTTACTACATTGCATAACACGTTTGTAATTGGATAATTGGAAAGAAGCTCTTGAAAGGACATGTGTCGACAATGAATGATACTCCCGGAGTCGTTCCAATTATTCTTTTGTCTGTAAGAACGAAGTAACATAAACAAATACACATGGCTTCTGAGAAGTGCTTTTGGTTGTTCGAATGGCAACTGTGCAAGAATCATTGGGCGTAGTGCATGTGATAAAACCATACCACCTAACGTAGACTGAAGTTGTGGAACTATATTACGATAGCCGAATGCCGAAATGAGCATTTATTTATTCATTTTAACACAACAGACGAATGCCCAATAATGTGTACTACATTTTCTGCTTTGAGTTTGTAAGTTCACATGATTTCATGACAAGAAATATTTTTGAAGTTGCAGAAATGTGAATATAAAACATGTCAACGCTAAAGTAAATGTACACAACAGAAACTATAGTTACTAAAACGATAAGTTATAATAATAATAATATAAGTTAGATTGAAAAGAGTAACATAAAATATATGTATGAAAATAGCCTATATGAATACAAAATTTCAAATATTACAATGTACAACGCATTATCTTTACACTCAATATTTCAGATCTGAACCACCACGTACAAAACAAAATATATGCTAATATAATGCATTACAATTTACATAAAATATGAAATTAATATAAACACAGTAAAATTCAAGGACATAACTTTACGATGTAATGTAGCGACTTGTCTTAATTACATTCTGAACTACAGTGAATTACAATTAAAATTCTTTTCGAGCTGTACAGCTACGACCAGTACATTTACGAGCAAAATGACACCATAACTAACACTGGAAGGAACTATTTATCAGATGTCAGGTGGTTTCGTTTACATTAACTTATTTAATTCCTGGTTAGTTTTTCTTCTGCACTTTCTTTGCCATTCTTCAGGGTTTTCTTGTTTTCTTAAAACACATATTGTGTTGATTCTTATAGCATGTGTTCCCAATAACCTTTTTCTTCTAAGTTAAAGTTTCACTTTTCTTTAGTGGCATTCACGTTGTGCTCTTTTTCTGCCTGGTATACAGACTGATTTTATTGCCTATTGCAACGTATGCTGGAGTTTTTCTTGCTGCCTATGAAACGGGCCCCTATAATTAAGAACATTTTTTCTAAACCGAGGTATAAGGAACAGAAAGAAATGTCGACTGGCTATTATTGTTATCTGGGTCATCGATTCAGAGTGAAGTGACGGGAGCAGGTGAAGCGCCGAAGGCTCTGATATTCAGAAAAACAAAGGTTGGTGCGCTAAAGAACGTTGAAATACCTTTCCCAATATAGGTTTAGGATTAACGATACGGGAAACAACTCTTCTCCATTTTAGATGGTAACATCTGGTTCGAAAGTACTATTAACCGTGACATATCCAGGCAACGGGTTCACTCTTGCTGTATAAGATTGAAATAGTACCGTTATGATTACATTTTCATACACAATAATCCACTTCTAAATTTCAAATTAAGTACTTTCTATGTTAGTTTGTTCTTCCATATAAAAATAAAGAAGAGATATACGAGTATTTGCTGTCTGGGTACCCAAGCATATCTCTTATCCTACTCACAATAAATCGAGTAAGCCTGCAATTTACCACAAAATTATACATGTATTTAAATACATGACTCCAATATAATTAAACACGAATACAAAGTAAAAAAAATGGGTTAAACTAAATTCTCAAAAAATCTGTCATTTTATTTGTAATCAGCGGCAATAAAAATGGGTGCACCTAGATCCTGAAATATTCGCTTCCCTGCAAGGCGTTGTGTGTGTTGCCTAACTCTACGGGGGTGGTAGAAGTTGCCATTGGAAATTTACTATTAAAATCCACTTGTTGCCGTAGTGTTAGGCAACAATGAACAACTGAAAAAAATGAAGGTACGAAAATGAAAAGAAAGAGCCAAAAACAGAGAAGAATGGAGGCGTTTAAAGTCTGCAAGAGGCTGTAGAGCTTGATGGTAAGCATGTATGTTTGTTTGCTCCAAGAACCAAGAATGTGTCAATTGACCAATAATTTCAAATTCTGTGACTCCAATAACACATTGAAGTCTTTTGATGCATGAAAATGCACAGACAATGCATCAAAGTACAATTTTATCAGCTGCTGTCCAGTGTGATCAGTGGCGTGCCCAAGGGGGGTTGGTGGGGGTTATAACCCCACCCCCCTTTGGCCAGTATTCCTAAAACAAATAATGTCAATGGTAGGAAAATATGACAAAATGAGGGCTAACTACCAAGAAAAAGTATAATAAACCCTCCCTTTTGAAAATCCTTGGCACACCACTGAGTGTGATGCAGTAAAAATGCACCAATTGAACAGATGAGACACTCACTTCCAGTGGCGTGTCCAAGGAGGATCGATAGAGTACATAACCCACTCCTGTGGTCCAGTATTCCAAAAAAAGAACGTCAAGGGCAGGAAATTGGCAAAATGAGAACTATAAAAAAAAGTATACAGACCTCGCCCCTTTTCGAAAATCCTGGCAGGCCACTGATCATTTCAAAGAAACCAAAATTGCATGTTTAACTGTGTTAATTGATGCACCAAAAGATCATTGGCCTTGATTAGTGTGTACAGTTCGTTCTGGACTGGTTTTATTAACGTACGTTCAATACTTGACTTGAAATAAATTTTGTAACCCCTCAATTATTTCTGAAACATCCGGTATGTAATACCAGATGCTTCAAAAGAAGCTACTGGGATTTCTTGACACCGGAAACGTTTCGAATACCACAAACCTCTAGGTCGAATAGGAATAGCAATTCCCCTAGAAAGTGCATTTCAGTAAATATACTCAGTTTCACTTGCATTTCCATTTCATGGTTTTCGGCAATCACGGGTTGTAATTTCTTCGCCAAGCTCTGGGAATAGTCGTTTGAAAACTTTACGACAGTTCACATGCAAATATCAGCGGAATATCTTTCACGTTTCAAAGCAAAAACGCTTCCGGGCCTCACACACGTGTGTCACGGTCAACACACCTGAGTAGGTAACATGTCCACTTTCCTTTACGGCTGTCTCAAATCTTTAATCTCAATTGCAACCATATGATTTTTCTACACCTGCCTTCTCGGATACAACTGTCAGATGTAAAATCAGCAGGATGCGAAATTATTGGAGGGACAATCCAAGGCGATTCCAACCCCCCCCCCAAAAAAAAAATATTGTCAAAAAAAAATCCTCCCCACCAAAATCTGGGGGAAGAGTTTTGTTTTTACAACAAAGATAAGCAGTGAGTTTTGACTTCAAATATACACACAAAGAACGAAGGATAAATACCGTTTGTGTGCCTATTTGTGAGTATTGCATGCTTTGTCTCTCTGTTTCAAGAATCCACAGATCGGCACCAAACAAAAGCATGCAAAAACTAAACCAAAAGCCATTTCAACTGTTTTGTAACTTATTGATATTTTTAACCAGTTGGTAAAGGGATTGGTTTACTACTATATATATATATATATATATAAATATACTGTGGCGGCGATTGGGTTCCAAAACTAGGGGGGCAAGGTGTTAAAGATGGGGGGGGGGCAAAGACAGTTTACTTTCCTCGTAGCCAAGGTTTAGCATAGTGTGGGGGCAAAAGTTGCAAAAAGTAGGGGACAACTTCGCCCCTAATCTCTGCCACTGTATGTGTGTGTGTGTGTGTGTGTGTGTGTGTGTGTGTGTGTGTGTGTGTGTGTGTGTGTGTGTGTGTGTATATATATATATATATATATATATATATATATATATATATATATATATATATACAGGTATTGGACATTGAAACTGAAACACCTGGTAGAAAGCCATAATTTTTATTTAATAAGGTATTGGGGCGCCTTTGGCGGCCAGTACAGCAGCAACACGACGTGGGAAGGATCGATAGAGGACCTGCACCGTGTGCAGAGGGATTTGGAGCCATTCCTCCTGAAGCACAGTGACAAGTTCAGCACGTGTACGTGGTGGAGGGAAACATTTCCGCATTCGATCCTCTAACAAACCCCATACAGGCTCAATAATGTTGAGATCCGGCGATTGAGCGGGCCATGGCAGATGTTCAACCTCACTGTCATGCTCATCGAACCATTCTGTGTTACGTTTAGCAGTTTGAATAGGGCAGTTATCATCCTGAAACACAACACCACCTTCCGGGAAGAGTGTTTGAACCATAGGGTGTAAATGGTCCTCCAGAATGGTCCTATAGTCCTTGGCAGTGACACGATCCTCGAGATCAATTAGTGGGCCCAAAGTCTGCCACGATATTGCACCCCACACCATCACGGATCCGCCTCCATGTTTAACTGTGGGTATCAAGCAGTCTGGGTTGTATGCATCAGAGGGACTTCTCCAGACGAACACTCTCCCTGTTGTTGGGAACACGGTGTAGCTGGACTCATCCGAGAATATGACACTTTTTAGGTCATGCAACGTCCAGTTTTTATGAGTATGGCACCAATGAACTCGCTTTACGGCTTTTGTGCTACTGATGAAAGGATTCGGGTTAGCAACCCTGCCATGAATGTTGGCCTTATGCAGGTATCGACAGACTGTTTTCGTGCACACAGGTTCTGTGAGGTGTGCATTCACTTCTGCGGTGATTGCCGATGCGGTGGTTTTCCGTTTACGTGCAACAATCCTAGTAAATGCCGTGACGTGAATTTACAACTTCCGTTGTCCCCTGCAGTTGCTCCTCCTGGATGTGGTTCTTCCTTCCTGTTCTTATGCACACATCACCCTGGATACTGTAGCTCGTGAGACGTCACAAAGTGTTGCAGTTTTGGACACAGATGCACCTGCTAGACGCGCCCCTACGATCTGCCCTATTTTGAAGTCTGATATGTCCCCCATTATACCGCTCTACACACACGATTTCACGTTCAACGACGAACCTCTTTTACTGGAGTGACTACCAAGGACCCGCAAACGTGACTCATTGCTCATAAGTACGATTTCAACTACCAGATGACTCTGGTGAGTCCCACGAACATCCCAGGCTATTTGCGCAGGTGTTTCAATTTCAATGTCCAATACCTGTATATATAAATAATAGATTTTAAATATTTAGTAATTTACTTTTACATGTAATAACATAATAAATGTGTATATCATATATTAATTCATGTGTGTGTGTGTGTGTGTTTGTTTGTGTTTGTGTAAGGAACATAGAAGCGAGAGGAAGATGAGGTAAAAAATAGTACAATATATGGAAGAGAGAGAAGAAAATATTAAGGGAGAAGAGAAACGAAATTAGGAGGATAAGAAGAGTGTGGAAGTGTAAACAAAGAGAGGAGAGAGATAGAGAGGGAGAGAGAGAGGTAAAAACAAGAGGCGAGAAAAGTGATAGAATGAGATAAATTCAAATACCCTTGTCGCAAGAATCAGATTTGTGTTCAGAGTATGTTGATCTAGAAGAATGTAAAAAAATAAAATAAATTGGGGCACCGCAAAATATTAGGTTCAATGCACGTAACATTATTTTGGCTACCAATTTAATAGGCAAGAGAAGTAGAGAGATAAAACAGAGAGAGAGAGAGAGAGAGAGAGAGAGAGAAAGAGAGAGAGACATATATTTTTGTTAAAAACTGCCCAATCGCTCAAAATTTTCTGACCCTACTCCTGCCACTATGACAAAGAGTTTCTTTGTATCTGTTTTAACTTCACTTTATGTTCAGAAAGGCTAATTGGGACTGGATCTACAGTTTTTAATGGGATCAAAACTACTATGTGTCTTTACCGGGTATCGAATCCGGGATCCCTCAATTGCAAGGCAACGACGTTAGCACTACACCATCGGAGAAACCTCACTATGACAAAGAAATTCATTGTGCATCATGATCATGTTGGAGATGCACAACATAAACTCTGTATCCTCTCCAAATACGTACAAAGATTTCTACTCAGACGCTGATTAGACATTTTTTGCAGTAGTCAATGCAATGGTAGGAAATCGACAGAATCGCCAATACACGTAAACTTTACATAAACAACGGGTAAGTTCAGGAATGAACAAATAATGTCACATCATGAACGAATTGCGTAAGATTCCAAGTTACAGTTCTTGCAATCAAACCGCTGCAATCAACATTACGTCAGTTGCACGTAACAGTTTTACTTCTTACTAAGTGCCGGATTTATTCTTCTAAGAAGCTTTGCATGTAACTTTTATTACAGTTCAATACTGCTGGTGAATTATTCTGATTTCCAATAGAAAAACTTCAGATTACGTAGCCGTTATTGCCAGCCCTCTACCCTGAGACCATTTGTCTGAACCTGAGACAATTTACAAGCAATCAGTAACTCTCAACTGCGATTGATACCATGATTGAAATATTGAAGCAAAAAAACAAACAAAAGAATAGAAACAAAAATGATAAAACTGCACCCACACGAATATATTTGTCAAAAGTTAATAAAATTGGCCTCAATACACACATGGTGTTGTAACATGGAAAAGATAAGCACTATTGGCTAAGAAATTATATGTGCATCTTATGTTGTCAATCCAGTGACTTCTTATAAGTTGAGGTATGCGTGAGTGTGTATGAGAGGGATTATCTCACACTTATAGCACATATCTAAGCACAAATTGACAAAGAAATTTACTTTTCATCTCGCCACGAAGTTCTCGGGTTCTACCAGGGCATACATAGGTGGTCTTTGTGAGCATCTCTTCATCAATTTCGTGTAATCACGCATCCTTATCGTCTCGACTAACCAAAAGTGGAAGAAAAGCGACGTAAAATAACACAAATACAATGCAATACCTTCAACTTTCTTAGCACGCATAATTACAATGCATCACATATAAAGTCAGGCATCTTTGAATTGTTTACGAAATGTGAAGGAATTTTCAACAGACGGAAGGCATGTAGTAATTTCTTCAATCAATGGGAGATTTAATGTTAACAAAGAAAGTTACGGGAATAAATGACACCCATTGTGCAATTACAAGTCCATACGAGCTTGGAAATGATATATGAAATAAAAACATACTTCATTTTAACTGTTCCTTTTATAGGTCTCTGAGAAATAACCCAGGTCGTTAAGAAAAGTTCCTCTGGCCAGCCCTCCAGCACCACTCCCGTCTACCTCAACGGCCAAGTATTAAAAATTCCAACCAAGAAAGTGTACAAAAAGCATATATACATACATTAACATACGTAGTTCCGACTGTGTGTAAGTTAATCTTATCTCAATGGTGACGCCACCGAACGAGGATCAGCACAAATTTGGTTGGATCGCAAGTAGCCTCTATGCATGAAACAAATTTTTAACAAACTTCAGATGTACAAAAAAAAAAAAAACTAATTGCAGGAAGGCTGGTTGCCTTCGTCGTGATCGTCTCTCTCTCTCTCTCTCTCTCTTTGTCTGTTTTTTTTATTAATTTCTCCAGTGGCGGAGATTAGGGGAGGCGAACCCCCCGCCCACCACTTTTTGCCACTTTTGCTCCCGCACTATGTTAAACCTTAGGTATCAAGGGAAAGTAAACTTCCTCCCTCGTCCCTTAGTTTTGGAACCCAATCACCGCCACTGAATCTCTCTTTCCATGGGCGTCAACAGGTAGGATTAAGTCTTTGCATTTCTCTTCTGGAATATCGGAAAATTCTTGACTTACTTGTATCATCTTTCCTATCCCCTTACTTCCCTAATGTTGTCTTTTCTCTTTTCTTAATACTTTTTCGCCTTCTTTCCCCATTCTTAAAACACACTTCATATTACCTATTTCCTTTCTTAATCTCTTCCATTCTCTGTCTCATTTTCTTCTTTCTTCTCTCTTCTTTATTTATATTTTTCGTTTCTTAATTTCTCTATCTTTTTTCTTTCTGTCACTCTTTTCTTTGTATCTTACTTTCTCACTCACTCTCTCTCCCCTCGTGTATATTTATTTCAATTTTCTCTTTCTCTCCCTTCGTTCAACTCTCTCTCTCGATTCTGTATTTATCTTCCTTCTCCTTTCTCTCGCGCTATATTTCTGTCTTTTACTCTTTGTCTGTCCCTCGCTTTTATTTCTCTTCCCTTCTCTCTCTCTCAAAACATTTCCATACTACGATCACACGCAAACATTAAATGACATTATGCGGTTTTCAGTGTGTGTATGTGCCACTTAAATATATAGCATCTTCATTTTGATCCCCCTTTGAATTTTTCCCGCAAATGCTAATGTTCTTCTTTCTCTCGTTCTATACTTTTTCATCTCTCTTCTTTCTTTTAAAACGTTTTTTCCTTATGATGTCACGTCCACGCAAACATGACATCACCACACCCGACTTAAGTACTGTATTTTGATTCCTCAGACAGTTTTTCTGCGGTCGCCGATGCATGCAGGTGCCCAGAAGGAGAAATTTCTCCAAGTCCCCCTCCTGCCACAATATCATCAAGATTATCATCACAACATGTTAACCAGAACTCGAGCACCAAAAGACGTGCGCTGCTACACATGTATGCCCCGCAGTCCAGCACCGAGAGATGCTTTCTCATTTTTACGATGAACTTGGTTTCCCTTCTCGACCGACGCGGAAGCGTGTCCTCCCTCCCTCCTGGGAGGTAAAAATCCGGATGTCACACGGCGCAGACCAATCGAAACAGAAGGAGGTTTTACCTTTTTCCCACTCTTAATTCCGACGGTCAAACGAGTCCGGAGAAAGCCGTCCACTAACGGAGTGGCCCCTAAGGGGAGGGGAGGGAGGGGCGGGGGACGATGGTCTCGAGAGGCTTCCACTTTTCATTCAATTTTCGTTTCGCACAACATGCACTTGTCCATTGTTGCTGCGCTCGTTGTTGGTGTTCAGTATGGGCATTGTTGGGATGACTCCGTTCTCGAGATATACAATCCCGATGGTTTGGTGCGGGTCTGGCATGAAAGCACGGATCAAGTGTCGGACCAGTGCTTTACTTCTATGGATAGTTTCCTCGGCGACCTGAAAGATGGGAGGACTTGGGCCATTAAATGTGAGTAGATGCTTCAAGAACCTAAAGATGCAAAATCAGTTTGTTTTCAAGGAGATTAAGTGCCACACTATACATGCATGAAACCACTTGCGTGCCATGAACGCACATTTAGGGGATTTGGGGGGTAGGGCCCTCACACATTCTTGATCTCCGCCATTTTAGAGGTGATGTGATGAGCACCACGCTTCGGCCGCCTTTACCCTCCAGGGTTGCCCCCAGGATGGGAGGGAAAGAAGGCTAGAAAGACATCTACATCTTACCCTGGATTCAAACAAAGGAACCCCTGTAGGGCCTCCCCGATGGCGTAGTGGTAACGTCATAGCTTTGTTCCCTAGTTTGATAGCTGTGAAGATATAAACTCTAGATCCAGTCCCGATAAGCCTATCTGTGCATAATATGGACTTAAAACTCAAAATACACAAACCCCCGTGTCGTAGCACCTCCAACACAGTATTTTCTTAACAGAAGGTTCAGCTTCTTCCAGCAAATTACTGGCTACACATCTAATGTCCTAATCGTCTCGATCAGCCAAAATTTGCAGAAAACAAACTCAAAATGAGAAATTACATGTTAGTGTATTGGTACCCTTGCTGTTTGCAAAGCTATGGACTCCACGTTTATATCCAGGGTGCGCAGCGCTCCAAGTGGAAATTGTTAGGTTGAGTAATATTTGCTTGAGCCCTTGGGCTCACTGAGGAAGGGTGAGGAGGATGCTCCTATATTTTAACATGGTGACTATGGACAGCTGGGAGGAGGGTTTGCGTAAATTTCCCTCACCGGTAGGGATACCATCCCTTGCATTCCCCGATCCAGTTCGATCACACAGTGTCTCTGTTAGTTTAGGGTTTGCTATACATATCGGATTTTTCGGGACATTTCCTGAATGAAACTGCGCGAGTTCCTCAATAATTTCACATGACGGATACGTACCATGGTTTATAAAGTCAAAAGAACACAAAATAATAAAAATGATCAAACTGGAATTAAATTTCTAGAAAATTTTACAGTTGCAGAAAAGTGTGCTCAGTTTTGGCCCTCAGGTACCCAAGGACAAAGAAAGTACTTGAATGGGTCCGCTACCGGAACCGCCTGTCACTAACGTTTCTAATGTGTAAATCACAACACTGGCGTCATCTAACGGACCAAAAACATGATTTTTATTCTACCATTTCGCATTCTTAACCTCTAATCAATCAATTATCGGGGAAAATTTTCCATTAAAAATACATTACTGATATGTACTCTGACTTATGTTATTTGCTTTCATTTTCGTTATTTTACGTCGATCGGTTTAATCGTGACGACGAGGATGCATTGATGAAATCGCTGATGGGGCAAACACAATGATACATCTATTCCTGTCGAGGTTTTTATCCTGTGGCTTCTGGCATCGTAGCGCGTTACTCTTACCATTGCGCCAAGGGGACCGGCTAAGTTCAATATACAGTAACCAAAGAGTGATCGAAGTGAGAATTGTCAGGTATTCTCGAGCCTTGGGGCTAACTGAGGGGAAACTCATCTCCACTTCGAGCACTGGTCATATTTAGAAATTTCCGCGCCAACCCTCATCATTGGGTGAGAATATACTTTAGCGCTTCCAATCCCTGTAGTGTTGCCCACGAGACGAGACTTTAGCCTGTCTCGTCTCGTGGAGCCTCGTGGAAATGCTGTCTCGTCTCGAAAATATTAGTTTGTCTTATGACACATGGTCAATCTCGTCTCGTCTCGAATTTTTAAAAGCCTGTCCCGTCTCGTCCCGTGGGCAACACTAACCCCCTGCTTAGGAAAAAAATTATTGCCCTATTGGTCTATTTTACTTTACTTTGCTGACACTTTTGGCTAATCGCGAAGATAAAGATGAGTGATGATATGATCAAATTAATGAAGGTACAATCACAAAGAAAAGAATATCCAAGCCCAGGCCTGGATTCGGACCCGGGACCCCTAACGTCGTAACGCGCTATGCTAACCACTCTGCCATGGAGGTCAGCATATGTAATTCGTGCGCAAACAACTCCCCAACTGCGTAAGTCAAATCATAGTAAAAGATGATACTTTGTTTCAAGTGCACATACTCCCTTAGAACAAAATTGTTTTATAACTGTATAAATCTCACCAAGACAAAAAGGTTAGAAGTGTGAATCTGTCATAATTTATTTTTCCATTCAACTTAGCAATTTGCAATGCAATGCCAAGCAGTACTTTCCACATGGCTGTACGCAACGGTACGTCGTAACGGGACCTTTTTATAGGTGAGAATAAAAGTGCTACATGTTATTTTAACGGAAGAAATGTATGCGTGCGCGTGTGTGTGTGACTACATGGATCATTGAACATTAATGAACATACATATGATGAACATAACAATAAGAAACCAACTTGAACATACCGGAACCATTCTTCCCAGAAAAAAAGCGCCGAGTACAACCATTAGTCCATTACAGTATACACATGATCGCTAGTGTGAAGTCCTAATATAATAAATATACTCGTAATAGAAGCCCAGGATGAAGTTTCATTTTATAACTGACAATAATCAATACTATATTTCTGTTTGTTAATGCAGCTCTACAATATACCTTCATAATTACTTTATCAATACGCATACTTACATCATCACTCTGCCACTTGCATATCACATGATCATGAACAAAATGTATGCACTATATATTTTTAAGGAATATGAATGAACTTGATTTGACTTTCAGAAAAGTCTTTATTTTCTTTGGAAAGTGCCAATATTTCCATAGGGCGCTATGACGTGTACTTTTTCCCTAAATTTTCCCGTTTGCCTCTTTTCCCCTGACCCCCCCCCCCCCCGTAGCTACGACTCTGTAACCAAAACCATTTTACTGATATTAATAGGAGTGGTGGGTGCAAGATATTAGGCATATTTCAGACATTTTCCACCTAAATGGAATCATTTATTTAGTAATTAGTTTACACCACTACATTTTTCATCCCATTTTACACTAAATTGCTGCAGTTTTAAAAAGGCAATTTCTTCGTTATTTGCTGTATAAATTTCCTTTAAATCTGATGTTGGATTTCATCGCTGGCCGACTCAGTTCAATGTCAGAGTCATGCCCAGGAAAGAATTTCGGGGGAGAAATGACGAGAGTTCCGCTCTCTCCAATATTAATATATAGCAAAAAGAGAGAGTTTTGTGATTTAAACATTGCTAATTTTTCATGCTTTATTGTTAACATTTTCATTTCGAGGTTATTTCGGGACATTAACCCCAACCTCCTCTTCTCGGAACGCCCTTGTTCAAAGTATAAAAGGCAATTTACACAAAATCAGTTCCGTTACATTTTATTGTCTTTCTAATGAGATCTTTAAAACTTATGTTCCCAAGTCAGGTAGAGAGAAGATAAAGAACGAATAATTTCCTATTTATATTTCCATGTTCATCAATAATTGCACTTCAAATGTAAACAGTGAATATTTACTTATCGTTCCGTTGCGCTATTCTGTGACGTAGTACTAATATTTTTGTTCGGTGAAAATAATATTGAAGTAAGAAAGAAAAGTGGCAGCGGTCATAGTTTTTACACAAGTGCTAACAACTTTCTCTCCAGGCCGGTTTGATATTTTGAAGTTGCTCCCTTAGAATGGATCCTGATATTCTGATCACGTGCTGCTTGTATTAAAACATTGCATAATGTTTTGGGAAGTGGAGGGAGGGCAGATGATTTGTGGGTCGACAAAACGAAAGCTCCAACACATATAGTTTCGCAATTCGAATCTCCGAATATGCTGCGTACAAAGACATTACAAATAAACGTTAGACTACTTTATGGCGCTGTTGTTTGGAAATACCTTTATGCAACGAAATGAGGTAGTAAACGGTAATTGTACGTGTCCATAATTGTGTGTTCCAATTATATTTGCGTGTTCTTCCTATGCTATATTTACGTGGTTTCGGGGTCAGATCCCCACTTCAATTTGTCCTCATCTGGACATTTGAGGAAGGGTTTTGCCCACTAAAACAGTTTTTTTAACTGAAGCACAAAACACGTATTTCTTCTTTTGAGCCCCTCTATACACCTGCCAAGTTTCATGGAAATCTGAGGGGGACACAGGGGTCAGATCCCCACTTCGATTTGCGCTTATCTTGACATTTGAGAGGGAGTTTTGCCTCCTAAAACAGTTTTTTAGCATAAACAAAAAAACACGTATTTCTTTCTTTGGGCCCCTCTATATACCTGCCAAGTTTCATGGAAATCGGAGAGGGACACAGGGGTGAGATCCCCACTTCAATTTGTCCTTATCTTGACATTTGAGAATTGAGTTTTGCCCCCTAAAACAGGTTTTTAGCCGAAACAAAGAAACACGTATTTCTTCCTTTGGGCTCCTCTATACACCTGGCAAGTTTCATGGAAATCTGAGCGGGACACAGGGGTCAGATCCCACTTCAATTTGTCCTCATCTTGACATTTGAGGGGGTTGCCCCTAAAACCGTTTTTTAGCCGAAACAAATAAACACGTATTTCATCATTTGGGCCCCTCTGTTCACCTGCCAAATTTCATGGAAATCGGAAGGGGGACACAGGGGTCACATCTTCACTTCAATTTGTCCTCCTCTTGACATTTGAGAAGGGGGTTTTGCCCCATAAAACTGTTTTTTATCCGAAAGAAAAAAAACACGTATTTCTTCCTTTGGGCCCCTCTATACAGCTGCCAAGTTTCATGGAAATCGAAGGGGGACACTTAGATAACCTCCCTTTTAAGTGGTACAGTTCTGTTCACAAGATCTGGCACACTCGTTTGAGTTCAAGATCAGCTTCGGGTCCGATCGAGTGTGGCAGTACAGCCGAAGTAAAGGTTCGGGAAAACAACACTCTGCAGTGTTGCTAACCACGAAAGTTTTTCACCGGATGCAGGAAATTTTCTGACTTGCCGAGTGAAATGAAACGGTTACATGAAAGCTTTGCATTTTAATTATTAATGTAACACAGTGTCCAATTTTAAAAGAGAAAGGCGGGGAAAAATTCAGGAAAATATGTTCGAGATAATCAGTATCCCATAACTTATATATATATAAAAAAGCCTCAATCCATTCGCTTGCGAAAAGCTTATGTTTATTTGAAAGCAGAGGGGAGTGGATGGTGGTTCAATTACTTCTTTCCCTAGATTAACGTAACAGCAAAGTCGACGTTCACCAAGAGGACCCGCGTTCGAATTCCGACCTGAGTGTGGGTGTTCTTTGCGGTGTCGTGTCGTTTGTGCCGAGTCATTTGCGCCGAGGCTTCTTATCGGTTCATTTCCGCCGTGACATATGTCAAGACCTTCCTTGGCTGGTTTTCTCAAAATCTAGAGTGTAATCACCGCCGCGTGCACGTGTGTTTTTGGGCACACGGTGCATAGTGCATAAAGTGGACTTAAAAAAAATCAAACGTGTGTTTATGATGTTGCACAGCTGTGTTTACACTGAAAAGTTAAACCTATCCAGAGAGTCAAATATGACTTTTCTTTACTTATTTCAAAAGACGTTACACAGGATTACTTGTATCAATTTTATACAAAAACTTAAATCAGCATCAGCCTATTAACTATTAATCATTTATCGTTATTCGTCAAAAAAACATTGTAAATACAGTATTGTTAAAATATTGCAAGCATTCTACAAGTACTACTTAAATGTGCCAGTCTATTACACTTAATTATTATACACAACATAAAATCGTCTAAACCATTATAAATACAGTGTTATTTCTTGCAAACATTATATAAGTAATAGCTACGTATATATATACTCAATATTTCGATACACTTGCACAACAACAATACAATCGTTATTTGAATTCTTTCCACTCGTTTTTTCTATCATTTCCATATTCTCAGCTATCTTGTCGTCTCTCTCAAGTCTCAGTTTTACATAAATACTAATTTCCCAATGTACATAGATCCCTCATATATACTTTCATCTTACATTCATTTACCAATTACCTTCCTTTTCAATCGAAGATAAACACAGCTGCAGCTGGGTAACGTCATAAACATACGTGCACGCGGCGGTAATGACACTCCGGATTGTGGGAAAACCCAGACTCGTTCTTTGCAAGTGTCTCTTCATCAATTTTTCCATATCATCATTCATCTTCTTCGTCGCGATTAACTAAAAGTGGAAGAAAAGGGAAGCTAACAAAAAAATCAAATTGATGTTCTAGATGCGGACGGGAGAAAATAAACAATCCAAGGCAATAAGAATGTCTATCACGGCTTATGTGATGTGACTTCAGGATCACTTTCGTAACTTTCTTTTACGTATGCAAACTGCTTAACTAGCTTGTAATTTGAACACGAAAGTAGGATAAAAAAGCTCCCAAAATCAATACAGGCTGGATGAATGTCTTCATATTTTCCTGAAAAGTCACAACTCTTCGTCAAATAGTTAGTTCAAAAATATAATTATGTATGTGCCATTGACTTATAAGATTCGTCGCCACATATCAGAATCTGCTATGTTGACACAAGCTAGAGCACTAAGATTATTAGGGGTTGGAAACTTAGTGTTGCACAAAAGCACGTCTCCGATCGTCTTCATTAATATATACACACACAACATTAACTTATAGTCTGTGAGCAATGTGTGCACAGCTTAGAGACTATACCATGAAGCGTATTGCTTTCAAATTAATGTAATTAGAGAGAAGGGACATTGAAAGTTTGGAGCCGGACAGGTAAAAGTGCAATCTTCAGGAGAAATCTCCCTAATGGCATGCTTTTTTGAACAGCGGCTTGTGTCCATGTCGGTAAAACGCCAGCTTCGTAAGCTGAAATCCTAGGTTTGATTCCCCGTGTGGTCATTTTTTCCTTCCTTTTTTTGCCAAACGGGTGCCACGAAAAGTATTTCACCGAGTCACAGCTTTATACTTTGTTGTTGTTGTTCGTATGGCAAGGAGAAAATAATTATTGAAAGGACTATGCGTGTGGCATAACTTTGATTTGGAGGGTATTTTTTTCTTTATTGCGTTGTTACTGAAACTCCATGTATATAACAACCACTTCTGATGTTTTTTTCTGGTAACAAATCCTAGCGTAAGATCAAGCGTTATTCTTCTCTGAAAGAAAAATCACATAATTTAAGTTCAAAAGTTCGTTTTGGCTCTGGGCCGAGATAGCGCGTGACATGGGGCAGATGCCGGCATTTTCGTCCCGTAACGTCTCGCTTATTTACGCACGTATCTTTACCATGTACAATTATATTTATATTGCATAAAGAGTACTTACCTGTGTTATAAGAGTTGCTCAAAGTTGTCCACGCGCTATCTCGGCCCCGAGCCAAAACGAACGCACTGTATTTGCTGCAATATGAGAGTAATAGATTCAAATGGAAGCACCAATAAACAGAGGAATCATCGCGCTTCGGCATTAATACAATTTAATTAATTAAAAATATATAGGATGTAAAATAAATAGCGATGAGATTATATCTTCTACTATCTTTACAACTACCACTTTGTCCATTATCTCCACCTTGAATTGAAACTGGAATCCCTTAATCTTACGGCAACATTGTTAGCCTCTGCGCTATCGTGGAGGCGTAATTTCCAATATAAATTATATGTTGAAACTCTACTTTGCGACAATAACGTATTTCCAGTTTATTTATTAATTACGAGTATATTTTGTGTTCTTTTCATCTTTTTAAAGAGATTTGCATTGAAAAATAACTATCTTACAAGTCCCAGAGGCAATTAACTCAGAATAAATAACGTCTGATCAAAAATAAAAGAATCCTGGATTGAGTTCTTGTGCTCGATTGCGTGAAAGCCGGTTCACAACAAACAAAAAAGGAGAAAGTGAGATATAAGTAGCAATTGCACTCAGCAGGAATGTAGTATGGAATGCACTACTTATTGACAATATTTACTACACCTACGCTCATGTGTTGCCACTTTCTATTGCGATATGGGGAGAGTGTTTGTGAAAATAGGCCCATTTTTGTGGGCGAGCATTTAGCGCAATCAGAAAAGCACAAGAAATGTAAAATCTGTGATATCAAGCAAATAGAGGGACGTAAATAACACCCCCGCAACCCCCGCGGTGCGGTGAGCGCAAGAACTTCGGGGGCGTAGTAAGAAAGACCGATAGTTCACAAAAGTTTTCCTTTCGACGAATTGACAGAAGATGGTTTTCTCGACCCATTGGAATGTTTTAAAGTAAAGATTTTCTACCTTGCTTTAGATATTCTAGTAAATCAAGTAAACAATAAATTTCAGAATAAGAAACAAATCAAATAAAGCTTCACCTTTTTAAACCCCACAGCCCTAACGAAACACACAAATAGACAGCAGTTAGTGGAATCCTTTCTGGGAGAAATATAAAAATGATGTGTCTTTCACTAGAGCTATAGAAATTGTTTGTTTTTCCCCCCGGAATGTAGTGTCAACTGAAATTAAAAGAAGAAACATGTCGAACATCAGCGAAAGTTGCAGAATTCGTCTTTATAGAAAACAAAATTCTGGGTAGTAGCATTCCTGACACATCACTACATATATGCTGTATTTGACCCTACTTGTGACGTCTTCATCGGCTGAGAAGTCGTTTTGCAAGCTGAAATTCATCAAAAATCTCTTAAGAAGCACAATGACAAGATTGAGATTGAGGAGACTGGAGCTCGATAACTGGATTTGACCAAACTAGCACAGGAAATTGCTTCCAACAAAAAACGCAGATTAAGAAATATCGTAATTTATGTAGTAACAATGTATTTTCATATATATTTATAAATAATTTTATACCGTTTGCTTGCTGTCTTAACCTTTCGTACCAGTTTTTACATTGATTCAAATTAGTATGCATTTTCATACTTGTATATGCCTAATATAAATGTAGGCGTGAATTAATATTTTGGAAAGCTCTCTTTATAAAACGAGTAGGGGCGCACAACTGGAAGTTGCGGGGAGAGGGGGTGCAGAATGTGTTAGTTACGCTACTGGGCAAATATCTAAATCCATCATATCTTTAATACACAATAAAATGCATTTGCATTGTGTTATAGTTATATTATTCAAATCAGCTAATAATGTCAGGAATTATTCGACTATATGGAAGAAAAATATTTGATTTCTTGTGTAAAACAAATGAACATATTTTTTTCTATTATGTGATGTAAATATCAGGATTCGGAAAATTACTTTTAAAAAGTATTTGAATTAAATTTATTTTCAGAAGTAACTCATCATTATTGTAAAGTAACAGTAAAGTAATATTATATTTACTTTACGGAGGAAACCTACTTGCGCCGGCCTCCTTGACGGAGTGGTGGGCGTAACGCACGACAAGTTAGAGATCCCAGGTGTAACGTGTTTTACCCATATCCATTCCATCCAGTTTATCATTCACCCTTGTCGTGATTAACCCAAGAGGTAGAAAAAGTGAAGTTAAATAACCGCTATAGAAAGAAGGAACTTATTTTCAACTTGAATATTCCATGATCCTTAACTAAATTACCTACAGCCAGTAAGTCATTTCTATTAATTTTTTGGTGAGGAAACATTGCGATTATGCGGGAGACCACGCTTACTTTAGTTGTATCATAATATGTTGTTACCAAACACGAGAACTGAGTTTTAACCCTTACTCCTTTCACCAACATTTGCCATTTCAGAAAGATAGTTACAGAAATTAAATTATTAGAATTATGAAAAAAATGTACTCCAATGTGTTCTGTTTAGGATGATTCTTGTCCCTGGGTTCTAGTATTTAGCGTTCCAGAAATAATGATTATCTTTTGTTGAAAGAATAAAATATCAGTTTTGAATAATACATGCAAGCAACAACAAAAAAAAATGTCAAGGAACCGGTATTCCACAACTTCACATGGATTTTGATAATGTATTTACTATTCTGCGTATGTCTCAATATCCACCTTCCACAGGGAAGTTTGTTTCAAGCCTACTTTATGCACAGCCTCCCTAATCGAGACTGAACATACAGTTTAAAGTAGAATCCGAAACCTATTATGAGCACCAACCCACAATTTATTTTACTTATCTTTTCCGTCCCTTTTGGTTAATTGCAAAGGTGAGGATAAAACCTGATGAGATGAAATTAATAACAGGCCAATCACGAACACATATGGACACAACACAAGCTCACAGAGGATTATACTGGTTGTGAGTCCAGACGCCAGAGCCTCGTTAGTGTGCAAATGTAATCTAGCGCGAAGCACGTGAACGAGAAAGAAGTCGACATTGAGTGTATTTAGGAAGCGGCAGTCCCTATATACCGTAATTTTCACTTCATTTTTCACTACAGTCAGTCCACGAATGTGAACATTGTTCTCCCCTATTATCCATCCGTACTTTGAGCTACGAAGTTTCCAATTTCTGTACTGAATCTTCCAAATACCCTCTTCTATAACATCTACCCATTTTAACACAGGGTCTTAATGCCGGCTGAATGAAAAAAATCTCACTAATAATTTAATTTCAGTATCAACATACTTAATTCACTGTTTAATATATTCTTAAATTCATATATGTGGAGATTTTGGACGTGGAAATCATAAAGTGTCAAGAATAGTACTAGCGGCACGCGCGTCGTGGTTTGGCCACCCCTGATGTACATTTTCATGTGATAATATAAGTTCTGCATTTGCATTTAATGGATATTTTTTAGTTTGTACCATGCTTCAGACACCTGTCCTCTATAATAAACCAATTTATTTCTGTAATTATTATTTTTGACATTAATTTTATAGCTGATTACGTTGACTTGTGATTTTCATGTTCAAAATAATGTCTTACTTTCACATAAATAGTTTTTCACCTTCTTCCATTGTCTCTAATTACTTATGCGGAGTGTGATTATCTGGTTTCCGTGACGTAGTGGTCATCATAACGCGCTACGAAGCCAGAGGTCCTAGGTTCGAACCCTGGTTAAGGCATGGCTGTGCCATTGAGTTTGTCCCATCATCCATTCATCAGATCATCATTCTTCCTCATCGTCGTGATGAACCCAAGAAAAGCAACATAAAATAACCGAAAGAGTCTACCCGTAACCATCTTCCCGATGCCGTAGTGGTAACGCTCTCAGCTTCTAATCTAAGAGCCATGGGTTTGATTTCCGATGAATCCACGATGCTCAGTGTTTCGGATCCAACTTTACAATGTAGGTTCATTCCCGATTGGCTTATCTGAATATAATGTGGGCTTAAATTTTGGCACAGTTTCTCTTTCTGTATCTTTAATATCAGTGGTGTATACCGAGTCCAAGATCTGGGCTATCTCACTACGTCACGTGATCCTAAGCTATGAATAGAAATAAATTTACTATCTCTAAGAAATCAGGTTGCCAACTCATAAGAAATCAGGTTGCCAACTCATAAGAAATCAGGTTGCTAACTCATAGGAAATCAGGTTGCCAACTCATAGGAAATGATGTTACCAACTCATAGGATATCAGGTTGCCATCTCCAGAATCACCATCATCATCTCACTGATATGAATAATTCAATTTACAATTTCTGATCTATTTTTCTCCTGTATTTTATTCTCTAGACTTCAGGCTTCGCAGGTAGCCTAGCTAGCCTAGAATATACGCTCCTGTTTAATATACTGGGTGAGTCTTTTAAAAGAGGCCCAGTGAAAAATGCGCTCCTTGCATGTAGGCAACCCTGGTACACCGAAGAGAAGAGCGGGTTAGAGAACAGTCCAGGATATCGGTGCCAAGCATATTCGACAACATGACATGACATGACATATCCTGGACTGTTCTCTGCCCCGCTCTTCTCTTCGGTGTAGCAGGGTTGCCTACAAGCAAGGAACACATTTTCCACTAGGCCTCTTTTAAAAGACTCACCCAGTATATATCTATACTTTATGTTAACATTTTTTACTTTGTACTATAATCTTCAGACATTAAGACTCCAACTTTCTTATCAGTTTGAAAGATTGATAAGGCATTCATTATTATTTTTAAAAAAATATTTACTGTCATCATATTTCCAGTGGCAGAGGCAAGCGGGCGTTACCCTTCCAACTTCTTCGCCGGCAACGACTTCTGGATGGGCTCCAGGGACCTGTGCCGCTTCCTGTCCAGCGATGGGGAGGACCCCAACGCCACCTTCCCCTTTCCTCTCCAGTTCCATGTAGCCACGGTCAGGTTCAATCTCACTCTGGAAAACGTAACTGAGGTAAGCAATCGCCCCGGAACCCCCATTAATATGTCTTCGACCGACAGGGCGCTTTGAACTGTCATCATCACCCATGGCCGACTTTACCGTGACGGGAAGTTTGAAAGACGTCAACGAAAATTTCGGGATTTTCGCATTGTACAGTCAACGGCAAAAATAATGGTACGCAAGTTGTCCACCACTATTTTCATTTCTTTCTTATTCTACATCCTGTGTTGTTTTAAGGAATGAAACTATGTTGGTTCGAAGCAGGCATTGTTCTCTCCTTATTGGCGTTATTATTTCAATTCATTGTTATCACATTGTGTAATACATACCGAATGAAAATGGTGGTGGACAATTCGCCTACTGTTTCTTTCGCCGTTGGGTGTACGTTCTACGTCCAAAACCAATGATTGATTGATTTGTTTTATTTTACTTCGCTTTTTGTGCCACATTTAACTAATTTGCGAAGATGAGGATGAGCGATGATATGATGAAATTGATGAATGGACGCTCAAAAGCATCCATGCTCAACCTGGGATTCGAACCCGGGACCCCTGTATGTCCAATGATTTTCACTTCTTATCGTAACGTTAAAACCTGGATAAAGACTCTGGGAAAAAGCTATTACAGTAGCCTATAAACAAGTGAAAGGTGCAAATTTGCTGTTTGTCGCAAAAAACGTCGCTATCAGTATTCGTCATATGCTGCAAACTTTCTCCGGACGAGGTACCGATCAAGGAAATACTGTCAAAGTAACCTACAAGCACTGTAGCCACTTTTTAACGTAAAGAGCCGAAATTCGTACGTACCGTTTTGGTGTCGTGCCTAGAATTCTCATTACAACGCACCAAATACATAACGAAACTTTTTTTAAAAAATGCAACTTGCATGCATTTATAATGAGCACATACCTTTTATGCGTTTCACAAGATTGGCAACCGATAGCTTGTGGATTTCGACGCAACTTCTGCCCAGCTACTAAGTCTCGCTTCTGCACTTCTAAACGGGTATAAAGCTCCTTGCAATCCATGCTTTATTCCCCACACGATCAACAGAATCGGCACAATATTACGCAGCACACAGTTCGACCGTATCAACCTTCCAAACCACGGCACAATATCGCAGTGGAAACATCGACTATCTCAGGCAGCAACCGCCGATCGGGAAGCCTGCTTAGAGACAAGCAACCTTGGGCTTTGAATCAGCATACACCCCAGTGAAGTTCCCATGGTGAATATGGCAATTCCAGACCATAAACTAGATTCACCAAGTCGTTATGCAAACTTTATAACAAGTAACTTTAATATACTGTATATCGTTACTATCACTCTTTAGTCAAGACGATATTTAGAAGCTTTTATTGTGGCTGAATTATGCTCAACGAGTTCGAATCTAACATGTAATTTAGTATTGTTACTATTATTTTATTGTACTTCAGTTATTTGGCGTCGCGTTTCTGCCCTTTTAGGTTTATCGTGACGGTGAAAGATAACTAATGAAACTGACGAACGGGCATTCACAGAGAACACCCATGCCCAGACCGGGATTCGAATCCATGACCCCTGCCGTCGTAGCGCGCTGTGCTTACCACTCCGCCACGGAGATCGGCTTTTTAACTATTGAGTTTTAAAAAAATATAATAATCGTGCAAGAAATTGTAATTTATAACCATTATCTATATTCATGCATAATAATTTATTCAAAGTTACATGAAAAGCTATCGGTTCCCGTTTTGTAAGGGTAGATTATTGTTCCTAAATTTCACAGTAACTTCTAAAACGTGTAGGAGAGATATTCCCACCGGGTTGCATTATTAAGCCTCACCTCATCTATTGAAGTATTTACAACAGTCTACTTTTGGTTACTAAGTCATTCCATACGGGAAATTCTAGAAATTAATTAATAGCTTAAGTCGGAATGACTTTTTTCAGAAAGCCATTTTCTGGGTATACAGACCATGAGAAATTATCTCAGGGTCAAAGTTCTCAGTTTTGGGATTGACGTCATGCAAGCGATAGAAGTCATGCGTAGCAATTGATGGGTTTGGAAATAGCGATATTGTGGTCGAAGTGAAAAAGTGACATTTTAGTATTGGTTGGCAACACTAGCATTCCATAATACTTCCAATAGATGCAGGAAACGTGTACGCATGTAACGACCATATAATTGAATTCAAAATACAGTCTTCTAATTTATAATTTACATAACTCATGGCCGATCGTCTTGAATGAAGATTTTCTTAGATTATTCGCGCCAATAGATGAGGACAAATGTTGAATTATACCATCACGAAAGCCACAGATACCACATCTTCTTCTCTTGCTTTACATAAAATATTTCGAGGAGATATACGTTCCCCAAATCACAGTAACTGTATTGGCAAAGATTGCGTCATGGTGGAAACGCTGAAATATAGGCCAGAGAGGCAACATAACACACTCATAATTAGGGCTCGAAAGTTGAAGACCTATAAATTGCCAAAAAAACAAATACCTATAAAAAGACCTCAAAATATCAAAAAATAACCTAAAAACGGAAAAAAGGACGTATAAATGTGATCCAAATTAATTAATAACTTCAGTTTTACTTACATATTTAATGCATAAAAAAATACAAAATTCTGGTGGTATGGAACCCACAGTGCGAAAAAACTGAAAGCTTCAAAACAAGAGAAAGTTGCCACTTACAGCGCGACTTTCCAGACAAGTTACGGTTAAAGGACCTTGTACCGTACCTGCTTCAGTCGTCCAAAAATGGTTTTCTCTCCTTTCAGGGATGGTTCAAATGTATTTCTTTCTTTTTATTTCTTCACTACAGAAAGGATGTTTAAGAAGTGATGAACTGATGATGATTCGAGTTGAGAATGTGCAGTAAAAACGTAGTCGAAAGAAGGTGAAGTTTACAAAAAAAAGCTATTAAGACCTAAAAAGAGGCTTAAAAAAGGACCAATAAGCCAAAAAACGCCAAAAAAGGCAAAAAAGGACAAATGAAACCCACCTTTTTCTGGCCTACAATGACCCAAAATGAACATATATTATGTTGGGCCTCGTCTTCGGACAATAAGAAAAAAATGATTTCTCCTCAACTTCCGAGCCCTACCCATAATCATATTTACAAACCTGATCTAACATTATTGGCCTAACAATGACCCAAAAGCACAAAATCTGTATTTTCTAATGTTTACTCTAATGAGGATTTTCTTGAAATATGTTTTTCGTTATTTTATTTGCATTTTCAGAGTCGAAAAGTGCAAATTGGGCTTTGCCTTCCAAGATCCTGTTCTTCTGACGACGCATGGAAAATTATTGAGATATCTGCAGATGTATTCGACACGTCCCAGAGAAGTGTCCAAATGATAAAAATACGAACATTGGGTGGCAGCACAAACACTTGGAAGGATCCTGCTCTAACAATACTTCTGTATGTAGCTAATATTTAACTTTTTAATGGATAGTTTAGTGAAATAATATGATACAGTTACAAGTGAAAAATTCTGACCAGATCTCAATTCCATCTGTTAAAGAATTTATTTTCAATCTTCTTAGTGGATGTGCTTATTTTTTCTTTAGAAGTGAGTGTGTGTAGGGATTGTCTTGAAACGAAAATAAAATAACGTCTAGTCCATTGCGACCTATGCCCTGCATATTCTATTATTGATTGATTGCATTTGTAAAAAAATCCCTTTGAATTGTAAATGTTATGATTAAGGCTAGGAGTTTTAGGACCTAAAAAATGAACAAAATATGCAAAATAAAAAATGCACTTATGACCTAACATTTTTGCAAATATGCCCTTACAACTGTGCTGTTTCAAACATTAGTATTTAACCCATGCTGAGATATTTTCACATACTACTTTCACTTAGTTCACTTTCTGAGGCCAACGTCCATTTTCTGATTTTATTCCTTTAGAAAAGGAGACTGGTTTTCCCAATTTTTCAGGAAATTAACTGGGACGTATCATTGTAAAAAATTCAACAACTAGAGTGAACAAGAGAGTAAGAACGAATCCACTTCGAAAATGGCTGTATATTCCTTGAAAAAGCTCAAATATGTTGAATATGACAGAAAATCTATCAAAATATGCTTTATCACGTAGAAATGGCCAAATATGCCCTTCAAAGCACCATAATTTAATTGGCCTCTTCATAATATGGATTTCCATATATTTAGGGAACACGTTACCTCTAGTGTGAAGCTAGTGCCTGAAGTGAGGGGTGTTCCCCCTGCAAGTTAAGAAAGTTTGCGTAAAGGATACCCATCCCTTGCTAGTATAATTTGCGTAAGCATCCTTCATGTGGAACCCCAAAAGCATCCCCCACATATAAACTTCCACTTCGAGCACTAGATGAGACCAATAAGATTATAATACGCAATAAAATTCTTTCCAAACGCTGATACAGCCTTAATTTATATTTTAGGATAGTGCTGGGCACTGCGTACATCCTTGTCGTCATAGGAACCATTTTCGACATGGTTCCGCAGTTAAAGCAAATTTGTGGAAACAATTACTCCTACGAAGTTAACAAGACACCTTTAGGCACATCGGAGAAAGTAGTAGCTGTTAGCTTGGAGACTAGTAACAAGGAAGACTCAAGTAAGTATCATTTACACAATTGTAGAAAAGGCAGGGCAAAGGAGGGCAAAGAACAGACGCAGATTCTCCTTGGAAATATACATTTCTATTTTGTTATTTTAGTCGCCTTTCTGCTACTTTTGACTAATCGCGAAGATTAGGATGAGTAATGATGTGATGACATTGGTGAATGGATACTCATAAAGAACACCCATGTCCAGGTACGGATTCGCTTTTTTGCCACCTCTGTCTAATCGCGACGATGGGAATGAATGGTGACAAGATGAGATGGATGAACGGACAATCGCAAACATACAGGGACGATAGCGAAACCCACGGAGGATTACACTAGCCATGGGTTTAGACGCCAGAGCCTCGTTACTCTGCTTAATGTAGTCCAGGGTTTACTACGTCGAAGGGAGGTGACATTTGGGTGTCTGCAGAAAGGGTCACCTCTCTTGTACAATTATTATCTATCTGTAATGTTAGGAGAATATCATACTTATAATTCTTTAACTTGATGAGTTAGAACAGGAGAAATTACGTTGATCTTTAAGAAAAAAATCCGCATTCTACAGTCTTGTTTATTACAAATCCAATGCTAATAAAATGATGAAATGTGACATAAAACAAATTATAACCTTAATTAATAAGATACGGCGTACTTGTAACTTCTACGTACTAAAGTGTGACTATCAGGAACATTGATTAATTTGGTTTATTTTACATACTTTTCTGCCTCTTTTGTCTAATCCCGAAGATGAAGATGAGTGATGATATTATGAAATTGATGAACGAACACTCACAAGAGAGGTTATCTAAGTGTCGCTCTCCGATTTCCATGAAACTTGGCAGGTGTATAGAGGGGCCCAAAGGAAGAAATACGTGTTTTTGTGTTTTAGCTAAAAAAAACTGTTTTAGGGGGCAAAACCCTCCTCAAATGTCAAGATAAGGAGAAATTGAAGTATGGATCTGACCCCGAAACCACGTAAAAATGGCATAGGAAGAACAGGCACATATATTGGAACACACACAGCACATAACTGTAGGATACTCGGTACCAAACGCAAGTGCTATCGTGAAGGACGATGGCGGTTGAAGTTCTGTGCTAATGGTACTGGCAGATACACAAGTGGGGCACTTGAGATATGAAGTGTATATCACTGGCAAACACAGCTCTGTGCTGTGTGTGTTCCAAGTATATGTGCGTGTTCTTCCTATGCCATATTTACATGGTTTCGGGGCAGATCCCCACTTCTATTTCTTCTCATATTGACATTTGAGGGGGGGGGGGGGTTGGCCCCTAAAACAATTTTTTAGCTGAAACACAAAAACACGTATTTCTTCCTTTGGGCCCCTCTATACACCTGCCAAGTTTCATGGAAATCGGAGGGGGACAATGGGGTCATATCCCCATTTCAATTTGTCTTCATCTTGACATTTGAGGAGGGGTCTTACCTCCTAAAACAGTTTTTTACCGGGAACAAGAAGCAAGTATTTCTACCTTTGGGCCCCTCTATACACCTGCCACGTTTCATGGAAATCGGAGGGGGACAATGGGGTCATATCCTCACTTCAATTTGTCTTCATCTTGACATTTGAGGAGGGTTCTTACCTCCTAAAACAGTTTTTTACCCGAAACAAAAAAAAACAAGTATTTCTACCTTTGTTCTCCTCTATACACCTGCCACGTTTCATGGAAATCGGAGGGGGACAATGGGGTCATATCCCCACTTCAATTTGTCTTCATCTTGACATTTGAGGAGGGTTCTTACCTCCTAAAACAGTTTTTTACCCGAAACAAAAAAAACAAGTATTTCTACCTTTGTTCTCCTCTATACACCTGCCACGTTTCATGGAAATCGGAGGGGGACAATGGGGTCATATCCCCACTTCAATTTGTCTTCATCTTGACATTTGAGGAGGGTTCTTACCTCCTAAAACAGTTTTTTACCGGAAACAAAAAGCAAGTATTTCTACCTTTGGGCCCCTCTATACACCTGCCACGTTTCATGGAAATCGGAGGGGGACAATGGGGTCATATCCTCACTTCAATTTGTCTTCATCTTGACATTTGAGGAGGGTTCTTACCTCCTAAAACAGTTTTTTACCCGAAACAAAAAAAACAAGTATTTCTACCTTTGTTCCCCTCTATACACCTGCCACGTTTCATGGAAATCGGAGGGGGACACAGAGGTCAGATCCCCACTTCAATTTGTCTTCATCTTGACATTTGAGGAGGGTTCTTACCTCCTAAAACAGTATTTTACCCGAAACAAAAAGCAAGTATTTCTACCTTTGGGCCCCTCTATACACCTGCCACGTTTCATGGAAATCGGAGGGGGACAATGGGGTCATATCCCCACTTCAATTTGTCTTCATCTTGACATTTGAGGAGGGTTCTTACCTCCTAAAACAGTTTTTTACCCGAAACAAAAAAAAACAAGTATTTCTACCTTTGGGCCCCTCTATACACCTGCCACGTTTCATGGAAATCGGAGGGGGACAATGGGGTCATATCCTCACTTCAATTTGTCTTCATCTTGACATTTGAGGAGGGTTCTTACCTCCTAAAACAGTTTTTTACCCGAAACAAAAAAAACAAGTATTTCTACCTTTGCTCCCCTCTATACACCTGCCACGTTTCATGGAAATCGGAGGGGGACAATGGGGTCATATCCCCACTTCAATTTGTCTTCATCTTGACATTTGAGGAGGGTTCTTACCTCCTAAAACAGTTTTTTACCGGAAACAAAAAGCAAGTATTTCTACTTTTGGGCCCCTCTATACACCTGCCACGTTTCATGGAAATCGGAGGGGGACAATGGGGTCATATCCTCACTTCAATTTGTCTTCATCTTGACATTTGAGGAGGGTTCTTACCTCCTAAAACAGTTTTTTACCCGAAACAAAAAAAAACAAGTATTTCTACCTTTGTTCCCCTCTATACACCTGCCACGTTTCATGGAAATCGGAGGGGGACACAGAGGTCAGATCCCGACTTCAATTTGTCTTCATCTTGACATTTGAGGAGGGTTCTTACCTCCTAAAACAGTATTTTACCGGAAACAAAAAGCAAGTATTTCTACCTTTGGGCCCCTCTATACACCTGCCACGTTTCATGGAAATCGGAAGGGGACAATGGGGTCATATCCCCACTTCAATTTGTCTTCATCTTGACATTTGAGGAGGGTTCTTACCTCCTAAAACAATTTTTTAGCTGAAACACAAAAACACGTATTTCTTCCTTTGGGCCCCTCTATACACCTGCCAAGTTTCATGGAAATCGGAGGGGGACAATGGGGTCATATCCCCATTTCAATTTGTCTTCATCTTGACATTTGAGGAGGGGTCTTACCTCCTAAAACAGTTTTTTACCGGGAACAAGAAGCAAGTATTTCTACCTTTGGGCCCCTCTATACACCTGCCACGTTTCATGGAAATCGGAGGGGGACAATGGGGTCATATCCTCACTTCAATTTGTCTTCATCTTGACATTTGAGGAGGGTTCTTACCTCCTAAAACAGTTTTTTACCCGAAACAAAAAAAAACAAGTATTTCTACCTTTGTTCTCCTCTATACACCTGCCACGTTTCATGGAAATCGGAGGGGGACAATGGGGTCATATCCCCACTTCAATTTGTCTTCATCTTGACATTTGAGGAGGGTTCTTACCTCCTAAAACAGTTTTTTACCCGAAACAAAAAAAACAAGTATTTCTACCTTTGTTCTCCTCTATACACCTGCCACGTTTCATGGAAATCGGAGGGGGACAATGGGGTCATATCCCCACTTCAATTTGTCTTCATCTTGACATTTGAGGAGGGTTCTTACCTCCTAAAACAGTTTTTTACCGGAAACAAAAAGCAAGTATTTCTACCTTTGGGCCCCTCTATACACCTGCCACGTTTCATGGAAATCGGAGGGGGACAATGGGGTCATATCCTCACTTCAATTTGTCTTCATCTTGACATTTGAGGAGGGTTCTTACCTCCTAAAACAGTTTTTTACCCGAAACAAAAAAAAAAACAAGTATTTCTACCTTTGTTCCCCTCTATACACCTGCCACGTTTCATGGAAATCGGAGGGGGACACAGAGGTCAGATCCCCACTTCAATTTGTCTTCATCTTGACATTTGAGGAGGGTTCTTACCTCCTAAAACAGTATTTTACCCGAAACAAAAAGCAAGTATTTCTACCTTTGGGCCCCTCTATACACCTGCCACGTTTCATGGAAATCGGAGGGGGACAATGGGGTCATATCCCCACTTCAATTTGTCTTCATCTTGACATTTGAGGAGGGTTCTTACCTCCTAAAACAGTTTTTTACCCGAAACAAAAAAAAACAAGTATTTCTACCTTTGGGCCCCTCTATACACCTGCCACGTTTCATGGAAATCGGAGGGGGACAATGGGGTCATATCCTCACTTCAATTTGTCTTCATCTTGACATTTGAGGAGGGTTCTTACCTCCTAAAACAGTTTTTTACCCGAAACAAAAAAAACAAGTATTTCTACCTTTGCCCCCTCTATACACCTGCCACGTTTCATGGAAATCGGAGGGGGACAATGGGGTCATATCCCCACTTCAATTTGTCTTCGTCTTGACATTTGAGGAGGGTTCTTACCTCCTAAAACAGTTTTTTACCGGAAACAAAAAGCAAGTATTTCTACTTTTGGGCCCCTCTATACACCTGCCACGTTTCATGGAAATCGGAGGGGGACAATGGGGTCATATCCTCACTTCAATTTGTCTTCATCTTGACATTTGAGGAGGGTTCTTACCTCCTAAAACAGTTTTTTACCCGAAACAAAAAAAAACAAGTATTTCTACCTTTGTTCCCCTCTATACACCTGCCACGTTTCATGGAAATCGGAGGGGGACACAGAGGTCAGATCCCGACTTCAATTTGTCTTCATCTTGACATTTGAGGAGGGTTCTTACCTCCTAAAACAGTATTTTACCGGAAACAAAAAGCAAGTATTTCTACCTTTGGGCCCCTCTATACACCTGCCACGTTTCATGGAAATCGGAAGGGGACAATGGGGTCATATCCCCACTTCAATTTGTCTTCATCTTGACATTTGAGGAGGGTTCTTACCTCCTAAAACAGTTTTTTACCCGAAACAAAAAAAACAAGTATTTCTACCTTTGTTCCCCTCTATACACCTGCCACGTTTCATGGAAATCGGAGGGGGACAATGGGGTCATATCCTCACTTCAATTTGTCTTCATCTTGACATTTGAGGAGGGTTCTTACCTCCTAAAACAGTTTTTTACCCGACACAAAAAAAACAAGTATTTCTACCTTTGTTCCCCTCTATACACCTGCCACGTTTCATGGAAATCGGAGGGGGACAATGGGGTCATATCCCCACTTCAATTTGTCTTCATCTTGACATTTGAGGAGGGTTCTTACCTCCTAAAACAGTTTTTTACCCGAAACAAAAAAAACAAGTATTTCTACCTTTGGGCCCCTCTATACACCTGCCACGTTTCATGGAAATCGGAGGGGGACAATGGGGTCATATCCTCACTTCAATTTGTCTTCATCTTGACATTTGAGGAGGGTTCTTACCTCCTAAAACAGTTTTTTACCCGAAACAAAAAAAAACAAGTATTTCTACCTTTGTTCCCCTCTATACACCTGCCACGTTTCATGGAAATCGGAGGGGGACAATGGGGTCATATCCCCACTTCAATTTGTCTTCATCTTGACATTTGAGGAGGGTTCTTACCCCCTAAAACAGTTTTTTACCGGAAACAAAAAGCAAGTATTTCTACCTTTGGGCCCCTCTATACACCAGCCACGTTTCATGGAAATCGGAGAGGGACAATGGGGTCATATCCTCACTTCAATTTGTCTTCATCTTGACATTTGAGGAGGGTTCTTACCTCCTAAAACAGTTTTTTACCCGAAACAAAAAAAACAAGTATTTCTACCTTTGTTCCCCTCTATACACCTGCCACGTTTCATGGAAATCGGAGGGGGACACAGAGGTCAGATCCCCACTTCAATTTGTCTTCATCTTGACATTTGAGGAGGGTTCTTACCTCCTAAAACAGTATTTACCCGAAACAAAAAGCAAGTATTTCTACCTTTGGGCCCCTCTATACACCTGCCACGTTTCATGGAAATCGGAGGGGGACAATGGGGTCATATCCCCACTTCAATTTGTCCTCATCTTGACATTTGAGGAGGGTTCTTACCTCCTAAAACACTTTTTTACCCGAAACAAAAAAAACAAGTAATTCTACCTTTGGGCCCCTCTATACACCTGCCACGTTTCATGGAAATCGGAGGGGGACAATGGGGTCATATCCTCACTTCAATTTGTCTTCATCTTGACATTTGAGGAGGGTTCTTACCTCCTAAAACAGTTTTTTACCCGAAACAAAAAAAAAAACAAGTATTTCTACCTTTGTTCCCCTCTATACACCTGCCACGTTTCATGGAAATCGGAGGGGGACAATGGGGTCATATCCCCACTTCAATTTGTCTTCATCTTGACATTTGAGGAGGGTTCTTACCTCCTAAAACAGTTTTTTACCCGAAACAAAAAAAACAAGTATTTCTACCTTTGGGCCCCTCTATACACCTGCCACGTTTCATGGAAATCGGAGGGGGACAATGGGGTCATATCCTCACTTCAATTTGTCTTCATCTTGACATTTGAGGAGGGTTCTTACCTCCTAAAACAGTTTTTTACCCGAAACAAAAAAAAAACAAGTATTTCTACCTTTGTTCCCCTCTATACACCTGCCACGTTTCATGGAAATCGGAGGGGGACACAGAGGTCAGATCCCCACTTCAATTTGTCTTCATCTTGACATTTGAGGAGGGTTCTTACCTCCTAAAACAGTATTTTACCCGAAACAAAAAGCAAGTATTTCTACCTTTGGGCCCCTCTATACACCTGCCAAGTTTCATGGAAATCGGAGTGGGACAATGGGGTCAATTCCCCACTTCAATTTGTCTTCATCTTGACATTTGAGGAGGGTTCTTACCTCCTAAAACAGTTTTTTACCCGAAACAAAAAAAAACAAGTAATTCTACCTTTGGTCCCCTCTATACACCTGCCACGTTTCATGGAAATCGGAGGGGGACAATGGGGTCATATCCTCACTTCAATTTGTCTTCATCTTGACATTTGAGGAGGGTTCTTACCTCCTAAAACAGTTTTTTACCCGAAAAAAAAAAACAAGTATTTCTACCTTTGGGCCCCTCTATACACCTGCCACGTTTCATGGAAATCGGAGGGGGACACAGAGGTCAGATCCCCACTTCAATTTGTCTTCATCTTGACATTTGAGGAGGGTTCTTACCTCCTAAAACAGTATTTTACCCGAAACAAAAAGCAAGTATTTCTACCTTTGGGCCCCTCTATACACCTGCCACGTTTCATGGAAATCGGAGGGGGACAATGGGGTCATATCCTCACTTCAATTTGTCTTCATCTTGACATTTGAGGAGGGTTCTTACCTCCTAAAACAGTTTTTTACCCGAAACAAAAAAAAAAACAAATATTTCTACCTTTGTTCCCCTCTATACACCTGCCACGTTTCATGGACATCGGAGGGGGACACAGAGGTCAGATCCCCACTTCAATTTGTCTTCATCTTGACATTTGAGGAGGGTTCTTACCTCCTAAAACAGTTTTTTACCCGAAACAAAAAAAAACAAGTATTTCTACCTTTGGGCCCCTCTATACACCTGCCACGTTTCATGGAAATCGGAGGGGGACAATGGGGTCATATCCTCACTTCAATTTGTCTTCATCTTGACATTTGAGGAGAGTTCTTACCTCCTAAAACACTTTTTTACCCGAAACAAAAAAAACTAGTATTTCTACCTTTGTTCCCCTCTATACACCTGCCACGTTTCATGGAAATCGGAGGGGGACAATGGGGTCATATCCCCACTTCAATTTGTCTTCATCTTGACATTTGAGGAGGGTTCTTACCTCCTAAAACAGTTTTTTACCCGAAACAAAAAAAAACAAGTATTTCTACCTTTGGGCCCCTCTATACACCTGCCACGTTTCATGGAAATCGGAGGGGGACAATGGGGTCATATCCTCACTTCAATTTGTCTTCATCTTGACATTTGAGGAGGGTTCTTACCTCCTAAAACAGTTTTTTACCCGAAACAAAAAAAACAAGTATTTCTACCTTTGTTCTCCTCTATACACCTGCCACGTTTCATGGAAATCGGAGGGGTACAATGGGGTCATATCCCCACTTCAATTTGTCTTCATCTTGACATTTGAGGAGGGTTCTTACCTCCTAAAACACTTTTTTACCCGAAACAAAAAGCAAGTATTTCTACCTTTGGGCCCCTCTATACACCTGCCACGTTTCATGGAAATCGGAGGGGGACAATGGGGTCATATCCTCACTTCAATTTGTCTTCATCTTGACATTTGAGGAGGGTTCTTACCTCCTAAAACAGTTTTTTACCCGAAACAAAAAAAAACAAGTATTTCTACCTTTGTTCCCCTCTATACACCTGCCACGTTTCATGGAAATCGGAGGGGGACACAGAGGTCAGATCCCCACTTCAATTTGTCTTCATCTTGACATTTGAGGAGGGTTCTTACCTCCTAAAACAGTATTTTACCCGAAACAAAAAGAAAGTATTTCTACCTTTGGGCCCCTCTATACACCTGCCACGTTTCATGGAAATCGGAGGGGGACAATGGGGTCATATCCCCACTTCAATTTGTCTTCATCTTGTCATTTGAGGAGGGTTCTTACCTCCTAAAACAGTTTTTTACCCGAAACAAAAAAAACAAGTATTTCTACCTTTGGGCCCCTCTATACACCTGCCACGTTTCATGGAAATCGGAGGGGGACAATGGGGTCATATCCTCACTTCAATTTGTCTTCATCTTGACATTTGAGGAGGGTTCTTACCTCCTAAAACACTTTTTTACCCGAAACAAAAAAAAACAAGTATTTCTACCTTTGTTCCCCTCTATACACCTGCCACGTTTCATGGAAATCGGAGGGGGATAATGGGGTCAAATCCCCACTTCAATTTGTCTTCATCTTGACATTTGAGGAGGGTTCTTACCTCCTAAAACAGTTTTTTACCCGAAACAAAAAAAACAAGTATTTCTACCTTGGGGCCCCTCTATACACCTGCCACGTTTCATGGAAATCGGAGGGGGACAATGGGGTCATATCCTCACTTCAATTTGTCTTCATCTTGACATTTGAGGAGGGTTCTTACCTCCTAAAACAGTTTTTTACCCGAAACAAAAAAAAAACAAGTATTTCTACCTTTGTTCCCCTCTATACACCTGCCACGTTTCATGGAAATCGGAGGGGGACACAGAGGTCAGATTCCCACTTCAATTTGTCTTCATCTTGACATTTGAGGAGGGTTCTTACCTCCTAAAACAGTATTTTACCCGAAACAAAAAGCAAGTATTTCTACCTTTGGGCCCCTCTATACACCTGCCACGTTTCATGGAAATCGGAGGGGGACACAGAGATCAGATCCCCACTTCAATTTGTCTTCATCTTGACATTTGAGGAGGGTTCTTACCTCCTAAAACAGTTTTTTACCCGAAACAAAAAAAAAAACAAGTATTTCTACCTTTGTTCCCCTCTATACACCTGCCACGTTTCATGGAAATCGGAGGGGGACAATGGGGTCATATCCTCACTTCAATTTGTCTTCATCTTGACATTTGAGGAGGGTTCTTACCTCCTAAAACACTTTTTTACCCGAAACAAAAAAAAACAAGTATTTCTACCTTTGTTCCCCTCTATACACCTGCCACGTTTCATGGAAATCGGAGGGGGACAATGGGGTCATATCCCCACTTCAATTTGTCTTCATCTTGACATTTGAGGAGGGTTCTTACCTCCTAAAACAGTTTTTTACCCGAAAAAAAAAACAAGTATTTCTACCTTTGGGCCCCTCTATACACCTGCCACGTTTCATGGAAATCGGAGGGGGACAATGGGGTCATATCCTCACTTCAATTTGTCTTCATCTTGACATTTGAGGAGGGTTCTTACCTCCTAAAACAGTTTTTTACCCGAAACAAAAAAAACAAGTATTTCTACCTTGTTCCCCTCTATACACCTGCCACGTTTCATGGAAATCGGAGGGGGACAATGGGGTCATATCCCCACTTCAATTTGTCTTCATCTTGACATTTGAGGAGGGTTCTCACCTCCTAAAACAGTTTTTTACCCGAAACAAAAAGCAAGTATTTCTACCTTTGGGCCCCTCTATACACCTGCCACGTTTCATGGAAATCGGAGGGGGACAATGGGGTCATATCCTCACTTCAATTTGTCTTCATCTTGACATTTGAGGAGGGTTCTTACCTCCTAAAACACTTTTTTACCCGAAACAAAAAAAAAAAACAAGTATTTCTACCTTTGTTCCCCTCTATACACAGCCACGTTTCATGGAAATCGGAGGGGGACAATGGGGTCATATCCTCACTTCAATTTGTCTTCATCTTGACATTTGAGGAGGGTTCTTACCTCCTAAAACAGTTTTTTACCCGAAATAAAAAAAACAAGTATTTCTACCTTGGGGCCCCTCTATACACCTGCCACGTTTCATGGAAATCGGAGGGGGACAATGGGGTCATATCCTCACTTCAATTTGTCTTCATCTTGACATTTGAGGAGGGTTCTTACCTCCTAAAACAGTTTTTTACCCGAAACAAAAAAAAAACAAGTATTTCTACCTTTGTTCCCCTCTATACACCTGCCACGTTTCATGGAAATCGGAGGGGGACACAGAGGTCAGATCCCCACTTCAATTTGTCTTCATCTTGACATTTGAGGAGGGTTCTTACCTCCTAAAACAGTATTTTACCCGAAACAAAAAGCAAGTATTTCTACCTTTGGGCCCCTCTATACACCTGCCACGTTTCATGGAAATCGGAGGGGGTCAATGGGGTCATATCCCCACTTCAATTTGTCTTCATCTTGACATTTGAGGAGGGTTCTTACCTCCTGAAACAGTTTTTTACCCGAAACAAAAAAAACAAGTATTTCTACCTTTGGGCCCCTCTATACACCTGCCACGTTTCATGGAAATCGGAGGGGGACAATGGGGTCATATCCTCACTTCAATTTGTCTTCATCTTGACATTTGAGGAGGGTTCTTACCTCCTAAAACAGTTTTTTACCCGAAACAAAAAAAACAAGTATTTCTACCTTTGTTCCCCTCTATACACCTGCCACGTTTCATGGAAATCGGAGGGGGACAATGGGGTCATATCCCCACTTCAATTTGTCTTCATCTTGACATTTGAGGAGGGTTCTTACCTCCTAAAACAGTTTTTTACCCGAAACAAAAAAAACAAGTATTTCTACCTTTGGGCCCCTCTATACACCTGCCACGTTTCATGGAAATCGGAGGGGGACAATGGGGTCATATCCCCACTTCAATTTGTCTTCATCTTGACATTTGAGGAGGGTTCTTACCTCCTAAAACAGTTTTTTACCCGAAACAAAAAAAAACAAGTATTTCTACCTTTGTTCCCCTCTATACACCTGCCACGTTTCATGGAAATCGGAGGGGGACACAGAGGTCAGATCCCCACTTCAATTTGTCTTCATCTTGACATTTGAGGGGGGTTCTTAACTCCTAAAACAGTATTTTACCCGAAACAAAAAGCAAGTATTTCTACCTTTGGGCCCCTCTATACACCTGCCACGTTTCATGGAAATCGGAGGGGGACAATGGGGTCATATCCCCACTTCAATTTGTCTTCATCTTGACATTTGAGGAGGGTTCTTACCTCCTAAAACAGTATTTTACCGGAAACAAAAAGCAAGTATTTCTACCTTTGGGCCCCTCTATACACCTGCCACGTTTCATGGAAATCGGAGGAAACACTTAGACAACCTCCCTTGTCAGAAGAACAACCATGCCCAGAAGTGTACAGTACTAACCATTCCGATAGGAATATTAACAAAGAGACAAGTATTATGTACAAAAGATAGCAGTAAAATAGAAACTTCAAATATGCCAGGAATATTTGGGCAAGCTGTGATGTAATTTATGTCTTAGACTATGTCCTTATCGCAAGAATGAATTTGTCACCACTGATTTGTGTGCTTGTGTGACAAACGTTTATAATGATACATAAAATGGCCAGTCAATGGCAAAAATTCTGAGGTTAATACGTGACGAACATTCGTGTTTCGAGAACTCTACAAATTTCATTACGTCGACTTTGATTTAGAAATATTATAATTATATGTTCTCAATTGCAGAGACAACAGAATGTAATTCGGACACAAGCCAAAATCCTAGCGGAGAGCTGCAAATCAAAAGCAATGCGACTGAGAAAGGTAATATTAATATCATCTTTTTTGTAGATTCAGTTACTCTTCAGTTTCGAATAGGATGAAAGATGGGTGTTAGACGTTCAAGTGTCTAACATTCATTTTCTCTGTCACTCTCTCTCTCCCTTCTCTACCTTTCATCCATTTTTTCTCTTCTCTGTCTGTCATTCTTTCTTCCTTCTCTCTCTTCATTCATCTCTCTCTCTCTCTCTCTCCCTCTCTCCCTCTCTCTCTGTTTTCTGCTTCTATTTTATTCCCTTTTCTTTCGTTTACATTTCATTTTATTTGTCCCAACTCTCTATGGTTCAATTTACCTCTTTCAGACCCCTGCTTCTTTTTCTGCAAACCATCTCTCTCTCTCTCTCTCTCCCTCTCTCTCTCTCTCTCCCTCTCTCTCTCTCTCTCCCTCTCTCTCTCTCACACACACATCTCTTTTTATACATCCTTTGTCTTTTCTGCATGACCTGTTCTCTTCTCTTTTCCTTTTTTCCTCTCTCTCTCTCTCTCTCTCTCTCTCTCCTTCTCCGTTTTCCACCTCCCTTACATTCATCTTAACTAACGAAACTAATTTTATAATTAGACGACACGTCCAAATGCTGTTTAAGAATTAAAAATGAAATATTGACATTCATATTGAAATATTGACTTAATAATAATGCCATTATACGCGTACATTAAAAAAAAAGGTAAAGCGCTCCCCTGTGCATAGCACCACGCCATGAAGGCGTATAGGGGGTGTGGTGGTAACGCCCCACACTTTCTTGATCCCGGTCGTGAGTGGGGGTGATGTGATCAGCATCACGCCCCTGACCGCCTTTACCCCCCAGGGTTTCCCCCAGGTACCCATGTTATTCGACGCTGGGTGGGCGCCGGGGCCGCTTCCATCCTTAGAAAAGTACCCGGATTTGAACCGGCCGGGGATCGAACCCGGGACCTTGAGCATGGTAGTCAGACGCGTTACCGACTGAGCCACCGCGTACATTGGTAGTCAGAATATTTTTCTATAAACTGAGTGGTTACAGGGTTAAAGGGTTCAACCTTTGGTTCCACCTTTTAGCATGGTCACTGGAACTAAGCATTTGAAGGTTGTTTGGCACTCCCCAGATTATAATTTACTGCATCACATGCTCCTGAGAGATATTGGCTATGTAATAGGGAAGGTCTTTGGTTCTGTCTCAATAGGCTTATTTTTAATTGTATTCTATTCTTACAGGGCTCTTGGCTAGAATCTTACTATCCTATTCGATGAAGACCAACATGAAGAATATATTCAACCTGCAGACGGCCAAAGGGGAAATAACGATGTTAAATGGAATGCGCTTCTGGTGCATGATTTGGTTGATCGAATTCCACACTGTGGTGTCCGCGCAAGCATATGCAGGTACGTTACGTGCTCAGGCGGTGATTGGCTTCTTGTCACCCACACGAAAATTCCTGTTTATCGAAACTCAGCATGGATGTACTTCTGTAGTGGTGGCTGATCTCCACAATCCGCCTCAAAAGTTCTGGATTCAAGTCCTAGCCAGTGTGTCGATGTTCCATTATTTTTATTAATTTGTCCATTTTGTATTATCATTAGTCATTCACCTCTTGGCTGTGAATCACACACACACACACACACACACACACACACACACACACACACACACACACACACACACACACACACACACATACATACATACATACATACATCAAAACCTACAACAACGACTAGAGGGTCGTCGTGCTGACCACACGTCACCCCGTAACTGGTTGGATGATCTCCCACCTCGTCAGGCGGGAGTGAGGCCGGCAGTCGGTAGGTAGGCCCTGGCCCTCACGGGCTGTTGCGTGACTTATTACAACTTTTTTTTCATTTCTATGTATACATACATATATGTATGTGTGTGGGTGTGTGTGTGATGATTCTTAGTACAATAAGGACAATGAAGGAATTTGACTGATGTTAGGAACCTTTTCTGACCATCAATCACATACTGTTCGTATCAATAAACTAATGCACACACATGTATAGCTTATAAAGTTACTCCTGTACTTTGCAACATGCCCTGAAGCATATAGGGGTAGATTGTGGAGGCAATTTGCGGAGGCCAATGTCCATGTTTGGAAATTGCTGAAAAAATTCTCACCTGAAATCATCCACCCCAGGAATCGAACACAGGTCTTCCGCGTATCAGACGCCCTACCGACGGGACCACCGCGGCCCATATCCATATGTATGTTGTGTATGTATGTATGTATACTGTAGTTGGAGTCAAACTGAAAACCTTCTTCTTATTTTCTGATTTTTTACGCGAGCAAAACTATTATTAATTTTTATTCAAACTAGCCTCGTAATTACTTGTTATCGCATTTTTCAAATACTGATATTACTAACATTGAGTATTCAGATGTCCGAAATAGCGAGTATATTTCAAGAACACTTTGGCACCTCGTGTAATTCAAGTCTTTACATTTTCTTATTCCACATCGTTTTTCTGCCTCAGGCAAATTGTGGCGATGGTTCCATGAGTTCAAATCCAGGAAGGAACACCCATGCCAAGGCTAGGATTTGAACTCTGAACCTGTGGCGGTAAAATCTTATTTCATTGCTTCAATGCGCTCAGCCACTGAGGTGGCAAATCTAAGATGGCGTCGGTCATATCGTGAATAAGTAAAGTAATGTGCAGTTTTATCTACTGCTTATATTATCACATTTTCTCTTTGTTTGTCATTGTTGATAATACTATAACATGTGTAAGAGGAACCACTTTCGATATTAACACTTTAAATGTACATAAAATCTTACGCATGGGACTGATGATAAATAGAATTATAATTATATTATATTGGTTGTCAAAGAAAACTGTTACGATGATTCAAAACAAAATATTTGTTTGTTTCTTTTGCACTCCAGAAAATCGCATAATGGAAAAGAAAATCAAGAAAGATATTTTATACCAGGGGATGATCAACGCTACTTTTGCAGTGGACAACTTCTATATGTTGAGGTACGTTTCAGGTGTTTAATCTATAGTTCTATTTTATTATTATTTTTACATAATTTGTTTACCTCTCTATAGGCTAACCACGACGATAGGTGTTTTGTTTCAATGTTGTTTGACGTACCGTACGCCACTGGAGAACTATCTTGCTCCTCCCGTCGTGAGCAAGAGGACTCAACAAGGCTAGGAACAAACCCGATCAAGTCGTGATAACCACTGTACCTACGTATTCCGCGATTAGCACTTAGATATTCCCTCTCTAACCGAAGGTTCATGGCTGCAGCAATACAAGCCTTCCATCTGTCCATATCCTGGGCAAGATCAATCCAATCTTTTCCTATAAGTCAATCTCAACTTTATCCCTCCATCTTCGTCCTGGCCTTCCTACAGGTCTCTTACCATCAGGTTTCGTAACAAGAACCCTGTAAACTCTCTTTCCTCTCCCATTCCTGCCACATGGCCTACCCACCTAAGTCTTCTTGATTTAATTATTCTAATAATATCTGCAATACAAATTATGACACCCTCTCCACTCACCTGTCCCCTGATCCTTTTTAGGTCCAAATATTTTTCTAAGGATTTTATTTTCAAACACTCTTAATTTATGTTCCTCTCTTAACATACGGGTCCCATAGTCCATTCATTTATTTTCCACAGTGCTTGGAAGTATGACGTCGTCAGAGAAAGGTCATGGAAGATTTTAACACATAAGGGAATATAAAGTATTATCGTAGCCTGCTATCATTCAGAAGATATCAACACAAAAATCGGTCAGAATATCCACGTTTAAATAATTCAGATCAACAGTGAACCAAAAACGCAGTGCTCAAAGGAGGGATATATAGAGTTTAAGAATATTATTATTAATAGATAGAAAACATCAATCTTATCCCTCTCCCAAATACAATATCTTAGCTACGTCTCGATCAATATCCCTACCACCTCCTACATTTGCACGATACAGGACCATGTTTAACTAACATTCATTTTGGTGGTAAATTTACATTTACACTCGACGATAGATTGAAAATCCTGTATTGCCGATAAACCCCTTGGTTCAGTGATTTGGTTTATTTTACTTCGCTTTGCTTCCACTTTTGGCAAATCGCGAAGATGATAATGACACGATGAAATTGATGAAAAGACACTCATGTAGATTGCCCATTCCAAGGAAGGGATTAGAATCCGGTACCCCTGGCGTCGTAGACGTAGCGCCAGGTGCCAATCCCTCCGCCACGGGAGTGTCTACTTTAAATCGTAGAACTTCAATTTGAGTTAAAGTGTCATGTCAGGAGAAACTCTTCAAGCAGAATGTTGTTTAATTTATTTTTGAAAAGGCACTGCGATATAATCAACATTTAATTATTTAAAATAATAAAAAAAAAAGTATTTATTGCACTCTAGCATAATAATATCGATGTTATTGTTTCTCTATTTCAGTGGTCTTCTTCTAACATTGTCCTATCTTCACAAATCGTCCAAGACGAAAAACACACAAAGAGGAATTATACCATATTGCAAGGAATACATCATGATGGTCGTTCGTAGATATTTAAGGTACTGTAAAAAAACAACGTCGTCAGAATTTTTATAGATCAGCCCTTTAATAGATTTTTGTAGATCAGGCCTTTTATATAAAATTGAATAATAGAAACAATACTACTAATAATTCAATAACAATTATTAATATAAGCATATAATAATATGTGGGTTACAATATGAAAACTTGAGGTTTTGACTTGGATTCTGCATTTTACACTAAAGTTTTCGAGTTATCTCAAAATTTTCCTTTGGTCATTTTGTTGGAATGCAAATTAACCTGTGCATTTTCCTTTTTTAATTTAAATTGAACGTATAAAATTTCCGTGGTGGGATCAATTGAGAGATTTGATTCCCCCCGTTGTCGACTCCCTTGATCCAAGTTTTTGGAAATGGTAACTTGTAAGATAATACTCCTAGTAACACATGTAATAAACGTATTTTTTTTTTATTTTTTAACTTAGGCTCACACCACCGTATGCGTTTGCATTATTACTTATGTACTGGAGTTCCACACTGCTCTACAACAATGCGACTTTCGAACCCTACACTCCTGACATAGAAACTTGTCCCAAATATTGGTGGAGAAACATGTTCTACATACAGAACTTCTTCAGGGTAGAAGATATGGTAAGTTCATTTGATAATACAGAAATAATTTCTTAGACATTATTACATCTCACATCCGGCCTAAGTGATCTGCGTAGCACTACTAGTTCGAATCCTGGGTAAGGCATGAATATGTGTGTGCGTGTGTGTGTGTCGACATGAAAATTTGAAAAAATAAAAGTAAATTATTTCAGCGAAATATGAGAAGGTATGAATAGTAAAGATACGAAGAATATTACAAGAACGAATGATCCGTAGGAAGGTGGGTGATATATATTTTGGGAGTTATCTGCCCATGTTCCAGTTCCATACCCTGTTATTTGCTGAACCTCTCATCAACATGTACGTGAAAATGGGAAAAGTAGAAGCGGATGGGACTTGTGTTGATAATTATGGCCAATATTGATTGATTTGCTTTATTTTACTTAACTTTTTGTGCCACTTTTGGCTAATTTACGAAGATGAAAATGAGTGATCAGATGATGAAATTGATGAATGGACACTCCCAAACATCCATGCCCAGGCCAGGATTCGAACACGGGACCCCTGGCGTCGTAACGCGATGTGCTAACCACTCCGACACGGGGGCCGAATTATAGTCGATTATGAACAATGTGTTGAGCCCTACCTCAACACTCTCTAATTTTCTAACCTTTGAGACTTCTAAGACTTGCTCAAAACAGACAAACAAAACTAGAACATGGTTTCTGCTTAATATTCACAAATAATTCTGTATAAATGTTAACTCTTTTTTTTCTGTTCGTGTGAAATTATAAATTTCTTTTCCAGTGTATGAAGTGGAGTTGGTACTTGGCTAACGATTTCCAATTCTTTCTTCTTGGCTTGGCATTGTTAATGTTAGCAGACAAGTAAGTAATTGACATACGTTCTTAGAATGCTAGCATTTATATTTCTCTGCATCTAGACCCGAGGCTACTTTGGGTACAGTTGTGTTTGAGACTAAATAAATATAAATTACTAACACTGGTTTTGCTACTACACTCAAAATGTAAATATTATACTACCACTATTATTACAGTTAATATATTACAACCAGTTAAACGTTAAACAAATTCTGTAAAAGCAGAATTTATATTTATGCCTTAAGAACAAAGATGCGTTCTTGCATTCAAATTAAAAGCAAACCATAATTGTGATATTTCTCTCGTCTCTTCATTGCAACCCATAAAACTTAGCAGACATTTTATTAAATGAATTGTCTGCAAAATTTGTAGTAGTGCATTCAATATTTTATTTCATGAATTACTTTATATGAATTCAATGGAGTATCTACTAAATAACAGCAACATCTTTATTAATAAAATATATTGTTGATATTGAGGTGTTGTTTTAAGTCCAATTTATGCACAGATAACCTAATCCGGATTGGATCTACACTTTAAGGTGGAATCCGAACCACTATGGGTCTCCAATGGGTACGAAACCAGGACCTCATGATTACAAAGCAACGACGTTACCAATACGCCAATGGGGAGGTTCATTAATAGAAGATAATAATATCATATGCGTTATACATTTTTTACTGTTTTGCCAGTATGTTATAGCAGTAGTAATGTGTGTCTTCGTTCTGTTGCATTTTGACTCTCAATACCTATGCATTATTAAAAGACGAACTTTTTATTTCATAAGTGTTTGATGGCAATTATCTAAGTTCTGTCAATGGATTGTTTATAAACCACAATGATTTATTCACAGATTCTTCTCCCTCGCTGTTGCAACTCTAGTTGTGATTCTCTCGTCTGCGCTTGCAGGCTGTTCCTACTTTGCCTACATTTACGATCTCAAACCAGGGTAAGTTAATATCCAGACGGCTTTTATTAATTAGATTTGGTAGTTAAGTTCTCTAGTTTTCGAACAACAGAAACAAGGTTCAGGTTTTAATTAATTTGGCGCTGTAACATATTTGAACAAAGATTTCGGAGAAATGGGTAACTGGTAAACGAATTTGTAATTGACATGTCACTGCACTTGATTAATTAAATACTTTTTTAAAGGTACGAGTGAAATTTCTAACACAAATAAAATGAATTTAATTTGCCCTTAACGAATATCACGAACTTTAATCTATAATGAATAGTGCCTACTTAGAACTTTTCGAGATATGTTCAGTAACGCATAGAACCCATTCCAAAAATGTATAAATTTTAGTACTAGTTGCACACTTATTTATAGATCTTTAATCATTAATGAATTATTGCCTCAAAACTAAAATACATGTATGGCATGGTAAAGTTTGGAATTTATATGCATATAAAGGTAAGTCGGAACTAGACCAACATTTTGATGTGCCTTTACCAGGAACCGAACCTAATAACAGTTATGACAGGAAAAGTCATTCAAGAAACAATATTTTATCCAATAATATTTGCCCGAACAAGGAACAAGTGAATGGCATTTGTATTCCAAAGGATATTGTTCAAATTCTTTTGAAATACTTCATGGTTATGGATATTCTGTGCAGTATTCTAGTAGTTAATTTATACGAAATAATATTTCTATCTCATGTTGTTACGTAATGAGTATTTTCATTGGAAATTTAAATTGCGTGAATTGTTACTAAACGTTTTTCGATTATAAGAAATAACATTTTTGATACACAAGATTTCCATTTCTCGATATTAAAATCGCATAAAAGCATTCATATTTTATTTATTTTACTTCATAACGCATAGATCAGATACAATAATTAAAATTTGTGTTTTACAGACAACACGAGCAGTTGCTTGAATTCGACACCTTGTTCGACAAGCCTTGGGGGAGGCTTGGTCCATACGCCATCGGCATGGTGACTGGTTGGATAATCTTCAAGGTGCAGGACAAGGAAATAAAAATTAACGCGGTACGAAATGTTTGGACTTTTTTCCACTCCTTACACATAAAAACTTCTTACTTATGTAGGCATGTCTTTAAAGAAGAATGCTTATTACTCCTTATTTTCACATGGACCTCCACCTGAAATTGTGGTTGAGAATGAGTTGACGTTTGCCTCTAAAATTCCATCACCTATAGTGCAGGAGGCCTTAGAAAGATTGCTTCGCGGGCTTACAGAAGACGACAATATGGGGGTGTGTCTGCGAGAACCAATCAGGTCCGCGAATGAGCGAGCCCGGTTGCACAGCTAGCTCGCTGCACTCTTCTGGAAGGGTGAGTGACCTCTGCCTCTTGCTACCTCGGTCTGTTTGTTCGGCTGAGGAGCAGACGACACGAGAGTAATAGTGTGCGAGCGACGTCTGCTGTTAGCCCGCAAAACGCTCTTTCTAAGGTCTCGTGCACTATAGTTCTGCTCATTATAGATGATTATTTGATTAGTAAAGCAAAGGACATCCCCTTCTTGAATGTGATAGTAAAATGCATCAAGTACCGAATGGGCATATATGTTCTATCTTGGCGAAGTTATGTGTTGTTTTCTTCACTGGTTGATTGATTTAGTTTATTTAACGTCGCATTTCTGCCACTTTTGGCTAATCACGCACGACGAAGGGGATGAATGGAGATAAGATAAAATGGATGAAGGGAAAATCAGAAGCACGTATGGACAACACAACGCAAGCACCACAGAGCAGTGGAGTAAATAACAACCCCGCGGCGTGGGGTGTGCACGAGCTTCGGGGGCGCAGTAAGAATGATAAATGAAGAAAGACCGATAGTTCACAAAAGTTTTCATTTAGGCGTTAAAGTATATTTTCAACTGAACACATTATATTTTTATGCCCCTAAATCTGCAAACAGAAAATGTTATTCACTAGAAAAGTAGAAAGTGAATCTCCAGGTTAGAAGAAAACCTTCATTAGCTGAATGGTTCAAGTCATAGATTACGTCGCCGAAGGGTAGACTACAGGCAAGGAAATGTGCTGGAAACGTTTTCATCCCTCCCCGCTCCTACTTACCGCCCCGTTCTAGCAAGGTTTGGTGAAATTATGCTGTTGTTAGGTTTCTTTTATAGTTGTTGTCGCTACAAATTTATGGGAGAAATATGAACAAGATCTTGCACTATAGCTACAGAAATTGTTTCATTTCGGAATGTAGAATCAACTGAAATCATAAGAGGAACGCTGCTAAGCATTGAAAGCGATCGTGCTCGAAAACTGGACTTGACGAAACTAGCACAAGAATTTGCTTCCATCAAAAAACGCAGAGGACTGGTAATGGGCATTTAGCAATATGGTAATTTTTGTAGTAACAGTGCATTTTCATTTGTAATTGTAACACAATTTTTTACCGTTTGTCTCTTAAATCCTTTCGTACCAGTTTTTAAATAGATTCAAATTACATGTACGTATTTTCATATTTGTAAGTACCTAATATAAATGCAGAAGTGAATTAATATTTTAGAAAAGAAAGTTTTAAAAAAAATCGTAGGGGCGCACAACTGCAAGTTGCGGGGAGGCGCAGAGCTTGTTAGTTACGCTGCTGCCACAGAGGATTATACTGGCTGTGAGTCCAGGGCCCAGAATCTCATAGGTTTGCAACATTCGTTTCTACAGACTATATTAAAAATATTCATTGCATAATATATTAACCATCCACACACACATGCGATTCATATCCCATATAAGTCTTCATTAATATACTAGTATGTTTTCAAAATATGTATTATTATTATTATCATATGTACATATAACTTTGTCTATATTTCATCAAGTACAAGTACACATGCAACGTTTCCCCCCAAAATTGGAAGTTTATTAAAAATTTTACAGTAAAATTTCTACTAAGCCAATGGGAAGTTTCAGGGAGCCAATGTAAATATTTGACGTATTTAATTTTTACTGAAAACGTAATAATCCTGGAACTATGAATACAAATCAGTATTTTAAAAACCGATTGTGGATTATAATAAATATAGCCTACCTGCAATATTACAGGATGATTGCTACTGTGGTGTTAATTGACTGTGAAAAGTATTAGGTAGAGTTAAAAGCAGAATTTCTGAACCCCGTCCCCACAGCATTTTCAAATAGAACACTCGACATAAATATGAACAAAATGACAAAGTGTGGATGTGTGTGTGTGTACTGTACAATATAATAACGTTCATTATCTTGCAGATATCCAGGACCTTCCTTTGGAGTATCAGTCTCTTTCTTGTGGGAATCACTCTCTACGGACCCTTCTGCTTAAACCTTGGCCCCGTGGTGTCCGCCTTGTATATAGGGTTTAGCCGGTTCCTCTACGCGGCTGCTTACATATGGGCGATTGTGGCTTCTTGCATCGGGTACGGAGGTAAGTAAATGGGTCCCGAATCTATAAAAACATTCAAATGTAACCTGCTGAAATTGGGGGCCCGTTTAAGATTTCTGCATGAGTACAATCTGCGCTATATTGCGGTCACTTCTCCACATAATAATTATTTTGTTCTAACTTTGAAGGGTTTAATGTCAGTTTTTGCCTCTTTTGGCTAACCGTGACGATGATTTGATGATGAAATTTGCAACAGTCCTCCGCTTAGAATGGCCCCCACTCCACCGTCGTCGACGTAGACACGCACCAGCACGGCGAGTGCGTTGCGGAGAACCACAACATTTCGTAATGTCCATAAATTTACCCATAATGCTAACTGTCTCTTCAGCGGAGAGATGAGACTCCATAGTTTTCAGGGATCGGGTGTTAAAAGAGCTTCTCCAAAGATTTCAGATGAAATGGGACCAATAGCTTTTACCTCAAAAGAACAACAAGTGACGAAAGTTTATATTCCAGTTTATTTCCTTAACAAAATAATAATATAGATACACGTTTTAAAAACAAAACTACCCAGGGTTAACAATAATAAGTACCTTTAGAACCTTACTCATTAATCTTACTAAAATTATCCTAGACATATATACAAGTAGGGAAACGGAAAAACACATTTCGAACTACAACCGGTTTCTTACAAAGCAACTGAGATACTTTCCCATTATTAGGTGGGATTAAGCCGAAACTAAATATTATAAGGGCCTTTTATCTCTTTCACCAGAAGGTGGAGTTTACCTTCTCTATGTTGCTTGGACTCTCGCCTTAGCGGAGAGCACCTTCTAAGGCCCGAAGACGGAGCGGGACTCCTCTAGGGTGCTTGGACTCTCGCCTTAGCGGAGGGCACCTTCTATCGCCCTAAGACGAAGCAGAACTTATCGGTGTTCGGACTCTCGCATAAGCGGATGGCACCTTCTCTCCTTCAGGTGTTTGATCTCTCGCAGTAGCGGAGCACACCTTCTCTCGCCCTCAGGCGGAGTCTAACTAACTTACCAGCCAAGCTTTCCCCTTATATACTGTCGGCGATGCTAGCGTAAGCGAGCGGGAAAATATTGAACTACATATATTAACATTAAATAGTTACAAAAGTTGATTATACGTAGAGGTGGATCCGTCTTTACTTGTGACGATCCGAGCTCGTTACAATCTTGAACTAACAATATTTACATTAAACAGTTACAAAAGTTGATCATAGAAGCTAACAAACTTAGAGGTGGATCCGTCTTTACTTGTGACAATCCGCGCTCGTTACAAATTTATGAAGGGACCCTCATAAAGAAAACCCAGTGGCGGCGATTGGGTTCCAAAACTGAGGGGGGTGCAAGGACTGTATACTTTCCCTTGGTATATAAGTTTTAGCATAGTGCGTGGGTAAAAGTTGGGGGAGAACTGTCCTCACGGCCCCCCTAATCGTCACCACTGAGAACACCCATAACACGCCGAGAGTTGAGCCTGGGAAATTATGCAACTTCAGATTGTATATGTGATTTAATGGAAGATTGTACACATACCTTGGCTTACTTTTACCAATTTAATTTTAATGTTATTAACATTACAAATTACAAATAGTTTCGAAATAGAAAATATTGAAAGCAATACAGAATATTTCACACTAAATTTTTCGAGTTAATTCATTTTTCCCTTGGTCATTCTGATGGAATATACGAGTAAATAAAATTAACTTTCTATGAGTTTTTGTAATTTAAAACGCATGAAGAAAATTACCGAGGTGGTGTCAATTAGGAGGTTCGATCCTCTCCGATGACTCCCTTGATATCAATCAATATGCTTTCAAGAATATAATTACTTTTTTTAAAAAATATTGTATTTTTCTTGGAGAATCGGTTTCTTCATAAGAGTACACGTTCATTCTGCCCAAGTGAATAACTGGTCGCTGATTGGTAAATGATAAAACGAGAGATGAACGAATCACCAAACATTCCCTTCCTTATACACATCTGTAAGTATCATTAAAATTGTGGATAAAATTAATATTTTCTATCTTCCGCATAGGTATACCAAACTCGCTGGGTTCTTGGAAATACCTTCTGCCCTTCAGTAGGTTGACATACTGCGTCTACCTAATTCACCCGATTGTAATGAGAACTATTTTCGCATTTAGAGCTTCCCCGATTCACATCACCGTGCCTACTATGGTAAGTAAATTTAATTCAACATGTTTGCCACATCGTACATAAAATAACGTCTCATAATCTTGAAACGTATATATTTTGCTACATTCTGCTCCGCACTGATGAATGTTTGTAATTCAGTTTTAAAGGTTTTTGAATCGCAAATTTTTAAGGTTTCATCATTATTACCATAAAATAAAATCCTTGGATGGCCAACATGTTTCTTAACACCATTATATTATGATAATACTTTTATGAAAGTTTTCTCGTATCTTTGGTTATATATTTGAAATAACTTTTTCCTCAATCCTTATTAATATTACTTTGAAATGTGACTTTTTGTTGACGTATTAGGCTTATGTATGGATGAAAACAATACGAAAATGAACAAACCTACAAAAATAAGAGTTTTCTTTAAAAAGTTAAAAGTACGCTTTACTTTGGCTTTGATATAGGGTTAGTAAAACACCATCTTCTTATGCTAAACCTACAGGAATACACAATAGATAATCATACTTGAACACGATTTGTAAGATCTATTCAATGTCTCGATGAATAAATAGTTCAAAGCCATACCAATTTTATACTGTATTGAATGCATTCCGTAGACAAAATTTACTATCACAGTTAAATAAGTTACAGAAATGTAGAATTGTTAAAAAAAGGGGGGTATTGAAAAGTTTCATGCAAAGCTAACAATATTTTTTTCTTCTTTTCGCAGGCACTGTTTTTATGGGGAAACGTGGTTCTATGTTATGTAGTGGCTCTCTTTGTATGTCTTCTTTTTGAAGAGCCAATGATATCATTGATAAAAATATTTTTCCCAAACAGAAGAAAATCTAGTACTACGCAACAATAAATTAAATAATATATCGAAGAGGACCTAGTCGACAGCGATAAAGGAATACAGAGTTTTGTGATCTCAAAGTGATATACAGTTTAGAACACATCTGACTGTTGTGATGATTTCTTCTGATCTGCATCGGTCATTTAGGAAAAGATACAGAAGGATTGAATGAGAATGACAACTATAAGTACAACATGTTTTGTATATGAAACTATTTATGAAATATCGTTGGTAGCATTAAGCAACATTCGCTCATGGCAACATTATATATGTACTGTAATATTGTAATTACCAAGGAAGATTGCCAGAGGCGTCAACTTAAAATAAATTTGGGGGGGAAGGTTGGAATCATCAATATTTTATGTATGTAAATATATATAATAGTTGTTCCTCTACGTGAATTTGGGAGGGGGGTGAGAAAGTGCCTTGCCCCCGAAGTCGGCACTATGAAGATTGCTCAATGCATGAATTGTTACTAACAGTTGAATTAGTAATAATAATAATAATTTACTTCTAGTTCTTAGTAGTTACCAAACACTAAAAAATGACTATTTAATGTTATTAATTTCCATAAGCTGTGTCTATACAAACACTGTGCAAATATGTTAATAAGGATTCATAGAAGTTACCGCAAGTTTCACGTGCGCGTAATAATATGAAAATATATCCCCGTCCCAATTTTTTTACTAATATTTGAGTATTGTTGCACTATTAATCACAACATGTGCCTGAATAAAGAAATCCTGGGACATGAGGAGACTTCACTCTTTATAGTATCTACTTGTAGATGCAGATGGACTGATATGTAAAAAGTAAGGTAAGGAGTCCAATTGCCGTTTTAGTGTAATTTGTGTCAAAAATTAAAGGTTTTTAAGACCAATAACAAAGTAGTTATAAGGACCAAGTTCTTCGCTAAAACTAACTGCAACTGAAATTACAAATATTTGGTAAAAAAGGGTTTACAACCAAAAATATACCAAAAAAGGTGAGGTAGGGGCAAGCAAGGTATTTTTTCCAGGGTGGGCATACAAGGCATATTTGCCCACCATTATAGTGTTGCGCTGTACAAAAACATAGCTTCAATATTAATTTTTCCTGTTTGTGCAATAATTAGCCTATATTATTGTGGCTGAAATGAAATTATGGGTGTGAAATATATAATTTTTGGTTGCGCTTCATTTTCCGGGGGGGTGTAGCCCCCCTTTGCCCCCACTTCCAGACGTCCATGTCACCGACTATATTATGCCATTATCTTGCTTGTTATTTAAATTATCTTCTTTGCTCAATCCATTTTTTTTTGGCGTTGAGCAACCTGAAATATTACACATTTAACTTCCATTAACTTGCTGGGTAATATAGCACGCTTCGTTGACATTAGCTTGGTAATACGACATATTTCAAGCAATTGTAACTCTCACCTTTGTTTTTCAAGTACTTCCTTGTGTCTGCTACCAAAGCATGAACGAAGTAAAGGTGCTGGTGCATACATCTATAATACGATTATTCTTTAAAATATAAAACAGTTCCTAACTCCATAATAATTTGCACGAGAAAAGTTATTTTTCATGCACTGTGTTGTGTAAAAATTTACTTCATGCAATTAACAGTCGAAGGAGAGACTGCCACCATTTCGTTTCTAACACGTTTTGATATGAGCAAAGCAAACTGAATACCGGTGGAAGAGTCTCTAGTGATGAATGATGATTTTTCTACTTACCTTAGATGCACGAGATAATGGGAGAACACCTTTTCGCATTGCAAAGTTCTTGACTCATTCCTGTTCCTGCATGAAAAGAATAGACTGACATTAAACGACGTCAATATGTTTACAAGATTTCAAGTTTGTAATTTTGTGATTTGTTAATAAATACCTGTTTAATTATGTAAGTGGTTACATTATTTATCACTCCTCTGTACTAAAACAACAAAAATGGTTTTCTTCTGAAGAAATGGATAACAATACAGCCTAGTTATTGCTCAATCCTCATTGCAGATGCTTTCCCGTAGTATGAACCTTGTTCTAAAGTAAAGGTTTATTTATAGACACCTGCAAACTGAAATACACATACAGAAAATATCGAATTTACACGCCTGTCTATTTTCACCTCAGGTATGAATGAAATAATATTTACATAACAGGCACATATCTAGAAATATATTTCGAGAGAGGATCGAATGAGTGTCGTGCCCAGGATTTTCGAAAGGAGAGGCTACGTATAATTTTTTTAAAGTAGTCAGCCCTCATTTTGCCATCTTTCCCTGCCTTTGACATTTTTTTAAGGAATATTATGCAAAAAAAGATAATAATATAGAAACATGTTATTTCAATGTAGGATATTCAGAGAACGACTTCCCCCACAATTCATTGCGCGAAGTAACTTCCGCTGCTACATTTACGGCGAACAGATCAGACTCTACGTTTAGGGGCGTAACATACAGGGCAGTAGTTCGGGCGGGCTCGAAACCTAAGGGGTGCGAAAAAGAGTACTAATTATTCTCGTGTTTCCCATTTACAAAAATTTCAGAAATTTCTGGATAACGTACCTGGACATTTCATATAACGAAACCGTATCAGATCATTACATTATGCTTATGTCGATGTTATGACGGCACTTTCAGCAATAATATTAGAATCTTTAAAGAAAAGCGATGAAAGATGCTAACTGTATCATTGAAAAACACTAGAAAAGTTTCAATTTATTATTAAGATATTGCTGCATGAAACAGTACATTTGTTATCAGGGCCGGATTTACCTCTTTGCCGCCACTAGGCCAAACAAACTCTGCCGGTCCTCATACCGTTTATCAAGAATGAAATAAAATCATTATTTTCTGTATTACTATCTTTCCTATTGCTTTCCTATTCCTTTCGCCATTGCAACTGAAGAATCATTAGGTGATCCGCCACTGATAACTGATATGCCAGAGATTCATTGGATGCATGAGAAACATCTATAGAATTAACATAACACACACTGGACTCAACGGCACTTTCCTCACTTTTTCCCTGATTACATTTCTTCTGCAGCGGCGGCTTAAGGATTGGAGCCGCCGTGCCATGGCACTACCCTCAGAAGAAACGCATATCTCGCCAAGTAAAGTTAAATGAATACATTGATAGTTTACAGACAAGGAGATTCGAATCTTTCAATCGGTCAAGCTGACGTGAAGACCGCCCCAACCTCCTGACTGCATCGCCAGCTGTTTCCTTCGTACCCTCGCGAGGCAACAGTCCGTTCCGCCGAAGAACTGGCCTAACCCATGGACACACGTGCAGAGGGTTGAAGAAGTCTCAGCGAGGAACATTTCCATCATGAGCCGAGAACAAAGTGGCAGGTGGCGGGGTTAGCCCATAAGAAACCTTGCCCGTCTTCGCCTGGCACGGCGAGGGAACTTTCGCAGTGTTGACACGACACAGTTGCCACCTTGAGAAGAAATTCGCTAAATACGACTGATTTGTAAGACGGGAAGTAATTTCTGCCTACTTTTGGAGAAACGAACCTAATACGTATTTTTCCAAAGTTAAGTGAACATTTTTGATAATAGATAGATGCACCAAGAGGGCCATCCAGACTTTTTTTAAAAATATGAAAGTAAAAAATCCTATGATGATGCGAGTTTCCTTTGGCATTTCAACAATTTCTTTTCATAACAAATATATTTTCGACATCCAGTTAGAATACGCGTGTATGGAGGAGGAGAAGGTGATACGATTTGTTTTTCCTTTCCTCTTGTAATTGTTATATTTTTAGGGAAGTGTCCTGTAGTATAATATAAAGATAGGTTAGTGAGTGAAGATGAATCGAATTAGTACGTTATTACTTAAACACGTGTTGTTTTCCACGTTACCAAACGAGGATAAACATCTTGGCCAGTGACGCAACCTCAAGGAGGGGGCGGGGGGCATTGCGGAGGTTTTTTTTTTTCTATTTACTTGATCACGTTGGCACTACGCATCATAGTTGCCGCCGGCCACCAATGCATTTCTGTATAAAAGAAAATAACTGATTTTCGGAACCTTCTTCAGAAATTATTCCTGCTTTTCATCTTTCTCCGCTTTTCTGTTTTTGTATTGTGACCCACTGAGTCTTACTCTTTGATCACTCATAATGACCGTAATGACGTTTTGAACTTACCCCAACAAACGCACGTGAGACACTGACACGCGAGACTCAACACACCGCCTACTTCTTGAATAATATTCTCGAGCAACTAACAGTAGAAAAAGTACAATGTGAAACCCCTTTAATAATGCTTGCGCCGACAGTTTAATTCTCAACAATTCAACGCGAATCACATGCTTTCGATATGCGGCCAATGCCGGCAGTAACAAGGAACGGCGTTCCTGGAACGCAGCCAAGCCGGTGTTGTCTTTCAAAAGCAAGCGGCAGGCTTCACGTTCTTGCCGCAATCGCTGATCCAGCTCAGCACAATTCGAAACAACAACGTCGGTAATTAAAACAACAAATTAGTAAACTAGTTCCGAGCCCTGCTAGCCTATCTCTCTTAAGAAATATTCTTCGTTAACTTATACATATTTACAATACAACTACATTAAGCCATTCCATTCGTGTGTCCGGAGAAAAAAAGAGGCAATCCGAGAATTAGGTATTCCTTATAAATTTAAAACAAACAAGTGCCGCCCCTACCAAAATGCAGCTCTAGGCCCGGGACTACGAAGCCTATTGGGAAATCCGGGGTTGGTTGTTATACATGTGTGTGTGCGTGCGCGCGTGTGTGTAAGTTGAATTTTGTGCTCCAAAATGAAAAACGTCCTTGCGCCACTGAACGCAGGTATGAATTACCCAATTTTACAAGTTCAGCCCCCCCCCCGAAAAAATCCATTTCCAATATTAACTGCATGGAAAAAGTGTGGAGAGCGCGTTGTATAAATCCTGGTATTAATCCAGGTCTATCGTTGCTATGGCGACAGCACCGGAAGTGTTTACCAGCGTAGCGGGACTTATCGAAAAGAGTAGGATGTATCCAAATCCGTATCCATGTTAATGAATCTCCCCTTTTAGTAAACGTTAACGTTATATTGCTAGAATTCAAGCAGAATAAATAAAATGTTTAAAAATAATAATTACAAAGTTCTGTGTGCTTAACTTTCTCAATCACACACAATATTTAGTTTGTAATTTGGATGAGCAGCTTCGGCTAATCATCTCATCTTTTCGCCTTTTACGTGACTGGAGGATTCGCGTACGAGCGCTCGAGGTGATAGGTTCAGTCGTAAAACACGGTGCATATCCGACAGAGCAGCACATCGCGAGTGATTGGTTCAATTTCGACGACTTTATTGTCAAGTTAATTGCGTGTAGAGTGCAGTGCAACGATTTAGTGTATTTTTCCCCTTGGAGTATACCCTAGACAGCGACCCATTAGATCATCGTGGCTTCCGGCGGACAGCCGGATACCACCCAGGATGCCGCAATGTTGGACCCGAGAGAGAGGACGGCGGCGGAAGGACTAGTCGACCTGGCTACACAGGAATTTCCATTAAACCAACATGATGATGACATTCCCATGACCGACTCAGTGACACGCTCAGGTAAACGGACCCTGGACGAGGTGAGTAAAAATGATAGCAAACAAGAGAAAATGTTCCGCCCCACTCAACCGGACACAAGACCTCCAACTCTTTGGTATTCGACCGACACCACCGGCCCATTTGTGGTCCTCTTAGAAGGACACAATCAAAACATTGGTAAACTTTCTAGTGGCAGTTTGGGCAACAAATTCCGGAAGGCCAACATCCCCGTGTGTTTAGTGGAACAATGTGGCAAAAACAGGGTCCGGGCCACCTTTAAAACAGCAGATACAGCAAACGCTTTTGTGCTGAACGGGACCTTTCTGGACTCCCTTGGAGTCCGAGCCAAAATACCTCACAGCCTGATCCAACGGGAAGGGCTCGTGTATGGCCTCGAATTTGACGTGACAGAACAAGACATTCTAGACGGCATTGACTCCCCATTTCGGGTCACATGCGCTAAAAGACTAAAGAAAAAAAATCTGGCGCGAGGATGGTACTTCCCACCTCGTGGACACCAAGTTAATTTGCCTTACCTTCCATGGTAAACATCTACCTGAAAAAGTGCTGATCAACAAGGAAATCTTCACAGTCAAACCGCGAGTACGATCGGTGTTACAATGCTCTGGCTGTTATCGTTATAACCATTCCCAGGTTCAATGCCGGTCTAAACCACAATGTGCTAACTGTGGACAAGAAAGACACGGGGACGGATGCTCCAACACCCCTCACTGTAGCAACTGCAAGGGCCCCCATGGGGCACGTGACCGCCACTGCACCTTCTGGCAACGAGAACAAAACATACAAACTCGCATGGCGGATGAAAATATCTCCTATTACGAGGCGAAGGCCAAACTTTCCGGTACCTTCCACCCACCCCTAACCCGGGAAGATATTTTAAATCCCCTGCTCAACAAGCGCGACTTCCCCAAATTGTCTCCCACACCCACCTCAACCCCCTCGAATGGAACACGCCAATTCGGCGCTTGGGACAACCCCTTCCATACCTTACAGACGCATTTTGCATCTGCACCTCCCACCCCAAGTGGTCGTCAGACCACCACACCGCAGGGCGTGGAAACAGTTCGCTCCAAAAACAAAATTCAACCCCGCCGCTGGACTGGCAAGTCTAATACTCCTATACCCCATTCCCCCCAAAAGGAACAACACCCAGACTCACACGTTAAGGCACCCAGCCCTAACGTTGACAAAACAAGAACGATTTCTAGTTCAACGACATCAGAAGATGAATTTACCCCCTCTCCCCCCATTGGGCGTAACGCTCATTCGGCCCGGAGGGCCCCCCCGGACACGGTACCACCACCGCATTTGGAACCACAGCAAGTTCCATATCCCGACCAACAAACAATCTACAAATCACTCCTGGACCTCATAACAACCTTATGGGCATCAGTGCTCCAAATATCAAACATACGCGAACAAAAGATTCTCATCCAGCAAATACAAGCCCTCACGACCCAACTGTTATCCATAATAGAAGGCTGATTACCTATCCATTTTTGTTTCTCTTTCCTCTTCATTTTTTCTCGTTTTCTTACCTTATCGACAAAATGAAGATATTACAACGGAAGCCCGCCTATTCCGGCATAGAACGCCTCCATGAGTCTCTCTCCCCTTTTTATTTTTCCTTCCTTCCTCCCCCTCCATGTCATTTCCTGTTATCCTTCAATGGAACGTCCGCAGCTTTTCGGCTAGAAAATGCGAATTACAGAAACTGGTGGCGGATTATAAACCGCATCTCCTTAGCCTACAAGAGGTGAAAGGAACTCGATACGAGAACTACAGACTCCCACATTTCATCTCTTACGGTCCCCCTTTCCCCGCAACACAACGAGGTGTTGCTATTTACGTCCATGAAAATATTCCACATTCGCCCCTCCCTCTCCCCTCCTCCCTTCCTTTAATTCATCAGTTTAATGTCGAACTTGTTGCCGTACGCATTCAGTTTCATCAACACCTATTCACACTCCTCTCCCTCTATATTCCTCCCCACCACTTTTCGCAGAATATCCCTTTATCCACCCTCACCGACCTTCTCGACACACTCCCAGGACCCTATCTCATAACCGGTGATTTCAATAGCCATAACCAATTGTGGGGTAATGTCCAGACCGATAGACTAGGTTACAACATTGAACATTGGATCTCTGACAACGACTTCATTATAATGAACGACGGTACCCCCACCCACTACCCACACAATGGTTCCTGCCCGACTGCCATCGACTTAACAATAGTGTCCCCAAACCTCTTTTCTCATATCAACTGGACAAACGATTTAGACTTACGAGGGAGTGATCACACGCCGATATTTATTTGTTTACCAAACACCTTTCCGACTACAGGAGTGACTGACATCCCTGTCCGTCGATGGACACGCGAGTCTATTAATTGGAATACCTTTCGTTCATACTTCCTTAACTTATACTATATGGATGACATACCCTCTCACCGGACAATGACGTACACCAAATTCCTCCAAATGATCACGTTAGCACTTGATCGGAGCGGTACGCGCCAAAAATTCTTTTCCATGGACCGATTCCCTAAGATTCATTGGTGGAACAATCAGTGTGCCGCCATCAAAAAAAAAAAAAAAAACCGCACTCAAAAAAGTTTATGCCAAACACCCCACGCCTGAAACATGGCAGGAGCTCCACAAACTACAGACGCTCGCAAAAAATACATATACTAAAGCCAAACGACTGGCATGGAAACTCTTCTGCCAGTCCCTCGACGTGACTATCCCCATAGGAGCCATTTGGCGTAAATTCAACTCCTTTCGACACCCCCATATTCCCCGCCCCCGACCGCTCCATAATGCCTGGGAAGCGGAATTTATGGACCTCCTCACACCCCCTACGGTTACCTTACCTCCCCCATCCCTAGCCCCGAAAAACTTTTCCTTTACAGCAGATTTCCCTGCCGTTACAATTCCGGAACTTCAACATATCCTAGAGAATACCCCCTCTACTGCCCCAGGATATGATGGCATCACTTACGACACCCTCAAACACCTCCCAGAACAAGGACTCAATATCCTCACGGCAATCTTCAACTCTGTTTACCGCAGGGGTAAAATCCCGCGAGGCTGGACCCAACATGTTGTCATTCCAATATTAAAACCGATGAAACCAGCTACCCATGCGACGTCTTACCGTCCTATCGTTCTTATACCTGTAATGGCTAAATTATTCGAAAAAACTTTACAACACCGAATAACTTGGAATTTAGAGAAACGAAACTTTTTTCCTCCCTCTCAAATGGGTTTTCGAACCGGACTCGGCAGCCAAGATGCTATCTGTACTCTTACAGTGGCAATTCAAAATAGCCAAATCTTGCGACATTATTGCTTTAGCTTATTTATAGACATTGCTCACGCCTACGATTCGGTCCACATTCCCATATTATACCAAATACTTAATACTCTTCACATTCATCCGGGGGTAGCCCAATTAATATGGCACTTATACCACGAACGAATATTGGTTTTTTGGTTCTCCCATAACGTTACGGGACCACGAATAATTCGGAGTGGTGTCCCCCAAGGCTCCCCACTTAGCCCAATTCTTTTTAATATATACACTCAATACTTGCATCAAACACTAAATTCCAATCATCATATACTGCAATACGCTGACGATTTTTGTTTTTACAATAGCACATCAGATGCCACTCGAGGCATCTTAGACCTACGCAAATTTATCATTCAATTACGTGATCAATTAGCGTTCCGCGGCTTATCATTTTCCCCGGAGAAATCACAGATCATTATTTTCAATCCGTATACGCTTACCCGCTATCCCAATACGTTACCTCATTTACATCAAATTCCGGTGGTCCAAACCTGTAAATACTTAGGTATACATTTCGACCGTAAATTAACTTGGCAACCGCATCTTCAATATTTGCGCACAAGAGGGAAAAAAATGATCAACATTTTGAAAGGGCTTGCCACTACCAAATGGGGGGGCCACCCCTCCATTATGCTATTATTTTATAAGAATTGCTTTCGCTCACTTTTTGACTATTCGGCGCCCGTATTGGGAGGGATGCCTGATCGCTGGCTCCAAAAAATGGATATCTTACAACGTCAGGCACTCCGCCTTTGCCTCGGATTAATGGCATCTAGTCCCAATGTAAGCGTTTATGGAGAAAGTACTGAACCGCCTCTCTCATTCCGATATCAATACTATACCACGAAATACATATTGAAAACATGGGAACGACACTCTCATCCCTTCAATACCGAGTTCGCTATTCAACGCCAACTGGAAGCAAATTTAACTCTCGATCGCTCTCGCCCTCGGCTTTTCTTTTTATCTTGTTATAATATTGATCGCGACGCCTACCATCTCAGCTTTACATTTACATCCCCTTTGATATACACTTTACCAATACTCACCGCCCCTCTCCCCAATATTAACTTTACTGATTTCGGTCGACACGAATACTACAAAGAACTCTGGCCCGACCATACTTTTATCTACACAGACGGGTCCAAGAATGCCGACCGCGTTGGATGTGCCTTCTATGTCCCTCAATACAATGTTGTACGACAATTTTCATTATCATCAGAAGCGTCTATTTACTCGGCAGAGTGCTATGCCATTTATCAGGCCTTGATCCATGCCCGTGAAGCACAATACACGCAAACTTTAATTCTCACAGATGCCCTCAGCGTATTATTCACGATCGCTCGTTGTGGTAAGGATGCTTACCGGTTGCAACTCTTTCCCGTTTTAATTTTACAAGAGTATTTTCACCTCCAACACAAAGCCCAACGCGTACAGTTTACCTATGTCAAAGCTCATAGCAATCTTAATCCTCATCAAGACCTTGTGGATCATTATACCAAAACAGCTGTGGACGTTCCTCTCCCCTCTCCTATACGACTTGCCTATACTGATCTCCTCCCATGGGTAAAAAAAAAAATTCACTCTCAGTGGGAAAATTGGGTCCATGACGCAGTGGCAAAAACCACTACTTACAAATGGTTCTATGATAAACTCCCTATTCGACCCTGGTTTCATCATCTAAAAATGCCTCGTGAAGTGATCACCTGTATCCTACGCCTTAGAACGGGACACGTGACCACAAACGAACATCTGGCACGAATACATCAAACTCCTTCCCCCAATTGTACATGCGGAGAACATAAACAAACCCCCACCCACTTATTTTTCCAATGCCCGCTATGGAACACACAACGACAGGCACTCCTCCACAGACTCCTTCGACAAAAGGTTGCTTTCCCCTTCTCCTTGCCCACTCTACTTTCATCTCCTTCCCCCTCTATAATGTGGATTCTCTATGGATTTGCCCGACAGTGCGACCTTCGCTTTTGATTCCATCCCTCATCATTACTGTATTATAGTGACAGTGAAGTGAAGTGTGAACCAATATAGTGCAGTTTATATTCCAGAATTGAGAAAAAATGTCAACGAAACAGTCAAGTGTACGCCCAGTTACGTTGTTTAGAAACAGGCAGGGAGAAGAATTAATGCAAAATAGATAAATTTCTGCGAAATTCTTAAAATGTGCCGAAAATTAAACATTTTATGGGGCACGTTTAATTTTAAAATTATTTTTGTTAAATAGTTTATAAAAACTCTCTTAATAATAATATAGCTACATGGTGTATTAACGAAAACTAAAACTAAAGTGGACATTAGTGCCAAAGTCGTAAAATTCATGATTATCCTTTTCAAGATATAATTGTAGCATTAGAACAACACCCTTCATATGATAACACATAACAAAGATTTTTCTTTATTTTCTTATAATTACAGACGGATTTGAATCTCAATTTGGAATGCTACTTTATCTATCTACCTCAGAAATAACAATATCACTGCATCGGAATCCGTGCAATTATATGTTCACAAGTCACTTTCACTCGACAAGCAGAAATTCTTGCGGCAGAAACATGACAGTCTTCTCCAGCACCCTCTCTTGACCTTATAGAACTCCATCTCCTTCTCAAGGATTCTAAAATCCAACTTCAGGTCTTCAATCAGATTCTTTTTCGTTTCCTTAATTGACAGGCAATGGATTTTCATGAACCGCACAGCATGTTCGTGGTCGAGTCGCTTGGGTTGTTCAAAATAATATTTGAGTCTGTTTTCGGAAGCCATCTGTTCGTCCGAAAGCTTTCGTTTAAGGCTTGCTTCCAAATCCTGGATCTTTTTGTCAAATCTAAATAGCGCACTTGTAGAAAACAGTTTTTTCTGCAGTGAGGACTTCTGGGAGTCCACGAACTGACTAAGTTCTTCCTCCGCACGCTTCCATTCACTGTTATAAACTATGGATATAGGACTATCTTCGCTCTTTTCAGCTTCTTTGTCGCCGTTTGCCTTTCTCTTCTTCTGGTTTTCGGTATGGACAACTATCATTTGCCCTCTTTTCCCTGCGAAAGTTAAAATCTCAGGTGCCGGGGGGGTTCGCTCCTCTCGTGGTGGACTTCCCACGGAGCCCCGCCGACACTGAATGCAGTAGTAACAAGGCATAAGCGGCTTCTCCTTTTTCTTCCCAACCATCTCGTAGAAACTTCTCTCTTCCAGAATCCTCCTGAACTCTCGTTCTATGTGGTTCATTAGATTCCTCCTGAGCAGTTTTACAGTCTTGCATTGGAACGTAGCGAATTTCAATGTGTAATGTGCTCTGTTGTTTTTTTTTGGAGAGCAGAAAGTATTGCAGCTCTTCCTCCTGTTTCGATTGAAGCTCCTCGCACCTCCATACTAATGCTGCTTCCAAGCTGGCAATCTCCTTCTGGAAGACGGTTAACGCGCTTTTCTTCAAAAATTTCCCTTTCAAGCTCTTCATTGAAGCGGATTTTTTTGCTTGAACAGCGCAGTTAACCATCACCATCGTGTCCTCCCACTCAGCACTAACGTAAGTTCTGATGAACTTTTCGCCCCGTCGAGAGCGCGAATCTTCATCTGCAAGCTGCGAGGGCGTTGTTTCCTCTACTTTAACCTTAATTCCATCAAAGCGATCCATTTTAGTAGTTTCGTGTTGCGTTGCATCGTCCCCCGAATCTTGAGTGTCTGTGGGCGAGATCGCATCAACTGCCAGAGCGCCTTCACGATTCGTGGTCGATTCCTCACGATCTTCTGCCATTTGACGTGTCCTGGCCTCATAAATCCTCTCATGATGTCGTTTATCCTTTCCAGCGACCTGCACGCCGTTGGAAGAAATTCTACTGTAGTCGTCGCCTCTTCTGTAGACGTTCCTAGCAGTGCTTCCTTCCTTCGATGTGCTGGCTTCTCCAGGTGCTTTCGCATCGGCAGACAGAGCGTCTTCATTATTCGTGGTCGATTCCTTACGATCTTCTGGCAGTTGACGTGTAGTGGCCTCATAAATCCTCTCATGATGTTTTTCCTTTCCAGCGACCTGCACGCCGTTGGAAGAAATTCTACTGTAGTCGTCGCCTCTTCTGTAGACGTTCCTAGCAGTGCTTCCTTCCTTCGATGTGCTGGCTTCTCCAGGTGCTTTCGCATCGGCAGACAGAGCGTCTTCATTATTCGTGGTCGATTCCTTACGATCTTCTGGCAGTTGACGTGTAGTGGCCTCATAAATCCTCTCATGATGTTTTTCCTTTCCAGCGACCTGCACGCCGTTGGAAGAAATTCTACTGTAGTCGTCGCCTCTTCTGTAGACGTTCCTAGCAGTGCTTCCTTCCTTCGATGTGCTGGCTTCTCCAGGTGGTTTCGCATCGGCAGACAGAGCGTCTCCATGATTCGTGCGTGGACCTGCGCGGTCTTCCGTCAGCTGATGCGTCACGGCCTCGGCCATGTTTTCAAGTTCTCTTGCATTGTAAGGAAACTGTACGCCGTGGGACAAGAGTTCGCAGTAAATGTCACCGCTTTCGTGTACGTAGCTAGAAGAATACTCAGATGTCGGTTCTCTCTCGTCATAATCCGTGGGTCTTCTGCCACGGTCTTCTGCCAGCTGACAAGTCACGGCCTCGGCAATCTTGTCAAGTTCTTCCTTCTGAGGAATACTCGTTGCTTCCTGTATTGTTCTCCTCGCTTTCCCTTCAAAATATCTGTCGCAGCAAGCACAGGGCGCTGCACAATCTATAATATAGTTCATTTCCAGGGGTTTTATCGACAAATCACGGTTTAGTTTAAAATCTGTCTGCGGCAAGTGGCTGCGTGACCCTTTGACGCTCTCTTCTTTTCCAGTGCACTCATTCTGGTCGTCGGTGGCCTTTCTGAGCGACTGCGAAGTGCTCAGTGCCCTAGCAGCGATGCCATATCTACGCTCGTCATTTACAATGTATGCACCTGGCGATTCATTATCTTTCACCCTCCATGCAGGAGAAAGAGTGACGACCAGGGCTTCTCCTTCAGGCAAATCTATCTCTTGGCCACGTATCGGGCGCGAATGTGAATTGGGGTCCCGATGCCTATCTTCTGCATTAACTAGTAGAATATCGTCTTCTGTTAAAGCAATGTTCGTTCTCTTCTTAATGTTTTCATTGTTCTCAATGGTAAGGAAGATTGGATCCTTGTTGGTTTCAATCGTCTCCGTAATCTTGACGTGCTCGTCTTGGGTGAGAACAGCAGCTTCCTTTTTGGTCTCCATATCACTCCTTATCACTGAACTTTCAACAATCTTGTGGAAACCATGAACCAGCACGTCGAAAGCTCTAACTCGTAGCGTTTCGTCAGTCATCTTATAAATTTCTCTAATGCTGACAGAAAAGATTACTCGAGGTTGGCCGTCCGTCTGAATTAAAGAAGCGTATCTCAGAACCGAAGATGATTGATAAGACAGGAGTCTATAGATGAAAGAAGAGCTGTAAAGACGATCCTGAAAAGTCCATACTGTGAAGAACTGGGTTGTTTGTATGTGATATGCATGATGCGAGTAACACTCGTCCAAATTTACAAATTTTCTTAAGTAGTTTTCTGCTTGACTAATATGTTTATGTACATCATAGCAAAGTCCCGCAAGCAGTTTTCTCCGAATTGGGGGATCAAATGCGCTTGTAGTCTGTCGACTGAGAATTTGCAGCCTGGTCCTGACGGACATCAAATCACGAAAGATCTGCGAAACAAGATCCATAGCGCTATCTACTCACTTTTGCACCGTTTTTTCTTCGTAGCGTTTATCGCACTTCTATGCCCAAAGACTTGTATTCGCAGGTCTAATTACCGGGCAACGTGTTCTCCTTTATATTCAGAGCCAACAATGCGCTTGATCGTTTATGTACTGTTGCTAATCCCATTTTAACTTTTGCTCTGATAGTAATTATTACTTTGCTTCCCTTGTTTTTACAACTCACTCGTGTTGCTTTCCCTGAATGTATAAACCTCGCTCTCCCGTTCACTCGATCTGATTGAACCCTTTCGCTGCTCCGTTAGGGAATGAGGAAACGACAAGCGCTACAGGAAGCGAAGAGGCGAAATACTTTTGTAGCCCCACCGCAGTTAAAGAGTGTGGAGGGATTGTAAATGCTCGTCTAGTTCTCGAAATATATACTACAGGGTGTCCCACGAACGGCGCAACTGGGAATTAAGAGTGGCGTTACTTTGTAACCGAAACCTGTACATACATATGTCATACACCCAATGTTAGCCCTGTGCAAGTAGATATTTTTAAACATAGAAACAACAAACGGGGTGCAGTGTTGTTCATGCAGTGTTGCCAAATGTAAGTGAAAGTGTAAATTTATTTTTCCACAAAGCATGGAAAATTGCATGTCAAACATTCGTACGGAAATTTGGACGTCAATTTCCGCCTTGGGTAGGTGGACTATTTCGCCATCTATAGTTCAAAGAAGAAAACCGATCGTTTTCGCGTATAGCCAATCCTGAAATGCCTCGTAAAGGCGTACCGGTCCAAATGGGTGTTTTAAAAAAAATATGAGGTACAGTGGCAACAGTCTTGATGTTTGAATGCAACAAAAGGTATGTTTAGTGATGGTCTATGACATGGAAATACTGGAAACAGGAAAAAAAGAAAGTGAAAATTATGGTGAAAATAGTGTTACTTACCTACTCCTGGCAACCATGCGAAATAGTCCACCTACCCAAGGTGGAAATTGACGTCCAAATTTCCATACGAATGTTTGACATGCAATTTTCCATGCTTTGTGGAAAAATAAATTTACACTTTCACTTACATTTGGCAACACTGCATGAACAACACTGCACCCCGTTTGTTGTTTCTATGTTTAAAAATATCTACTTGGACAGGGCTAACATTGGGTGTATGAATTATGTATGTACAGGTTTCGGTTACAAGTAACGCCACTCTTAATTCCCAGTTGCGCCGTTCGTGGGACACCCTGTATAAATTTGTGTGTGAATATGATGGTTGATGTTGTTTACTCTTCGCTTTTCTGCCACTTTTTTGGCTAATCGTGAAGATGAGTGATTAACTCAATGTACAGACACTCATGGCCGTGTGCACGAACGAAGATCAATTTTTAAACTCGGATCGGGAAAGGATCACTGGAAAATTCCATTGCACGAAGACGGTTCAACACTTGATCGCGATCTAGGAACATGAAAACGAGTTTATCTTCTGATCGGCCATTCGCCACCGTTTTGCTGTCTGATCCTGGTTCACGATACTGACGCTTCGACTGCAGGCAGTTGTTTTTTAATATAAAAAGAGCGGAAAGTGATATCGAGGGCGTGCAAACGCTAGAGATGTTGGATGTACAATGCTGATAATTCGAGAAATGTGTAAAGTAAACTAAAAACTGCTAAAATAATAATAATCATTTGTGGTTCTGTGGTGCAAAGTCGAAATGTTTCTAAATACTGTACTTTCTATCCCAGACACAAAACATGTGCAACTGCAAGGTAAATTAGAACAGAGCAATGTTACATGGTGTTGGAAATATGATTGTACCTAGGTATAAATTTACGAAAATACATGTTACTGGCTATTTACACGACACGACAATATAAATATATAAGAATTACGAAAATTTTACCGAATTATGAAATGAGAAAATCAAATACTTACCACAATACAGTAATAATAATAATAAAATATCTTTATTGAGCGGGCGAGGTTCAGCGTACGCTGTTCTCTCGCGAATGCATTTTGTAAGGCATTGAAGTCCCTTAGAAGAAGGTTCCATGCTTTCTCCTTATCCTTTTGTGTTGTGCCGTCAGTTCTTTTTTAAGATTATTATTTCTTTACACCCTACTACATCCTTGTACTCGTCGACAAGGTTGATCAGTACATTTCTCAAATTCAGAAAAATATGCGGCCCGACTTACTTTCTTCTCCTACACGTTGATACTTTACCACATCACACTACTCTGTGGGGTTCTTGATTGTCATTTGTTTTAGCCAACCAATCAGGTATAGCCTTACAAATTAATCTCGGATCAGTTGAACGGAATCTTGTGAACGTCGTTTTTCGTTGGTGCAATGCAAATCTTTAAACCAAGTTCGTATAGAGTGGATTACAATTGATCTCGTTCATCTGAACTTCGAAATAATCGGCGTTGGTGCACGCGGCCATCAGAAATAACATCCATGCTCAGGTCGGGGATCGAAGCCGGGCCTCCTGGGATCGTAGTGTGCTGTGATAAGCCTGGTAATTGCATATGTATTTACATATATTTAGGTATGTATGAGTGTATAAATAATTGTTTTGTGCATATCGACGAATTGCCGTTTTCACTGTGGTTTGTCTTTTGTGATGGGTATCTGTTAAACTAACGTCTTCGCCCTGTAAAGCATATAGTGGTTCTGATCCCACTTTAAACTGCAGACACATTCACGGTTAGCCTTTGTGCATGAAGTGGACTTAAAAAAAAAAACAAGTTTAACAAGCAAGTGTGTATGTGAAACAAGAGCTAAATAAGCAAATAAAATATATCATTATTCACCGTCGCGAGAAATACGAGTAAAAAACGACACCAAGAATTAGTTTTTTTTTTGTTTTTTTTTTGTAATTTAGCGCGCCGTACTCTGTGGCGCAGCGATCAGCAAAGCGCGCTACGACACCAGAGTTCAAATCCCGGCCTGGGCGTGTTCTTTGGCAGTCTCCATTCAACAATTTTATCATATCATCACGTAACTTCATCTTCGCGATTAGCCAATAGTTGCAAAAAGCGACGCTAAATAACCAAAATCGAATCGAACCCAGAGACGAGAGTCTACCACGCAACACGCTCGCCACTGATTAGGCGTACCCTCTGCCAACCCCCCTCCCCCCCCCCCCCCGGGCAACGCGTTGAAGAGGACAAACATATTCGTGTTCGTATATGCTGCCTCAACAGGTAGTCCACGTTCAGGCATGTATCTAGAATTTTTTTCGGAGGGGGATCTGAACCAACCGTCTCAATAATAATAATAATAGCAACAATAATGTAAATCTTTAAATTAATATAACTAAATTGTAATTAAATTAAATACTAATTAAATATTTAAATTTAATAATATTGCATTTTTATTATTACATGAATACGTAAAAAGATATAATATCATATATTTATTATCTAACTTGCGTGTACCGAAGATCTCCAAAATTTGTATAAAAGCAAGAAAATTAATGTCAAATAGATAATGAATTGAATATTTATCGAATAATAATCCAGTTGATCCAGTTAGATCCAGTTCACGAAAAGTTCCTGATTAATATTTTGTGCATATATCAGAAGTAATAGAGTGCATAAACCTTTTTTGGTACTATGATCCAATATAATAATAATAGTTATAAATATAATAATAACGTAGTACATTCGAGTCCAGTATTATGCTGAAAGTATATTTTCATTATTTTATTTTAGTGCTTGGTGTATTTCGAGGGGGGGGGGTGTTCGGAAGCCTCCCCCCTAAATACGCCCTTTTCCAAATTCAATATGCCGCTAAAGTAGAGGTTCCAATCTCACTGTCTTTACTTGTTCTTAGCCTTTTAGATATATATATATATATATCTTCACAGTTCGTTGCATGTAATTCTGGTAGCAAGATCCTTATATAAGTTCGCGTGCATTCAGAACTTCTTACAGGTTTTTAAAATTTGCTCACATGGGCCCTAGGCATTACAGTTGAAAGGAACTAGACGATCAAAAATTCGAACGCAAATCTCTCATGTATACACCGTACATATCCTCCGCGGATCTTCGGGCATCATCGGGGTACTTGCCTTGCATCGGTTGTTGTATGTATCGATAGTCATCGATGTCTGCTTGTGTCAGGGCTATTAAAGCTCCAGGAATGGGTTCTATTGGGTTCCTCTGCAGGACCGGAACCTTTTTTTTAGCACAATTTAAATTCGGTCCAAGTTGCGTAATGTTTCTTTCAAAAAAGGTACCTGGACCGTATTTAAATTGATCCGGAAAAGAATATTCTTGGACCGTATTTAATTTGAGGCGGAAAAGAATATTCTTGGACCGTATTTAAATTGATCCGGAAAAGAATATTCTTGGACCGTATTTAAATTGATCCGGAAAAGAATGTTCTTGGACCGTATTTAAATTGATCCGGAAAAGAATATTCTTGGACCGTATTTAAATTGATCCGGAAAAGAATATTCTTGGACCGTATTTAAATTGATCCGGAAAACAATTTTCTTGGACCGTATTTAAATTGATCCGGAAAAGAATATTCTTGGACAGTATTTAAATTGATCCGGAAAAGAATATTCTTGGACCGTATTTAAATTGATCCGGAAAAGAATGTTCTTGGACCGTATTTAAATTGATCCGGAAAAGAATATTCTTGGACCGTATTTAAATTGATCCGGAAAAGAATATTCTTGGACCGTATTTAAATTGATCCGGAAAAGAATATTCTTGGACCGTATTTAAATTGATCCGGAAAAGAATGTTCTTGGACCGTATTTAATTTGAGGCGGAAAAGAATATTCTTGGACCGTATTTAAATTGATCCGGAAAAGAATGTTCTTGGACCGTATTTAAATTGATCCGGAAAAGAATATTCTTGGACCGTATTTAAATTGATCCGGAAAAGAATGTTCTTGGACCGTATTTAACTTGAGGCGGAAAAGAATATTCTTGGACCGTATTTAAATTGATCCGGAAAAGAATGTTCTTGGACCGTATTTAAATTGATCCGGAAAAGAATATTCTTGGACTGTATTTAAATTGATCCGGAAAAGAATATTCTTGGACCGTATTTAAATTGATCCGGAAAAGAATATTCTTGGACCGTATTTAAATTGATCCGGAAAAGAATGTTCTTGGACCGTATTTAAATTGATGCGGAAAAGAACATTCTTGGACCGTATTTAAATTGATCCGGAAAAGAATATTCTTGGACCGTATTTAAATTGATCCGGAAAAGAATATTCTTGGACCGTATTTAAATTGATCCGGAAAAGAATGTTCTTGGACCGTATTTAATTTGAGGCGGAAAAGAATATTCTTGGACCGTATTTAAATTGATCCGGAAAAGAATGTTCTTGGACCGTATTTAAATTGATCCGGAAAAGAATATTCTTGGACCGTATTTAAATTGATCCGAAAAAGAATATTCTTGGACCGTATTTAAATTGATCCGGAAAAGAATGTTCTTGGACCGTATTTAAATTGATCCGGAAAAGAATGTTCTTGGACCGTATTTAAATTGAGCCGGAAAAAGGTACCTGGACCGTATTTAAATTGATCCGGAAAAGAATATTCTTGGACCGTATTTAAATTGATCCGGAAAAGAATATTCTTGGACCGTATTTAAATTGATCCGAAAAAGAATGTTCTTGGACCGTATTTAAATTGATCCGGAAAAGAATATTCTTGGACCGTATTTAAATTGATCCGGAAAAGAATATTCTTGGACCGTATTTAAATTGATCCGAAAAAGAATGTTCTTGGACCGTATTTAAATTGATCCGGAAAAGAATATTCTTGGACCGTATTTAAATTGATCCGGAAAAGAATATTCTTGGACCGTATTTAAATTGATCCGGAAAAGAATGTTCTTGGACCGTATTTAAATTGAGCCGGAAAAAGGTACCTGGACCGTATTTAAATTGATCCGGAAAAGAATATTCTTGGACCGTATTTAAATTGATCCGGAAAAGAATATTCTTGGACCGTATTTAAATTGATCCGGAAAAGAATATTCTTGGACCGTATTTAAATTGATCCGGAAAAGAATATTCTTGGACCGTATTTAAATTGATCCGGAAAAGAATATTCTTGGACCGTATTTAAATTGATCCGGAAAAGAATATTCTTGGACCGTATTTAAATTGATCCGGAAAAGAATGTTCTTGGACCGTATTTAAATTGATCCGGAAAAGAATGTTCTTGGACCGTATTTAAATTGATCCGGAAAAGAATGTTCTTGGACCGTATTTAAATTGATCCGGAAAAGAATATTCTTGGACCGTATTTAAATTGATCCGGAAAAAGAATATTCTTGGACCGTATTTAAATTGATCCGGAAAAGAATATTCTTGGACCGTATTTAAATTGATCCGGAAAAGAATATTCTTGGACCGTATTTAAATTGATCCGGAAAAGAATGTTCTTGGACCGTATTTAAATTGATCCGGAAAAGAATATTCTTGGACCGTATTTAAATTGATCCGGAAAAGAATATTCTTGGACCGTATTTAAATTGATCCGGAAAAGAATGTTCTTGGACCGTATTTAAATTGAGCCGGAAAAAGGTACCTGGACCGTATTTAAATTGATCCGGAAAAGAATATTCTTGGACCGTATTTAAATTGATCCGGAAAAGAATATTCTTGGACCGTATTTAAATTGATCCGGAAAAGAATATTCTTGGACCGTATTTAAATTGATCCGGAAAAGAATATTCTTGGACCGTATTTAAATTGATCCGGAAAAGAATGTTCTTGGACCGTATTTAAATTGATCCGGAAAAGAATGTTCTTGGACCGTATTTAAATTGATCCGGAAAAGAATGTTCTTGGACCGTATTTAAATTGATCCGGAAAAGAATGTTCTTGGACCGTATTTAAATTGAGCCGGAAAAAGGTACCTGGACCGTATTTAAATTGATCCGGAAAAGAATATTCTTGGACCGTATTTAAATTGATCCGGAAAAGAATATTCTTGGACCGTATTTAAATTGATCCGAAAAAGAATGTTCTTGGACCGTATTTAAATTGATCCGGAAAAGAATATTCTTGGACCGTATTTAAATTGATCCGGAAAAGAATATTCTTGGACCGTATTTAAATTGATCCGGAAAAGAATGTTCTTGGACCGTATTTAAATTGAGCCGGAAAAAGGTACCTGGACCGTATTTAAATTGATCCGGAAAAGAATATTCTTGGACCGTATTTAAATTGATCCGGAAAAGAATATTCTTGGACCGTATTTAAATTGATCCGGAAAAGAATATTCTTGGACCGTATTTAAATTGATCCGGAAAAGAATATTCTTGGACCGTATTTAAATTGATCCGGAAAAGAATATTCTTGGACCGTATTTAAATTGATCCGGAAAAGAATATTCTTGGACCGTATTTAAATTGATCCGGAAAAGAATGTTCTTGGACCGTATTTAAATTGATCCGGAAAAGAATGTTCTTGGACCGTATTTAAATTGATCCGGAAAAGAATGTTCTTGGACCGTATTTAAATTGATCCGGAAAAGAATATTCTTGGACCGTATTTAAATTGATCCGGAAAAGAATATTCTTGGACCGTATTTAAATTGATCCGGAAAAGAATATTCTTGGACCGTATTTAAATTGATCCGGAAAAGAATATTCTTGGACCGTATTTAAATTGATCCGGAAAAGAATGTTCTTGGACCGTATTTAAATTGATCCGGAAAAGAATATTCTTGGACCGTATTTAAATTGATCCGGAAAAGAATATTCTTGGACCGTATTTAAATTGATCCGGAAAAGAATGTTCTTGGACCGTATTTAAATTGAGCCGGAAAAAGGTACCTGGACCGTATTTAAATTGATCCGGAAAAGAATATTCTTGGACCGTATTTAAATTGATCCGGAAAAGAATATTCTTGGACCGTATTTAAATTGATCCGGAAAAGAATATTCTTGGACCGTATTTAAATTGATCCGGAAAAGAATATTCTTGGACCGTATTTAAATTGATCCGGAAAAGAATATTCTTGGACCGTATTTAAATTGAGGCGGAGAAAAAGTTCCTGGACTGAATTGAAATATTTTACAGATAAAAAGGTTCTTTACGGTTCAGAACCTATTTACGCTTGGTGATTTTCTCTTCTGGACCGGAATTGAATTTATTTAAAATTTCTGGACCTATAACAACAGTGGTTTGTGTAAATAAAAGCCCTTGCTCGTAATGCAAAAAGACCACACTTAAGAATGTGTACAACTGTGAGGAAGAGTCGATAGTTGAGTTTTGTTGCCGCGTTTGCGGCGTCTCAGTGGGCGTCAAGTTTTAAGCGGCTCTGCGGCTCACCCAGTCTCGAATCAGTGGGTACAGCGCATTTGGTTTAGCATGAGCTCTGGCATGCGCAAAGCGGGAAAGGTTTGTCGTCTGCAGAGGACGTCACGTGACTCATAGGAGCAATGTTGCAATACGCGGAAGTTACAATTCTACTAGACAAAACACTGGCAAAGCTATATCCTGTTGTCTTGTCTCATAAAAAAAAATACACTTACGAATCTAAAGTAGCACGCTGTCCTTCACGATCGTGAATTTCGTCAATTGCTCTACGAATAACACTTGTCAAATTCGTCCACATCAGTTTGGAATTTCTTTCTTCCGCGTGGTTTGTTAGGCGTTACTAATCCCTTCCCGGTTACTTTGTAGCAATTATTTTCGTTTCAAAGTACTTACTGATATATCAGTAGCTGCGGAAATACGCTTTTGCACTTGTTTCACGTTCAACGCAAGACCACTGTCAGCTTCTTTCTTCATAAACTTATGAAAGTTACAATAATTTCTCTACTCTGACTATGAACCACTTTGCTTTCTCCAATATTCATTCCAGTTTTAACCCCAGCTTCCGTTGAATAATAATAATAATAATAAATTCTTTATTTTCGTAGACCCATATCCATGGGTGTGGAAAACGTCATACAATACTAAATATTACAAAAGGAGTAAGATTACAATAAAAAGAACAAAATGGAAACACAAAAATACAAATAAATCATACAGGTATGGGTTAAACATAAACAGTTATAAGTGTCACATACTAAACTTGTAAAAGAGATAATCCAAAATATAGGAGACATACAATATCAAAAGAATTTAAGTGCTTCAATTTACTAATCCAATTTAACTATTGAAATTAATTGAGATTATATAGAGGTATATCTGTTAAATTCTGCTTAATTGATTTCAGTTTCTTGTGAGTGTCTGTAATTTCTTTGATGTATGTGGGAAGTTTGTTATGGTATTTTATTCCTGCAACATGAGGTGATTTGTCTGAGAGAACAAGTCTGTGTGCTTGCATGTGGAAGTTCTCACTTTGACGTGTGTTGTGCTGATGGATGATCGAATTCTTATCTAATTTACGGTGTTTTAGTACATATTCAATTACTTTGTAAATATATAGGGAATATATGGTCATAATTTTATTTTCTCTAAATAATTCTCTACATGAGTTTCACCCTAAGCAACACAGGTCAACAATCACCTTACTCGTGGTAACACGATCTGCCTCCCCCTCCTTCCCTCCGAGAGAAAGAGGAGGAGAAGGAGGATGCATGCCTCTTTCGTCGAAGGGTTTAATCAATTCACCGTCAAAAAGAATCCTCTGTCATTCTTTTCCTTCAACTATCACCTTCTCAAACTGTCGGTTTTTTAATATATATATATATATATATATATATATATATATATATATATATATATATATATATATATATATATATATATGCAGTAAGTACCGAACACACCTAGCAATAAGCAGATTATGGATATAGGTAATTGTTAAGGCAGTTAGCAACTCTGATCTCAGTAGAACTCTCGCACCGTCCCGCTGACGGCAGGCTTCTGCGGAGCTGAAGGCCAGAGCTCAAGCTAAACCGAATGGCTTTGCCCCCCCCCCCCCTTGAGCTTGTGAAATATTATGAAAAATGCTGTGGAAAAATAATTAAATGCCTAATTTTTCACAGTCAAAGATCTGGGACAATAATATTACTAATACTTCTACTACTACTACTACTACTACTAATAATAATAATAATAATAATAATAATAATAATAATAATTTGAATTATTATTTCCATGCAGCATGGAGAAAAGCACAGCATTCCAAACACACGCGTCTTTCAGAGTGATGACTTGAAAATAAACCCGAGTTTATGAGGTTAGGTTATGATTTAAAAGAGAAAAAAGTTGTTTTGTATCTCAGTTGCAACAATGTTCAATACACTGCCGTACACAGGATTTTTTTTCGGGAGGGGTTAGGATATTAAATGTGGATAGCACATGACTTCGTTTTGGAGGGCAGGATGCATAATAAAATATTTCGTATTTTTGGAGCTTTTCAGTCTATTTAAATTGTATTCAAAGACAAAAATGGTAATCGGGATTCACTTTAAAAGAGGTTTTGCATTTACACATTTTGATTTTTTAAAGTTCTTAACGGATTTTTATTTGAAAATTCTGATTTTCTCAAAATTTCGGTAGGGGCTGGAACACCATCGGCCACCCCTGTGTTCAACGAACATGTATTTTTTTTGTGAACAATGAGAATTAACTAAAGAAAGTTCTTGGTTCGTTGTAAGAGGCTAATGTATAGACAAAGGCTAGGCGGACAAGAATACAGTCACCAGTTCGCCTTCCCATTGTATTGTTTACCGCAGCACGTTTGAATGTCTCTCTTTAAAATGTCTCACCTTGTTGACTAGACAATTATTCAAACAACAATAAGCTTAACTATTGTAAAATATTTTATTGGTAAGAACAGGGAGACAATCAAGATGCGAATTATCGGGGACATTTATGCGGGGAAGCAGCCGTTAAAATTCCAACCAATTTCGGGAATCGAATCCGGATCTCCCGCGTGATTGTCACTTGTCAGACGCTCTACCGACCAGATCACCGCAGATCCTTGGATGAGTTCCATACTTTGATTATTTCAATTTATTTTAATATATTTTCTTGTTTTATGGGTCTTCTTCACTCTTGAAATGTCTCACCTCGTTGACCAGACAATTATTTCGTTACAAAGAAACAAAAAAATGCTCCCAGGATTTGATAAAAATCGAATTACTAGAAAGTAATTTCGTTCTAATGTTTTCATAAATACTATATTTATGTAGATCTCTACTACTTAATAGTAGTAGTAGTAGTAGATTTGGTCAGTAGATTTGGTGTTTTAAGTCTACTTTATGCACTAGTAGTAGTAGTGGTATTAGTAGTATTATTACTATTAATTTAGCTCATTAATTAATTATAAGTATTATTAATTAATTGTGATTATTATTATTTAATTAAAGTATAATAAAACAACGGTAATGTGAATTTGGAAAAATGTTTTAGAAATAACACCCCCCTTGATGAAATCCTGCGTACGCTACTGTGCGTTCGTGTGTGTGTGTGTGTGTGTGTGTGTGATGGTGTGTGTGTGTGTGTGTGTGCGTGTGTGTTTGTGTGTGTGCCACGAATGGCGATAGGTCCAAAATGAGTTGGGATTGTCGTTTGTGGGACGATTCTAGCCTAAACTGATGTGTCATACATACCCCCTTTCCATTTGAAAATATTGCGTGATATCCAATATGGCGGAATCCAAGATGGCTGCCATGATGGTCCCATCCCCATTCAATGCAGTTTCCGCACCAATACCCACTTGCAACATGTCATTTTCCTCAGTCCACGCTTCTCGTTATTACTGGCCTGTCCCGATAATTTTGACTAACCCTGTATATATATATATATATATATATATATATATATATATATATATATATATATATATATACACATACACATATATATACATTATATATATATATATACATTATATATATATATATATATATATATATATTATAAAAAAAAGAAGTTGCCCTTGAATACTTTCCTAACTATAGATTTAAATCTTTATTAGGTTCTGGATATTTCTAGAAGCTTGTGGAAACCGGAAATAGGTTCAATTTCGGACGCCCTGGGATCCATTGTCGACACAACAAAGGTTTTTCACAAAAATTAATGTCGTTCACATTCAGATTGATATCTTTATCTATTTGTATCAGATGAGAAACTATTGTCACCAAACTAATTAATAAAATATTACACGAGTCAAATGAAAAAAAAATAGTCCAATAAAAATTGTAGGGCAGACTGTATTCAGATGAATGAGTTATCAACTGTTATTTACAAAACGACCTAAAGGCTGCAACACTGATCAAGTGAGCTTCAAAACGCCATTTGTGTCATTTTAAATATGGCACCTCCTCTACACACTTGCACAAGTGAAAAGGAGTGGTTTCAAGTCCTCGTCAGCCTAAAACGTACAGACATTTCTCGTCAAATGAAATTCAATATATCTGTGCATGCTTACCGCACCAGCAAGTTTACTAATGGAGGAGAAACTTCGACAATGGCCTCAGTCCGCAGCACGGCCGTAGGCAGGAAAAAGTTTCGGGGGGGAGTTCATTCATAATTGTTCCCATGGGCGTCGCCAGAAATTTGAATAATAGAAATAATAACAATAATTGTACAATAATTATTAAAATTTCATAATAATAAAACAATTTTATTCCATAATAATACTAATAATTATTATTATTAGGCCTATATTATTGTTATATCCTTGAGGGGGGCTTACTCAATCCAGCAGATGAGTGAATATCCAGCACAAGTTTATTTTTGTTGTTTTACGTTTCATACAGTGTGTACTGAAATGCACAATTATTATACTTCGTCATTAAACTTTAGACACCTTCAAGAAAAAGCTTTAAAAGTTAGATGGAAATTTTAGTCATAAAGTTTTTGTTGTTTAACTTTAAATTACATTTTTGGAATTTTGAAAAGTGTGGAAGCAGTTATTATTTTTAAAAACTTAGCCTGGTGCATGGATTGTAACCTGAATCGCGAACGTAATGTGCTACGGAACTGGATATCCTAGGTTTGAACTCCTATCAAGGGGGGATTTTCAACTTTATCGGACAGGAAATTTAAAAGCTGGAAAGGGAATTTTGGAACAATCATAAGGGAATCTTCAGTCTATATTAGTAGTGTAAAATACAATATTACTGGCGCGATAAAGTATGAGCCCCCCTCAGGCAGATTTGGCTACACTTAAAACTAGCTCAAGATGTGCATATGAGCTTATTGCTCAAGTGTGGTACTCTGTCTAACCCAAGACTTTTGTAAAAATGCCCTCGGGAATTTCCCGTGAAAGTATGACCCCCCTCAGATTGATTTGCCTACACTTACAAAAGCTACATCTGTGAGATTGTTGTCCATAAGCTTGTTAAAAATATGGCCCTCTTGATATTGTTTTGGCCACACTTAAAACTAGGCCAAGATGCTCATAAGAGCTTATTGCCTCTAGTGTAATACTCTGTCAAGTGTAATCTTATTAGCTACACACACCCACACACACCCACCCACCCCCACACATATTTACTTCCGGTCCACTTCCGGTTTACTTCCGGTTTACTTCCTGTTTAAGTTCTCACACACACACACACACACACACACACACACACACACACACATATATATATTTCTAACCTGCTGATCTCTGTGGCGTAGTGGTTATCACAACGTGCTAGCACGCCAGGAGTCCTGGTTCAAATCCCGGCCTGGGCATGGATGTTTTCTGTGAGTGTGTATGTAATATAATAGAACTTACACGAACAACGCAGAAAACAATAATACGCAGTACCAGCACCTTTTTGTAGGTGAGAATAAAACGAATAACATTTTATTTTAACAAAGAGGTAGAGGCGTCACAGAATGAGTGTGAGGATACCCTCTGTTAGCCCTGTAGCTAGATATTTTGGCTCCAACCCCCCACCCCCGCAATACGAAGCACCGACGTTTTAACTAACTAAATCTCTAGCCTTCTTAAACCCGAAGGTTCATGCTGCAGCAACACAGGCCTTCCATCTTTCCCTATCATGAGCAAGTTCTATATACTCTTTTCCATCCCTACCGATTTCCTTTAGGTCCATCTCAACGTTGTCACTCCATCTTTGTCTTGGCCTTCCTATAGGTCTCTTACCATCAGGTTTCCCAACAAGGATCCTGTAAACTACTCTTTCCTCTCCCATTCGTGCCACATGGCCTGCCCACCTAAGTCTTGTTGATTTAATTATTCTAATAATATCTGGACATGAATACAAATTATTTAGTTCTAAATTATGGAACCTTCTCCACTCACCTGTCTCCTCATCCCTTTTAGGTCCAAAGATTTTTCTAAGGATCTTATTTTCAAATACTCTCAATTTATGTTCCTCTTTCAATGTAAGGGACCAAGTTTCACATCCATATAATACTACAGGCAAAATTACTGTTTTGTATATTTTAACTTTTAGTTTCTTAGATATTTATTTATATTTATCTGTTCATTGTAACTTCTAAAATATGTTGAATGTACCCTATACATATTGAAATATGTACTAAAGAAATTTGACGTCTGGTACGAGGGTGGATCAATAATTAAAGTAACAAGGCAATTATATACAGTATCAATAACGTTGATACTACGTTTGCATGTGACAGAGCTTGAGGCACATCACCTTGAGTCGTTGCGTCAGATTACGTTAAGCATGGCAGTCGCTGTAACATGCAAGCATGGTTATCAAACATCATTGTTATTACACTTTATATGAGCCTTATTATATTATTGATCCACCCTTGAAAATTACTACCGAGATGAAAGTTGACTGTGCAAAGTTTAAAACAAAGGACAGGCAAGCACCCCTTCTTATCTTTCCCCTCTCCGAGAACGAAATTGCGCCATTTTCTCTCACAAGAGGCTTAATACCCTTTCTTTTGATATCTCTCGCACACATTGTCTTTGTTGACCATGAAAATTAAAAGCTGTCTGAAAGGTATTATTTCCGGAGATTAAGGAACTTCCAAACTGCTATTATATTCGGTCATAGCGAATGTTCAGCCATATCAGCTGTCTCTTCTGGCGTGGCACCCACTTTATCTTCAATGAGCAAATCGTAGAGATAAGATAAAAGCTCAAGCAATGCAGTTGAATGTACTTTGGGTGGGTGTAAGGATGTCAAACAATTAGAATAACTTCATTGTTTGGGAAACAATTACTTGCGCGGACGTGGGAAGTGTGATACTCCTACAGATAAAACATGCGATCTTCAGTTTGATTAAAGCTTTTCATAGATGAATGATACTTTGAACGGAGAAACACCACTGAGATCATTCTCGTAACATTATAGTCTTTGACTAATATTATTCCCCTTTTTTTTTTTTTATTCAAGTACAACATTGGCGTGCACCAGCAAGAACGTGCCGCTCTGATGTTTTAAATACTGAAAACTACATCTGTTTGTAATGTTCTAAAGCATCGTTTCTCAACCTATGGGGCACGACCCACTGCTGGGTACCGAGGGGACGCTTTGGTGGGTCGCCAAGTCGAGCTCGAAAATTTATTTACTGTCTCTTAAGAACCTATTACATTGCAATTAATAAGATATGTTTTATCAATTTAAATTCAACTGTACGTAGTCTGAACACTACATTTCTGTTATTCACGCTTTGCCATTGTTTTTTACTGGCATCTCGGTAACAAGATTGAAAAATTACTTTCCAGAAAGTTACAGTGAATTCATTTGAATTCGAGACCGACCCATTCTCGTATTTTGAAAGTTTAGTAAAACTTGTTGTCAGTAAAACTAAAAAAAAAAAAAAAACAACTATGTGATATCAGCTGTGATTCTGGCATTGAAACTAAATTTGTTGCTCATGCCGTTCTCCACCTCATATTTGTGTGAAAACGGACTTTCATATCTTATTCAAGTGAAAAGCAAGTTCGGAAATAGACTTGACACGCACTCAGATTTCCGACATAAGTCAACCACCATTGAACCCAACATACCACAGCTTGTGCGGAAAAGCCAGTCCCAACCGTCACGTTCGGTGAGTAAAAGAAAATAAGTTTTCAATTTCAGGATGTGTGTTTAGTTAGATCTTAAACTAGAGCAAATTAGTCTTTTAAATTCCATATTTACTTTTCTAGAATGAAGTATGTGTAATTTGTTTAAGGAAGCGTAAAATAGGGCTTCTTAAAGTACTGGACGTGTAATATCCTTCGAAGTGGGTTCTGGACTGATAAAGGTTTAGAACCACTTTTTTAGAGCATTCTAGAGCTTCTAGAGCTTCCGCTGCTGCCGGTATATCTATGATAGAACATAGTGGTTTCTCGAAAGGAGAGGAAATATTGAAAGCGCTCGCTTCCACGTAGTACACCCTGGTGACTGCAATGTTGCAGGCCAACAAGGCTCTGGCGTCTGGACCTACAGCGACTGGATTGTATGTTGTCCATATATGTGCTGAGTGCCCCTTTTAACTACAGGGTGGCCCGTAAGTGTCTACCCATTCACATATTTTATGTGTCCAGTGTATATGTGTGCTGTCCTTCATTCTCGCTGCATGTTCTGCGAGACATTTTTCGCAACATAGCAGGGGTTATTGTTCCAAATGCCGCTGTAACAGCTGCCCTCAACTCATCATTGGAATTATAATGTTGTTTTGACACACTGTCCTTTATGTATCCCTAAAGTAAGTTATCACACGTTGTCAAGTCCGGACTTCTTGCGGCCCATTTCATAGGCACCGGGGATATTTCAGAACACAGAAAACTCTATACACTGGATACATAAGATGTATGAATGGGTAGGGACTTACGGGATATGAGAGACTTGTGTTGATTTTAGTTATGGTAAGCGGCTGTATCTTGTATAATGTAACAGGTGCAAGTAGCCCACGTGCTGACCCCAAAATTTTCAGTTCCATCAATCAAATATTGAAAGTGATTTTTCTGGCACTGACCAAAGGTCCAGCGTTGTCTTAGCAAAGACATACTCATTCAATAAAATAAATTTTAAACTGTGGTACATAATCTCCGTAGGCTCATCAGAAATTCAAATTCAATTGTGAAGCGTGATAGTTGGTGAAATATAGTCTTTCTCTGTACCATGAGGGCAGCTAGACTGTGCCCAGTTTTTCTACCGAAATCTTGATATTTTTTATCACCAAATGCTACCGATCTTTTTCCACATCGAAATTGCTGGAAGAGGGGATTGCGTTGCGGAAAACATCTAAAGTCCCGTTAAGAAACCATTTCAACACCTGATACTGGAAATGATAATGAAAAATAGCATCCCAGAACGACATAATTTGATTTCCATTGTGCGTTGACAAGAGTAGCTAATACTGTACATGTCTTCCTTGTCACGTACTGTCTGTCCTAATGGATCCCATAGGCACATGTCCTGGAAACGACAGGCCATCCCTCCAGAGAGCTTCGGGTACAGCGATCCCCAGGGAATATGGTCAGTTGTGACCCGCCTCTTTGTCGGAATCTTTGAGTCTGTTGTTTGAAGGAGGGAAATCATTCGACCAAGGTTTTGGAACGGGTAGTATAACCACAAAGGCACCTGCAACTCTTGCCATATGTTTTCGATTTTGACCAACAAAGAACAAACAAAGGTTTTTTTCTTATCTACTCTTCCTTTGGTTCCTCACTTTACCGACTCAGTGTTGCAAACTGAAAGCGTAATTTCCTAAATAAATATTTTGGAGTACTTTTTTAAAAATATTAACGTTTATTTTCCTAAATGTTACGGAGCACTTTCGTGCGGTTTCTTGACAAGGACAGTTAATTTTTTGAATAGCGCACATGTCAGGCACGGCAACTGAACCTGATTGTATTTAAATTGACACTGAATGGAAGTTGCTCCAGGTAACGACATTCACCATAATCTGCATGTTTCCAGTCGTAATACTGTGACAGTCAGATTTACCGTCATTATTATTATCATTATTATTCATGTATGTAGCGGTAAAAAGACGTGTTGATTCAAAGCGTTGAGAGTTTTAAGTTGTAAGAATACATATTTGATTTTTTTGCCAAGCCGACGGGAGGAACGAGACGTTCGCTTGTGTTAAGGGTGAGCACCTGAAGGGTCACGCTATACGTGTAAAGCTTAGGAAATTCGACCGTAATGACAAACATTTAAATATCTCGGTTTCCAACGGTCAGATTCATGTGAAACTTATACCAGCGCAGCGGCATGTGTGCAAGGACAGATGTGTGGAGTTTCGTCACGATCAAGCGACAATTACGGACGCCAGATCAAATCGGTTCTAATTGATCAGTTTGTGGACAGCGATTGCAATTGAGCTATGGGCGACAGCCAGGCGGAAGCTTAATCCGTCTGAGTAAACTTCGGACACGGTCCGTCCTAGTTTGGAGACAATAGAGCAAAGTGAAATGACCTCTTCGGAAGCGTCGCTTCAACGAACGCCTAGCGTCTCTTTCCAAATCTAAATAAAACGAAGGACATGGTTTTTCGACACACAGTCTTACCGCGATCCTTGTAGTGAGAGCAGCTCCGTGCTAACTCTCCATATACAGTTTTTGCCGCGATTCTTGGAACGAGAGCACCTTCGCGCTACCTTTCGTGTACAGTGGACTTTGTTGTGTTGTGCGAACACCAGTGTGTGTGATAGGCAGTAAGTCTACACGAGTGCGCCTACCTCAACCGCTGGGGGAAGTTGAAGCGAAACCGTGTTTCCGTGATTACCTTACGCCATTTATAATTTTTGAGAAACAAGGAACACCGGAAACAATGGCGGGCTAGAGGAAGAAAGGAGATGAGGGCGTTACGTCGATTCGCCCGACGTCAGAAGAAACTACGCCGATGATGCCTATCCGCCGTCATGGAGAGAGAGAGAACGTCGAACGCCGCCCTATTGATATGCCGACGACGCCTACCATCCGCCACGTTGACGCCCCGACGACGCCTACCAGCCGCGACAGAGAGACGTAGAGAGAGATGTTGACGCCCCGACGACGCCGACGACGCCTACAACGACCGCTCAGATGCGACGTCCGAACCGCGCCATACCACGGAGATCCACCGATCCCGAGAGGAAGAGGAGCCGGAGAACTAGGTGTTTGAATCCTTTTCGCATCTTCATCGTCGCGACCAAAGAAACCTTTCGCGTGGATACTATGTGTTTTCAATCGCCCATAAAGACGCCAGGATGCACCCCGGAAGCTGAGAGGTGGTAAAGTATTCATCTGTGTGAACCTTAACACGTGACGGCCCGATTGATTTAGAGAACGCCCTTGAAATTCGTCGACATTTTGAAAACGCCCACTCAACTCGAAATTTTATATCAAACTCCCGTCGCGCTTGTCATTTGTAATCTATTCGTCTCAGGTCAATTTCTCTTATTCCTTGTGATATTTTTTTTATGATCTTAAATTCATTGTTGTTTGTGCTCCTTTGTATTTGTTTAAAGTGCGTACTATTAGCGCCGCCCGCTTAATTGCATAATCTACTTGAGGTTTGTTCATTTTTATGTGTCAATGCTAGCTATGTCAGGCCGCATGTGTGATCATTTAGTAAAAGTATTTGCCTGGTAATGTGAATTGCTCGTCGCGGCGAAGTGTTTAAGTCCCGCCTGCCAGCGAGTATAGGTTTGCGTCACTCAACGGAGGTTATTTGTTATGTTTGAACCACGTGAGGTCTTGTAAAAGGAAAACGTCCGCCCACGCGAATGTAATTGCCGTTGAGACGCCTTTGTTTATACTGGTCAAGTAATGTATGGTCACCGCGCCGACTAGTTTCTTTTTTTAAAAACAAAAGGTGAACTTAAGTAAGGGCTGGCTAGGATTTAAGTAGCACTGGAGCAAAATCACAAATGACCTGATTAGACAAAAAGTAAGATAAAATTAATTGAGAATGCAATAATTAGGGCTTGTCGCCATAAAACCTGTACATGTCATGTATAATTTCTTGTGTCCATGACCCCATGAGGATTGAATCTGAGAGAGAATGTGAGAGTGCAAGTGTGGGGACCTGTAATGATTCATTTTTGTTGGTTATGAATAGAATATACTTTTTATTTTCATGTTAATTTTGGGCTATATCATTTTCGTATGCATGTCGCTACCCGTGATTTTCAGGTAGGCAGCTAGCCGCTTCCCGGCTACAGGTAAAGAGGTGGTAATTTGAAAGTACTTATATCTTTGTGTTTATTCGATATGGCTTATCACTATGCACTGTCGGTCACCGGTTCCTACACACGAACTTAACCTGGACCGTAACGCTATTTCGCTTGTCCGAGGGAGATTTTGCCGCCTCTATCTAGGTAGTGGTTGCATTTGTTTTCCCGGGCAAGGGAGGGCGTAGCATACAATACCATTTTTCTGTGGATAAGGAACTTCAAGGAGACTGCATCAGCAATGAATAGAACATCTGGTGGACATTGTAAGGTTCGAAATCCCGAGAACATGGAACAAGTTTGGGTCTCTGTTTTGAGAAGTCATTCAAAAAAGAACCGCCCTTCTCGGGAGGCTGCGCGAAACTGCCTCTCGTGTTATTTTCCTAAAATCCTTTGAGATGTATTAAATTGACTTTGTTGCATGAAGGAGTTTTGCTTTTGTTTGTAATTGGGAACAGTCGGGTTTAGTTGCCACAGCCTTTATATAGAATAAAAATACACAACCTTATAATGTGCTACAATTTATTTTTAATTTTCATTTACATTGATGAGTTTCATGATGCAGAGAAATTATGATAACATAAAGTTATTATAAATCATACATTACCATTGTAGCAAACATGACAATAAAATTAGCACACAAAAAATTGGCTCATTGAATTAAGATATTTACATGGGTTTTCTGCCAATTTTTCGTTAATCGGGATAACGAAGATGAATGATAATAAAATGAAATGAATGAAAGGACAAACACAAATGAATAGCAAACAACATGATCCCCACAGAGGATTATACTGGCTGTAAGTAAAGACACCAGAGCCTCGAACTATGCAAAATGCACCAACAAATACACAAACAAAGAAAATAGTACTTATATGGAGGAGTAGAAAAAAACTCTAGATAATTCAGGTGCCAGCCTTTTGGGGGGGGGATAAGGTCGACGAAAACAATGAATCTTGTGTAGTAGTTGTGCTGCCTAATGTGTTTGTGTTCGTCTTGTGTAGTAATTGTGCTGTCTAATATGTTTGTGTTTGTCTTGTGTAGTAGTTCCTCCATTCATATTGGGGGTTAGGCGTAGAGCTGACAACTCTGCACTGTAAAAAGCCATGTCAAGAATCAGCAATATAAGGCCATGGATGTTCCCTAGGTAAAATATTCCGGAGGTAAAGTAGTCCCCCGTTCGGATCTCCGGGTGGGGACTACTTTGGGAGGTCCCTGGAGTAAGGATAAGATCTACATTAGGAATAAGGATATTAAATTAGGCACCTGGAATGTTCTGAGCCTTTACCGGCCTGGGGCATTTCAGTGTACAGTTAATGAGATACTTAAGTATAAATTAGATGTAGTAGCTGTCCAGGAAGTTAGGTGGCCAGGAGAAGGGAATTGTAAAACTAAAAATTATACTTTCTTCTATGGTGGTACTGAAAATCATAATTTTGGAACAGGCTTTTTTATAAATAATAGAATTATCTCGGCTCTTAAAACAGTAGAATTTATTAATGATAGGATATCATATGCAGTTTTACAGGGTAGGTGGTGTAAAATTATTTTAATAAACATACATGCACCAATGGAAGATAAAGATGATAATACTAAAGATGATTTTTATACAGAGTTAGAACAGGTCTTTGATAAATTTTCTCAGTATGATATGAAAATTCTGTTAGGTGACTGTAATGCACAGATTGGCAAAGAAGAGACATTTAAACCCACGATTGGTAAAGAAAGTCTTCATGAATTAAGTAATGATAATGGTATAAGATTGATTACTTTTGCAACCTCAAAGAATTTAATTGTGAAAAGTACCACTTTTAAACATAAAGATATCCATAAATATACCTGGTCTTCTCCAGATGGTAAAACTCATAATCAGATAGATCATATTCTCATTGATAAGAGAAGGCATACTAGTATAATTGACGTTCGTACACATAGAGGTGCTGACTGTGCCAGTGACTATTATTTAGTAATTGCTAAATTAAGAGAAAGACTCTCAGTGATAAATCATAAGCAACAAAATCTAAAAGTTCTAAAATTTGATACAGGAAAGTTTACTCATGAAAGAATTAAGAAAGATTACCAAATTAAACTGTCAAATAGATTTGATGTTTTGCAGGATTTAAGTGATGATGAAAATATAAATGAAACAGACGTAAATAAGAATTGGCAGCACATACGTAATGCAATAGAATCAGCAGCTAAAGAAAGTATAGGATACCATAAACCAAGAAAAAATAAGCCAAGGTTTGATAATGAATGTCATAATCTAATAGAAATAAGAAATCAGGCTAGACTTAGGTGGTTAAATAACTCTGATGATACAAATCCAAACAATTATAATAGAATAAAGCGAGAAGTTAACCGCACGTTTAAAAGTAAAAAAAGAGATTACTTGAAAAGCAAAATTAACGAAATTGAAACAAACAGCAAAAATAAAAATATCAGAGATTTATATAAAGGTGTAAATGAGTTTAGAAAGGGGTGGCAACCTAAAGTAAAGTTGATAAAAGATAAAGACTGTGATTTTCTAGCTGACCCAAGCGATATTCTAAATAGATGGAAGAACTACCTTAATGACCTTTTAAATGTCCATGTAGGAGATAAATCAGAAGTGAATGAAGTCCACACAGCAGAACCTCTAGTTCCAGAACCTAACTTGACTGAAGTTAAAGATGCTATTAAAAAGCTAAAGAATAACAAAGCTCCTGGCATTGATTTAATACCAGATGAGTTAATTAAATATGGTGGAAATTCATTAATATGTCAAATTCATAAATTAATTTGTTTAATATGGAATAAAGAAGAAATCCCTCAACAGTGGAAAGAATCCATAATTGTTCCTGTGTTTAAAAAAGGTAATAAAATGAACTGCTAAAATTACAGTGGAATTTCTCTACTCTCAACAACATATAAAGTATTATCTAACATTCTTTTAACAAGACTTACCCCATATGCTAATGAAATTATAGGTGATTATCAATGTGGATTTAAACGTAACAGATCAACTACAGATTAAATTTTTCACATCAGACAGACACTTGAAAAAAAATGGGAATATAATCAAAATGTCCATCAGCTATTCATTGATTTAAAAAAAGCATATGATTCGGTGAAAAGAGATAAATTATATAATATATTAGTAGAGTTTGGAATACCTAAGAAGCTTGTTAGTATGATAAAAATATGCACCAGTGAAACAGAAAGTAAAATTCGTGTGGGTATTAATATGTCTGACAAATTTACAAATTTATGATGGGTTAAAACAAGGAGATGCATTATCTCCATTGCTCTTTAATTTTGCCTTAGAATATGCTGTTAGGAAGGTAAAAGAAACTAAAGAAGGACTAAAATTAAATGGTGTGACTCAGTTGTTAGCATATGCAGATGATGTAGACTTACTGGGGGATGATGTGGATACAATTAAGAATAATGCTAAAATATTTTTCAAAACTACTAAAGAGATAGGTTTGGAAGTTAACCAAGAGAAAACTAAATATATGCTTACAGGCCGAAACCAAGTGTTAGGTAATAATCAAAATCTAATTATTGATAACTCGTTTGAACCAGTTTCCAAATTAAAATACTTAGGAGTAATATTAACAAATGAAAATTATATTAAAGAGGAAATAAAAAGTAGGCTTAATTCAGGAAATGCATGTTACTTCTCTCTTCATAAACTTTTGTCTTCTCGTTTAATATCTAAGAAACTAAAAGTTAAAATATACAAAACAGTAATTTTGCCTGTAGTATTATATGGATGTGAAACTTGGTCCCTTACATTGAAAGAGGAACATAAATTGAGAGTATTTGAAAATAAGATCCTTAGTAAAATCTTTGGACCTAAAAGGGATGAGGAGACAGGTGAGTGGAGAAGGTTCCATAATTTAGAACTACATAATTTGTATTCATGTCCAGATATTATTAGAATAATTAAATCAAGAAGACTTACGTGGGCAGGCCATGTGGCACGAATGGGAGAGGAAAGAGGAGTTTACAGGATTCTTGTTGGGAAACCTGATGGTAAGAGACCTGTAGGAAGGCCAAGACGAAGATGAAAGGACAACGTTGAGATGGACCTAAGGGTAATCGGTAGGGATGGAAAAGAGTATATAGAACTTGCTCAAGATAGGGAAAGATGGAAGGCCTGTGTTGCTGCAGCCATGAACCTTCGGGTTTAAGAAGGCTAGAGAGTTAGTTAGTTAGTTTCTTAGATATTAAATGAGAAGACAAAAGTTTATGAAGAGAGAAGTAACATACATTTCCTGAATTAGGCCTACTTTTTATTTCCTCTTTAATAGAATTTTCATTTGTTAATATTACTCCTAAGTATTTGAATTTGGAAACTGGTTCAAACGAGTTGTTTGATTATTACCTAACACTTGGTTTCGACCTGTAAGCATATATTTAGTTTCCTCTTTGTTAACTTCCAAACCTATCTCTTTAGCAGTTTTGAAAAATATTCTAGCATCATTCTTAATTGAATTTATATCATCCCCTAATAAGTCTACATCATCTCCATATGCTAACAACTGAGTCACACCATTTAATTTTAGTCCTTCTTTAGTTTCTTTTACCTTCCTAACAGCATATTCTAAGGCAAAATTAAAGAGCAATGGAGATAATGCATCTCCTTGTTTTAACCCATCATGAATTGTAAATTTGTCTCACACATTAATACCCAAACGAATTTTACTTTCTGTTTCAATGATGCATACTTTTATCATACTAACAAGCTTCTTAGGTATTCCAAACTCTACTAATATATTATATAATTTATCTCTTTTGTCCGAATCATATGCTTTTTTTAAATCAATGAATAGCTGATGGACATTTTGATTATATTCCCACTTTTTTTCAAGTGTCTGTGTGATGTGAAAAAATTGATCTGTAGTTGATCTGTTACGTTTAAATCCACATTGATAATCACCTATAATTTCATTAGCATATGGGGTAAGTCTTGTTAAAAGAATGTTAGATAATACTTTATATGTTGTTGAGAGTAGAGAAATTCCACTGTAATTTTAGCAGTTCATTTTATTACCTTTTTTAAACACAGGAACAATTATGGATTCTTTCCACTGTTGAGGGATTTCTTCTTTATTCCATATTAAACAAATTAATTTATGAATTTGACATATTAATGAATTTCCACCATATTTAATTAACTCAGCTGGTATTAAATCAATGCCAGGAGCTTTGTTATTCTTTAGCTTTTTAATAGCATCTTTAACTTCAGTCAAGTTAGGTTCTGGAACTAAAGGTTCTGCTGTGTGGACTTCATTCACTTCTGATTTATCTCCTACATGGACATTTAAAAGGTCATTAAGGTAGTTCTTCCATCTATTTAGAATATCGCTTGGGTCAGCTAGAAAATCACAGTCTTTATCTTTTATCAACTTTACTTTAGGTTGCCACCCCTTTCTAAACTCATTTACACCTTTATATAAATCTCTGATATTTTTAATTTTGCTCTTTGTTTCAATTTCGTTAATTTTGCTTTTCAAGTAATGTCGTTTTCTACGTCTAAATGTGCGATTAACTTCTCACTTTATTCTATTATAATTGCTTAGATTTGTATCATCAGAGTTATTTAACTACCTAAGTCTAGCCTGATTTCTTATTTCTATTTGATTATGACATTCATTGTCAAACCATGGCTTACTTTTTCTTGGTTTATGGTATTCTATAGTTTCTTTAGCTGCTGATTCTATTGCATTACGTATGTGCTGCCAATTCTTATTTACGTCTGTTTCATTTATATTTTCATCATCATTTAAATCCTGCAAAACATCAAATCTATTTTACAGTTTAATTTGGTAATCTTTCTTAATTCTTTCATCAGCAAATTTTCCTGTATTAAATTTTAGAACTTTTAGATTTTGTTGCTTATGATTTATCACTGAGAGTCTTTCTCTTAATTTAGCAATTACTAAATAATGGTCACTGGCACAGTCAGCACCTCTATGTGTACGAACGTCAATTATACTAGTATGCCTTCTCTTTATCAATGAGGATATGATCTATCTGATTTTGAGTTTTACCACCTCGAGAAGACCAGGTATATTTATGGATATCTTTATGTTTAAAAGTGGTACTTTTCACAATTAAATTCTTTGAGGTTGCAAAAGTAATCAATCTTATACCATTATCATTACTTAATTCATGAAGACTTTCTTTACCAATCGTGGGTTTAAATGTCTTCTTTGCCAATCTGTGCATTACAGAATTTTCATATCATACTGAGATAATTTATCGAAGACTTGTTCTAAATCTGCATAAAAATCATCTTTAGTATTATCATCTTTATCTTCCGTTGGAGCATGTATGTTTATTAAAATAATTTTACACACCTACCCTGTAAAACTGCATATATCCTATCATTTGTAGCGTGGAGAGGGGCTAAGTGAGATTGCACGCGATAAATTGTCTGGAAGCGCACGCGGCAACTCACCTTCAAAAAAAAGAAATCCAAGACCCACTCTTCACGTACAAAAAGTAATTCCACCTCCTCCTGCGTCGTACTTCCCCCACAGTGACGCGAGAGTTTACGGGCGACAAGTGCAGGAAGCACGAGACAAGAAGGGGAGGAAGTTGACCCAAAAAAAAAAAAATCACGTTTAGCCCATGCCGTGCTTCAAGGTTTCAAAAAGGGGTCCGACAGCGAATAGCAACATTAACCTTCTCCGCTGTAACAAAATAAAAAAAAAGGATAGTATTCCTCCAACGTAACTACTTTTCTCACTTCTCTGTGCAATGTAAATTACATGAAAAATTAAATACGTGTACACACTCCTTTTTTTTGTCAAGTTAACTTTAGGATTCTACGTAACGTTACTAACGGGCAACTCTTACTGTTCAAACGTTCCACCAATAATTAAGACGCTACTCAATTCAATTAACAAATATAATTGCATTCAAGATTGTTCTCCATTTTACATTATTTGAATATTACAACAAACCCCCACGTATTGCACTGGGTGTGATTTCAATAACACATTCATTGATTAACAAACCGAGCGACCAGCGCTCTATTCTATTACGTTACATAAACTCATGTTCAATTTTAACAAACCAGCAAAAACACGAAGCAAAAAAAAAGCTTCCCCTTAACAATCTTGTCGTGTTATCAATTGATCCTACGTAATACTTTTACTTGCCAAAACATTCATCTCTCTTATACAGTATACGTAGCGTATCCAAAAATAAGAACGTGACGTTCTTCCTTTGCCCAATCAAACAAAAGACCTAGATGGCCTCAATCTTTAACGTAACTTGTACGTACTTATGTATACATTAATATATCGCTTGTCCCCTATTCTTTACGCATCAACTAGTGCTACCGTTACTTATACAGGATCGCTATTTGGACAAAGGGGAAAAAGGGGGGGGAGATTGCAATTAGTGCAAGTCCTTTTGTTCCATTTAATTCTGGTGCGAACACGCACGCCTTTGTCGTAGCACGAACAAGGTAGTGCTTCTTACAACCACGAGTTCCGCAGTAAAGCTTCAAATTTCTATTTTTGCCCAATTGTAGATTACCAAGAGATTATAAGCAATTCCCCACACTTCTTCTTGCGTTTATTTTACAAAGCCAAATTCAACCGAAAAGATCGGTTCGTCAAGTTATGCCACACTAACACAAATCGTACGCGATTTGCGTCGTTACAAAATGTTCGCCGTGCTACAACAGGGTAGCGAGATAGTAAATCACAGGTCCAACACGTAAAAAGCAGAAACGTATATACATTAGTTTTCTCGCAATTTCACTTATTCAATTGGGTTATGTCAAAGTTACGGGGTTCCCAAAACTTATGCGACGAACGGCAAGGAATTAACCTGGTTCCCACTTTTCACGGTCTAGTTAAAGTTTGTACGTACCTCACCACGATTGTAAACGTCCCATGGAACTGCAACGCCTTCCTTTCACAAGAGTCCAAGTGATCACTCCATTTGCCTTCTTCCCATTTAGCTGTCAGCGCAGCAGGCGTGGTTCGGCAGGTCGTGGTTCAGGTACTCTCTAGCCGGTTGGGACTGGATGACGAAGCACCTGGCTGGTGCGTGCCGTTCGAAGCGAGCGAGAAAGACCGAGGTAGGAGAACGAACTGAACTTCAATCGCAGCAGGATTTACAAGCGGGCGTAAGCCGCAAAAATATGCCACCAGGAGGCAGCAGCAGAGAGCGATCGTGAGGTGAAACGCCCTCGATGGCGAAAAATTGAACTTGCAATTTTTTTTTTTTGTTTTAACAATGTAAGGATTGTAAACCGCAAGGGACAAACGTTACACATTAATAAATTCTACTGTTTTAAGAGCCGAGATAATTCTATTATTTATGAAAAAGCCTGTTTCAAAATTATGATTTTCAGTACCACCATAGAAAAAGTATAATTTTTAGTTTTACAATTCCCTTCTCCTGGCCACCTAACTTCCTATACAGCTACTGCATCTTAAGGCGAAGAGGGATAATTACGCACCAGGCATGCATTTATTCCAATATCGTCGGAATGAGCAATGCTACTAAAAAGATCTCCGCCAGAAATGAAGAGTATGAATTTCTCCCCATGTGGCAAGTGGAAGCAGTTTCCTAAGTTGATTATTAAGCCTTATACGATTTTTGAAAAATATCATGAATTAGTATTTACGGAATCCCATGTATTCCTTATGGGACATCAACTTCAACTTCAAGTTATGGATCATCAAATGGGAGTTTCGACTTTTCCTACTACTATGACATAGTTCAACGTGTCCTTTTTCCGTCCATGTACTTTTCTACTTCATCGGATGTTTGATATTCCCGAGAGAACGAATAAACTAATGGTCCCATAAGCCTAGTGCATTTCTCCTTGCCTCCTATGGCCATCCTGGCAATGTTGCCAAACCTGATGTGCATAATAGAGCTAAATTTCACCATTAATATAGCTAAAGAGGACTTTCAAGGAGCTAGATTAACTAAGGCTATATAAAGTGCCTACTAGGGTAATTTTAATTGTCAGAGGGGTGGGAGTGCTGCTATTACCATTAGCTTTAAAGTGATGGCAATTTATTCTTAGTTTTCACCGCCTAGATTCGGCGGCATCACCCATCTCAATAATCCAATGATGTTAATATAAAATCGAAAATAAAGGATTCCCGGATAACAAAATTGTCATCTTCATCTTAGCCACAGCGCTATATATAAAAATACATGGGGAGGAAAGAAGAGGTGGGTGACGCAGCCTATAGCTATACGAATATCACGTCACGTGCAAAATGTACACTCATGGCAAAAGTTGGTATTTATGGGCCGGAGCCAGTGGTGGCATCATAGTGGGGCAGAGGGCAGGTGCCACAGTTCACAGTCAAACGAGTGCACGAAAGAGCCAGATCTGGCTCCAAAAGAGCGAAGTTGGCAACAGTGATCAACAGCTGACCCCGAGAGAAAGACCTAAGGGAAATTATCCCTCCTCGCCTTAACTATCTCATTAACTGTACACTGAAATGCCCCAGGCCGGTAAAGGCTCAGAACATTCCAGGTGCCTAATTTAATATCCTTATTCCTAATGTAGATCTTATCCTTACTCCAGGGACCTCCCAAAGTAGTCCCCACCCGGAGATCCGAATGGGAGACTATTTTACCTCCGGAATATTTTACCTTGGAAACATCCATGGCCTCATATTGCTGTTTCTTGACATGTCTTTTTACAGTGCAGAGTTGTCAGCTCTATGCCTAACTTCCAATATGAATGGAGGACCGCACCTGTAGTTGGTCAGCGGATCCCTCGGATCTAGCTGGGAGGATCACATAGTAGTCCACCAACCGTGCCCCACTTCTGCCGATTGCGGGACGCTCATAGAGCCATGACAGGACAGCTCTGTAAATCCCAACAGAGAAAAATGTTGACCATTTCACTCTGTTAGTTGACTAACTGCAGTGAACAAGTCACTGGCCGATGAGGTTGTCACATCCGCTAGACATTTTCCATTAGGATGAAAAGAATTACAATTATCACACGGTTTACTAGAATCATTGTTTGGTGTGTTACCAATATTCCTTGAATCAGTTTTATTTTGTCTGATGTTCATTCGAAGATTGCCCTTGTACCTGTTTTGGATTTGCGAAGTGAATTCAATCGGAGTTTCAGAATGTTCCACAGCATTAGTGTTGCCCACGAGACGAGACTTTGGCCTGTCTCGTCTCGTGGAGTCTCGTGGAAATGCTGTCTCGCCTCGAAAATATTCGTTTGTCTTATGACACATGGTCAATCTCGTCTCGTCTCAAATTTTTAAAAGCCTGTCCCGTCTCGTCCCATGGGCAACACTACACAGCATTCTTTGAGTGACTTTGGTTAACAATTCCCTCATTCAATTCTAGCTCGTTAAGATACATGGCCGTATCTATTGCATTTTAAAAGGTCAAATGCATAACATTTTGATTTCATTGCAATTCACGATGGCCGTATTGCAAAGGTTCAAAAAAGTGTGTTCTTAAAAGCAAGAATGATTTTTTTTTCTGTGTTGCACTACATAGTTCAATACCGATTGTAATGTATGTTTGTATGACCACATGCTTGGGGTGTCAAAATATAAGTGACTGGCCTGCCTTGAGCGAGCCTTGCTCCTTTCAAAATACAAAACATGTGATTGTTGTAGTCAAAGCAAGTAAACAGTAGCTTTCAGTTTCATTGGTTTACTTTCATGAAAGATCACTAAACGCTGATTGGTATTTGATGTAGTGACTAAAGTATGCTTGCATGTTTCCTTTATTTGCAACATTGCACCCCCTAACTTTCATCTCACACCCCCTCAGCACTCCTGGCGAAACAGACGATTCATTCCTTACTATTTCTCCCCCACCCCCTCTCTCCCATCAATTTCTTTCTCCGTCTTTGCCTTTGTTGTTTTGCTTACTCTAAATGATTCTAAAAGTTTCTCACACGGTTTTTCGTGAGCAGAAAGAGGGCTACAGCCCCCCATCGCCCCTCCGTTCGTTACGCGCTAACTTTGTTCCATCAACTACAGGAAACATTCCTTGCGCTTCATCTGTGAACTCCGTTACACGCACTCAGGGGGTGCTCGTTCGGCGGCGCAGATCGTATGCGCAGTTGTCCGTGGATGCTTGACGTCACCATCGAAACACTCGGCACGGAAAAGGCTGGTTCCTTATGCAAATATTGAGAAATTTGACAACGAATATCTTCTAAAATATAGAAGCAAGGGAAAAGTTACAAATTTTACTGTTAAGATTCATCCTTTCTAATCAATTTATCACAAAGTTGATTCAAATGTGTAAAATGGTTTTCAAGAAATCGTGTTACGAAGGATCCCCTGTTTTGTTCTCTCCAGGCTTCCAATGTAAGGGAGTTTTAACTTCAGCGTGTTGGATTTATTTTTGCTCTATGTTTTGAAATAAGATTATTTTGTTCTTGTCAACTGAAATCATGCCTAAATGCTATGGAAAGCTGTGAAAACTATTATCAGAAAACTAACGGAAGAAAACTAAAATATCACAGCTTGATTGATATAAAAAAAATGCGAGATTGCCCATTTTTGTGAAAAAGGCATTGTGCGAGATCTATAATATAACTTTATAATATTGTATGTAAATGTAAGGGTGTAATAAACGTGACTGCTTCCCAGGCACGTATCCAAGGGGGGCTTAGGGGGCTCAAGCCCCGCCCGAAAGTTTTCGGTTTACACTAGATAAAATGAGATTTTTTGCTTCTTGTGGTGTTAAATAAAATAATGTGACGTTAATTTAAGGAGAGAAATAATTATCGAGGCAAGACGGAGAATATTCTATAACCCTGTTATTGATAACAGCTCGTATCCAAGGTGAGAATCAGGGGGCTCAAGCCCCCCTTCAGAAAATTTTCAGTTTACGCTAGATAAAATTAGGTTTTTGGCTTCTTGAATAATATGGTGATAATTTGAGAGAGATAATTATCTAGGCAAGACGGAGAATGTTCTATAAGCCCGTTATTGTTAATAGCGCGTATCCAAGGTAGGGATCAGGTGGTTCGAGGCCCCCCCCCCCCCGCCGCTCCCCAAGGAAATTTTTCAGTTAACACTGATAAAATTAGGTTTTTGACTTCTTGAATAATGTGACGATAATTTAAGGAGAGGAATAATTATCGAGGCAAGACGGAGAATGTTCTACGGACCCTGTTATTGTTTATAGCGCGTATCCAAGGTGGGGATCGTACGTAACTCGTGGACTCCCCCACCAGGAAAGTTTTCATTTTACACTAGATAAAATTAGGTTTTTGTCTTCTTGAATAATGTGACGATAATTTTAGGAGAGAAATACTTATCAAGGCTAGACGGAGAATGTTCTATAACCCTGCTGTTGATAATATTGCACGTAAACTTTTCTTACGCTTTCGGTGTTGTCGTAGGGCTCAAGCTGCACAACAAAGGTAGCGCCACAGGTAGGGCGATTCGGATTCATTGTAATTTTTTAATCTCTGGAAACCGCGAGAGGGAACGTTCTTGAAAAAGAGAAGGAGTCGAACTACTGGCAATATTTACGAATCGTGATATCTGCAAAACGTTCTAGAATATAATGAGGATATTAATACGCGGCTTCAATTTCCCGGTTGATCTGTACAACAGAATAGGTTGAGACTTAAGAGGTAAGTGTGACAATTCATACAGTCGATTAGTGATCAGCCAGTGTCCATTGGTTGCTTTATAAGATCTAGTGTTTCGAAAATGAAATGGACTAAATACCGTAAAGTAACGAAGTCTACCACTAGTTCCAGTTCGGTCCCAAAGCTAAAAACATTGACGACAGCCGAACTTCGAGTAGTGCTACGAGTAGTTCGGGTGGAAAGACGAAGAGATCGAAGGTGTCTCTCTCTAAAGTGAATATTTCGGCAGTATCGGGCTGGGCATTGGAGCGATTTATTAAAAAAGAAATAAGCTGCACAGATCAACTGAAAATCAAAGTTTTGAGTGATGATTTCGTTGTGCCAGGACCAAATTTTGTGTATGCAGTCCGAGAATTTCATGGCATAAAAAAATACTTTTGTTTAAGGCTACACACTCAACAGACAATTTTGGACACTTGCGAGTGCTTAGGCATGAATATGAATAATTTGGTGGGTTTCGGCTTTTATAAGAGCTGCAAACATGGGAGGACAAGCAGTGGCGGATTAAGCTTCCTCGCCGCCCCTAGGCACAAACTTAATGTGCGGCCTTCTCAAAAGAAAAGTAGTAACTTATTTGCACTGACCCAGTACGTAAGTTCCGTCTGAATATGTGATTGAAAATGGTTCCCCAAGGTCCCAACAGATTTCTGCCTTGTTAAGAGTGCCAACTCGCAGTTTTTGTGTTCTTCAGAATTTTCGTGTGATGCTAGAATATTTGAAATGTTTTTCCGGTCTGAAATGCCGTGAGTTGCGATGTTTGTCTTGCCCTTGAGCAACCTGCATGATGCACAATAAACGGCACCAGTGCTGCACGAATATACCAAATAATTCCGCAAAATTGATTCTCCATTTACAACTTTACGAAAAAAACACTATTGTTTAAAAATCTTGTCTTACCTGCTATGAGTCTTTGCGATTTAGAAAAATCGTTTTCAGCATTCTGATTAATTCCACGTCTTAGAAGAATGTCAATTGTAGACTCATTCAGACACCACTCGGCAGGATCGTCACTAACGAAATTTGCACTTTCACTGTCACAATCAGGAACTCCTACGAACTGAGGGGACACTACCTCAGGTGCACTTTCTTCCTCCACTAAACCCACAATATTTTCGACATTTTGCGTTTCACACTCGATGTAGCCGCTTCCACTTCAATTTTTGGACTGATTTCGGAAATCACTTGTTCCCTTCCTATAAAACGTGTCCACTGTACCAAGCTTTTTCTGTAAGGTTGCTTCTCTTTCACGCTTTTCGTTTGCAAGTTTACGATAAGCCGCCCCACTTAACTTTGTTCGCTTCATGCTGCCTGCTGCATAAAAAAAAAACACCAAATCGCAAACGCAAGAATCCAGTAAGACAAAAACTAGTTGCGGTCCACGCGAAAGATGCACTCACTTATCAGCAGTGTTTATGTGTTTATTTTTTTTTTTAAGACTGGCATTGTTACAGATGCAAGTTTCAAACAATCAGTCTTCTTTCCTGCCTGGCCATTAACAAACGCTTAGTGGAAGATCGAGGGGTATGTATTTACAAAAACAAATCAACAAAGGCTGGACGGCTTGCATTGTCATTGTAAGCGATAAAAGCCGCAGCACGGGTTAAAAACAAATTGATTGGGGCCTGAAGGAGGCAGAGCAACGAAACATTTCTTGATAACACATAAATCCGATACATCAACGTTTCTTTCGTATGAAGCGAGTTTGTTGCAAACCGTTGATTTGAAACATTGGTTTCATAGGTCTAAATTGTCACTGTGTACGTAAGACACTTTTTATTATTCTTGATATTCTGGAAAAAAGATTTGCCGCCCCCAAGAGTTGCCGCCCCTAGGCACGTGCCTAGTGGGCCTAGTTGGTAATCCGCCAGTGAGGACAAGACACATTAGTGGTGTTCAGGCTCGAATGAGAGAGAAATATTCGTGAAGTGTCTGATTCCAGTTCCCTGCACACAGTTTGAATCTTGCGTTGTCGAGTGGATTGTGCATTCCGTGCATGTGTAACACCTTCGTAAAAACACTTCTGGTACATAGATGTTTTGATGTCTGATGAGAAGAAATGGACAAACATACATACTGAGATGGTTCCGGCACACAATATTAATGCATGGAAACAGAGGAGTTGAGTGGTAGAAAATGTCCCGATTTCACGTTCTGATTAAAATGACAGCCTCAAACAGTGGCGACGATTTAGGAGATAGTTGCTCCCCATTCTTTTGCCTCCACACTATCACACTATGGCCTCTTAATGCTTGTCTCCTTGTCCACCCTCCCCCCCCCCACATTTTGGAACCCAATTGCCACCACTGGCCTTAAACATACAATTGTGATACCCCTTTAAAAAATGGTGTTCAGCCGCCGCCCCGAAAGGAATTCCTGGATACGTGCCTGCTGCTTCCCGTAAAATATCACTGCACTCTCCACGTTTCTCTTCTGTCTTTTCTTTGGCGCCGTCAATAGCTTCAACACGTTGTATTTTTTATGTATATTTGTCACATATTTGTTTTAATTAGTATTCTGCTCGTTCCGCCACCTGAACGCAGCAGCTAGGGCTCAAAGGGCAGTGCAGTTACACCGGAAGAAGGCTAGGAAATGGCAGACTACCGGGGAAGGGGGGGAGGAACGCCTCCCAATTCTCGTTCGACAATTTCTCTCTCTCTTATCTGCCCCCAGTAAAACGACAAAAATAAATAAATGAATGAATGCTCTTTTAGCCAAAATTATTCGTTTTTGTGTCGTATGTAACGGAATAATAAACATGATTGCCCCGGGAAAATATGATTTACCCCTCCATCTTTACTATTGCGCCGTCACTAGCTACAACATATTTTGATTTCTATTGTTCCCACATATTTATTTTAATTTTAGTATTGTGAATCCACTGTGTTACCTCATGTAGCCACCCCCCCCCCCCACACGTACGACTTCAGTTGTAAGTTTTAGACTAAGCTTGTCAAATATCCACTTATATCTTTGTATTCTTGAGCAATTTAAAAAAAAATCATTTCGCCCCTTCTTCTGGACTATTTCATAGGAATGTTTTCCCACTGGAAGCCCCTTTGGAGATCGAGATCCGGGGCTATAGCCTTCCCAAGCCAGCGTCCCCTCCAAATACTCTCTTGGCCTCATGAAAGACAAATATATGTATTTCTACGAAATATTAATTTGACTTGGCAGTTTCTCTTTTCGAACAGGAATAAGTTTTAAATTTTAATAGCTTATAAATTTACACTATCAATTTTGAGTAAAGGTTTTGCGTAACCCTAAAAGTACATTTAGAGACTGCAAGGTCAACTCTCGATATTTCAGATATATTAATAATTTTCATCACAACGTCTTGTAATAATTATTTGTTACTTCAATAACCTCCTCGCAAATGTTTCTCGCATATTAAAACATAGATGCCAATTTCTGTTTATTTCCTTGTAATGCTGACCTCCGTGGCGAAGTGGTTAGCACAACGCTTTACGATGCCAAGGGCCCCCAGGTTCGAATCCCCGCCCGGGCATGGGTCTATTTTCCTTTCTTCAATTTCATCATATCATCACGCATCCTCATCTTTGCGATTAGCCATATGTAACAGATAGCGAAGTAAAATAAACTAAGTCTATTAATCAATTATTTTTTAACTCTTTAATTCTTATTTAGCATGCCACGTTTTTGTTAAAATTATATTACGATTTGTAAAATGACGAAATTCTAAAGGAGAACACGCAACTGTCTTTGTAGCGCATCGGCCAGAAAGTTTCAGGAATATGGATTTTCAAAATACATTTCTTCACATGTACTTTGCCCCCTTTTAAAAGAAGCGCGTTTTCAATTATGTTACTAATCATTAAAAGGATGCCTCAATATCATCTTGGAGGATGACAATTATTATTTCCCCCCTCCTAAAAGTAATAATATACTTTCGCTCTCTGAATCTCCCATATAAATGCCAGGGTCCGTCTGCTTCAGCCGAGCTCACTGCTTCTCCGGTGACGTCACGCGTTCGTGCAAGATCGGCAATCTTCGGATGGCTTTACCTAATCTCTATATTCCTTGACACGCACTAGGTTAAACCACTTGGCAGTTATAAAGGCATGACGTAAGCGACAGGGGCGGCACGTGCCTTTTCAGGCAGGCAGGGCACATTTTTCTTTTTGGGTGGGGAGGGGGAGGGGCAGTTAACCTCTATATTCCTCTTTAAGGTTTTTGAGTGAAGTTCCTTGACATGGAGTAAGTAAATTGTTCGAACAATGGGTCACTATTTGGAATAAAATGTAACATTCTGATCAAGATATCTCTCCAAAGAGCATTAAATACTCACTACATAGGATTACGAAATATCAGCAACATATGGAACAAATTACATGAATAAAAAACACTTGAATACTGACGTCGGAACCCTATACTCTTGCAGTAACTAAAGTTTGGGTAGATGCTGGAATGATTAGGAAAATGTTATACTGTTAACTCTGCTATAAAGTGCATGAGAAAGGAAGCAATGCCAAACGTACTTTCAACAACGATGGTGAAATCTGTGAAATGGTCAGCACCGCTCACTGCTGAGCAATAACAAAATAAAATGAAGAAGTGAAGATACTAATTACAGAAATAAGATAAAATAAAATACCTTTCTTTCCATTTATAATGATAGAAGAGCTTCTCCAGTTTCTGCGATGAATATTTTCCTTTGTACGATGAACTGTGAATGAAGCCTGATATATGCATCATCTATCTCCAGGCGAGCGGCTGCTCCTCGTCTTTTAATAGAGGGAGGGGGCATGGACTTGGATTCCACACAAAGTTATATAGTGCAGAGTAGTTGATTCACTACAATATGTCAAAATTTCACACATTTGCACTTTCAACACTGGGGGGAGGGAATCTTGCTCCTCATCCTTTCTGCACCTCACCATGCCAATAATGTAAACTAATATTAATGTGTTATGTCTTTGTATAAGAAGTCAATTCTGCGGTTCTTCAAACATGCAAACTTCTCCATTACTCTTTTGTTGAAGTCAGGAATTTCACGAACAAGTTCTTTTTCGATAGATAGCATGGCTAATGCATTTAATCTCTTCTCTTTCATGGTGTTACGCATAAAAGTTTTAATGCGCTTTAGCGTAGAGAAGCACCTTTCTGATTCCGCAGTGTTCATGGGAGTGGTTACAATAACACGTAACAGCTTCACAATTTCAGCGTATACCCCTTCTAAGTTGTTATGAAGGAAAAACTGAAGGAGGGAGGTTGCTCCACCACTGATTCTGAAATCTTTCCTCGTGTACAACGTAGTTAGTTCAGTTTTTAGCCGTGGCTTGTTTAGAAAGGGGTATGCATCAACAGCAGCGTTTACCTCACATTCAGGAAATTTTAGAGCATATGTCTCAAACTTATTTGAGCTAAAAAGTGTTGAAGCCACAAGATGCCCTGTGAATGAGAAGCGCTCACGGGCTTGCGTTGTTATGGTATCGCAAACTTCTAGAGATGCCGCTAGTTTCCCTGTTGCCGAGTTTGATTCACGCCGACGTTTTGGATCGCTTCCTTCCTCGGATGAACGTTCTCTTCCGGATATGCCATTTCTCACGTCCGTGACTGCATTTTCGAATTTGTTTATAGCAGCATGCACTTGTACTGGGTCCGTGTTCGTTTTCTGAACTTCGGCGTACAAGTGGTCAACATGCGGCATGATTTTGTGAAAGAGTGACAGCCAATTCATAAAGGTGTTGTTTTTCAATTGATGACATAAACCAGCTGCCTCTCGAATTGTCACACCTTCGAATTCGGCACTCTGTTCTATGTTTTCAAGACATTCAATAATTTCCGTTCTGAATTCAAATATTGTGTTCACCAGTCTGCTATTGAAATTCTACTGCGTAGGAATTGCCCTGGGCAACCGCTTTGATGCAACTGATTCTAAAGCAGCAATTCTCTGAGGTGACCTCGAAAAGAATGATGCAAAGCCAGCAAGATGCATGAAAAATGTCCTGACCCCACTTATATGCAGAGCAGGGACCTGTAACGTAACGCAATTCATTGGTATTTGTCACCGTTCCGCGTTATTTCCGTACCGGGTACCGCGTACCGGCCCAAGTGCTGTGGACCGTTCCAAGGAAAATACCAGAACCTGTTGGTAAGGCGAACAGTAACGCTTCTGCTATACCGTTCCGTTCGTACCCGAGAGTGCTTCGGGGACGACAGCTTTGGGTACACAGAGTGGAACGTTAAAATACCCGTACCAGAAAGCATGGAACTTGTTCCTTATCTGAATGCCGGTTCCGTTACGGTACGTACCTCTCCTTAGAATCATACCGGTACAAATTCATGATGGGTATATCTGAACTTTAGGATCGGGTACAATTGTAACAAAACCTATTTTCAGCAAATCAAATGGGTATTGAATGGATCAGAAAATATATGTCACGTAACTCTTCATTTTAAAACTTTCATTGTTGAATTCTTGAAAAATCGATAAGAACTAATATTAATTGAGGTTGTAGGCAATAAAATATAAATTGTATATATATAAATAAATATGGAATCGTGAGATTTGTTATTAATAATGTTACTTTTATATAACCAATACACGTAATATTGGGTGCAAGGTGAACATATTTAAAAAAAAATATTTTCAAGCAAGATATTGAAACTTCGACATGATGATAGTTTATGTAATTAGAATATTACCAACTAATAATACATGTGGAAAAAAGGGAAAGTTAATGTACGCCATATTGAGAAATGTTACCATCTAAGTTACAGATCTGAAATTCGGGTTGACCTGGCATTGCCAATCAAAATTATTTTGGTAAAACTGGAAATTAGACGCCATATTGAAAAATGTCACTTCTTAAGATACAGAAGCGAAATTCGGTTTGGTGGTAGATCTTGCTAATTAGTGCGTGTTAAATCAACATGATTGTTGAAAACCGGAAGTTGATGGACGCCATATTGAAAAATGTTACTTCTTAAGATATAGAAGTGAAATTCGGTTTGACGGTAGCTTATGTGAATTAGAGCATGGCAAATTGACATGATTGTGGAAAACCGGAAGTTCATGGACGCCATATTGAAAAACGTTACTTCTTAAGATAGAGAAGAGAAATTCGATTTGGTGGTAGATCTTGCTAATTAGTGCATGTTAAATCAACATGATTGTGGAAAACCGGAAGTTGATGGACGCCATATTGAAATATGTTACTTCTTAAGATAGAGAAGTGAAATTCGGTTTGACGGTAGCTTATGTGAATTAGAGCATGGCAAATTGACATGATTGTGGAAAACCGGAAGTTGGTGGACGCCATATTGAAAAACGTTACTTCTTAAGATAGAGAAGTGAAATTCGATTTGGTGGTAGATCTTGCTAATTAGTGCATGTTAAATCAACATGATTGTGGAAAACCGGAAGTTGATGGACGCCATATTGAAAAATGTTACTTCTTAAGATATAGAAGTGAAATTCGGTTTGACGGTAGCTTATGTGAATTAGAGCATGGCAAATTGACATGATTGTGGAAAACCGGAAGTTGGTGGACGCCATATTGAAAAATGTGAAATTTGGTTTGATGGTAGATTATGGAAATTACAGCATGGAAAATCAACACGATTGTGGAAAACCGGAATTTGGTGGACGCCATATTGAAAAACGTTACTTCTTAAGACAGAGGAGTGAAATTTGGTTTGATGGTAGCTTATGGGAATTAGAGCATGACAAATGAACATGATTCTGGAAAACCTGAGTTTGTTGGAATTCATATTTATTTTTTAATAAATAAAAACTAAATCGACACTCAAATGTATTTCTTTTTCAACATGGCGTCTATCAACTTCCAGTTTTACAGACAGCATATGCATTGTCCATGTTCGAATTAGTAAGCGCAATAATCTAACCGAATTTCACTTCTTCATCTTAATAAATTGCATTTTTCATTATGCCGTCCATCGACTTTCGGTTTTATAATATCATATAAATTGACCATGTTCTAATTAACATAAGCAATCACCAAAGGAAAGAGGAATATTAAAGTAAATTTTTCCGTTAACGTCCGGTTTTCCCTAATCATGTTGATTTTCAATGCAGTAATATCCATAATATCATAAAACCGAATTTCACTCCTCTATCTTAAGAATTAACGTATTTCAATATGGCGTCCACCAACTTCCGGTTTTCCACAATCATGTTTATTTGCCATGCTTTAAATAGTATAAGCTATCGTTGAACCGAGTTTCACTCCTCTATCTTAAGAACTAACATTTTTCAATATGGCGTCCATCAACTTCCGGTTTTCCACAATCACGTTGATTTGCCATTCTCTAATTCCCATAAACTACCTTCAAGCCGAATTTCACTTCTCTATCTTAAGAAGTAACATTTTTCAATATGGCGTCCATCAACTTCCGGTTTTCCACAATCATGTTGATTTGCCATGCTCTAATTCCCATAAGCTACCTTCAAGCCGAATTTCACTTCTCTATCTTAAGAAGTAACATTTTTCAATATGGCGTCCACCAACTTCCGGTTTTCCGGAATCACGTTGATTTGTCATGCTCTAATTCCCATAAGCTACCTTCAAGCCGAATTTCACTTCTCTATCTTAAGAAGTAACATTTTTCAATATGGCGTCCATCAACTTCCGGTTTTCCACAATCATGTTTATTTGCCATGCTTTAAATAGTATAAGCTTTCGTTGAACCGAGTTTCACTCCTCTATCTTAAGAAGTAACATTTTTCAATATGGCGTCCATCAACTTCCGGTTTTCCACAATCATGTTGATTTGCCGTGCTCTAATTAGCATAATCTACTTTCAAACTCAATTTCACTTCTCTACCTATTTTAAAAGTAATGGGGCCTACTGCACATGCCTCCTAGTAACAGGTTGCCTGAATGACGAATATCGACCTTCTGCGCAGGTCGTTGTAATTAGTATAATATACATGAGCTTGTTGAAACTAATTGTTTCTATTGTTAATAGTTTGCCAGAGTGACGGTCTTCAAAATTTTTGCATAGCTGATACCATTATTAACAAATTAATGAAAAATAAACTAGATAGCATTTATACATATTTTTCGGATAAATAAAATCCAGAAAGATCACGAATTACTTTTTTCTAAAGTTATTATAATTAGTTTTAAACAAAGAAGTGTATATTTATCGGTATTCCATTTGCTGCTGTGGAATGTTGATTGACAGTAAACTGTTATGATACGTGCTGTAAGTTCCTGTTACAAATGTTACCCGCTTCATCCATTTCTATCCACGTACCGGTATTTTAATAACAAGCGCTGGTCATTGTGCTTCAGTACCGGTTACCAACTTGTGGTTCCATTTCGTACCCGGTAGCCACCGTTCAGGTACAGTATGTACGTGTACGATCGTACCCGTTCCATCCGAGACCCGTTCCACTCAGTACCTGAAGCGAATGGGTCGTTGAGTAACGGTACGCCTAATTTACCCAGGTTGTAGGTAGGTCCAATCTGTCCGCTACTGTGTGGAACGCCAATGCCATTGTCACGCATATCGATAGTTCCGTTCGTAACTTGACAGCGTTACAAGTTGGGTTACGTTACAGGTCCCTGATGCAGAGTAGCCTGTTGCATGGTGAGATTTAATTGATGGGCATAGCAATGAATAAAATATGCACATTCATAATGCTTCATAATAAGTGTTTGAACACCTGCATGTTGCCCGCTCATTACAGCTGCCCCATCGAAGCACTGAGCAATTAATTTATATGGCGTATCTTTTAAGAACTGACCTATTTCGGATAACAATATATCTGCAATATCGTTTGCTCTGGCACGAGCAGGATTAAAAAATCCCCAGAATCGTTCGTAAACTTTTCCAGATCTCTCGTAGCGGAAAATGAGAACAAGTTGTAGCTGTGAAGAAGAATCTGTAGTTTCGTCAGCCTGAATTGCAACAAAATGAGCATTTTCTATCTGAATGCTTATTTCTTCTCTGCACACTTCCAAAATGCAGTCCAAAATTTCATTTGAACCGTGCTTGAGGTTCCCTTAAATACACTAGCAGACTCAAGATGTTCTTTCAATGATGAATCAAGTTCTGCCGCAAAATTTACAAGGCCAAGAAATATTCCTCTGTTAAGTGAATCTGCAGATTCATCATGACCTCTCAATGCACATTCAAATACACCGCAAAATTTAATGCAGTCTATAATAGTTGGTAGAATTTTCCTGTTCTTGTCAACCATATCATTGTGCCTTTTCACTACTATTCGATATGAGGAGTCCAGTTGTTTAGCAATACTTACACGACCCAGTAATGCAAGATCCGTACATGCATTAATGTGCAATTTGGAAGATTCGTGGCTTTTTATCTTTTCTGACAAATGTTTCATGTCCTTTATACCCGTACGTGTCCAAGCAAAGTCGCCCCCAAACAAAATACAAGGAAAGAAAAATAAAGCGATGCGTTTTTCTCTACCACAAAGCCACACTTTTCGTCGATACCAGTCCATGTTAAAATTCCGATTTACTTGCTTTCCCTTACATGTTGTTGAATGCTGAATTGAAATATTTGGTCGATGTGGTCCTAGTAGCTTTATCTGCAGTTTCTCTTCCATTGTCAATGAATTGAAAGGCGTAGATATTAAAGTTTCTACATGATTCAATGTCATTTTAGCGTCGCAAAATGTCTTCCAAAATAATGAAAAGAAATATTCTATATTCACCAAGTATCCACTAATATCAATGACTAACTTGGAAGATGATGCAGCGTTAAGTTCAGTAACAACACTTTACATTGGTCATGTAGCCCCAAAAATTTCGTTTATACTTACGACGATATTCTGCATGTCAAGTTGCTGGAACACAGACACAATCACACAAATAAATAAACGCGTACAGTAACTATAAACTCGCGAAAAACGAATTATTTCATAAGCGACCAATACGCACAGACGGAACGCAACGCAAACTCACACACTAACTCAAATCCAAATCCATATTACAATGGGAAGAAAGGAGGAGCTTTTTGAAAATACGAGGGACTAGTTTGAGCAATAAAAAGTGTTGTCAACTTTTCAGGTCGCCGGAACAAGCGCGAAGAAAAGCATTCGAGGGATTTTTTTCTATCTTATTGCTGCATGCTGGAAGAACGAAGGAACTGCCTGCCAAGCGTTGTAAACACTGAACGGTGAACGAGGCAAACATGAATGGGCAGGGCACCTCGTTCCCTGCCCAGAGACGGCTATGAATTTTGCGCTTTTTCATTGTGAGGGGACCGTCCCTTGGGTCCCTTGCCTATGCTGTAAATGTTTGGATCAGTCAGTGACGTCACGTCTCCGGGGCAGAGCCGAGATTGGAGTCTCTCCAACAGGACAGAGAAATATATTAACCTCGCACAGGGTGCATACCCTGTAAGACTGGTTGCAGCAACGTAGGGGTTGAGGAAAAAAAAAACAAAAAAAAATATTTACGCCTATATACCGATCGTCTCTTCAGATGAACTTTTTATGTTAAAATTGTTGTGGGGCAGTGCCCTAGTTGCCCTTTATGTAGCATCGCCACTGGTAAGCGATGCGCTGTTCTCTGATTGTTACTCAATTGGCTGAAACTACAATGAATTTATGGCTTGTCAATAGTCATCTTACAAGCACTGCCTTGATAGTAAAAGTAAAGTGCTTCCCTGTGCCTTGCACCACACCATGAAAGCATACAGTATATATATATATATATATATATATATATATATATATATATATATATATATATATATATATATATATATATATATATCCTCAATAAAGACGATTATTATTATTATTATTATTATTATTATTATTATTATTATAGGGAGTGTGGGGATAGAGCCCCACACTTTCTTGATCACGGCTGAAGGTGGGGGTGATGTGACGCCCCTGGCTGCCCTTACCCCCTCCCCCAGAGTTTCCTCCAGGTGCCGCTTGAACAGGTGGAAAAAAATCCTGGTTCTCCCCCACCAGGGAGATTCCATAAATCTTGCAGTTTTCTGTTTATCTTGGCATTAATCTATTTGGTAGAACAGTTGACTTTTATACGAATTCTAGTGGTCTTGTCGTTTATGCATAGGCTGATGATTTTCGATAATATGCGCACGTATTGTATATACTTATAGCTGAAGCATAAAACAGTAATAATTCACGGGCGTTCCGAAGCGGGGCATTGGGGACCAGGTCCTTCCTCCCTTACTTGGAATGTCAATCTATTAGTTTACATATATAAGTAGTGTAAGTCATTAGACACACTAATTTATGTCGGTTATTATAAGGGTGTTGCAGGAACATGATAGCTTCAAACAGAAGAACTGTTTTTTTTTAGGGGTAACACTATTATATATTTAACTTTTTAAGAAATTTAAGGTCGGAAATTAGGCAAAGAGAAATAGAGAAGATAGACAATCCGAAGAAGAAAGAACAGAGGAGCAATTTTTTTTATAAATTTTAATTTAATTTAGTTGAAAACTTCAGTTTTATTTTAAATCTAATTTTGCACACTTGCCACTAACCTTCCAAAGCCGAATGCTACGCCCTTGGTCCCGAAATCCTGCACCTGCAAAGAGTTCTAGAATTTGTGCTAGTACAGGTAGATGTTGGTGGCAAGCCTCACAACGACGTCAACGTCTCTACCGCTGTGAGGGCCTCTTTTTTTTTTTTTTTTTTTTTTAAGTTGGAAGAGGGACGCAAAGCCGCTTGTACTGTAGAGTCCAGCGCAGATAATTCTGCCGTGCAATGCGCGACAGAACTAAAGAAGCAGTGTTGCTAATGGAGCAGATAGAAAAATCGCTGCGGTGCGCCGATGCACAGCTGTTACGTACAACAATAAAATTAGAGAATTCAGGTCTATCTAACGTTGAGTTTTAAACGTCATGCATTATACCAGGACTAGGATTAATATGTACTAACAAGTGACTATGTATGTAGCTACATACATATGGACTAAAAATTCGCAAAATATGAACTAACACATAAGTAAAATTACCAAAAATGCTGCAAAGAAGACTTCTTCATACGATTCCTTATTTGAGTGATTTCAAACAAAATAAAAAAATATATATATTATTTTTCATTGCATTAATGCACTGGTGGCGTTCTAACTTTTCACTCCCAAAACCCGTATACACTGGTATGGAACTGCAACGGCAGATAATAACATGCCAACGTGTTAAACCGCTACAATTGCACCATAACACTCCTCCTGAAGCAGTATTATTATTTCCTCTCTGAGATCGGCGACAGTCGGTTGCCTTTGTTGTACATTTACAAAGGATGCCGGCTTTTTCTTTTGTTATGAACCAGGGCCGGCGCTAGTAATTTTGCCTCCCTGGGAGGTGGCGGCAGATGCCGCTCTATTTCGACCCCCCCCCCCCCGGTCATTACGCAGCAACGGAAAATTGAAAATCAATATATTCCTAACTAAAACATCAAAATATAAAATAAATAATGAGACTTCTTATGCTATTTCAATACTATTCAGCGCAAAAGAATATCTCGCTCGATCACAGTTTTCAATAGGCTTATTTTTTTCTTCTCTTCAAATTTTGCCGCTCTGGGCGATGGGACGGTTCGCCCTCCCCTTCCGCCGGCCCTGCTATGAACTTGGTCACCCATCAAAGCATGGCAATTTTAACACAGAAAACAATATGTATCGCATTAAGCAGCAAAAATGACAGCCTCCTCTATGCAATTTCTACAAGAACACGTGCCGGAGCCAGAGTTGAAATGATGTTGGAACCACATAATTTATTTATTTTGAATAATTCCAAAATTATGAAATATGAACAATTTGTTGCTGCTGTTCGCTGCTCTCTTGCCAAAATGCTTTATTGGGATGCTAACACCATGACTGGCTTCCTCCTTCATGAACTCGTGCACGTTGCTTAGAATTTCCCGAGCTTGGCTATGCAAGGTTATTGATTTCAACTTCGACAGAACTGGAGGCATTATGGAATTTAACGTTCATTAGCAAACACACACTTTTACATAAACACACGCAATACACGCACACAACGTCAAACCGGTCAAATACTTAGTATAAAATAAAAATATGGTGCTTCCAATCCAACAAAACTCACCGCCACTTTACCTGCCTTTTCCCCTTCCGTGACAGAAATAGTGCTTCATTATTACAGTTGGCAACACTAGTTACTAGCTAGCCAATGAACATGCACTGCATAAAAGAAGCAAGCACTACGCCGTGCTATATTGCCACATTAGCGTCCCTACCGAACGGTGGGAACCGCGAGCTGGAGAGCTATTCAATTGTTTTCAATGATGTTTGCGCGAGTGTGTCCAGGAATGGAATGACAATGTGGCAACAATAGCGAAGGTTTTCGAGCAGGGTAGAACACATGATGCTAAGAGAGAGGGAGACGAAACGAAAATTCGTTTCTACGCAACGGCAAATTTACGTGTGTGGCACTCTACGGCCTTGCGCCGGACAACCAACTGCCAGGACACGCCGCAGCTGCTAATTGGCGCCACTGTCAGCCAGTCCTGGCAACTGCAATCGACTCGTGTGCATCCATCTCAACGTAACGGATCATGATGGATTCTTAATTTTGAGCCTGCGAATACTAAAATCTACAAATCCAAGCAGCAGATCGAATGAAAGTAACTAGTTTATATACTAAATTATTTTCGGACTCAAAATGAAGAATCCTTCTGTCTATTAATAATAATTTTGTACTTTACGCTTCACACCGAATTCACTTATCAAGAGATGTCTATCACTTACATCCTACAGACACTGAAAGAAATACGTTATTGCACCTACAATAGATGGAGACACAATCATAAATTTAGATTTTAAATTTTACAAGTTACACATACATGAGGAAAGACAAAAGTATAAACTTCAATATGAAGGAAGTATATCTAGTAAATAAAACAACATTAAACATATTTATCACATGTTTGTGGAACAATTTCTTATAAAATCTAAATTCTCACAAGTAGATATTACGTTTCACTACTGAAATAAATGTCTTAATAATTAAATATTTGATTCTGCTTCGTGTATATGTCTATCTTTTTGGAGGGGTATAGTGTTGCCCACGAGACGAGACTTCGGCCAGTCTCGTCTCGTGGAAGTCTCGTGGAAATGCTGTCTCGTCTCGAAAATATTCGTTTGTCTCATGACACATGGTCAATCTCGTCCCGTCTCGAATTTTTAAAAGCCTGTCCCGTCTCGTCCCGTGGACAAGACTAGAGGGGTATCGTGGTTAGCCGGCGGTACCTTATAATAATAATAATTTAACATAAATTAGGAAGCAAACATATATATGCAATAAGTTACCTTTCCTCCTTCTGAACAATCCTGCTGTTAGCTTTAAATTAAGTGAAACTGAACAGATTTTATAATGATATTTTTCAAATTCCTCACAATACCACTTTGAGAAATCTCTCAGATGAAGTAATTATAACGCTAAACAATACAAAATTTTATCACAGAAGTGTGCACACATATAGGCCAAGAAAGTGCATAACATTTTTAACATTAGGATTGTTTCACCATGTGTATGTGTCGAATTAATAATTCCACAAATACTAAAAATAATAGATTCGTTTTTCGTATTTTTACATCAGTCTATTTCAGGTGTTTCCAGAAAATTATGATATTAATTAGTGAGTGATAACACAGAAATCAATATTACTAAGTCACATAACAACTATTATCAATAATTAAGCTTAATACCCATCTACTTGCCACTTAGATTTGAAATATTAGAAATTGTGATTGTTGTTGCTTAGTTACATTCTTCGTTTTGAACAATACCTAATTATTGTTGAATTATAGTTCAAAAGCTTTGAACTCATCTTTGAAATTAATCCATTGTTGCCAAATTATTATCAAACTTATTTTGTTTTGAAAATTAGACAATAACAGGGCAGTAGTATGTGTGAGGGGTAAGGGATGTATGTATATACAGAGTGTCCCAAAATATTGTTTACACTCTTTGAACGTACGAGGGGAGAGTGAAAAGTTTTGAGCCACACAGGGAAGGGGTGTTTGAGCTACATTTTCTCATTATGATTTCTGTGCGTCATTTGATATTTTCTTCCTATGCCATAGTTTTTGATATTTACATCCTACAAATTTTGAAATCAGAGAACGAAGAAAATCTCATTTTAAAAAATGTGTTATATTTAAAGATTCATGGTTTGCATTCCTGATTAAAGAAAGTTTACCATATTTAAGAATATTTCATATATACCTTAGTGTCTGAAGAACATATTTAAAAAGGTACTATTACTACTGATTTGCGAAACAGAAAATACCAGCAGTGTGCTACAAGAAGGAAAGAGTTAAGAATAATAATTAAAATATATAGTACAGAGGGAGTATGTTCTCAATGTAAAAAAATGTAACTTAAAATTACTTAATTCTGCTTGAAAGAAACAACATCGTTATAAACTATATTTTACATATCATTCTAAGTGAAAGTTACAAAATACTTATAAAACCAAACGGATATCTCAGAAAGAAAATTATTAGAATTTAACTTTTCCTACTTCTAATGAAGAAAAACCAACTTGAAAGGTACAGGAACCTTTCTTCCCAGAAAAAAAGTATTGTATTTTTTCTGTTATACAGGGTGTATCATAAGTAATAGCGCAAACCGACACAGTTGAAAGTACACGATGATAGAAGCAAAAAAGTCTCAGTAAACATGGGTCTGCAAACAAGCCGTTTTCGAGATAATTGCGAATGTTTGCTTACAAGCCGCCACTGACTTCATTGTTTGTAAACGTCGTCCTAGTTGGTAAAATGCTAATAATACAGTGAGAAAAGTCATTGGAGATCTTTACTGAACATTCTACTTACTTTAACAAACGTTAGTATGTTACACGTTACAATTACTGTACACTCGTACTTGTTTTCTCCCTTGTTTCTGAAGGGCTTCCTGAAAACGTGGGAAGGGACCTTCATAGCGTGGAACGGGAAGATGTGGGGCCTATCCACCATCCACCGGACAGGCGACGCCACTTTGGATTACAACTCGTCTACTTTGTACGTGTCGGCTGCTCTCGGACTGAACAATGTCAGGGTGAGTTTCAAATAACTAAAAAGCTATGGATTTCGTAACCATAAGGAGTCAAATCTTTCCAGTAGATTGTTCAGACCTGGGAGCAACCCCGGGGTGTAAAGACGACCAGAGCTTGGTGCTAATCACACCTCCAAAATGGCCGAGATCGATATATATTCAGCCACGAAACTCGGCTGAATATAAATTCGTCTACCTTTGGGGACGCCACAGTCTTCAAATATGTTGCACTGAAAGGCGCGAGCATCTCGGCGTCGACCTTGTAGTTCTGAGAGATGTACTTCTTGATGGCCTGCAGGGAAGAGCCATCGCGCTCCTTTATTTTCACGCTTTACAACTATCGGCAGGGGAGCTAGAATTGAGAAAGTAATTAATCGAACAGAGCCCTCTGTGGTTGCGAACAAGAACTATCTTATTTAGTTTTTTCTCATCGTCGACAGGTGCGCTACAACGACTACGAAGCCGAGTTCATGGGGTTCGGTCCGAAGGGGTCTCTGGATGCTAAGGTGTCAACCATCTCCGTCTACATGAAGACCCACGTCAACATATTCCAGCTGCAAGCGGTGCTGGACAAGTTCGAGATACGAAATGTTGGGTAAGTGACGTCATCAGTTATGTGCATTTTTATGCGAAGATCCTAGAACAGACTTGAGCAATTCGCTTGCACTTGTGGAGGTAATTGAGCGCTCCGTGCGGTGTGAGCTCGCCGTCTGCACACTGCATCTCAAGGTCAGTAAGTAGCAGGACAGGAGTGGGGAAGTGAAAATACTGGGGGTTAGTCCCTTCACAGAACCGCCTCCTGTTTCTTCTGCCTTGATTATAATGCGTTACAGTATCTCTACTCCCTCCGCAGTCCCCACGTGCACACGAGAGCTCTCTTGCACAAATACGACACAATTCCAGGACGGAATTTCTTCATAGTTAGTTGCTAAGCTTTGCAGTTTCACAAATTTTCCACAAAGCAAATTACTATTTTTAGTTCTACAACACACTTCACAGAAGTGAAAGTTATTTGTTTATTGTTATTTACATCGTCAACTCCAGTGTTATCAAATCAGCACTGATTGTCCATTGCTTATTTTAATTCCAACGAAGTGAAATCTGTTGTTGATAGTTTCGCATATCGAGTCCAATGAAATTAAATTTGTTATTTATGCTATAATTCGATTCCTTTTCAACAAAGTGAATTCGACTATTTGTAATCACATAGAGTGTAACGTTCACGAATATAATATATTCGTAACCCTTCCATAGGGAAAATTTGAATTATAATAATGTTCTAAAGTTCAATTTTCAGCCATCAGATGGCGTCCCCACCTGATAGCTCTCCATGTGCTGCCTCTAGCGGCGGTTTTCGCTCTAGCTGGCTTGCCGTAAATCTCGGCACTCAGTCACACACATTTCGTCGGCAGGAACCCAAGCGTACACGACCAGTTGTTGCAGCAGCTAGAACTACTTCCTCGTCCAGCGAGAGACGTGCCTGGCCATGGCCCGAATCAAATAGGAGCCAACCATTCGCTCCACATGTGCAATAGCATAGAGGAGTTAGGGAGTAGAGGATTACCCCACATTTAAACCTCGCTGCGCTTTGAAATTGCATTTCCATCGGTGGCCAGTAGATGGCGCGGCCGTCCTCTTTTGCTGTTTCCAGCACAAATTGGGGGGAGAGCTCTTTCGGTGACAGTCACGTGGGTTTCAAACGTCCTTATTGGTCAGATCTCTTGTATCCCATCAAGGCTGTTACCAATGGCAAGGGCTTCCTTTTTCGCTGGTTCCCTTCCAAGCACCGCTGTTAGGGGTGGGGTGAAGAGATGGGATGGGTGATGCGTTTCCGCCACCGCAAAGTTCTTCGGAATCTTTTACTCTAAAGTAAGGTTGCCTTTCCTATGCAATTAACAGATTCTTTGAGTGTTTATTTGAAGGCGAAATTGGGAATGTAAAATGTAGGCATTTTCAACTGGCGCCTGAATTTTCAAATTCAGTTCTCAAAAAACTTTTTTTTAAAAATATTTCAACTTCGCTTGTGGAAATTTTCATTACCACTTTTGAAATAACGAGTACAGTGTGTGGGCCTCCCCGATGGCTCAGTGGTAGCGTCGTCGCCTTGTAATCAAGGGGTTCCGGGTTCGATACTCAGTGGAGCTACAAGTGGTTCGGATCCCACTTTAAACTGTAGGTCTAGTCCCGATTGGCCTGAGCAAAAAGAAAAAAATAATAGCTCATAACTGAAGTACAAACGGGGGGCGGCGAATTCCATGCACCGGCGCAACAATCATTTCTTGACTGCAACAATCTTTACTCGGCCTTGCCGCACAAGAAATGAAAATGAACTGAATAGCGTGAAATTCAAATAATTTTTGTTTCACTTTGCTCGAAATAAAATCGTTTCTTTAAGATAGGGTGACCATTCGTCTCGTTTTGACCGGGAGAGTCCCGTTTCATAGGCGTGTCCCAGTTGTCCCGTCGATATTATACAAGAAACACTATTTGTCCCGTTTTTTAAAAGTCTAGGAATTAGCTTGAAAACCAAGTCTAAATTTGAGAGATTCTTAAAAAGAATGACTTTCTGTGTCTTGGCGGAAATTCAAATGTCAAATCCCGCGTTTTGTGTTAGATATTAATATGTGATGCAACTTTTTCGGGGAGCTTCATTAACGGTTAGTAAAGAATAAAGTTGTTCTCAAGAAGATTGGTCCTTCTGCAAAATACTTCTGGCATAGTAGTCATACCGAGATTATAAAAATTAATAGCTCTTGACAACGAGAGATAATATTTTACATAGATATTGTTCATGATGTATCATTTATGTGATCCATACTATAATAAATAATAAAAAAGGTAAAGTGCTCCCCTGTGCTTTGCACCACGCCATGAAGGCGTATCTTGGCCGAAGCTTGGAGTGATGTGATCAGCACCACGCCCCTGGCCGCATTTACCTCCCAGAGTTTCCTCCAGGTATCCACTTTATACAACACTGGGCGAGCGCCGGAGCCGCATAAACAGGTGGAAAAAGTCCCGGTTCTCTCAGCCGGGGATCGAACCCGGGCCTCTCGCATGGTAGTCAGACGCCATACCGACTTTTTTATATATAAAATAAAGAAATTCCCCTATTCGGTGGTATCCCCCGTCATTCACACACATTTTCTCAACATTCGTACATATCAGTTTTTCTCTATACTCTCGGTTTTCTAAATTTACGGACAACACAAACATCCAAGTCCTAGCCGGGATTCGAACCCGGGACCACTATGCTAACCACTCCTCCACGGAGGCCGACCACCGACTGAGCTACAGCGGTTACTATAAATAATAATAATAATAATACGTTAATGACAATAATTTTATAGCTAATTAGGCCTAACCAATTTTTCAGGAGGGAGTAAAGTGACCTTTGGGTCAAAATATTATGGTCACCCTACTTTAAGAGCAACATCAAATCGTACTTGACCATGTTTTTATGTTTAAATTTTTGCAGCTTTTAAAAATTAAGATATACTATTGATGAAATCCTACGAGCAATATTTGTATTTTCCTCAACCACTACAAATTTTTAATTCACCATGCTCCAAAAAACTTGTAAAATTATTGCTTTTTTATTTTGTTAATTTTTTTTTTTTTTGAAGAGTGACAATTGTCAATTCAACCTGTATGTGGAGTGAGTTGACGATATGTTCGGGGTCAGTTGACAATACTTGTAATTCTACCTTTGAAATGGTTTGGCATCTTTTATTTCAAACAATATACTGCCTTAAAATTACAGATTACAAAAATGTGATTTAATGAACAGCATAATATGTAACATAAATGTTCCAAACCAAGGTGCGGAATCCCGGGGGGACGGGGGAATTCCTCACACCAACGATCTTGTCTTGAAATTCCCCCCTCCCCCCACAAAAATTCTTCCAAGGGGGGAAGAGTTTTTGTTTTAACAACAAATATAAACAATTAGTTTGAGATTCGAATATACATGACTGGAATAATATCGAGAACATACAAAAAGAACGGACAACAAAGAGCCTCACCTCTAAGGACACTAAACCCAGCAATCCCCAGAACACAGAAATTGGACCGACTTGTTACTTCTTCTCCATTTCTCAACGTCTTTCGTGGCCTCCCCGATGGCGCAGTGGTTGCGTCGTCGCCTTGTAATCAAGGGGTCCCGGGTTCGATACCCGGTGGAGGTACAAGTGGTTCGGATCCCACTTTAAACTGTAGGTCCAGTCCCGATTAGCCTTACTGTGCATAAAGTGGACTTAAAACACCAAATCAACCAACTCATCGTCTTTCGTTAGCAACCACGAAGTACATAGATATATTAATAAAACACGTAATAGCATTTATATGTGAATTTTATACATGAAACTATATCATCTTAATATATCTTATTTTTTATCCCTCCTCCCTTATGCACATCATTGTTCATCTATTTGCAATTATACATTTTGAATGAAAGACAGTCGATATAATATATTGTATATATTATAAAATAATTTGAGACATTTAATGGCATTATATATATAAATATGGGTCGGGTCATTCATTCCATGTCAAATCAGGCAGGAGTTGACCCTCATAGTTACGATGTTGATGATATTTCGGACACAGCTTTGCTTTGCTCCAAAACCTGTGAAAGGATTTTGCTGAAATATGATTATTACGAATTATATGAGGGTTGTTCAAAATGTCAGTTTTGAGCATCATGCTCTTTTCAATTAAGTATATCTTGGGAACGAACGAAGATACAGAAGCGTTCTTGAGCTCGTTGTAAAGGGGAAAAACGGTTGCATATTATGAGATGATAAAATGTTGAAACTTTGTAAAATTTGAACACACTGTTCAAATGTTCAAATTTCAAGTTTGATCAGCTCAAAACATCCCCTCATCGATTTTTCTCATTTTTTAATATTTTTAACTACCATCCTTCCTCTTCATACTAATAAAGTTTTATCAAGGTTTTTTTTTATATAAGAGAGAAAAATGAATTTGAAATTTGTCCTGCATCAGCAATGAACTGAGCTATAATGAGACTTTTCATTTGTGTCGCGCTAGAGGATATACATACGTACTGTTCAGGGACAGATGATATTCCTCTTGATAATAGCCTTTATTTTGTGCTGTTATTGCTAATTTATACGTTACTGTTTTCATATTTTTAGCCGGGTTCATGGGGACGAGATGTGGGAGTGTTGTGAAAACTTCTGTGTTAGCCAAAAAAAAAAAAAAAATTAAGTTGAAAACGACGAATGTTGGGAATGATTCCGTAAAAGATGGATTTTGGTCAGTTGTTAGACCTCTACTAGAAGAAAAAAATCTCAAAAGTTCACGTCCTTCTCCTCTGTGCTTCCCCTCAAGCATCGGATTCACAGACTCTTAGTTACTGGCTTATATCTAAGCAGTTATTTTTCTATTAAACTTTTGATTCTCATTAGATAGACTGAAGAAAAGGTAATGTTTCGTTGTTCAATAATGCGTAACGATCTGTAGGATTTTATGTTTTGGTAATAAACGATACCCCTATAAGATTGGATCACATAGTATAAAGACGAATTCAAAGGAATTATTTTCCGGAGAGGGGCATCGTAACGATCTGTAGAATCTTTTAAATGTAACGTACAACGAACTCTAAAATCCCAGACATTTAGCCATCACTTTCCAAATCAGGAAATTGCTAGAACCATCTAAGGAATGTCTTGTTAGACATTGCCGAGCTTCCTTGATCGCCGTCGTTGCAAACAGGTGTAAACGATCGCAATCAAGGAAGAGTCTACAGATAACTGAGTCGGCATTACTTAGTAAATTCGATTGGAATAAATGTCTGGAAGGAGAGAGGTCAGTGGTCAGTTCTAAGTCAGTCAATCGAGGAGCGAGTACGAGGATTACGAAGAGAGATAAGAGGACGCCTTGGGAAGACCGTGTCGAGACGAGTCGCAAGTCAGACTCTTTGTATAGTCTCGAGCGTAACCTCTCATCGCATATGCAGTGTTGCCAACAGCACGAGAGAAAAACGGGCTAAATCGCACCCAAAATGGAGCTAAAATTCACATTCAAGGGGCTAGATTTACAAAGGTGCGGCTGCGTACTGAAAAAAAAATTGGTTCTTAATTCTTGGGTGTTTTGGCGCAAAATTTCTGAAACTCAAGAACCACAACTAATCAACTGTCAAGATGAGGGGCATACGCTCAAATAAATTAAATTTTCTTACCTTAAATAATTTATTTCCCCCATAAATTGTGGTGCAGAAGATTACACAAAAGCATTACGCATTTTCGGCATATTCCTCCTTCATATATATATGCACACGCACACTCGCACACACACACGGCCGCATGCACGAACTAGTCTCTGGTCGAGCCTCACTGTTACAAACGATTCGTCGATTCCTCACCGCATTTCTGTGAACTTTCAAGGACCAAATGCAATGCAACTGAACAAAGATTCGCATTTTCTGGAATCGACGCTATCCGTAATTCGCCTCGGGCTACACAGCATACCAAAACCAGAAACAAGGGGATAAAGTGACAATGTGCACTTGCTACCTGCTCCCCAAGAGGGGTCGCAGGACGAGCTTGCAGTTGCAGAGGAGGGTCGGTTAAGTGAATTTCTTTGCAGTTTACTTTACTGAAAATACCAAAAAACATTTCATTACTGAAAGGGCTAGATTTGGAGCCAGATTTCTCTCTGTAGGGCTAAAAAGCCCCTTGGGGCTTTTGCTGAATTTTGGGGCTGAGTACATACTCAAAAGGGCCAGTTCTGGCCCCAAAAGGGCCAACTTGGCAACACTGCGCATATGTTCAGTAGTGCAGAGACAAGTATACCCTTTCCAATAAGCCATGTTGATCCAGTCTTTGGGGGTTTAAAACTCAAGTGGTGTGTCTTGCCACACGTAGGGTTACCAGACGTCCGGTTTTTCCCGGACATGTCCTACATTTTAGCCTTATGTCCGGCGTCCGGGAGGAATTTGAAAAATATCATAAAAGTCCTACATTTTGAGCGTCACAAAATATTAATTAGGAAAATAGGTAACAGAAAGAAATCATGCTAGTTACAAGTCTATGGACTACGCTTCCAAACTCAATAGTGAAATTTATTTTGCTTCAGTCATTGATGTCCGTGTGCACGAACGAAGATCAAATTTTAAACTCGGATCGGGAAAGGATCACTGGAAAATTCCATTGCACGAAGACGGTTCAACACTTGTTTACCTTCTGATCGGCCATTCGCGACCGTTTTGGTGTGTGATCATGGTTCACGATACTGACGCTTCGACTGCAGGCAGTTGTTTTTTAATATAAAAAGAGCGGAAAGTGATATCGAGGGCGTGCAAACGCTAGAGATGTTGGATGTACAATGCTAATAATTCGAGAACTATGTAAACTAAAAACTGTTAAAATAATAATAATAATTTGTGGTTCTGTGGTGCAAAGTTGTAATATTTATAAATACTGTACTTTCTATCCCAGAACACAAAACATATATAAATGTCATATATTACGCGCAAGGTAAATTAGAACACAGCAATGTTTACGATATTGCTACATGGTGTTGGAAATATGATTGTATAAATTTACGAAAATACATGTTACTGGCTATTTACACGACACGACAATATAAATATATAAGAATTAAGAAATGAAAAATTCAAATAGTTACCACAGTACAGTAATAATAGAAATAATAATAATAATATATCTTTATTGCGGGCGAGGTTCAGCGTACACTGTTCTCTCAAAATCGAATGTATTTCGTAAGGCATTTAAGTCCCATAGAAGAAGGTTCCATGCTTTCTCCTCCTTTTGTGTTGTGCCGTCAGTTCTTTTTTAATATCATTATTTCTTTACACTCCACTACATCCTTGTACATATTGACAAGGTTGATTAGTACATTTCTCAAATTCAGAGAAGTTTGCAGCCCGAATTATCTTCTTCTCCTACATGTTGATACTTTACCACATCACATTACTCTATGGAGTTCTTGGTTGTGATTTGTGTTAGCCAACCAATCAGGTATAGCCTTACAAATTAATCTCGGATCAGTTGAACGGAACCTCCTGAACGTCGTTTTTCGTTGGTGCAATGCAAATCCTTAAACCAAGTTCATTTATTGTGGATTAAAATTGATCTCGTTCATCTGAACTTCGAAATAATCGGAGTTGGTGAACGCGGCCATGAGTCATTGCCCCCCCTCCCAAAAAAAAGTTTGTCCTGCTATTAAACAAACAGGAAAACGGAAGCACTTAATGAACAAAGTTTTGGGACCACTTTCTGATAACGTCACTGTTCAATGCCTGAGCAGAATTTCTTGCCTTAGGGTTTATACTGATGGAACAAGGTCTTGCCCATTCTGATTCAATATTCAATACAATTTGATTGTAAAGCAGGGGTATAGATAACAAAAATATTCATGGTGTCTGCCAGTCAAGAAAGTCATGGTAGTCAAGAAAAAGTAAATATATTAACAAGTAGGTCAAGAAGTCAATAAAAAGGCAATAAATTATTCTTGTGGTCAAGAAGTTTTGCTATCATAATGACTGATTGGTTGATTTAGTTTATTTTACTTCACTTTTTTCTGTCCCTTTGGCTAATCGCGAAGATGAGGATGAATGGTGGTAAGATAAGATGGATGAAGAGACAGTCACAAACATATAGGGACAACCGACACAAGCCCCACATGAGTAGACGCCAAAGCCTCGCTTATCTGCCAAACACAGTTCAGGCTCTTTAGTAGGGTTTTTCATTAAATAAATATTTATTTTCTTAATTACTAATTTTCAACTTTACCTAAGTAGCGGTCGAATAAATAGACATTAAGAAAAACGGAAAAGGTATAGAAAAGTCCAGATAAAGTCAAGAATTCTGCAGATGTGTTATTTTGGTAGACACCCTGGACACTACTCAAGATGAAATTTCTCGAACCATTTTCAATTACGGTAACTGCTGAATATTTGTTTGCCATTACAGGTCATAATTCAAATGTTGAGAGAGTACTTTCATTACCATCAGCACAACAGACTCACGAGAGAAATTATTTTTCATGAAGTCTGTAAAATGTTTGTTTGGTCGTGGGGGAAGGTTGTGTGGTTGACGAGCTCGTGCGCGACGGTGCCAGGTTTCCGAGATGGGGGTGGACATCGTCACTTGGAGAGTGCGGATCGGCCTGGGCGGCTTCGAGGGGGGAAAGAAAGAGAAGAGACGGCCAAATGGAAAGGAACCCCAAGTGAATGTATATTTTACTTATGGAATAGTGGTGCTAGTGTTACTCTTGCGTGCAGGGGTGGAATCTAACCCAGGGCCAGAAAGAACGCTGGAAGAGATATATAATTTAGTGCAGACAGGACAGGAAAACCTGAAGTTAGAAATAAAAAAACTCAGTGAAAGTGTGCAAAGTCTCATACAGAAGAACAGAGAACTGGAAGGATCATTGGCAGTGGCACGGAGACAAAACGAGTGGCTCTTCGACAAGGTGTATGAGTTGGAGGATAGATTAGACTCAATGGAAAACCAGAGCAGGCGCTCCAACCTGGTTTTTTACAATGTTCCGGAGAAAGACAAAGAAACATGGGAAGAATCTGAGGAGACGCTAAAAAAGGTGATAGAGGACAGTTTGAACATGACCGTTAGTGAAAGATTTTTCCATCGAGTGCACAGGCTGGGGACAAAGAAAGATAAGGATAAGCCACGACCGCTGATAGCCAAATTCGAGCACTTTAAGGACAGATGTGCTGTGCTTCAAAGGGCCAAGGATCTACGAGAGTTCGGCGTTAGCACCGCGGAAGACTTCTCCTATGAAACGAGGCAGTGCAGGAAGAAGCTAAAAACGTACATGTCCCAAGCAAGGTCGGAAGGATGTCAAGTGCAACTGAGATACAAAACGTTGTACATAAACGGGAGGCCATGGACACTTGAGGAGCTGCAGAAGAGCGACCAGACCCCGACTGCAAAGAACTGTGTGACAACGTCGCCTGGAGAGGAGAACGCAAGATCCAACGAGTATGTGGCAACGTCGCAGGAACCAGGCGGTTTAAGGAACGGGACATCGGAAGAACAAAGGGCAGTCCATCAGGAGACGAGAGACCCGCGCCTTAGAGATGGAAGCTACAGGGGGAGGGGGAGGGGTGGACCGCCCCCCCGCCTAGGAGCAGGTAGGCGAAGTTCCTGAAGGCAAGGACCGACCGACGGAGAGGGGGAAGAGGAAGATATCCAGAAGGACCAGGACGACGGGAGAGGAGGAGGTAAGGTCAATGACTTTGAGGGGGTTGAAAGTGGGGTCATAAACATTCTATTTTGGAACATTGAGGGTCTCAGGGGCAAACTCTCCAATCCCTCGTTTGTAAACTTTGTGAAAGGGTTTGATATTTCATGTATGGTGGAAACGTGGTTGCCAGCAGGCGAAGCGCCGCAAGCGATAGACAAATACTCTCTCCTGCAGGGCGCGCAAAGGTCGGGGAAGAGGGGGCGACACTCGGGAGGGATTCTTATTAACTTAGCTCATAATATCAGGAAGAACGTGGAAGAGATAGATACAGGTGTAAGGGGGTTATTAGCGTCAAGGATAAATATTGGAAACTGGCATTTATATATAATAGTAGCCTACAGGCAACCGAAAAATTCAAAATTTCACTCAGAAAAATTCTTTGAGGACTTAACAAAATGCGTAGAGGATATAACAGATAGCGACCCAACAGCAGGCATTATAATATTAGGAGATATGAACGCCAGAATTGGAGACGAAGAAGTCATATCGGAAGGGGAGGGGGGAGGGGAAGAAAAAGCAAGGATAAGACTATCAACACGGACGGCAGGCAGCTGTTACAAATGTGCGAAGCGATGAACCTAGAGATATTAAATGGGAAATATTTTGGGGATCGGGAGGGGGAGTATACATTTGTAGCTCAATCGGGGAAAAGTGTCATTGATTACGCTATTTGTTCGAGGGAAATAATAGGGGAGCTGAGGGACTTCTATGTAGGAGACAGAATAGATTCGCACCACTTCCCAATCATATTGTCACTGAGATCAGAACCACATGAGATGAGCATGGGAGAACAGAGTGCACAGAAAAAGGGAAAAGAGGTACAAACTAGAAAAATTCCGAAATTTAAATGGAACGAGGCGGAAAGGGAAAGGATGGGAGAAATCATGGGGGACGGGCTTACGTTGATGATGGCAGAACAAATAGAGAGAGAAATGGAAAATGGGGAGGTGGAAAGAGCCGTAGACTTGTTGCAGCACACTATGACAAGAGCAGGGAGGCACATGCGAGTGCACAAAATAAAACAACCAACGAAAAGAGGGTGGTACAACGGAAAATGCAGGGAAACAAAAAAGACTTTGCAAAAAGCACTGAGAGATTTTAGGATATTAAATAGTGAAAATAAAAGACAGCTGTATGTAGATCTCAGAAGAAAATATAAACAAATCATAGAACAGGCGAAGCAGGATTGGAAAGTAAAAAATACGGAGATGCTCGAAGCAGCAATGGAGACAAAAGACACTAGAGCGATATGGGGGGTGATAAAGAAGCTAAGGGGAAGTAAAGGGACCAACAGTACCATAGAGCCAAAAACATGGGATATATATTTTGCAGAACTATACAAAATACCAGAGGAGGAAGGGGGAAACAATGGCGTAAATGGAATTTTCCAACCAATCCTGGGGACACATATTCCTGTCCTAGACAATGAAATAACAGAGACGGATGTCAGACGAGCAATACAAAACTTGAAAAGCGGGAAGGCTGCAGGGGCGGATGGAATTTTGGGGGAAATGGTAAAAACAGGACTACAAAGGCCCAATATGGTGGGAGTAGCTACACGTGTGTTTAATAGTATGTACAACAGGGGATTATTCCCCGAGTGCTGGAGCCAATCTATCATCTGTCCCATTTACAAAGGAAAGGGGGATATGGACAATCCAAACAACTATAGGGGGGTCTCGTTGCTTCCAGTCTTAAGTAAAGTCTACACGAGCATACTGTACTGGAAAATTAAAAAATGGACTGACATATTTGACAAAATAACGCCATTGCAAACCGGATTTAGAGATAAAAGCACCACTTTGGACAATATATTTACACTCCAAACATTGATGGAAGAAAAACTGAAGAAAAAGAGAGGGAAGCTATATACCTGTTTTGTCGACTTCCAAAAGGCATTCGATACTGTAAATAGAGAAAAACTTTGGGACAAACTGTGGGAAATGGGAATGTCGGCCATGATGATAAACGCAATAAAGGCAATATATTCAAAAGTCGAATTCTGTGTACGGTGTCAAGTGGATACCGTGACAGAGAAACGAAAATCGGAAGCGGGGGTAAAGCAAGGATGTGTTCTGTCACCCCTGCTCTTCACTCTCTATATAAATGATATAGTGGCATATATAGAAGGTGAACAAGCCGACACCCCCAAGGTCGGGACGACAAGGGTACCGGCGCTCTTGTTCGCAGATGATGTGGTTCTGATCTCAGAGACAAATGGCGGCCTACAAAGGGCTCTGGACGGATTGGAAAGATACAGCAGAGAATCCAAATTGCAAGTAAATCTGACAAAAACAAAAATTATGGTGTTCAAGAACGGATATGTATATGGAAAAGACGAAAGGTGGACTTTCAGAGGGCAAGAATTAGAAAGGGTAAAAAGAATAAAATACTTGGGATTAGTTCTCACTATGGCAGGGACGTGGACAAGACATATGCAAACGGTACAAGGAAAGGCTGGGGCAATAACAAACGAAATAATGCGGACAGTATGGAAATTGGAGAAATACGATATACATTTTGTGGAAAAACTGTATCGTACATTATTAATAGGGTCAATAGGGTACGGGAGGGAGATATGGGGAGCAAAGGGGGGCGATGCACTAAACAGAATCCAATGCACATTTTACAAGAGGGCTTTGCATATCAGCATGAGCACTGCAAACTGCGGCGTACTACGGGAACTTGGATTGGTAAGGGAGAAAACATGGGGTATGTTGAGAAGGGTTAAATACTGGGCGACATTAATATCGAGAAGGGAGAACTCGGTAAAAGGGCAAGCGCTGATGCAACAGGTACAAGGGGAGGAAATGGGAACATGGGCGAAAGAGATCAGAGGTAAACTATACGAAATTGGACTGGGATGGATCTGGGAGGGGGAACACGTCGACCAGGGGACATTGCAATTAGTGAAACAAAGATTAGAGGATATAGATAGGCAGGAAATAATAGCGGAATGTGAAACCAAGAGATCGCTCGAACTCCAAAGAAGGGGACCGCGGGAATGGGGACAAGTACCGTACATCAAGAAGGTGAGCATGGTGGCACGAAAGGGGTTGGCATGGATGAGGCTAGGGGGATGGAGACACAACACAGTAAAAAATGAGGGAGGGATATATAAATGCGTATTATGCAATGGTGATGATGGGACAGAACATTTATTCCTATGTCAGGACACGCGCGTTCTGCAGGAGGAGAAGCTACGCAACATCAGCTTAGAAACTATGTTCAAATCAATCGTAGTGCAAAGAAACATGGAACTATTGGAAAAAGTGGGGGTATATTTACAAACAGTTAGGGGGAAAAGAAGTGTTGCACAGAGACGGGATAAGGAAGAAGAATAGTGTTAGTTTAAGTGAGAACAGTTAAAACTACCAGAACTGCTATTTAACATCTATACGGAATGTAATGGAAAGTGTAGTCTGTAAGGAAAAATCATAGTTGTGTAATACAAATAGATGTAGTGCGCACAGCCGATGGCTCGCACATGAGATAAGCAATAAATACTTACTTACTTACTTATAATTTCAAAGAGTTTGACTGTCCACTCTAACATAAATATAGTTTGGCTAAACCTGAAATTTTGATAAAGATTGTCTCCTCTGAGAAGTACCGCTTAAATCATGTAGTGAGAGGTGCATTGATTAGTATGATTGCAAGTTTTGAAATTTTGCATTTAAAAATTCATTAAGAATTAATTTTTTTAAAACTGAAAAGTGTCACTTTTCAACTGCTTTCTAAAGTGTTCTATAGAAATATCTATTATTTATTGAGAATGTTTTGTGTCCTACCTACATTTTGGATAGCATGTCCTACATTTCCCTTACAGCGATCTGCTAAGTGCTAACCCTAGCCACACGTATGTGTTTAGTCAGTACCACTTGCACCTTACCATCAGGTTTGCCATGAACAGCGAGTATGCCAATAGTTGGGGGTGATGAATGATGAATGAGCTACATTACCCGTAGTACGATCCCACGTGGTGATAGATGTGGGATATTCATTTATTTCAATTCGAAATAAATGAAAATTGGAAGGATAGGCAATGATACGAATGTAAGTGGTTTTCACGTTATGTAAGAAATCATCTTTTAAAATAAAGACAAGTCTTGTCTTCCCCTGTAAAATAGAGACAAGTCTTCCTGTACTTTTAGAATTTTCTCGATTGTAACTATCAGATAAATTATGCGACAGAATATTATTTGGAATAAAAATTATAGCCTAATTTATAAGCGTTAAACTGAAATAACTTTTAATGTATTTAATCAAAGAATCGCCATAAGATGTGTCTCCAAATAGAGGACTCGTACCCACAATCTTGATCACTGTCCAGCTGCTAAGTCCCTAATGATTGACGAATTGTTACACTTTTTGATAAAAGCAAGAGACTTGGTAGTATAATTGTTATGCCATTTAAGGAATTTTCAGTCGAGGAGCCAATCGCTATGTGCGTGCCGATGCCTCCCATGTTCAAAATAGTCCACCGTATTAGATTTATTTTGGTTTGATATTTCTCGGGAACGGTGACGCCTATGAATGTCTGGTTTTCTCAGAAGTGCTCCAAATAGTATAAACTTTCACACTAAATCAATAAATCTATTTTTAAAAAATAAACGATTATTTTGTGAAATGCTCATTTTTAAAGTATTTTGTGAGAATAACTGCATATTGAAAATTTTGTTGATGGTTATGTTCTTACATTTTCAGTCATATAAATTAGAGCTCATTCCAACATCTCGAATTGAGGTCTCAAGCAATAAAATTTTGTATAACTGTCATTTGTCCAGTAACTTTATAAATATAAAAATAGTATTTTAAGAGGAAATCATGCCCCTTGCCCGAGCGCGACCGTCTCCCCCTCCCTTTCCTAGAAAGACGAGTTTTCCCCGTTTATTTGTAAAAGAAGTAATCAATTCCACTCCTCCGTAACTATTGGACTTACGACCTTCATATTTTTATGGGACACTTTTTAAAGGTTTATTTCATAATCTATTCACTCAAATTCTCTGTAGCAATAATGATTTCATACTTGATTTTAATTATATTGAGTTTGGTAACAGCGTACAATTGCCTCACTAAATGGTCGGCTTCTCACTTTCCGATTCCGAGGGTAAACAAAACAGGTTTCGAGAATCGACGGGACCGAGCGGGCAGTGGTTTCTAGTGTTTCGCCCGATGGGAGGGATTGAGAGAGAGGGGGGGGGAGTGAACTGCCTCCTCCAGAATAAATAGCCTCGGCCTTTTACTATAGCCATGGGCAGGGGCAGCGTGACAAAATTCGCAGCAGCTTCTATTCTCCACTTGCTTGTGTCCATAGGAACACAGAGCAGATGGTAGGTTGGTTATTCTATCCCAGTGGTTCTCAACCTTTTCGAGACCTCGGCCTAGTATTTTTTTATTTTATAGGACGATGCCCAATTACAACAAATTTATTCGTAAATACTTTTCATTTTTTTATAGTTTATACTAACAATTGGAAAGTGTGGTATAATCATAAAGACTGACAAATATAAATTTAAATTAGTTACCAATCACTGGAGCAATGCAATATTATAGCATATAAGTTCCTCAAGCCATCATCATTAAATTAATTTCTGTTCATTATTATTGACAAACCCCTTTCTGATAAAAAATATATAATATTATTCCGTATAAAATTGATTATTGTTTTATTAAATTGATTGATTTTAATTGTGAATTAAAACTGCCGGCCCCCGTGGCGGAGTGCTTAGCACATCGCGCTACGACGACAGGGGTCCTGGGCTCGAATTCCGGCCTGGGCATGGATGTTTGTGAGTGTCCATTTATCAATTTCATCATATCATTCCTCATCACCATCCTCGCAAATTAGACAAAAATGGCACAAAAAGCGAAGTAAAAGAAAGCAAATCAAATCAATAATTTTAATTAAAACTGTACTCACTATAGAAGTCAATTAAGCAGGAAGCCAGCAGAAGAATGACAGCTTATCGGCGAAACCCTGTCCTATCATATACACACAACAAATATGTACATGCGTAAAATATATAATTTAGTCAATAAACACTAGTTCAACACTAATACCAGGCTGTCCCAGAAGTCCTGCACCATCAGCACACTGAGCCCCAATAGATAAAATTTGCGAGGGTAGGTTGCGCCACCGGTGAAAGGCTGTTGGCAGGCATAGAGGATAGGTTCGTGGGATCAAGTGAAGGCACGCGCAGCATGTGTAGCCAGTGTTCCTTTGAAATTAAAGTGGGCACGATGAGTGAGGACCAAATTGCACTTCGTGCAGTGCTAGCTTTTTTTTATGGAAAAAATGTCTAACAGCAAAAGCGGCAGCGGAGGAAATTTGTCGTGTGGAGAACGAAGAAGTGGTGAATCGATGGACAGCTTCCCGTTGGTTTAAAAAATTCGCTTCGGGTGAACTACGCCTCGCGGACAAGGCCCGCACGGGGTGACCTCCGATGGACATTAACGAGTCTCTGCAGGATGCTGTGCATGCTACACCACAATCCAGCACACGTGTTAGCCAGAGTGGTTGGGGCATCCAAATCGACAGTAAAACTTCGCTTGCATGACATGGATTACACCAATACACAGTCTCGACAAAGTCCACACGAGCTGACAGAGGTGCAGGCCAAGCGCAGAGTTGCAATTTGCCAGACATTGCTACAAAACAATGTGTAAACAATAATTATAATTATAACCCATGGCGCAAAGGTCCAAGCAGGTCAAGATACTGCCGGCATCACTCCCACATGCCTCAGCAGAGGGAGATCATGCAACAGTGGCGCAACTACAGGGGGCATTGCCCATCACCCCAATCTTGGACGGAAATGAGTTCTGGGGGGGGGGGGAACATTGACGGCCAAGTGCATCTGCAAGGGGCAATTACCGCCCACAACTTCAAATTTTATGTAAATAAAAATGCTTTTCGTAAAATTTTCTTCCTCGCTTCGCTTGCAGTATCTGCTTTTCTTAGTATTATCAAGTCCCGAAACATATCTGGGAATGGCGAAAGTCGGCCTTGGGCGCCGGACGATCTAAATGAAAAGAGATGAATTGTGGTTTTAAGTCCACTTTATGCACAGAAAGGCTAATAGGGACTGGACATACAGTTTAAAGTGGGATCCGAAGCACTGTCATGTGCCTCCGCCGGGTATCGAGCCCGGGACTCCATCAAAAGGTGACGACGTTACCACTACGCCATCGGGGAAGCTAAAAAGTTGTAAAAGAGAGAATGCGTTGGCGTCCCGTGAAATTATTTGCCCCCTATTAAATTAAAAAAAAATGGATCTAAAAATATTCTTGCTCGCAGGTTGTTTTCTGTAATGCATTGTAAATTACCAGAGAGAGAGTAACACTTTTATTAATTGATTTTGTTTTAAATGTATGAGCAATTGTTGAGGAAAAGGAGCGTGCACAATTTATGTAATTTTTGCTGTTGGTTTATTGTGAGATGGATGAATTTATTGTGTAATGTATTTAAATAATATATTATATTGTATATAATATGCATTAAAGAAACTTTGAATACGTACACAATTTAGTGTTGCATATGTGCGAAACATATATCGTGCATGAGTTATACATGTTAATGTAAAAGGGAATTATATTTGGAATGCATTTATCAAGCATTACTATCTTTCAAAAATAGTTTGAGTACTTGTTTTCCATTATTAATGTGAAATTGAACGTGTTGAAAAATAATTTAGATCGTTTGATCGAAAACAAATACTTTAGCACCAACTTCTACCCCTTTTTGCATAATTTACGAGGGTAATAACGTCTTTGATACTACTACTACTACCGGTACTACTACTACTACCAATAATAATAATAATAATAATAATAATGTTGGTCCCGGGTTCGAATACCGGCTTGAGTGTCAATTCATCAATTTCATCATATCATTCATCCCCATCTTCGCAAATAAGTCAAAAGTGGCACAAGAAGCAAAGTAAAATAAAGAAAATCAATAATAATAACATTATTATTATTATTGGTACGTTTATTATGGTACTTGCCCCGCCCCCAGACAAAAATTTAAAAAATTCGTGGTTCCGCCTCTGTCATGCTACCAGTTACGGGATGACGTGTGATTAGCACGACGAACCCTCAGTTGTTGTTATAGGTTTCCACGACCTGATTACACTAATCGTTCGTAGCTCCCCAATTTGCTCACGATGGTGAGTGGCCTCCGACCTCATACCCTGGCCAAAATTTTCGGGAGAAAAGTTGTTACTAAGTAGAAATATTTTCCAAGTATAATAAGTAAGAATTTGATATGGTTCTACTAGAAAGTTTGTATTACTAGGAAGCTAGCAAAAAGTCTATCACTGTTTTGCAATTGCAAGCCGAACGATACTGATTTTATATGACCAGGGGTCAACCTAGAATTTTACAGAATTGTAAGGGTAAATTTAGAGCTGAAATAATCATAAATTTGACTTCAGTGAAAAATTTTTGGTGAGAGTTGAGAAATTTTGTAGTCGTTAGGGGTGCGTGGATAAATTTCTGTATAGGACGTCATTACTTTCACAGGTAAGGTAAAGCAAAGTTCACCGTGCCATAACACACATTTAGGGGATGTGAGGTAGGGCCCCACACATTCTCGGTCTCGGTCATGTGATCAGCACCACGATCCGGCCGCCTTTATCCCAAGGGTTGCCCCCAGATACACATTGATTAGAGGCTAGGTGAGCCTCAGAGCCGCTTTATGAGGGGACAAGGCCCACCTCCAGAATCGAAACTGTGTCTCCCACGTGGCAGTCAGACGCCCTACCGAGTAGACTACCGAAGCAGTATTCTTTATTTTTATTTCATTTTGTCTTTATTTTTTTTTATTTTTGGTGATCTGGTGTCCCTTGCTATCACTTCGCTTAAGAATGATTTAATACACAAGGATTCTCTGTTTATTTTTAATACACCAAATCGCCGACCTACATGACGCTGTGGTTAGCACTGTGCGCAACAATGCCAGGGATGCAAGGTTCGAAGCCAGGGCTTTGCATGGTTGTTCTTTGTGAGTGTCGGTTCATCAGAACATCAATCATCCTCATCTTCACGATTAGCTAAAAGTGGCAGAAAAGCAAATAAAATAAACCAATTCAATCAAACCACAAAATCGAAATTAAATATTTGTTTTTACCCGGACATGCAAACAATTTTCATTGTGAACTCAGCCGGCTCCCGTGGCGGAGTGGTTAGCACATTGCGCTCCAACGCCAGGGGTCTCGGGTTCCCGGCCTGGGCATGGATGTTTGTGAGTGTCCATTCATCAATTTCATCATATAATCACTCATCCCCGTCTTCGCAAATTAGCGAAAAAGTGAACAAAAGTTGAAGTAAAAATAAAGCTAATAAAAAATATTGTGAAATTTTATGTAAATAAAAATACTTTTCGTAAAATTTTCTTCCTCGCTTCGCTAGCAGTACCTGATTTTCTTAGTATTATCAAGTTCCGAACCGTAGCTGGGGGTGGCGAGAGTCTGCCTTGGGCGCCGAACGATCTAAATGAAAAGAGATGAATGGTGGTTTTTCCATTAATACCGAAGAAGAGCACCCTGCCGAGATTTATTCTTTGGAACCTTTGAATATGGTGTTCTGCGCCTTTTCTCTCTTCGATCTTCCATTTCTTGAAGGTTTACTCTTCCAACGAAGGTTTGGCACTTGTTACAAATAACACAAAGTCCCGTTGCTTCGTAAAACACACTGAAAGGAGGTTCAAGCATTCTGTGGTCAAAAGCAGGCGGGCCATTAGCAGCACCCCTCCCTTCCTTCGCGGTCCTGCCGAAATGAGGGGGGAAAACTCCAACCGCCGGGAAAGACCCCGTTCCGTGTAAAGGGTCGATTTTGACTTCGCCTGTTTATGGCATTTGGAATGAACATTGCCAAATTTAATGTAAATAAAACCAAATATCAAACCATTTGTGAGAATGAAAATTTGAATGAATAGATTATGAAATAAACCTTTGAAAAGTGTCCCATAAAAATTTGAAGGTCGTAAGTCCAATAGTTACGCAGAAGTGGAATTGATTACTTCTTTCAGAAGTAAATGGGAAAAACTCGGGAGACGAACGCGCTCGTGCGAGAGGCATCATTTCTTCTTAAGTATTCAGTTAATCTAAAATTTAAATTAAAACTTCTAACAAACATTGCCCAATATTACAATATATATAATACTATCGTTTGATTCGGGAATATTTTTAAGACTGCTAATTACTAGTGGTGATCGGCACAAGAAGAGAAGTAAAATAAAGTAAATCAATAATAACAATATTAATAATAATAATGTTACAATAACATTATTAGCAACATTATTATTAACATTATTTTATTAACATTATTATTATTATTATTGGTACGATTATCCTGGTACTTGCCTCCCCCCCCCCCAGACAAAAATTCGTGTTTGCGCCTCTGGTCCCAACCAAGATAAAGCCTACATCACGCAGGAAGTCACAGCACGGAGTTTGCGGGTTGTTTTTAAAGAAATCGTTTACGCACGACATCAAACTATGGTCAATGGATTCGTCTCTCCCCCAACCTTCCCTCGCTCAAGGACGACTGGTCCTCTATGCCTCGCAAGAAGGCATCCCTTCTGTCCCGCAGTCAAGTTACGTTGTGTTCTCTGCCCACAGCCTGAAGGTCCCCTTTTGCAGGGATATAAAACCTTTTTCGAGCAAGGCCTCATCCCCTTTTGCAAAGAGAATGAATGGGATTTTGTCAACCCTCGCGGTCTGAAAATTCTGTGACGTCATCGTCACATCGGCTCGAAGAACTTGCCTTCCTGTGATGTGTTCACGTGGAGTGAACATCAGTGGAGTGTACTGAGTGTACCGAGTTTAAACCCATTCTTGAGCTTTGATTATATAATGGAAAATTTGGAGAGCGGTATTGGAGGTTTATCACGAATCTTTACAGTGTCGTTTGAGAACTTTCAATATGTCTAAACCATGTAAGCTACCGCCACCGCAAAATTCAATTTTGCATTCCCGCTCCCCGCTCCCCAAAAAAAGTCACGCTGTGACTCTTGCCAGAATTGTGAAAATTCCTTGCCTCGTCGCATTGGGTCGTCGTTATTGCGAACGTTCTTCCCGGTATTGATTTCGTATCCCCTTGTGAACTCTCAAGTGGTACTGAATCTACATCTACATCAGTAAATAATGTTGATGAAGTGCTTTCTGAATAGCCTAGAAGTGATTAATGCGTTGCAATTTTTTAAAATTTACTTTTGAACGCAAAAATAGACTCAGTGGAATTTAGCAACATGTATTCTGGTGAGTTCCATAGGTAAAGGTAATGTAAATTTTCCCGTGCATATAACACCGTGCCCAGGGGTGCCGACTTGTCAAAATTATTGGGGTGGCTCTGATCACTGAAATAAATGAATGAATGACTCACTCCCTCCCTTTTTTAAAAATAAAAATTACGTCTTCGTATAGCAGATTTATGCAGCTATTATATTCCTCATGCAAATGAAATGTAACATGAAAAACGTGTGTCTGCTCATTTGTTTTTTAGATAACAATTAACATTTTTATTTAAAAGTAGGCTATGTATTTACATTAAGAGGCCAACATAACAGTTTTATGCCGGCCTCGGTAGCCGAGCGTGTTGGGTGGTCGGCTCAACTCGCTTTGATCCGGAGGTCTCGGATTCGAGTCCCGGCGAGGGCATGGGTGTGTTTTAATGTCCGCAACAGACTTGTAAAGAAAGGACATGTGACGGGTGCAAAGAACCTTAGTGTTGACGTACCCATAAAAATAGCGAATATTTACAATATTTAACAGTTTTATTTAATTATTTACATAAATGCTAACACAAATCGCAGGCAAATAGTTTTACTTTTTTGTTCTTGCTACAATATTTTACTTTTTAAATTTAATTTTGCAATAATAAATAAACACATAGCACGCCGTGCTTTAGCAATAATGCCTTTGATCATAGCCGTTCCCGCTTTCGCAATACAGACTTTTCATAAGCTTTCCTTGCGTACTTTACTGCAAGCCAGTGTTAAATAAACTCAAAGACTTTAGAATTATTTTCCCCTTATTCTTTGGACTAGAGGAAGAGATTTCGAGGATAACTAAATATCGTACATATCAATATTGCCTGAAAGTCGTGTTTACGACCTCAAATTGTTCCGATTTCACTAAACAACATACTGGTATAATTGTCATATCACCTCGTTATTTTGAAACTCTTTTTAGTAAAAATATTATCAATACTCATAATTATATACTTAGTATATAGTAATAAGTCACGTGTTTTGCTGTCTCCGCTCATAGCCCACCCCCCCAAAAGTTGATGGTTTAGCGGTCTCAGGCCCCAAATTTGATGGTCTAGAACATTTCAAATGTGTATTTCAAGTTAAGTTCATGTTGCACAATTCAGAGTAAACTTTACAAGAGAAGCAAAATAATACATTAGATTCTCTTAAGCAAAATTATTTGAGGGTCTCTTCTCCCATATCATTAACATTGGGGGGGGGGGGGCTCGAGCCCCCCAAGCCCCATGGAGTCGGCTCCTATGACCGTGCTATGATGGCATATGCAAGGGTGGGGCCCACACATTCTCGATCTCGACCATTTTGGAGGTGATGTGATCACTACGCTCCGGCAGCCTTTACCACGTTGATTTACTCTCGGGTACCCATTGATATAAGGGTGGGTGAACTTTGGAGGCACAAGGCCGGAAAAGTGCCAACCTTAGATAACCCATCCCGAGAATCAAAGCCAGAAAAACACCAGCTTTGGGCCTCTCTGCAGAGCTGATTAACGGAGTCCTTTATAAATCGTGCTTCATAATGTTTCCCACTAGTTTCCAGTATGTAAGATTTTTACTCACAAAGGAATCTAACGAGAAACCAACAACACCATTGTGTTGTGTTATGCAAGAAAAATCGAATTAATTAAATAATAATGGTTACATATTATCTACACTTTGATGATAAATTATGTAAAACTTTGTAATATTTTTTTTCTACTTGCTAAAACATGGGTCCCTTAGTCCACCACGGTTTCTATTTCCTTCAAAGGGCAGAGACTCTTGCATCACAACAGACAATGTTTGCCTCCTGGTTACGTTAATCATTTTGCAAAATGTTGTGTGAATTTTGTTATTTTATTGTTGAAATAAATGTGTTTGACACCCAACAAACAAATTGGAATCCCTTGATTGATCAGTTACTTCTTGGATTACAGTGGCATCATTAATATTTCATGTGAAGTTTCATAGAGAGACATTTAATTAAAAGGGTGCAAATAATTTTACGGGGCTCCATGGCATTCTCTTTAACATTTTTTCCCCCACATAGATCATTTGGCTCCCAAGGCCGACTCCCGCCGCCCCATGGTATGGCTCTGAATTTGTACTATAAGTGCGAAGATATTGCGAGCGAAGCGATCAAGAAAATTTTACGAAATGTATTCTTATTTGTATAATATTTTAAATCCAGGGGGCAATTTCCACTCTGTGCCCTCCTGCAAGTGCCCTCGGCCGTCTGAAAGATAAATGCATGGAACACGTGAAAACTAATTCCATCTTGAGTATCCATTTGTCCTTGTTTTTCTTTCTTCCTCAATGTTTGCTTCCCCTAGAATGAACTCAATCCAAGGTCGGGGAGGGGGGATGGACAATGCCCCCTTCACCCCTGTACTTGTGGCACTGTTTGTGAGTGTCTCTTTATCAATTTCATGTCATCACTCATTTTTGCGATTAGCTAGAAGTTGCACAAAAGCAAAGCTAAGTAACAAAAATTAAATATCCACTCCCTCTCTCTACCATATGATTCATATGATATGAATCAATATTACCAAAAGGTAGACTTGGGAATCAAAAATTTAAGCAGTTCGAAGTTCATACCAACACATCAAAGAAAAACATCCGAACACATTAGGGAACTTTAATACAACACTACTCAAAATGCCACAACTGTTCTAGATATTGAAAATTGCGAAATCATTTCCCGAAGTCTGAATCTCGAAGAGAATCCCCCCTTGCATCAATGATTGTAAAATAGAACTAAAAATACACAATATTGCAGACTGCAAACTTCTGATGTCTGCCTCTCTACACAACAAACACATTCATTTTTGCAAGAAGAAAATTGGAATTTTACAAATTTGAAAAATCGTCGATGTTATTTTCGTAGCTTATTGTAAGTTCACATTTAAATATTTCATAGTTCGAGGAGGGGCATGCCCCCCCTGGCCCCTCCCCTGGGTACGGGCCTGCCCATATTATATAATATTGCCTAAAATACCAATTTTTCTATTATTTTTTATTCATCTTTATTTCTTCAACTCAGGTTTAAGTACATTGTAAATGCATTTATGACCTAATACATGCAAGAAAATGCCCTATAAACTTAGAAAAATGACCTAAAAATTCTGAAAGATTTTTAAAACAAATTTATAAACTACCAAGAGAAATTCAAATTACAAATCAACGTTACAGTATCTAGCACATGCTCATTGCGTATGATGGTAGTACAAGTAAGAAAGTTCACTTTTTGCCATCTTTTACACTTTAAGTACTGAGTTGCAGTACACAACGAATGATTGTCGGTTTTTGGACAAGAGATCCTTGTACACGGAAATTTTTTTCTCGACTTCCACCTACACAAGAGTAGCTTACTTGAAATGAACAATATCACTTCCTGTTAAGTCACTTTCAATTCCATAGAGTGCAAATTGCTCCCTGACAAAATATCCGATACAGAACACAAAACTTTGTACCCTTTGTTTTTTTTACAATAATCCGTCTGGCGACAATATATTTACTGATATAGGGGAAATCACATTGTTTGAACTGAATTGTTATGCAACACCTTGTGTCAACAATTATGAACAGAATTTCTTTGTTTCTTCAAACACAGTCATTCAGAACTGCGCTGAAGACAATGAGACGAGAGTCGGGAACCTCTCTCCTTCAAAGGGTTACATTTGCATGTAAAATGTCCCTTCTTTCACCAAAATGTAGAAAATTCATAAAATGACTTAAAAAATGGCCGAAAAATGACAAACGGTTTAAAAAGTCTAAAAAATTACATTTACTTCAAAAACGTTCAAATAATTGCAAAAAAATGCCCAAACAATGGCGTTCCCATTTATTCACTTACGTGTAAAATACGTTCCTATCTACTTATGCAATGTTTCTGCCTTACCAAAAAAAATATGCATTTGCATCAAAATCCTAGCCCTAGTTATCACATTACAAAGGATGTAATATTATTGAAATTCCAATTTCTCACTACCAGAGTAAAGAACCTGGATAGCTACTTAGTGACTCGGACAGAACGACACCAATCAGATGTCAGCCCACCCCTTCCTTTTTTTCAGCTCCACATTTATAGTAGTCAATCATTATTAAATTGTTTCGTTCTACGTGTATTTCGATGCCCGGCCTGGGCATGGATGTTCATTGTGAATGTTCTCATATGAATTTCATCATATCATCACTCATCCTCATCGCCGTGATTAGCCAAAGTGGCAGAAAACGACGTAAATAACCTAATTCAATCAATTGAGCATTCAACACTTTCGAATCTGCCCCCCCCCCACAAATGCTTTGTGTGAGCCTGACATACGCCCCCCTTCTTCAAATCAACATGTTTTCGTTGCTGAAATGGCGACCCTCGGAAGAAGTTTCACCTACGTAGGTGACGTCACAGCAGGCCTGTAGCTATAGGGGGCAGAGGGGCAACTGCCCCCCCTGTAAAAAGTACAGAATACATATCTGCCTGGAATTCTCACTAATCTTTACAATTTGATCCTGTATTACTCTAGCAACATAACAAAGACATTTATTGATTTTGTGATTTATGAAGGTGTGTGGGATTCCGTATAATGTAGCATCAGGATTTGGGGAATAAAATCTCTTCCAGATTCAAACTTCGGGAAATGATTTATCAATTTTCAGTATGTAGAACAGTTGTGATATTTTGAGTAGTCTTGTATTAAAAGTGCCTAATGTATTTGGATGTTTTTCTTGGATGTGTTGCTAAGAAGTTTGAACAGCATAATTTTTTGTTTCCCAAGTCTACCTTTTGGTAATAGCGATTCATGTGATAGAGAGAGGGAGTGACGTGAAATTGATGAAGAGATACTCACAAACAGTGCTGCAACCACAGGGGGTAGGGGCATTGTCCCCCCCCCCAATCTTGAACGGAAGTCCAATCTGGGAGGGGGCAAACATTGAAATAAAGAAACATGACTAGCAGAATCTAAGAATAGTAGAACAAAATGGTTACTCAAGTTGGAATTAGTTTTCAAGTGTTTCTTGCTATTTTCCTCCAGACGGCTAAGGGCACTTGCAGGGGACAAAGAGGGGCAATTGCTCCCTCGATTTCAATTTTTTTTACAAATAAAAGTACATTTCGTAAAATTTTCTTGCTCGCTTCGCTCGCAAGGTCAATATCTGATATTGTTATAGTCCCACGTTCAGAGCTATAGCTAGGGGGCGGCGGGAGTCAGCCCTGGGAGCCAAAACGATCTAAATAAAAAAAAATGTTAAAGAGAATGCCATGTTCCCCGTGAAATTTGTTGCGCCCTATTAAATAAATATTGTTTTCAGTTTGCAAACATTTGATACTAAAGATTTTCCTGCTCGCTTCGATCCCAATATGATTATTTCTGTAATGCATTCTAAATTACCCGAGAGAGAGGTAAGGCCAGAAATATATACTTCAGACTGTTGCTGCTTAAATGCATGAACAATTCTTTTGAGGAAATGGAGCGTTCACATTTGAGAGACAATTTGGCGGATGAATTGACCATGTAATGTATTTAAATTATATATATATATATATATATATATATATATATATATATATATATATATTAAAGAAACTTTGAATACGTACACAATTTAGCGTTAACATGTTGCATATGTGTTTTCTTATTTTATGTCGCTCTATGTTACATATGTTTAAAATATATGTTGTATACATGAAAGTTATACTTGTCATATGTACAAAATAATAATGTTCGTCATTATTCTGTCCTTGAAAAATACGGTTTGTGTGCTTGTTTTCCATTATTAGCTAATATGAAACTGAACGTGTTGGAAAAATATTTCAAATAATTTGTTCAAACACAAATGCTTTAGCACCGACTTCTATCCCCTTTTGCATGATTTACGACGATAATAACGTCTTGTAATGCTACTATTATTACTACCATTACCAGCACTATATTACTATTATTATTATTGGCACGTTTGTCCTGGTACTTGACCCCCTCTCCAGATAAAAAATTGTGGTTTCGCCTCAGCTCACAAAGAAGACTCATGCCCAGGCTCGAACCTGGAACCCCTGGCTTCGCAGTGTGTTATGTAACCATCCTACCATGTAGGTCGGCTAGTGAAAGATGTAGGACAGCTTACTGGCTCAAATATCAAACACGATGAAAATGTGATAGTGTTTCACAATTATTATTTCGGTTAGAAAGCGATAAAATTTGTAGTTCGATAGGGTTACACTAAGCATCTTATGGAGTGTAAATATCAATTTCAAATCTTATGAATCATTTCTCTATGCAAACGCATCAAATATGGTAAGCAACGTAGGTGTGTGTTATGATATCCATTTTATAAAGGAAAAGTTAAGTTTTAACCCTGACTGTTTGCATGATATCGTTTCAATAGCATGTTATATATTGCTCTCAGAATTTTAATCGGCAGTAAAAATAAATGACATTTGCAACTACGAAGCTTACAATGGGATTGCATCCATTAAGGACAGAAGATGCCTATTTTGATTGCTTGTAACATCGAAAGATGAATTAGAGGCGCAAATAGTGACTGAGAAAAGTTGCTTGCCTTGATGTCCTGCACACACTGTGAAAGTTGTCAATGTTATCAGGCGGCACCTTATGAATATAGGTTCAAGAAAATGACAAGTAGAAAAAAGCTGCAGTGAAATAAATACGATTGAAAATCTCTCAAATTACATTCTATTTATTTTCTTATATTTATAATAATAAATTGTGTCTGTAGCAGAAGTTGTCTGTTAAACCTACCTCAGGCACAATCTAATTTTTTGACAAATAATTATGTCAACTCTTCTGCTATGTAGTGGATTCTCCTAATTTTATTCATATATCTTAAGCCTTTGTGTGACTGGTAAAAATTAGTATCAGAATAAAAATCCCTGATATTTGGGGTTTGTACTCTTCTGCTCAAAAAGTGGTGACGATAAGCTGCTCAGAGACTTCGTGCCGCGGAAATGGGGTAAAGCGAAGGAGGCCCCTTATATCTTTCGGTTTCGTACCATAGTCATTAAGGAAGGTATTTTTTTAAATGTAAAGAGGATACAGCATTTCCCTCGATAAAACTTGATAAAACATGAAATATTAATGATGACAGTGTAATCCAAGAAGTCGCTGATCAATCAAGGGATTCCTATTTGTTTGTAAGGTGTCAACACAATATTTTGCAAAATGGTTAACGTAGGCAAAGATTGTCTGAAGTGATGCAAGAGTCTTTCATTTGAAGCAAATAGAATCCATGGTGGAGTAAGGGACCCATTTTAATGTTTTAGCAAGTAGACATAAAAAAATTTAAATGTTTACACAATTCATCAAAGTGTAGATAATATGTAACCATTATTATTTAATTAATTCTATTTTTCTTGCCTAACACAACACAATGGTGTTCTTGGATTCTCGTTAGATTCCTTTGTGCGTAAAAATCTTGCATACTGGAAACTAGAGGAAAACATTATGAAGCACGATTTATAAACGTCTTCCTTAATCAGTTCTGCAGAGAAGCTCAAAGCTGTTGGTACATATTAATCGTCTATTAACATTATTGACCTGTAAATATAACGTAGATACAGTCCCGATTAGCCTATTTATGTTAAACTTTATCTTTGTATTCTTTGGTAGTCCGAAAATGTCATTATCGAAATATTGTTATTTGATGTTGCTCGAACTTTTTTTGTTCGTTGGAGTTTCAAGATATCATCCCTTTCCTGTTACTTATCACTTTTGGAGGAGGGGGAGGGGCATCTTCCAATGCAACACAATATATTAAAAATTTGCCCCCTCTAGGATTGACTTCGCCCCCCTACTAAAAATTCTGGCTACGGGCCTGCGTCACAGAGAAACTGGCTCTGGCGGGATTGCAAACACGAGAGTTGGGGGAAGAAAATGCCTGTAGGACCTTCAAAAGCGGGCCAAACCTGAATCAGATCCGCGAGCAGTTTGGGCATCGGGGTAATGGTTGCGGTCGTAAACTTGGGAACATTACGACAGTGAGTGAGTCCTAACTCAAGGTTATCCCCCCCCCTCCACCTCGAAGCCAATGCGTCCCTATTTTTCCACAGAAGATTTGAATCTGAAACCTGCGAAGATTGACATAACAGCTACTGAAGGGAGCCACGAAAGCTCAATTGATCATGATAATTAGAGACAGTGGCGTAGTGGCCGCCCGGCAATGCAGGGTGTGGCGAGGTGTAGAACCAGCCCCGCAATATTCTTTCTCTCTCTCTGCTTCTGAAATTTTATATAGCTTAGAAATTCAACAGGAAGTGTCGCTTATGAAATAATTTAATTTACAAGACAGAAATCTGGTTTCCAGTAACATATGATACGACATCTTCGATAATAAGCAGGGGCGTTCTGGTTCGGCCAGAGGGGCCCGGCTAACTTAACATATGTGTCCCCTCCGAAATGCAGAATTAACTTCCTTGCTCGCAGGTGGACATCTATAGGAAAAATCCCATATCTCATAACTAGACCTCGGATTTTTAGATGCTAAAAATCCTGAAATAGGTCCTAAAAATCTTAAGTTAGGCTCGAAAAATCCTAAAATAGGTTCGAAAAACCCTAAAATAGGTTCTAAAAATCCTGAAATAGGTCCTAAAAATCTTAAGTTAGACTCGAAAAATCCTGAAGTAGGTTAAAAAAAACTTAAAATAGTTCAAAATTTCTGAATACTGCTGATTAGGTATAGTCACCGGCAATGAAAATGGGACACATATATCCTGAAATATGCACTATCTTGCATAACGTTAGTAGTATTGATGTACGCCAACGTCGGTTGCTATTTAATATTCGCAATTTATTCGCATGTACTTATAACTAATTTGCACGGTTGTTAATTAATTTGTATGTACTTAGAATTCATTTGCATGTACTTAGAATACTTTACATTTATGTATTTGCATGTTTATAACTTTTTATGAATATATAATTATTTATTTTATGAAAAATATGTATATAGAAGGTAATTAGAGGTACGAAATGCTATGCATATGGTTTTATATTTATTACTGCAAAGTATGTAATGTATAAAATGTTAATATTAATGTTTATAATATTGAAAATAAGTTTTCTATGGTTTATGAACCGCTATGAACGGTGGTAATGGTACAAAAGAAGACGGTCCCGGTATTTGTACCCGCGATATGTAATATTATTAATTAGTACTATGCAATAATTGCATTAAGTTATGAAACACGTTGGTTTCACACGCTAGACAGAATACTGTCTCCGAATCTCGATTCCGCTCTGATGCCAGACAGAGAGAATGAATTAATATTCCGCGCAGGTAGACGAGAAAGGAATTTGGGGAAGTGCGGTGATGCCAGACAGAGAGAATGAATTAATATTCCGCCCAGGTATCAAGAATGAAGCCTCTGTTAATTTAGGTCAAGGCGAAAAGGGTTGTGGACGAGACGGGATGTTGTTGTTGTGACGGGGCAAATACACGACAAGTTATTTTGGAGAAAATAAATTGGTTAGAGAAACGAACCGCTTCGATTTCAGGTGGAAAAAGAAAATGTATCACGGGGTGATTGTGTCCCTTGAAAAAGACAAAAGATTGTAAAATGCTAATTTTTTAAAAGTCTCCCGCTAAGCGGAAACTCCCTCTCTGTGTGGGTGTGGTGGGGCGATACGGACTTTAAAATAGTAATCGCCAAGGCAGGTACAGAATTTGGACGAAAAAAAGGATTTTAAGTTAAAAGGACATGAGTGGAAGGTGATATAATTCAAGGCGGGTGGATGTAAGGAATTTATCTAATGGAAAGAGAGGATGTGGGTTTTAAATTTGGACGTCTAGAGTTAACAAGGCAGCGTGAATTTAAAGGGAATGTTAGTTTCCAGTATGGAAAATAGGGGCGGCCCGAATTTTGGGGTATTTAAACTTGGGAATCCGAATTTGTCCGCACATTTTTGTTATTTTTTCTATTGAGTTTGTTGCTGTGTTTGTTTTCTGAGTTTTTCTTCACCATGATGATCCATATTGTAAGTATTGCATTTTTTATCTAAGTACAAGTGTTATACAAGAATGGAATTTGACTAGTGTTTTATTGTAAATACAAACTAACTTGTCAAGTTCTATCTCGGTTGTGTTTTTTTGTTTTAGCGGCAAAGTGTTTAGCGTGGCGAGACGGAATAAAAGTGAATTGTAGTTACAGTCGCGATTAATGTATTTGAGATTTGTGCAAAATCCCTAACAAGGATCGAACCTGGGACCCTTTGCACCAACAATATTAGCTTTTTTTTACTCTACATATAACTATAAACCTTTTATTTTTTTAAAAAGAAATAATACGCACAAGTCTACTACATACAAGTTTATTGTTCTAAAACTAATCTACTACAAAATAAATACAGAGTCAAAGTAATTTTACAAATTATTTATACATAGCGTTTACACAACGCTTTACAGTTTTTTATAAGTCATTTTGTACACATGTTGTAATATATAGCGTTCACACAACGCTTTTCACTTTTCTCAAGCAAAATTGTACATATACATTTATATATAATGAGTTTTACATAACTCATACAGCTTTAACACTACGCTGCTATATTTATACATTATAACTACTCTAAATTACAATGCTTTTAAGTTGTTACTTTGTGGAACAAATAGCTTCCCAGAACTTGTTCTCCAAAGAAAAATCATATGAGTGAAACCGGTGCGAATCCAACGCACATATACAATCGGGTATAAAGATATATCCCTGCCCACAAAAGTGAAACTTTTTTGTTGGCTTTTTATTATATTTAAACACACAGTGACGTACGGGATTACCGTACAATTCTCTTCTGCGTAATGTCTGTACTGGCGCCCCAGAAAAGTACACTTTATTATTATTACAGGTGATAAATTTATTTATATACATTACACCTTTTTGTTCTGTTTTTTATTTGTTTGGAGCCCACAAATCATTGCATGTATATGCAATATGATGATTATTGTAGAAAAATGTACTATGCAGAAATTTAGTATACAGTTTCATAACTAGTTCGATATCTACACTGTCCACTTTTGCATCGAACGCTTTTCTGTCACGTATAAATATTCTTTTATGAGCCTGCTGGAAGTAGCAGCAAATAACACCCTTGTAAGTTTTGATCAACTGTTCCATTTTCTCTTTTTCTATGCACTCAAGATTTAGACATTTGTGAAGTTCTTCTTTTGGTTCGCCAAGTTCACATTCAGAACATGTAGGTTTGGGATAATTTTCTACTATTGCTTGTGCAATAGAGAAAATAAGACACTGGTCTTCGATGCAGTATTCACTGCAGGCACACTGTAAATTAATTAAAGGCACTTGAGAATTTTGTCCATACAATTCTGTCATTTCTTTTTAAGTTTGTTCCAAACAATGACAGAAAATAGGTTAGGGGTAACTCACGGCACATATAATGTAAAAACATAATACAATAAATTCCACACATGGATGAGTTCGGGTTTTGAACCACCGTTTCACTGATGCACCATCAAATACAGTTCTTTTTTATAAATTTTAGTACATTTGCACTAGGAGGCTGACCAAAACTATCAAAGTACAGGGCCTCCTTATCACTGTTTATAAACAAACTTGTCCAGTGTATCCCTGGTCCAGATTCATTGTCGGTGTTAATAATCAATGCAGCAGGCAATTGCACACTTTTTGGCAATGTATTATTAGCAAAAACACCTCGAAAAATAAAAGACAGACATTTGTCTGATTGAACAGTTTTTTCAATTTCAATGTTATTCATTGTTCACTATCCGAAAATGCACTATTTTTGGAAGAGCAACTTTGCTCGGATAAGTAATACACACTTGAAGCGTCGTTGTAAAACGAAGCTAATGAAGAATATCCACTGTCCGATGTTGAGGTGTTCTGTTTAGGTGCAGTTCTTGTGGCTTCTCCTATAATATGCTGTTGAAGCATGAAGCTACGGAGATAAGATGCGTATAAATGTGCGTCTCTAAGAGCACATTTGATTGTCCTTAATCTGTGATAATTGCGACAGCAATTTTGTGCAGGGAAGGCTAACAGTGACGCTTTAGGGCATCCTAGGTCCTCGAGGTTAACCACAGTGCGGTGAAGTACTTTAATTAGAAATTTGCATTTGTCAGCTCCAAAAGAATAAATAACTGATGCGTTTTCAGTGTACTGGGAAAGTACAGAAACCAATTTCGAATAGCAAAGTTCGCCGATAGGCCATTCGAGAGAATGCTTGTTTTGTGTTTGCCACATATTTTCGTTTTTTGCTCCAATATCTAAAGTATCCCATTCGTAAGGTGGTAGAAATATCCATGATTGCATACTATCTGAGTCTGCATCGACTATAGCTAGTTCTTTAGGAATAAAGTTGCCAGAATTGTCTCGGAATCCTTGAAAATCAACGACAGCCCTCATATTGTGATCCGTACTCCTTCCTGGCTGGTACTCAACTGATTATTATTTTGTATTATCTGGGAAAATACCTCTATGTTTGTCTATTTGGAGAAGAGAGTCGAACTCTCCATAAATAATGCATGTGACCGCCGTAGGCAACGGCGCAGAGAATGACAGTTTAGCACTTACACTCCCATCGCGTAATATGTCCCAAGTAGAGTCAATTTCCATTGTGGGTGAAAGAATAAAGGGATACAAAGCAAATCCATTATCAAAATCTTCTCGGGAGAGACTATTTCCTGTATCCTGGTAATGTATTCCCGTTCCAGAGAATAAATTGTAATATGCTTGGATAATATTTTTGTCTGTGAAGCTGGGGCAGAGAGGTTGGTTTGGAATAGTTCTAGTTCCAACTTGGAGTTGAATTTTATTCAATCCGAAATGATGGAAATTAAAGGGTTTTTTATGTATTTGACCATTGAAAGCTGAATTTTCAACAAAACCTAATATTACACGTTTAGGAACAGTACCTAAAAATATATTATCTAGATTATAAGAAGTAATATTTTGAGGGATAGTTATTGATTTTACTTCCACGCGTGTAATTGAGTATTTAGCTGTAGTAGTTTCAAGAGCGTTTGCATGAGCAAGCCCTATATCTGGAGATACAGTAACTCTTTTTACATAAAGAGAAATGTCCTGTATTTCTACACGATACGAAGAATTTTCGGCGGCCATCAATGAAAATGCATCGTTTGATCTATGTAATTTAATTCTCATGGACACATTGTTCAAGAGAAGACGAGGTTGGCACATAAAATCAGAATACAGTCGCCCGTACATGTCGAATGACCGACTTTGCGCAGCAAGACTCATTCGTTTTTCAATTCCTTTATTTTCAGTTAGATTTTCTAACTTTCCAGGCGTATCGCGATACCAGAGAGCAGCAGTGAGATGAGATTTTTTAGCCTCATTAGAATAGTTGAGTAATGTTTCAATGTATGCCCTGTAAGCGTAACACCCTGCAGAGAACGAAATCAATTTGTCATTTAACGAAACGTCGACCTGACTGAATGCTGTATGTAGAAAATTGTTTCCGGGGGCAACCAGGTTATCGGCAGCTAAGGCCGTACCATCTGGTTTAGTTATTTTACATTTTAGGTACAGATAAATGTGTGCTGGATCAATGTATTCCCCACTGTCTCCAGTAATGGCGAACTCGACTGGACTGTTACTAGTTAAAGATGAAATGGGACGATACTCCACTAAACAAGAATTTTCAATGCTAGTTTGAGTTAATGGCAGAGAAAACAAATCCAATTCTGTATTTGTGCATTCCGATGAGTTACAGTTTACTAACGACATGGTAGTTAATTAGCGAATATATCTCTGTGTACCCTTCGCCTTTTTTTGCGTGACTGGCAGGTAATAAAGGGTGGTTCGAATTTTATACTTTTAGCTTTTCGTTTCTGTCTCCCCTTTCCTGAAAGAATCTGAGAAATTTTTCTCTCACCTTTTTCACGAAGAGCTTGTCCCGCCTGATTTACACGATCTTTGAAAGATTGTTTGAGAGGCCTGTTTTGTAAAACATCCCCAACAAATTCCATTCCCGAATGTAAAGCTTGCTGGCCAATTGCTTTAGCACCCTGTTTTAATAAAGGGGCCGCAAAACGAAACAAGCTTTTAAATATTGAACCGAGGGCTCCGTGGCCTTTTTGATAGGGAGGACCGGAAAAATAAGGTAAACCTGTTCCCGCCTGGTTGAGATAATAATCTCGATATAACTGACGTCTATCGTATCTCATTGTCGCTTGAAATGTAGTTTAACACTCAGATCTCCGAAGGCAAATGAGAGTTTACGACCTGTGTTGTCTCTTAAAACTATTTCTATTGTATCAAATAAATATTTCGATACAGGCATATAATGAACGGGGTTAAATATTATAGATTGTGACCGGCCATAAGGGACCGAAGAAAATGTAAACATTCTTAAAAGAGGTGCCTTTGTGTCTCCTACAAACTGGTAACTGAGTACATTAGTGTATACTAAAACCTGCTGGGGATAACCAATATTTAGGTTGGTTTGTTTCGAACTATGCTGTTGTTTAACAAGATTTCTATTTGGTTCGAATCCTAACTGCAGAGCCAAAATATCAGAGAGGTTCAGTGTAGATAATTGTGCATTGTATTTTCCCTCAACAATATTGCTGGACGGGTTATAACCGAATCGAAATAGCCCTTCTCCAATATGATCTTGATTTAAAACTTGTAAAACAGACTCCACACTTGAATAATATCCAGGGGGAACGATTGTTTTACCGCTCTGTTTACTTGACTGATCCGAGTCTTGGTTATAATAAGTCCACATAATTTCATTTTGTCCTTTTTGAATATTAAACAGACTGTTTGTGAAATGAATTTCAGACAGACCGACTAACCAGCCTCCAGACTCGAGCTTAACAACATTAGAAAGTTTAGTTAAAAAATGAGAAGGTGTATTAGTCGGAAAAATATTTTTGGATGCATTTGAAACCAAAGTTACATAGTAATCATTATCACTTCCTTCAGAAATCATTATTCCACTTTTTTAAAATGTAATGTAACGCTTGACGCTCCAAACTCAAATGGAAGCAAAGTTCCATGCTCTGTTTTTAATATAATTTCAATTGTTTCAAAGTAACGCTTCTCTACTTTTAGATACTGCCTGGGCTCAAATATATAACTTTTTATTGCTCCATATTCATAATCAACCACACTAACCGTTCGTATTACGGGACCTATATTTGCTTGATATTTGACAATATCTGTGCATATGTTGATTTCACGGGGGATATGATAATCTAAATTACAAGGATAAATAGAACTTGATCTTGCCGTACCTGGACCAATAACCGAATGTATAGATATTTCTGACTTAGGAGTATCCAACGAAAAACCAAACACTGGAGCTAATTGTGGAGATATATACAATTTCATCTTCCTCTAGTGTTGTTTGTGTATACATACTATGCGTGGACAAAGTATAGCCAAATCGGACATGTTGAGCAAGCAGTTTTCTTTTTGAAGGGGGAATATTGTTTAATAATAATTGAATATTGGAGTAGTAACCTTTAGGAACTATACTTTCACTATAAAAAATCTGGTCCTTCTTTTTCGGTTTAAATTGATATGAAATGCTATTTGTATCGGAAACAATATTATAAAAACTCCAAGTTAAATGAAGCTCTGTGGCCGCCACCACCCATTGTTCATTTAATTCTATTGGTTCACTCAGCTTAGTACGGTAATGTGCTATTTTATTATCAGGAAACAAATTCAAGTTTACATTGGAAGGTAATGTAACATAGAATTCGTCCAGCGGCATAATGGCAACTAACCTAAACACGCGTAATATCTGATTTATGTACGTAACTTGCACATGCGAGGGGGTAGTTTTTCCATTTTACTAGGACAAAGTCTCCCTTTCGTTTTAGAATTTTCTCGATAGTAAATGGCTTGTCTGGATCAAGTGTAATTTTTTGTAATTCTGGTTCATAGAAAATGCCCTTGACAGGATCGTTACTCCAGTCTTTTATACGATATGTAGGGGGATCAGTACTCATACGATCGCTAATTATAAAAATTTCCTCTGTCCAACTAGGTAGATATCCTTTCTCGAATTTCATTTTGGCTTTACTTATCCTTACGTAGTTACCGATATTAAATTTAAATTTGATATTATTGGTTTTTTGACTTGTATTGTTTCTAGACTGAGACCAGACCTGCAGCGCATTATTTTCGCTCACTTCAACAGGAGCCATTTTTATAGAACGGTGATACGAGTGATTATATGATTTTACTACAAGGGGGAGAATATCTACATAACGATATGTATTATTGGCTGAGAAGTGTTTATACAATTTTGATTTTAAAGTACGAATAAATCGTTCCACTACTGCTGCCTTTAGTTCTGAATAAACGCTATAATGAGTAATATTGTACTTGTCAAACACTTTTTTCACTTGGGCGTTATAAAACTCTTTTCCTTGATCTGTCTGGCAGTAAACAGGAGGATATTCTAACATGTTTATAATCTTAGTGATTGCTTTTGCCATAATTTCACCCGTTTTGCTTTTCACTGGTATACAGAACGCTTGCCTTGAAAACACGTCAATTGCACAAAGTATATAGCGCATACCGTCATTGTACTTGGCGATATTCTGCATATCTGCCAAATCCATTTGCATAAGTTCCAGGGGAAAAGTGGTTTCGTAACGTTTACGTGGGAATTTTTTTCTAACTGGAACATGTAAAGTATATGCATCTTGTTTTGATAGCCACTCAGAAATATTCTTTCGTGATTGCGTAGAATGTTTGGATAATTTTTCAGTATTGGAAAATGAAGTCGGTAGTTCATGTGTATAATACAATGTTTTAACATCCATACTTTATATATCTTCCCATATAAACTCAGCTTTCCTATTTCTTGAAGGGGGTGGGGGCGTGCGTGTAACTATATATTCTTTGGGTATGTTTAGAGAATGAAGGATAGATTGGAACTGATCTCTCCCGACAGGATCTCTACTTTTCTTACGGGGGCGAACAGAATCATTTATCAGATCTATGATATTTGAACCCTGAATTCTTTTTCCATTTATGTACACTGTTCCATATGCGTCCCAATTTATATATTGAGAAGAGAATAGTCTTTTAAGTAAAAGTTCTGTTTTCTTCTGAACAGTTTTCGGTACTGAAGCAAGAATTTCTTCCCTGAGAGTAACACTAGGAGGGGGGTCGTCTTGTTGCACTGGTTCACTTATTTGTGGCAGCTTATTTTCTTCTTCGATCAATGGTAGGTGTGTGGGAATAGGCTTAGTAAAATTAACAAATTGTCGAAGTGCCTGTTGGTAAAGTTTCCATTTTTCACTTTCCCCTATATCTTCACGTGCTAATATTGTACGAATATTAGAATCTAATCTTGATTCGTGTCTCTGAGCTTTCTCAACGGAGGCATGCATATTAGTGGCAAAGTCCTCGGGAACAAGAATCATTTTTCTCACGCTCATTGTGAAAACAATGCACTACCTAACGCTGATATAATCGGACCGATTAAAAATGGCAAAAAGCCGGCGCCTTTTTGAATTAATATTTTCTTTTTATTTTTGAGCGAAGTGCCCTTCGCCGCTAGTTTACGCAAACTGGCCTTATACTTTTGAAGCTTAGTTTTTTGTACCCCTGAAAGCGGAATATTACCGCGTACTGTATTGGCTGCACATTGTCCTAGTACACGAACTAGTCCTGGTGTTGCTCGTTGCAAAAGGCGTTTCCGTTGAATAGGTTTTAATTTACACAATAATTTAAGTGCCGGAGCATGTTCTTTTAGTTGTGATGTCATTCTGACGTTCGCACAAGAAATGGTTTGTTGACATGCTTTCCAGTGGCATAAATAGCCATTTGTTCATCGGGGAAAATATGCGCCCTCATACGTAAAATTTCAGGTGTATTTTGTGTTAAATCAAACATTAAATAACTGTGTGGTGTTTCAGTTGCATCTTGAAAAGCTTCCAAAACACTTTTACTATTGTCAGGTTTGAATTGTCGTGCTAAATGGTATATTTGGTGTTTGTCACGTGGATTTTTAAATATCACAAGATAGTGTGAGTTGAGGCTTATGTCTCTCATTTTAGCACCTTTGTGAAATAAATTTTGTACTATAAAAATAACACTTATATTTTTGTGATGAGAATATTTCGTAAATATATCTGCAACAGCGGAATCTTTGCTGCTTTCATTCATTAGATCATCAATGACAATTAATCCAGGAGTTTCAATATCCATATTTGCTACATCAGGGATTCCTTCAATAAACTGAATATTTGTATTTTGGCTTAATTTTAATCTGGGAGGAACTGCACCATACGCCCATATTACTGTTTTTGGAACTTGTGTAAACATTTTATGTTTATAAAATAGAAGCTTATCCACAAAAGTTGTTTTTCCACTTTGTGAGGGCCCACAAACCATCATTGCAAACGGGTGTGTAAAACGCAATTCCATGTTGAACAACACACGTTCTCTGCTTGAAGCGCAGACACACAATGGCCCAAATATATACCACAAATTAATTTTATCTTTTCTTTTCAGGATGAAATCAAAAGGGAATGTTCTGTGTGCTGGGAGGTGGGGTTCCGGGGGAAGAAGGCCCTTATGGACCACGTGCGTGCTGTTCACCGCCTTCGACCGGTGTCCCCTCCCTCGTCGCGCCAGAGGCGAAGAAGAGAGGGGAGATGTAGTGTCTGCGCCAGGCGGCGCATCATCGGGGAGTGCCCCTGGATAAAACGTCAAATTGAAATTTTACAGACAATATTGGGGCTTTAAGAAACAATAAAAAATAAAACAAAACACTCGTTTTTTATTTAGATACCATATGGCACCGTCTCAAAATTTTCAATTTTTCTTCGTTTCGTGTGGACTGCTTGGTGTGTTTTCTGCTCAGATTCAGAAACAATTTCAAAATTGGCTTTTCGTTTAATTTTACGTGGGTTCTCAACAACTCGCTTTTCAATTTCCCCTTTGACCAGTTGCTTAAAATAATCAAAATTAATCTGGAGTCGAGTTCTGTAATTCATGGTAATGCCCCTTACTTTAATAACATGTTTCTCATCCTGAGGATCATGTTTGTTTACCATCTTATATGCATAGTTTTTGGGACCACCACCCAAAAAGCATGTAATTTGGTAGGGCTCTTTAATCTCATCCGTCATTTCACCAAGAAATGAGCCTGTAGGAATAAGTTTTTCATGTTCTCTTTCTACATAGAACACAGAGTCCGTATCCACGTAGTGAATACTTTCCTTGACTTTGTCCATAAAAGAATATAAATGCATTCTTCCATAAGCAGTAATAAACGCAGAGACAAGTACATTTGAAAGTACTAACGGTTCATTTTTGCTTTCCAGATCAATATAATTCACTAATAAACAAAATTCGGAAATAGGAACAACATTACTGATTTCATACTGTGGATTAAACACTTTATCATGGAATTTCTGTTCAGTATTTACGAAAATAGACATAGTTTTTAAAGGATTTTGGGCAAATTTACCAAAGATTGAATTTAGCAGAATTTTGGAAATAAAACGAAGTCCCGGGTTAAGTGCAATTTCATCTTTTACAAGTTGAATTCCCTCACGTTCGAAATAATCTTGAATATACTTGTCTTTGTCATTTTCTGAACTGCAGCCGGAAGGATATCCTGAAGACTGTTGTTTCAGTCTAAGAAATGTGTCTACATAGTCTTTGAACACATTATCATTCTGATCAGCCGAAGGAAAATCCCAAATTTCATATATTTTGAGTATTTTGTACCCTTTTTTTACAGCTAGTTTCAGTTCTTCTGATACCCAGGTGCCATGTAAGTATCTTTCTTTATCTGCGTGTGAACATTGTTCTTGATTCTCGCTTTGTGCACAGGTTCTGCATAAAGCAAACATTAATTTGTTATTGCATGACATGCCCAGTACTGGTAAATATAAATCTTTAGGGGGGAGAATATCACACTTTACAACCCCAAACACATTATCCAAGGTAGGAAACTCTGACGTGTAAATCACTGGTTTCCCTGTAGGCATTTTTCTTTGCTTCATCATTGCAGGGTAAAGGGAAACTACATCTAGCAGTTTCATGCTCGTATTTTCATTCTCTTGTTTTTCATAAACTGCCCTGAAAAGTTCAGTGCGTCCCCCATTAAAAGCTTGTTTTGGGATAAGTGGGTTATTCAGGGAATAACAATTCTCAGCAATAAATTTGCGTAATTCTGGATCTTTTTTAATTTCCTCATTGAATTCACATTCCCATTTTTCTATAACCTTGTACCCCATTTGCTCTAACATTTCTTTACGGGTAACAGTACGTTCGTACCTATGGTCTAGGGTCTCGCCAGTCTCGTTAAGAGGCTTATCCCTGTTTTCAGGAAGACAAATCGGGCAAGCATGGTAGTAGCACCCTTGGAAACTATAAACAGTTTTGCTTTCTTCATGGAGCCCGTCCAACTTATAACGTCCTATTTTAGCCTCCCCGAGATTCCCTGCGTGTCTTAGAGTGATCTTTTCAGTATTTTCGACCCACTTTAACCACTTTAAGGCAATTAGAGACTGTTGGTCTTGTTCCCGAAATCCAAATGGGGGAACTTTAATAAGAGTGTTTTCTTTAAGATATTTACTTCTAAATATCAAAGACGCTAACGACGCAAGAGTCGCGCAGCGAACAAAGCACTGTATTCCAGTCAGATCTTCGATCAGATTAGAAAATTTAATACATGCAGCCGCAAGAATTTCCACATCTTTAATACAGTATTCGCGCAACTCTTTTTGAAAATCAAAAATTTTCCCTGCTTGGACAGTTTCCTCGTGCCATTTTAGCATCTCTTCTCTTTCTTTGGGGGACTTGGAATCTATATCATAATATTGAATATCAGGGAATGGACCTACATAATTCTGATTTGCAGGGGTGGAAAACAAATACGGAAAATCGCCTTTCTGCAAATCTTCCGCTAGTCCCAGACTTGCAGGTAGATCTTTCAATTTCATGAGCATGAAATTCAACGAGTCCCTGAACACTAATTTCTTGGTAATTGACATCTCTATTATTTTCCTACCCTGCATAATTACAGAGGGGGTAATATTCTCTTTAGTAATCAGATAATTTAAAACAAAATGTGAATCGTATCGCCCTGCATTATGTGCAATACACACAATTTTATCAAACCCTTCCCTGGGAGTTTGTATATATTGCATAAATTCTTGAATATTGGGGAAAATATGGACACGGGGACCGCACGTCTCGCAGAAATCAGCATCAGTGTCTTTACAGACATGACAGGCTTGCTTAGCAACAGCCAGATTGACTTCGTGTTTCTGGTCATTCTCTCTTTCTACCAGCATACACTCAAAATCATAGAAAATATAAAGAAACTTTGCACTTGGTTCGGGCTTAACAGGCTGAATATAGCATTTGTGAGATGGCTCAACAAAAGCATTACAGCTTTTACAAAAAAATTCATCGCATTTGTGTGGTGTTTTGCGCTTTCTCTTGTTCACTACTTTGTAACAAACGTTACACTGGTGAATAGATTGGCAAACACTTGATTTCCGCCCTTCGGTGCGCAAATGATTTTCATAACATTCCGGGGACAGAAATTTCCTATTACATGCAGTGCATTTTCTGGGGATAGTGTTAGTGGATTCATCACTATGAGTGTATTCACACAATGAACAATATCTCGTGCATTCAGTATGTTGATATTTGAAATTGAACCCGACTTGGCATTTTGGGCAGTAGAAATGTTTCACAAAAAGTTTGGGGACAGAATTGACTATATCAAAATGTTGATCGTGATACAGTAGATTAATCTGTTTAGAGGCGAACGGTGTTGACCGAATAACTTCATACTCCCTTTCCCCCTCTTTCATTGAAAACACTACAATTTGGTACTCTGGACCCAAATAATTCTGAAATTTAACAATGTCCTCTACAGTGCATCCATTGGTTGGATCGACGCGAGCTTCATGGCATAACCGCATAGCCGCTTCTTTCAGTTTATTATCAAATCTTCGAAACGATTGGATTTTGTTTGTGTTCTTCTCAACTTTGGCTTGGGCAAATGCAATAGCTCGCGGCAAGCACAAATTGTCATCGTTAGTCATAATAGTAAAAGCAGTCTGTCTCTGGTTAGGATTGTTTATTGATAGTAAAGGAGCATACTTTCTGTAAAGGGGGTATTTTTTCTTCCCTCTACCGCGCTTGGGTTCGACAATATGAGCCATGCATTTCAAAGAGTTATCTACAAAAAAAGATTCATTGCTGTTCAGCACTTTGGTCACATAGTATTGAATAATTTTAGGATTTAATGCCGAAAGGCGGCGCCAAGGGATATAAATATCCTTATTGGTTTCATTGCCGAAAATAATCAAACCAACCTGACTGTCCGGTGCCACATCAAAAAAAATCTTTTTCATTAGAAATTGAAACATAGACCCAACCAAATATTCAGGGTCCCCCACAACCTGATTAGGTATTTCAATGGATACCTCCCGTCCTAGCATTCCAAATCGTCTAAAATATCTTTCTCTTTCAGCCACAATAGAAAACTGATTTGCCCCCACCCCTAATTGACACATTGCTGTTTGCACTGTCTCACAGAAAAAAGTCGGATCACATGTAGGGATATCGTCGTGGAAAATAACTCTGTCACACATATCATAGTATGCATTAACGAGTTCTAGTGGGGAAGTATACATTCCAGAATGAAAATTACATATAATTTCGTTCGAAGTACTCACCGCAGTGTGGTTAGCCTCGTTTGTGGAGCTTGTAGACGCCATTTTCAGTAACAGATTCTTCCAGTCGCACGCACACAGACAATAGAATCACCTGTAAAAGAAAATAGAAAAATAGTTGTAGTACTAGTTCACATTACGCATATTTGTTTCTTGCTTCGGTTCATTATTTGTTTTACGCATTATTAAAAACACACTACATATATGTAACAATTCACTTACCTTAATTATAGCTTCTTTTGCGTTCTTTGTCTTCAAATCTCAGACAATAATCACAAGTTGATATCTTTTCTGACACAATGGTTCAGAAATTCTTCTCAAACTAACTTCTTCTCGCTTTTACGCGTTTTTTTTTTATACTTCATAAACAAAACTGACGCCTTCTCTGATTGGTTGAAATAAAACCGACGCGTTTTCTGATTGGTTGAAATATAAACCGACGCTTTCTTTGTTCTTGCGTTCTAGTTCACCTTGAACTCCTTCCCATCATCCTTTGTTCTAGTGTTCTCGGTAACCTTGGCATACTTTGACAGAAACATGTCGTAGCATGCAAACAAGGCACCGTTTCAAAAAAATTAACCCTTGCTGCGCATTCCAGACATCCTTTGTTGTCTGGATCAATCCCTCCCCTGCCCTACACTATTGCATAGCTTTCCCCTGTTCTTGCGTACTGGTTAACCTTGGAAAAACCTGTTCTGAAAATCTACCGACGCGTTCTCTGATTGGTCAATCAGATTCCTTCTTTGTTCTGACGTTGTGACGTCATTTGACCTTGAACGCACACTCCCCAAATTCCTTTCTCGTCTACCTGGGCGGAATATTAATTCATTCTCTCTGTCTGGCATCAGAGCGGAGTCGAGATTCGGAGACAGTATTCTGTCTAGCGTGTGAAACCACCGTGTTTCATAACATGATGAAATTACTGCATAGTACTAATTAATAACGTTGCATATCGCGGGTTCAAATACCTGGACCGTCTTCTTTCGTACCATTACCACCGTTCATAGCGGTTCATAAACCATAGAAAACTTATTTTCAATATTATAAACATTAATATTAACATTTTATACATTACATACTTTGCAGTAATAAATATAAAACCATATGCATAGCGTTTAGTACCTCTAATTACCTTCTATATACATATTTTTCATAAAATAAATAATTATATATTCATAAAAAGTTATAAACATGCAAATACATAAATGTAAAGTATCCTAAGTACATGCAAATGAATTCTAAGTACGTGCAAATTAATTAACAACCGTGCAAATTAGTTATAAGTACGTGCAAATAAATTGCGAATATTAAATAGCGACCGACGTTGGCGTACATCAATACTACTAACGTTATGTGTGTTGCCTAACCCTACGGCGATGGCAGAACTCAACATTGGAAATTTGCTATTAAATTCCACTCATCGCCGTATAGTTTAGGCACCAATCTGTTTTCATGTTATCCACAGTAAAACTCCGCAATTTTGTCTGTGAGGATCATCTTATATTCTGAAAATCTTACAACAAAAATATAGTGAGTGGTGCAAACTTCAATGCTGAAATGTTCGTTTGCAAGGCGTGAATGCCACAAAGCATGGAAGTGACGCGAAAGTGAGCAAGACCACACAGATCAGACCACTTTGTATTGCACAGGTAAAAGTGGAACCTAAAATAGGTTCTAACAAGCAAAATAGGTTTTTAGGCACTAAAAAACTTTTGTTGCGTTTTTTAACGAAACGCTGACATAACTTATTATTTCTTGCATTAATCCAGTATAGAAAGATCCAGTTACTCAACCAGTCGTTGCTTTGTTGCTGCACAATATAAAGAATTAAATTTGATAAATCATGAACTTTTATCACTAATTTTAAATTTACGTGTGGTATTTGAATGTACCTTCACATCAAATATTTTCAAGATGGCTCTAAGCCTTTTTATATTCAAATAAGAGCTGAAAAAAACTCTAAAATAGTTTACACCTGTTCCATGTTACTTCAAAGTGGTCCCAAAACTCAGTTTGATGTGGAGTCGAATTATCCCTTTGCCCTAAGGGTTCACAGCGTATGGGTTAAATGTTACCATTATTTGGGGGCATTTCGTGAAGTTCATTTTTCTTCCATATTGAAATTCTGTGGACATTTCCTTCTTTCCAGTGTGTTTTTATTTTATGATCTACAGTGCTCGAAGTGGATACTCCTATAGCTGGTATGCTTGGTCGAGGAGGATTGGATTGATTTGGTGTTTTAAGTCCACTTTATGCACAGTAAGGCTAATCGGGACTGGACCTACAGTTTAAAGTGGGATCCGAACCACTAGTGCCTCCACCGGGTATCGAAACCGGGACCCCTTGATTACAAGGCGAGGACGCTACCACTGCGCCATCGGGGAGGCCTCTTGGTCGAGGAGGGTCTTTGTGTAGATCAGCATGGAGACAATGAAGAAGTGGGGGATGCTTATGCAAATTATCCTAGCAGGAGGGGATGGTTAATGGAAATATACATAACTGGGGGAAAAGCACCCCTCTGCACTCCTTCTCCACACCCACAACTCCAGCACTGATGATCTATTATTAATATAAAAAGGTCTTGTTTCATGAAATATATCGAAAAGAAATGCTATTGTTGAAATTATTATTAATAATGTCCACTATTATTAAAATTGAAATCCTTTTCGGAATTCAGTCTTTCCGATCGACTTTCATTGAGTGACGAATTTTCAGTGAATGAAGTCCCATCACCGCCCTATTATCCCGTCTTTCAAGGCTGGAGTTCCGCCATATTTCCTTCTACTAGATTTCAATTGAACTTGTGATGCTGGGTTAACACTGGAAATCTAGAGGTCCAGTTCAACCCCCAAAACAGAAATGAGCACATTGTTGAATACATTAGTTACTATTAGTATTAGAAGGCTAATGTGAGGGGATTACTTTATATCATACATTTTAGTCCGATGAGAAGGTCCGGAAAAATGCAAATAGATACCTCAAAAATTTTTAGATCCAATTTGTGCAATTGAAAACAATATTGATTTATTAGTGCGCAATTAATTTCCCTGGACGCCATGGCATTCTCTCTTTTACAACTTTTTTTTAGATCATTCGTGCCCAATAGCTGGCTCCCGCCGCCCCTCTGAACTTGATGAAAAAAAGAATAGCAGATAATGCGAGCGAAACAAGCAAGAAAATTTTACAAAATGAATTTTTATTTGCATAAAATTTGAAATCGAAGGGGTAATTGCTCGCATTAGCCCCTGTCCCCCCCGTTAGTTGAGTCACTGTATAATGCAGACATATTTAAGCAATATATGTTTACTTTGGATACTTTAGGCTCACTGCCATTGTTAGTCAACCTTAATCTGCACAGTTGCTCGACTAACCTTGTGTTAATGCGAATACCACGCACCCTTCCCCCTTCCATCCAAACCGATTCTAAAGGCATAAGAGATAATGTTTTACTTCAACCCTATCGCCGCGATCACCCACAGGTAGGTAGAAAACCTATACATAATAACCAAAACTAAAATTCAATAACAAGTCAATCAAACGATAGTTTAAAGTGGGATCCGAACCACTATGTGCCTCCACCAGGTATCGAACCCGGGACTCCTTGATTGCAAGGCGAAAACGTATTCACGGCGCAATCGAGAAGGCAGTTATAAATATCTGATACATAAAAAATATCAAATTAATTCCCTTATATGTATTAAATACTAATGTATTTTTACATGTTTATTAATTTACTTTTATATTTAATAACATTATAAATATTAATCATATAGGCTCTTTCTTGTCAGTTGCTTGGTAGAAAATTTGAAAAGTTTCATGCACATACATAATATATATGTATAGTTTGTGTATGTCTGTGTAGACCACAATCTTCTTGCCTCCCCCCCCCCAAAAAAAAAATCAATCTTCAATGATTTCGCGCCCTGGTAGGGTATGTAGCTGCCTGGCAAAGTCCTCATTCCGTAAATTCACGAACTGCATGAAATCAGAAAAAGACATATGTTCCCCCTCGTTTTCAGAAAACCTGTTTCACAACCCACCCCTGTCCTTTCTGTGGTGAAGGACACTCCAGTGGGACAATGAATCTCCCTCCCCTATTTACTGCGAGCAGGAAAAGAAGACGGCCACCGTTGGAAATGCAATTTCAAAGCGCAGCGAGGTTTAAATGTGGGGTAATCCTCTACTCCCTAACTCCTCTATGATATTAGTGCGCGAACTTCTAGCCCTCAATGTTCTCAGACCGTTGCCCAAGACTGCTACCATTCCAGCGGTGAGGGACATGAAGAAGAAGAAGAAAGAAGAAGCCTTTTACGTCGTACAAGTGTTGTGAAAGCTTATTTTACAAAGTTTTTAGATCCTCGGATGAAATTTACTACTACATATCATTTTTATCTTCGGTTATATTTGTGTAAGTATTTATTCACATTTTGGAGCAATTGAAGGTGACGGGAATTTTCTCCGATTTATTTACTAGAGAATGTACTAACCAAATAAGTATCAGAGGTTCTGATGTCCCGGTCACTGTTTGAAATTTGGAGATTACGTGTGTAAGGTGTAACATATAGCTTTTCATAATGGCGATATTTCTCCGCAAAGAAGTGAGGACGCCCGAACATTAATTGCTGTTATCAAGGAATGGATTCTCTAGGAAGGAGAGGAACATGTTGAGAGTGGATTTTAAGTGTGGCAACACTGTATTCACTGTTGGATTGTAAACACTACAGACTTTGAAGGTAAGCTTAGTGTTATTTGAAGTATGTTTGCCAAACCTAACGTAACCTAACTTAACCTACCCTAACGTTACGTGAAATTTTCAAGTTACAGCCGTGACCGGGAAAATGTAATGTCAGATTCGTGTCCAGGAGGCCTCATGTAGAAAGTATACAAAATTTCAAACAAATCGGGGAACACACCCGTCATCTTCTATTAAGCCCACATTTTATTATTTAATAAACTTTCAATGACCTGGGTATTTGGGCCATTGTTATTAATAAAGCAAGAAAGCTTGCAATATATTTTACTAAAGATTTTTGCTTGGGATTTAATTTATGTCCAAGGAAGAAAGAGAAATGATCAGGTATTTTATTTTGTTCTCCGAAGCGTGACTTTCAGAAGTTCTTGGACTACTCTTGAATGGCTTTTATTCTAACGACTATTCTGTATTGTCGACATGTGTTGATGAAATCGGCCCAAGTTCCAGTTGCTTCATTCCAATTTCATCATAGTTCACAGGTATTTTTTTCACGGCTCGATTTCTACTTATGTCTGTTAACACATACTTCGAAATTTTAAGGATTACTTACTGCGTTTTTTGTTTTTCAATTCCCTATATGGCCAAATTCCTTTTGTTTTATTGCGATTTCATCATGCTACAAAGGACATATTTAGGGGGGGAATCCGGACCCCCCGAAAGACTTAACCAAGTTCAAAAATTAAATAATAAAAATATACACGGTCTAACTGCAAACCTTGAGCTGCTTTTTTTACTCTAAATAGACGACCAAAATTTATATCCCCTGAAAGTACGTACCTTCTACTTCCATTTTCCGGTGTTGCTTTTCCGATTACTATTATATTGTGCGTAAAAATTGTTTTTTCTGCTGCTAAAAGCAATGCATTTCTCCATTCGTTCGCGTTCATATTGTTTACATGCAGTTGCTGTAATTTGTTTCGGGGTCTTCCTCTCCACACAAGTTTTGCTACCTTGTGTTCCGACGTCAGACGAGGAATGCCTACAAGGTTAGGTTAGGTTCCATTAGCATATATACAATGAAAAATTAATCTTTGGGCTAAGAGAACTAAACCAAGCTTGCCTAAAATAAAAATGTTTTTTCCCGTGACGTCAGAACACAAGGTTGCTCAAGTGTTGTGCGATAAGTGACCCCCTCGTTTCGCTGAATTCGAGTTGATTTGTCGCTCCGGATTCCACCCACATACGCACAGTTTCTTTCATTATTTCAGACGAGGAATGCTTACAAGGTTAGGTTAGGCCTGTTAGGTTGGGTTCCAATAGCAAAATACAATGAAAAAGGTTTTTTCTGCTACTAAAAGTAATACATTTCTCTATTCGTTCGCATCCATATTGTTTATGCACAGTTACTTTCATTATTTCGACGCGGAATGCCTACAAGGTTAGGTTAGGCCTGTTAGGTTTAATTAGCATAAATACAATGACAAATTATTATTCAGGCTAATAGAACTAAACCTAGCTACCTAACAACGTTGGCATTTTTTGCTTTCACTAGATTTGTGCAGGAATGTGCGCCACCATGTCACTTTTTTCTTCCAAGACCGCCCAACCTGGATACGTATTTCTCGTTTTTTTTCAAAGAAAAAAAATTTCCACACCTTCAAACTTACTTTTCCCGATTACTAACTACAAAACATTACCAAAAAATTATGAACCGCGTTCCTCCTAAGCAGCCCATATTCTCCAGTCTTACCTTATAATTGCTTTATTTAACAATAATTTGATATGTATCTGTCTAAACAAAAGCTGACGCAGTATAATTACTTCTTTGTTGCATAATTATTTTATTGGGAGACACTCGAGACAAAACTATTCTACCGCACTGGCAAGGACATATTTAAGAGTGAGGCCTAAGGGTCCAGACCCCCCCCCCCCTTTCCTCTCCCAAAGGCTTACCAACTACTAAAATTAAATAATGAAAATAGGCTATACTTGTTTAGCATTTGCTGTATAATCAATTTTCGTCAACTGGATCTAATATTCTTTCTTGTTATTTAATAAATATTCAATTTCTTTATCTATTTATCGGGATAGTTGATTTCATACAATATTTTAGCGATCTTAACTACACATATATTAGATAATAAATACATGCTTTTATATCTCTATTCATATGCAGTCTTTTTACCGATTCATATAATAATAGCAATTCAATATGAATTTATACATTTTAATTAATTTTATTTTAATTGAATATAATTATCACAATTATTTTATTTTAAATGTTTCATTGATTCCCACTAGTCTCCGATACTTACTGTCGCATCTATCAATAGAGAATGCCTTGTCAATGCGAAGCGCATGCTTGCGTAAGGTAATGTTTACATCTTTTTTTTTTTTGCCTGTATGTTGCACTTGAAAGAAGTCCAAAAAATGCTAATTACTTTCACCAAGGTTCAAATTTAATGTAACAACCATTTCTACAATTATTTGTCTTTCTCAAGAAACATTGAAATAATCATTAAACATTTGGGAACATTGCCCTGCAACTCATTCACACTGTTGTCTGCAGTCCCATCCGGTTTACTGCACTTTTTGACTCTGTGCACTTGCGGGTCTAGTAACAGTGCAACACCAAGTCATCTACTTCATTGATTTGGAGTCAAGTAGTGTATTTGGTGTCTGCACTGTTTGCACTATGTTCTGGAACAGTGCAGCTTGTGGTGTAAGGTCACATGGTGCATTCTAAACAATCAAATGAATGTTTACAGCAGCAGACAAGCATTAGTTGAATCTTCTGAACTTGAACACCGCTATCCGTTATTTGGTTGAACGTTATTACCTTGGGCAGCCTGACACTGGGATACACCTCACTACACCTAGTGTCAAAAAGTGCAGCGAACTAAATTAGGTGTGCTACTTGATACCAGCCATTTGTAAAATATAAACTTATGAGTAAAATAAAGCATTAAGCATTGCATTTCTTGCTCATATTACCTTTCTGGAGGTTGCACTAGAGCACTTTGTGTGTCAGTGTGAGCTTTTAAAAATAAAAATTTAAAGGTGATGGGCACCATTTTTTACTTCACTTGCTATCCTTCCATTAGAGTATGTAGTTTAATGTGTTGAAGCATCTTTGTTACATCTCCATGTAACTACATTAGTAGAAACACATCTTTCTGAGGCACACTGAGTGCGATGTGTGACCACTTGTATTACATACATTTTCACCTAATTTCAAATTTGTAACACATTGCTCATTACTATTGTTTGCTGAAGATAAATAAGATAAACATGTTTAAACTTAGACACAACTTAAATATGTAAGAATCTCTCTTAATAAAGATATTGATTTACAAATATAAACAAGCCAATTTTTAACAAAAATACCACCGGCACACTTTGTGTATTGTGCGACTTCCAGAGGGTTAAGTTTCGAATGAATGAAGTATGTCCGCAAAATGGTTGTTTACAATATATAACCTTTTGTGACATTCACTGTAAACTGTGCCTTTTGTTCTTGAGTGCTCAAACTGTTTTGATGGTATTTTTGTTGTATTCTTACTGCAAATTTTTGCAATTTTTAGTGAGCATTGTTTTTATGTCTCGAAGCTTTCCTGGTGGTGGAAAATGAAGAAAATTCTCTTGGGATATCATCCAGGTCAGTTCTGGAAATGCTTCCAAGGATTATCTCAGAGATACATAAACCAGGAGAGAGGGAGCAGTGGGGGTGGATACTCCATCCTCAACAACAACCAAGAATTACTTGGTTAATAAATAACATGGTTATATGTATTTTTCATAGTTTCATTTTTTGAACTTTAAAGTCCAATTTAAAAGGTACAAACTTACTGTTGTCTTTAGAGACTATGCACTGACGTATTAATTGTAGTTTGTTGAAGAAATATTCCCAATTTATCATAATTTTTTGTTGGGCACACATGGAGTCACACTGATATATTCACAGCACTTAGTCGATAGCATCTAGAGGATTTATCTGTCGATGCATCTAACATTAAACTTCCAAACTTTCGTTCTTGCAGTTCGTTGATTAATTCTTTTTTAAGTATTCGCACAAAAAACAGGAAGGGGACGACGACAAAAGAGTAAGAAATTGTTACTTATTCTATGGAATGTGCACAACGTTGATAAAAAAAAATATTTGCTAACTTAACACTGTACTGCAATATGAACTTAGAATCTTCAAAATTTCGTACATGCAAAATGAAAAACGGCATTACAGCAAAACATCACAGTTGCCAGACTGAAAGTTTGAGTTGCCATGGCAACCAGGTAACTGGGATTTTTTGAGCCTTGATAATAATAATAAATGCATATAAAATAATAGTATTTATTATTATTATAATATTGTTATTATTATAATATTGTTATTATTATCATGATTAGTATCAGTGCTTTTTCAGGGAAGAAAGGTGTCTGTACTCTTCAAGCAGGCCTGTTATTATTATTTATTATTGTCTTCTTCATAAGAATTACTCTAAATATTGTGGTATGTTCGCAAATGATCGTGCATCCATGTAGACACACACGCAAACACATTTCTTTCACTATAATAAACACTTATAAAAATATGCCAGTATGGTGTACCTTTGCATACCACACCCCTCGGACAAATTTATTATAAGAATTTTCTCTTTTCATCTGTTGTTTACAAGCGTTAATACAACAAAGGATGGACCTTTGTATAATGTATTAAATAAATAAAATGCATGTGCAATGTTGCAGCAGGAGCTGAGTTCCAGCAGGTTCCAGCTCACTTTCAGCCCTGGGTAAGACATTTATTTTTCCTAAAATGTGCAACCCCTTTCTAACATTGTATTCTTATTCAAACTAAGTTGCTGTTTATGTTGAAATTATGACAATTCAATTTGAAGGAAGAGGGGATGAGATAGTCTTCCTCCACTTCCTTTTTAATGTTATACTTACTTACTTCCGTGGCACTACAACCCAGAATGGACTTTGGCCTCTGACAATATACACACGGGTTAACTTATTCCAAGCGTTCCCTGGAATACAAAGGAATAACTATTTTATTAAACAACGTTTAAAGTAACACTTTGGTTGGTATTTTTAATAACTTATGATAAAGTACCTAATCAAATAACTTGTAATTATTGGTATGAATTGAACAAGATTGATTAGTATTACTTGCAACTGTGGAATTTCATTGTATTCTAGGAAACTCTGGAGAGAAATTTTAATTTATCAAAGTTTACACCCCATGCGAATAGTAATGATGCCAGAAAAAGGAGAGAGGGAGAGAAAAATTTGAATGGTGAGGAGGAAGCACATTGATAATGCCTCCAATACTTCGGACGGCTGTTTTATCAATATATGCAATTAAGGTTCAACTTAACTTGTTAATTGAAAGTGTGGTGGCAATTAGTTAGGCCCCTACTCTTGCAGTTAGCAGCTTAATTGGAAATTGCAAAGCAACATGGATGCGTCGTGCAAGTTTCACACTCAACAACTTCACAGTCAGCTTAATCAAGAAATGTTTCACAAAGAAAAGTAAGATTGGTGTAGAAGAAGACTTGTTTTGTTTGGGAGAGTTCAACTAACATCCATGCAAACAGGGAAAATAAGTTGCCAGAGTTAGCTTTCTGACAAATGATAATTGTTTTACCAGACACTCAATCCTCAGTCTGTAATTTGGTGCAGTGGTTAAGAGCTGCTGTTTGCTTGTGGAACATGTTACATTTTGCAATATGAGTTTTAAGTCCTGCTACAGGTAATATTTTTTTATTTATTTATTTATTTTTTTTTTTTTTTGTGTATGTTCACTGCATGCTTGCTTGTTGAGTGATCTTACCACATAAAAATCTTACAGTAAATTTTGAATTTATTTTTACCCTTTTTATCTTTATACCATCATACCTACAAAGCATGCTCACTGAAAGGCATGTAATAATCGTGCAGTCAAAAGATAACATTTCTGCACACCAATAGTATTTACATCAACAGAGGAATTATTAATATTTTGACTTTCGAGTTCTTAACACTGCTCTACAAGAAAGTATGTATTGTGCTCCGTAGCAATATTTTACACATATGATATTGATCTTAGGAGAGAGACACATTTCTCGTACTTGCTTTCCTTAAATTTATTTTGTAATAATACAGAAGGAAAGTATGGACCACTGTTCCAATTGTTTCCAACCTGCTTTCAAGAGTGGTGTGTGTGTAAGCTTATTGTTCTAAATTTAAACCCCAGGCTTTGCCAGCTTGCTATTTTGAAATGTGATGTTGGGATTAGTTAACTGTTGCTTACTTTCACATTGAATCACATGGTGCTGGTTAACACTGGCAGTAGTTAACACAAATATCCAGTAGACATTGAAAAACGAGCCTCAATGTCTAAAAACGAGCCAATTACAAGATGTGTAAAACTATAATATTTTTGACGAACTTAGTGAAAAACAACTAAAAAGAGGTTCATTGCCCATGAGAGAATGCCGTTAATATTTCCACTGCAAACTAAAATACAAGTGAGATTTACTTTCTTTGCATTTAGATTATTTGATGCCACTTCTCTGCCAATTTTTCCTGATCACAATTTAAGATGAATGGTGATCAGATGGCATGACTCAAAAAACAAACAAATAGACATGGAGAGGAACACAATCCCCACAGAGGGTTGTGGATCCAGGTTCAAAAATCTTTGTGTGTCAAATAAAAAAAAGGGGGGCAAATTAATATTTGTATGCTACATGGCAGTATCTTCTGGAATAATACTTGGTACATATTCCTGCATGAGTAGGAGTGTGCCATTGTATTATTCAATGAAGTGATAGTGGCGTTGAGCTTCTTGTCTTAATACTGTTATTATATTTCAGGTGGTATACAGGTGATATATCTTTAATATCTGGTTAAAAACAACATAGAGCTATTCACTAAATTCAAACTACATGAAGAATAAAAAGCTATATCATATGGAGCTCAAAATAACAATCTACCAATACAATTATAGGAATTAGAGAATAGAGAAGACTATTATAGTAGAAAGTGGAAGTTTGAGCTATATCTGGAAAAGAGAATAACAGGAATCAATCAGCTCTGATGTGAATTACTACAATGTGTGACAATATTGAAACATCAGTTGTGTTAAATGATCTGCCAAAGTGTAAGGAAGAAGGTGCTAAGAAGTCTGCAGTAGATAATGAGAGTGATGCTCAGTTACCAACATTTTCTAGCATACAAGATCCGGTTTTTATATCATTGGGTGAGATTAAGCAAGAATATGATGAAGAGGCAGTTGGGATTTCGGAAGGAACTGGTAATCTATATGAAGAGCAAACAAAGTTCGTGGAAGAAATAAAAGTGGAGGACTCCATTCCTGAAATTACTTTAACAGAGTTGGATGGAAATTTAGGCTATTCATGCCCCCTTGATGAGAATACCCTTTTGAAGTCCTATTGTCCAGATGCCCATTGCAACCTGGTAGAAGAAGATGCTGGATTTGAAAAGACAATGATAGGAGATACTCCATATGAAAGGAAAACTGCAGATGAAAAGTAAGTACATTACTTAATCTTTTCTTTACATTCTAACTATATGATGGAAAGTCATTAAATAACAGGAATTTTATTATTAGAAACTGTTGGTTCTTTTTATCTCCCACGTGTTCCAGATACACAGCTAAGGTGGGAGGAATCAGGGAAGTGGTGACTCAGGGTGTCAAATGAGCAATAAGATACAAAGTTTGAACAAGTAAACATCATTGTGCCTTGTGAAAATATTGAAACCCTATTAGGTTAATATTTCATCAGTTTGCAAAGACCGCTTTACTTGCATCTCTCTAATAGATATATTAAATTTACACTTATTGCCTGTAAACAATTATTCTCTGAAATTTCCTCATGATGAGATGTGAAAGTTCCAAATAATGACTAATAATGTGTGCTAGGGTATTTGGTAGGATTTACAGTTGCATGGCAAACTATGAAAAGGTATTCTCAATTTTGATGAATACTTATAAAATATTAATTTACATTTACAGTAGATATGTCATTTTTACAACATTTTTCTGTTGTTGTGCCCAATATGCTGTATAGTAACACATCGTAAATTACTCAAATGTTAGAATGCTAACTTCTGATAACTATTTTTGTCAGAGGATAATTTTGTCAATAAGTGATGACAAACTTTTACTGATTCAAGGATACATGACTGCATACATCATTGTAAAGCACTAACCTATCGAGGAGCTCCTTCTTCGATGTATACAGAGACTTGCAAACAGCACGTGAATTTTAAGAAGTTACCTATCAAACTAGTACATTGTATCTAATTTTTAACCTAGACAGCAGAATGCCTATTATGTGTAACATAACCAATTAGTATAGAGCATGTTTATAGGGGGTTGGGGGAAACTTCCATGTGTTACAGACTTATTAAGTAGAGTCGATTGCCATTTTTATGACTTCATTCCCATAAATGTAGATTTTTGGCCATTATCATAACAATTTAGTCCAACTATGGAAAGGTTTAACCCTTGAGCCTGATACGCTGAACTACTCAACATCATCTGTAACTTAACAATTGGTACCCAAACTCTTTCCTCACTAGCAATTTTTCATTCTGGGAGAAAGGTTGTTGTCCACGTGGGTCAAGGGTGAGAAGTGATTAAATAGCTCTAAGCCTGTTTCATTGGTGACAACAAAAGCAGCAAAGGAATGCATGCTGGTATGAGAAGGTTGCTGATGCTATTTGTTCAACTTATGTTGATCACCTATTACCAAAATTTTCCAATCATCTGTTGATTGTCCACAATAGACATATTGCTGCCTAAATACTGTTTTGTCCTATCTCCACTTTTCATCAGAGATGAGTGCTCCTTACAGGTTAATGAGTCACATTCCGAAGCAACATATCTGGCTGTCAAGTGGTGTGAATTATCAACATTAAAATGAATTATCAACATAAAAAAATGTTTGCGCACATCCTGTAGTGTACTCTAAATTCACTTATGCCAAACTTCAGTCACCTCTCCTGCAAAGTCAGTGCAGATGGGCATATGACAAAATAGTTTTTAGCCAGCGATATGTAGCTAATCATCAAAACCAGCCAGAATAATTAGACTTTTCCCATGATGGACAAAATATCTGTAAAGAAACAAGTTCATTTTGATTTCCCTTTATGCTCAGATTTGATAATCAGGGCTGGACTTCAGTTTGTGGTGGAATCTGAACCATTGTACTGTGTCCCAACCAAAAGTCGAACCAGACCTCTTGATTACAACAGCAGACAGATCATTGTGTGTGTCCTTGCATACTTATATGTTTATGGAATAATTCTTATTTGTTAATAATTTTTCTATATATATTCCAGGACTGCTACAAACATGTCAGGAAGCAATTGCAATTTATTACAAATACCAGATGAGACAAATAGTGAGATTGGTTTTTGTTCGCAAAACATACATTTTAATGAAGATTCATTACTGAAAGATGGGTTTAAAAATGACTTAAGAAGTGACACGTTAAAACAACCATATGCATGCGAAGTGTGCAAAAAAGCATTCCCAGGGATTTCACAATTAAGGACTCATTTTCGTATACATACGGGGGTAAAGCCATTTAAATGTGAAGAATGTGGTGTAGCATTTGATCGTAAATCCAATCTGAATAGCCACATGCTAACTCATACGGGCATCAAGCCATATAAGTGTGATATATGTGAAAAATGTTTCACCCAGAACCAAAATCTGATAAGGCACAGGACAACTCACAAAGGAGTCCATCCTTATAAATGTAAAATTTGTGGTGATGAATTTTATAAAAGGGAAGAGCTGAAAGTTCACAAAAACAAGCACAAGCAAAACTCATTGACGTGCTTTGATTGCAGCAAAACGTTTTCAACTGCCAGTGCTTTAAAGCAGCATGAGAGAATTCACACTGGAGATCGACCACACAAGTGTCAGGAGTGTGGTAAGAGTTTCTTAAAGCTAAGTTATCTTACTGTGCATGCACAAATCCATACTCACACTCGAGATAGACCACACAAGTGCCAGCAGTGTGGTAAAGGTTTCTACGAGATACGTCATCTTACTGTGCATGCACAAAGCCATACCGGTGAGCGTCCTTTCAAGTGTACCGAGTGTGACAAGTCTTTCAAAGATAAGGCATATCTTATTCATCATATTAGAGTGCACCAAGGAATTAGACCGTTCAAGTGTACACACTGTGAAAAATCTTTTACTGTGCTTAGACTCTTACACAGACACATGATAACTCATAGTGAAGCGAGACCTTTCAAGTGTGAACTTTGTGGCAAGGATTTTGCTCGGAACACTTATTTGAGAATCCACCATAGGCTTCACACGGGTGAGCGCCCATTCGAATGTAAAGAGTGCAGGAAGACATTCCCATTTATTGCTAACTTAAATAAGCACAGAAAAATTCATGAAGGAAGAGGGCTTTGTAAGCAAAGAAAGAAGAACAATTAGAAATAAGTTGTATGTATAATTATTGCATAATGAGTAATTTTAGTGTGTCTGTAAAGTGCCAAGTAAAGTAAAGAAAATTAATTTAAAAAAGAGTAACAAATTTAAAAATATTGTTTTCATTTCCTGTTTCTATTTGTGTATTAGTTGAGCAGTTCGGGAGTAAAACTTTGATGAAAGAAACACATGAGAATATCTGGGTAACCCTCAAGCTTCAAATTGATGGACAAACTATCACATGTGTTTTTCTCAGTTTAATACTTTTGTAGGTTATCAAGTTTTACTCCCAAGCCACTCAACTGAAAAGAAGAAACTTTATGCAATGAGTATGCAAGGTAATTATAAATGAATACAACAACTTAACATGTTTATAAAGGAACATGTGCATTAAAGGAGAGAAAAACTCTCAAACCTTACATCACAAACATTTAAGGTAATAATGTGTCATACAGTATATGTTCAGGTGATTTGGACACTCTTCTTTTTACACACAGTTCAGTCCCTTTGAACTCATGGTACCAACAGTAGATATACTGACATAGTGGATCTTTACCATGTGTGGAAATGCCTTTGTGATGGAATTTGTCTTTGCCACGTGAAATGCAGCGTATGCTTTCTCTGATTGCTCACCATCTTGCGACAATAAGGAGTATCACCAGATACATACAGGGCACTTGGTCACCATGGTGCCTAACAATTTCATCTCACAACTGAATTTTCAAATTCACTTCAAAAGAAAGAGAGAGAGAAAGTTCATTTATGCAAATTTCCATTACTTTTTTTAAATATTGAGTACAGTATAACTAACTAATGCTCTTTATGCTTAAAAGTGGTCCATGTCACAATTAAATTCTTCGAGGTTGCAAAATTAATTAATTTCACATCAAAGATTAATTAACCTAGCTTCCCTTTTAGTAAATTTAGAAGTCGAGTGGAATACATGTAATGTTTAAAAATAAGAACTACAATGTATTGTGTTCTCAACTGGCTTCATTTCATGTCCATTACTTTTTAATTTTGTGCAATTGTTATGATACCTTATTTTGCAAGATTGTGAGTTTCTTGAATGATATTTACTACATACCCTACTTCAAATGAATATACATATCATTTTTATCTTTGGCTATACATGTGTAAATATTTATTCACATTTTGTACATTTTATTAAATATAAATAAATTTTCAATGAACTGAGTATTTGTGCTTTTTCGTAAAGCAAAAAAGCTTGCAATATATTTTGCCAATGGTAAGAGGAATAATCAGGTCTTTTGTTTCTTTCTTCGAAGCGTGACTTTCAAAATTCTTGGACTACTTTTGAATGGTGTTTATTTTAACAAACATCTTAAACATGCTATTGTGTAGTATCGACTTACATTTGCGAAATTGGCACTGTATAAGTGCAAGTGGCCCAAGTTTAATTCAGATTTTGTCATGGTTCACAGGCATTTTTTTCATGGTTCAATTTCTATTTACGTCTGTTAATACATACTTCGGAGTTTAGCTTGTTTGCTTGACAATGGTTTTTCACTTCCTAGTCTCATATGTGATTCTTCTCTTGCAACCAGGTGTTTGTTTCCTTTTGTCTTGGTTACATAATGCTGTTGCCATCTAGGTCATGTGTGAAGCGAATTTGTTGGCGAGTCAGTTTTAGGGCTCTTAGCATTCAAACAATGTCTCTAAATACAGGGTATACATAAATGAATGGTGCGGTTATAAATATTTTATTTCTTAACTTACATGGTTGGAGCAAACACCATTAGAGACTGAAACTCTCCCAGTTTTTGATATGTGAGTTAAAATTACAATCCTTGAATGTGGGCTCCCCTGGTGACACGACACACATCAACGTGGTAATCAAATTTGTTCCAGACACGGATTAACATGTACACTGTAATGTCTTGCACTGCATGCACTATCCGATCATGAAGTTGCTGGATGGAAGTTTATTAAAGACATAGTTTATGCAAAAACTCGATATGCTGACCAAGGCAGAAATTTATTTTATTATAAAACATAAACTAAATGTAACGTTTCAACCTTCTATCAAGGTCTTCTTCAGACTCTGTACCAAGTACAACTTGTATGTCTGAAGAAGACCTTGCTAGAAGGTTGAAACGTTACGTTTAGTTTATGTTTTATAATAAAATACATTTCTGCCTTGGTCAGCATATTGAGTTTTTCATATCATGGAAACAAGGCTTAATGGTGTTATAATAGTTTATGCACAAACAATGCCAACTTCCATCCAGCAACTTCATGATTTGATAATGCATGCAGTGCAGGACATTACAGTGTACATGTTAATCCGTGTCTGGAATGAGTTGGATTACCACGTTGATGTGTGTATACCCTGTACTTGCGTGGCTAGGTTAGGCATGCTATGTTTAGAGTTGTTACATTAAAAGAATTTCCCTACATTCCTAAAATTCTTTCACATCTCATCATTTTGATGCTGGTCTCGAGCCTCGTGCCTGCAGTAGTCTGTGGATACATTATTGATGGGAAGCAGGAATATTTTGAGTTAGGTACCATTTACATCTTATTTTCGCCAATAAATAGTACTTTTCAGGCACTGCAAACAGTGTTAATTATTTTCTAAAATACTCAAATTTACTGTAGCAATAATTTCTGCGAGACTTCATCTTTCTTCTATGAAACTGAAAAAAATCATCAAACATTTAGAACCCTTACCGCGCAACTCATTCATGGTGTTATCTGCCACTCTAAACCATTCATTTGTAAGATTTACAACTTGTGAGTAAATTAATGCATTAAGCATTCCATTTCTTACTCATATTCTATTAAGTTTTGAATAAATGAAGTTTGTCCGCAAAATGATTGGTTACAATATAGATCCTTTTGTGACATTCACTGCAAACTATGCCTTTTGTTCATGAGTGTAAAAGCTCTTTTGATGGTATTTTTGTTTTATTATTTCTGCAATTTTTAGTGAACCTTGGTTTTGTGTGTGTGTAAGCTTTCCTGAAGGTGGATAATGAAAAGATTCTCTCGGGATATCAACCAGGTCAGTTCTGGAGATGTTTCCAAGAGTTAATGTGACAAAGTAAGAGTGGCTGTAGCTGTCCATAGCTCAGAATCATGTCTGAAACTGACGTTGGTGATTATCCCAAGAGAATATCATCATTCATTACCATTCAGGCACCTGATTGTCAATGAATATTTTTTAAATAAACCAGCAGAGAATGAACAGTAGGGGTGTATGCCTGCCCTATCCTCAACAACAGTCAAGAAGATCTTTGTAAAAAGTTACATGGTTAGACATTTTTTTTATAGTTTTAGCACAATTCTCTCCATTTTGTGGAGCCTCCTTTCGCAAATGGAGGCCAGGGCTGTATCTCGAACCCCTAAATACATAGTGCCAGGGAGACCAGTGCTCAAAGTGGTTTCAATCAATAGACGGAACAGTGAATAAACAAGAGTACTATTACTACTACTATTAATTTTTATTATTTTAATTAATACATTTTAAAATTGAATTTTACATGGCAGTATCTTCTGCTATAATACTGGACAAGATGAGTGTTCCTGCATGAGTAGGAGTGCGGCATTATATTACTAAATGAAGTGATAGTTACGTTGAGCTTCTTGTCTTAATGTTGCTGTTGTTGTTATTATATTTCAGGTGATATATCTTAAAAAACAACATAGGTGCTAAAAAGAAATGTCACATGGAGCTCAAAATAACAAGTTGCCAATTCAATTGTAGGAATTAAAATAGACCATTATAGTAGGGAGAGGATATTTGAGATTTATCTGAAAAAGTGAATAACTCAGGAATCCTCAGCACTGACAAGAATTATTGCAATGTGTGACAATATTGAAACAGCAATTGTGTTAAATAATATGCCAAATGTTAAGGAAGAAGTGGGTAAGAAGTCTGCAGTAGATAATGCGAGTGCTGTTTCGAAGAGAGAAAGTGGGGAAGATGTTCAGTTACGAACATTTTCTTCTGGTGTAGAAGATCCGGTTTTTATATCATTGAGTGAGATTAAGCAAGAAAATGATGAAGAGGCAGTTGGGATTTCAGAAGTAACCTGTAATCTATGTGAAGAGCAAACCAAGTTCAAGGAAGAAATAAAGGTGGAGGACTCCATTACAGAAATTACTTCAACAGAGTCAGATGGAAATTTAGACTTTTCATGGCCCCTCGTTAAAAATATCCTTCCGGAGACTTTTAGTCCAGATGCCCATTGTGATCTGGTAAAAGAAGAAACTGAATTCCAAGACATGAAGATAGAAGATACTCCATATGAAAAGAAGGATGAAAAGTAAGTACATCACCTAGTAATCCTTTCTTTGCATTCTAACTGCTTGTATGAGGAAAAGTCATTAAATAACAGAAATTTTGTTAACTTTTTTACAAAACTACTTGCAGAAATATTTGGTGTCTTATTTTTTGACATGGCCACTCTGCTTCACAACACATATGGTCCACAAGGTTAGAGATGCCCTCTAGAGGAAAGATTTTCAGTGTTTCCTTTTACCAACTGTGCATCACCTTCATTAGTTCATTGTCATCTGCAAACTCATGACCCCACAAATGTTCTTTCAAAGATCCAAACAAGTGAAAGTTCAATGGCACCAAGTCTGGACTGTATGGTGGATGTTTTAAGACCTTAAATTTCAGAACACACACAGGCTTGTTCAGCCCCATTTTCTACATACCAGAAATAAATCACGGTGGAGGCACATAGTGGTTCGGATCCCACTTTAAACTGTAGGTCCAGTCCCGATTAGCCTTACTGTCCATAAAGTGAGCTTAAAACACCAAATCAATCAATCAATCAGAAATAAATCATTCTTCCTTCGTGGCAGCAAGATGTTGCTACGTTTAAAGTAAAACAGATGAAAAACAGCAAGCGTTCTCCCTCTTGCCCCACCTGATGTCAAGAGATGAACTTTCCTTTTTGTTTTGTTTCATTGGTGAAGGGATGTGATGTGCACGTAAAACACATGCAATGATTTGATGCATTTTCAGAATTTCAATTTGTAAATCATCTCGCATTAAATGGGATGAAATGCAGAGGTAAGAATCACTTCTTGACAATTTTAACAAACATGAATAGACATTGAAACCAGACCCATGCACAGATTTGAGGGGGATGGGGAGAACATATATGAAAATGTAGTTAAAACAAAAATTCCAAAATGCCATTGGTGTATAAAATACAACCACCAATACTATCATAGTCTTGGCACAATTGCAATATTATGGTACAAAGTGACGTGAAAAAACAACTCATCTATACATTCCTGGACAGACACAGCAGGTTGCTGACAAAGGCTACCGCATGGCTTGCAGCATGGTACTTATTGTTTACTTTCAATTCTCAGAAGTATTCGAATGCTGTATTCCACAAATTAACAATGATATCACTTTCCTTTGACTTTCTCATATCAGTATTACTGAATAATGACATTTCTTTGTTTAGAAAACAATATAAATATAGGCAAATTAGGATCGGAGACAGAAACATTTTTGGAAAGCTATTTTTTGTTTTATTACATTCATTGGGACTTCCAGAGAAAAATCACCGAAAATTGGAGGTGGGAAACATATAAATCTTGAAAAATGTCCGCCATCTTGAAAAAAAAATTGCATTTGGACAACAGTGATGCTGCTTGTGCTATTTTACTTTAAAAGGTTTCAATTACATAAATTTGATCCAAATACATGATGGTATCGAGTATTTTGATAGCCTATTCTTGGAATGGCAACCCATCTATTCTGAATAATTTTCAAATCAGCTGAATGAAGATATAAGTTTCAATTTGTATGTTGGCACAATTTTCGATTAATACACGATCATTAGAAGACTTTGCTCAGCCCATCGTTGCTCATGCACAGACAAGAGAGGTACATGTTCTCCCCTGTCCTTTCGCCGCTTGTCTGAATTGCAGTATCAATGCCTCCAAGCGCATGAGCACGTGAACACTCATGTAAATGTTTTAAATTACGTACATATTAAATGCACAAACACACACACACACACATATATTTTTTCGAAAAAAAAACTTCTTTGATGTTCGAATATATACACACAATTTACTCAGAGTCGACGTCTTTCACGTCTGATAACTTTTTTAGAGAGTTGGTAACACTGACTCCCACTGTGTTCCACGGATTGCATTGAACACAATTGCTGTGCGTGTCGCATCAGATGGACAGCTAAGGGACTGTTGGCCATTATACCGCGAAAATGTTCACTGGGCTGTGCGAACATATGGTGCTGGGAGCCCTGATTCAAACGGCAATACTTCTTGCATTCGGCCCCAGAGTGCAGCATATACAAGGCATATCTAGGGGGACTCGAGACAGTCTGAGCTACATAGTTGCAAACTTTAGTGAGAAATCGCTAAACCTGGCTTATTTTAAATTCCAGTGGGCGCTAAAGTTAGTGACGAGCGACTTTTCTTTAGAAACTAGTCTGCAGGAGTTACATATCTTTCAAGGTTTATATGATTTGCGCATGTGCGTCTAAGGGCCATTCAGACTATGCAACTTTTTTTTTAGTAATCGACATTTTTAATGCAAAAAATAACTCTCACCAACTTAAATTGCAAAGGAAAGTGCGGACTATATTTACATCAATTGAACGTGCATTTTTCTGGTAACTATACTCAGAATAGTATGGAGTCCTAGGCCTAAATAGCTGTTACCGAAAGCAGTTATCAATTGATGTTAGTAAATTATTTTTACTATTCTCTACGTTACTAGAGAAATGAAATAAGCCAAATCAATCAATCCACTGATGAAGCCTCGTCCTCCTCCATGATTGTCTCCATCTATCTCTACTATGTGCTACCACTTTCCATTTCTGCATTGGTGCTTCCAGGCATCCTCGTCCACACATCTTAATTTAAGTTGTCCTCTGATCACTTGGGCTATCCAAAAACATTCCCTTGGTAGGTCATGGTCACTTATGCAAATCACATATTTTGCCCATCTTAACCTTAACATTTTTTTTAATCTCCCATGTGTTCCAGAGCCAGGGAGCGAGGGAAGCAGTGGTCCACAGCGTCAAATAAGCAATAAGACAGTTTGAAGATATTGACATCCTATTAAATTAGCATGTCATTGCTTTGCAAAGATGCAAATGTAAGAAATATCTTACTTGTTTTTCTTGAATCTAATAAATACGTGAAGGTCATACTTATTGCCTAAAAATATGTATTGTACAAGATTTCCTCATTGTGACAAGATATACAAAGTACCAAGTAATGACTAATAATATGTGTTATGGTATTTGGATGGATTCATAGCTGCATGACAAGCCATAAAAAAAATGTTCTCAGTACTGATAAATACTTATTATATATTACTTCATATTTACAGTAGATATCATTTTTACAATATTTTCTGTTAGAATCTACTATTGTATTAGTGCTCATCTGTATGTTGTAACAGTTATTGTGCTCAGTGTGATGTGTGGTAATGCATTGTACATTACTCAAATATTAGAGTGCTAATTTCTGACTTTTTGTCAAAGGATAATTTTGTCAATAAGTTATGACAATTTTTAGTGGTTCAATCTTGGTAACTCTTCTTATATCCATCATTGTAATGCATTAAGCTATCATGGAGCACCTTTTTGTCGTAGAAACACCCACAAGCAGCAATGGTGCACATACATTTCCGGTTACCTATGAACGTAGTTCATTGTCTAGTTAACTCAGATATCACAATGCCTATTATCAGGGTGGCTACTCACCAGGAATTCTGGGAAATATGTGTGAATTTTTCTCCATAGATTTGAAAAATTGCAACTTTTATTAATCCAAATCCAATTGAATTTACACATACTTACAGATCCCATCAGGCAAGTTTTTCACTGTTTAGCTTTTATTCTTATCGAGGAAGGAAAAGAAAGCTGCATAGAGAATAAAAGGAATTTTCTAAAACAGTTTACTTTGTTAGTGTCCTTTGCAGAACAGTGTATCTGAGGGACAGAAGACTATTGCAAGATAATATTTCTAAAAGTTGATTTGGTAAATTTGAGTCTAAAATTCGTATGCAATTAGCAATTTTTCATACATTTGTGACTTGTTTGTAGATATAGTTTGAGTCTGAGTATGTGAAATTGCAAATGTAAACTCCGGACCTTAAATAAAATATTTTAAATATATATACCGTTTAATTGATTGAATTAGAATTTTTGAATACATTGAAATCACACTGACCGTTTATGTTGTTAATATATTTGTGTGTTGGGGTGGTGAGAGGTTCTAATGGGGCATTCCATGAAAAGTGGTCCTACTCCATGTAAATAACAAAATGAATTAATGTTGAAAATTATTATTGTTTTTAGTTGCCCTAAGGTTTAGAAGACGTTTGTGAATGCATATAATTGGCATATTTCACCAATAAAAGTTACTAGGATCTACAGCTTATATGCTTCACAGATAAATGAAGTAATAATTTGCTACATTTTAAAAGTGTCACACATGTAATGCACTTTTGTTAATGTTTTTCATGCATTCAGTCTATGCCATCATACTCATTTTTTCCCTTTTGTTAGCAAGACACGACAAAATACTTAAATCTATGAAATCAGTTCATTATGAATATCTTAATCTAATCTCATGTCTAGAACCTTAAATTTTGTTTGTAAAATGTCATACACGTGAAGCTGGAATGCTCTTAATACGTAAGGTTGAATAGAGAAAACATCAACTTGTACCCTTGAATTTTTGGAAAGTTTACCTTGAAAACTGGGAACCATACTTGAATTTTATCTTGGTTCTTGAGTGGTCACCCTGATTATGCATAACATAATCAATTAGTATGTGCATGTTTATAGAGGGGGTGGGGATAGCTGTCCTGTGTTAGAGACTTATTAAGGAAGTAGAGTTGTGGGAGTCATGACGAAATTTTCCAATCAACTGTTGATTCTTCACAATGGATATGCATAGCTGATCATCAAAACCAGCCAGAATCATCACTTTTTCCACATTGGGCTTATTATTATTATTAATAAGTTTGTTTTTAATTTCACTTTATTCTCAGATTTGATAATTATCAAATATTTATTATTTGATTATAATCAGAGCTGGACTTAATATTTTAGTTGAATCTGAACCACTGCACTTTGTTCCTAACGGAAATCAAAACTGAGACCTCTTAATTGCAACTGCAGATGGACTGTTGTGTCTGTCCTTGTGTGCATATATGTTTATGAAAGAATTCTTATCTGTTAATAATTTGTTTTTATTTGTATATTCCAGGAATGATAAAAACATACCTATACCAGGAAGCAAATGCAATTTATTACAAGTACCAGAAGAGCAAAACATGCATGTTAATTATTCATTACAGAAAGATGGGTTTAAAAATGACTTAAGAGGCAATGCATCTGAAATCTTAAAACAACCATTTGTATGTGATGTGTGCAACAGAGCATTCCTAGTGATGTCACGATTAAAGACTCATTTTCGTATACATACTGGTGTAAAACCATTCAAATGTGGCGAATGTGGTAAAGCATTTGTTTCTAAATCCAATCTGACGGTCCACATGCTAACTCATACAGGCATCCGACCACATGAGTGTGATGTATGTGGAAAATGTTTCACCCAGAACCAACACCTGATAAAGCATAGGAGGACTCACAATGGGGTCGGTCCTTATAAATGTCAAATTTGTGCAGATCAATTTTATACAAGGGAAGAGGTGAAAGTTCACAAAAACATGCACAAGCAAAACTTTTTCACGTGCTTTGAATGCAACAAGACATTTTCAGCTGCCAATGCTCTAAAGAAGCATGAGAAAATTCACACTGGTGATGGACCATACAAGTGTATACAGTGTGGTAAGAGATTCTACGAGATGCATCATCTTAATGTGCATGCAAAAAGTCAGAGCTTCCTTTCAAGTGTACTGAGTGTGACAAGTCTTTCAAACATAATTCAAGTCTTGAGAATCATATTAAATTGCACCAAGGAGTTAGACCTTTCAAGTGTGCACACTGTGAAAAGTCTTTTACTTTGCTTACATTCTTACACAACCACATGATAGTTCATAGTGGTGTGAGACCTTTCAAGTGTGAACTGTGTGGCAAGGATTTTCCTCGGAAGGCTTCCTTGAGAACGCACCTTAGGCTGCACATGGGTGATTGTCCATTCAAATGTAAAGAATGCAGTAAGACATTTCCACTTCTCTCTAGGTTAAATAAGCACATAAAAATTCACGAAGAGGGCTCAAGTTAAATGGTTATTTTACAAGCAAAGAAACAAGAACAACCAGAAATAGGTTGTGTTTGTAATTGTTGTATAATGAGTAATTTTGTATGTCTGGAGAAGTAGTGCTTTTTGTAGGATGCCTACCAAAATAAATCCAAAATTCTTGACTTGACCTATTTCTTTTCACTCAACCTTTATTTAATCGACTCCAACTTTGGTAAAGTTAAAAAATTAGCATTTAAGAAAATATTTTTTTTCTTTTATTTAATGAAAGCCCCTACCTAAAGCCTGGTTAAGTTGAAAACTGAAACTGTACTTTAAAAAGAGAATTAGACTTGCTTTATTGATGAGGATCATCCACAGAAAAAGAGAAATGTTTTGGTGTAAAACACAAACGACAAATATTGTTAAAAAAAAAAAAAAATACGGAAACTACTTTTCCACATATTCGCCATACCTATTCGAGCACTTATCATAGCTTGATGCCAGTTTGTCGATACCATCTTTTTAATCAGTTGTCTATATAATTCATATGCACATGCCATGTGCAGTTCTCGAAAGCACGTTTCTGTAATGGCAATGATAGGAAATATGCCTGTGTAAACACTAAAAAAATTGGTTCTTCTAATAAAGGTCAGTCTCACATATCTAGGGTGTTCGGGAAAAGGCAGAAACTGAGATTTTCTGTTGCTTTCACGACAGCTCTGAACGAATTAAACAAAATATTATTTGTATAATTTTATATTGGATATGTGTAATGATTCTTGACAGTGATGATCCAATGTGTATCATAGATGTAATGTTTGCTTTAAAAGAATAAATATAAGAAAAGAAAACGGTCTACTGTAAAATTGCATTTTTGACTTGTGCTTTTTCCGAACAGCCTAGATAGTTAAAATGTTGTTACAGAGCACAAGCGTACATACTTTCTTAGAAAAGAAATGTGAATAACTCGAAAGAAGAAACATTAATATTCCTGTCTGTTGATGTAAACAGTATTATATGCAGACATTTTACATATTCTTTGACTTTGAAGGTTAATGAAAACTAGGTCTTATGTGTGTGTGCGTGTTGTTCTCATTGTCACATCAAAAATATTTCTGTGACTGACTATTTTTTAAAATTAATTGGAATTTATCATATGTATCGAAATTAACTATAACGTGTTGTGAAAAATGAGAATAAGATAAAATTGTGTTATTTATCAATTTTATCTTCTTAACACTTAAACTGAATTTTAGTTAAGGAGGGGATATTTTCTCGAACCTTGGATATAGCTGGTGATGCTTCTAATGATATAGATGAGAAACTGGTGGAGCAATGCTTTACATAAGTTTCCATCTAGGGATTGCTTCCCTGAAGACACAGTGGAAACTGTATGGCCTTGTAAACAAAGGGCCCCAGGTTCGATACCCGGCTGAGGCATTGTGGTTCGGATCCAATCTCTTTCTGCTTGTGTATGCATAAAGTGGACTCAAAAACAAAAACTAGGAAATACGCCTAGTTGAGAGAATCGGATCCTCCTGCTCCTCCATTCCCACACTGCCGATCATTCATTACTCTTTCTCATTCTCACAATTAGCCAAAAGTGGCAGAAAGTGACTATAGATGAGAATAACTAAATAAACCATTCATCCTCATTGCCATGGTTAGCATAAGTACAGCGCCTTGAATAACGTAGTGTGGAAAAGGACCCAAGAAACTGGTTTCCCGAGACGATGACAAGTAGATGGCAGTGCGATCGACCCAGGTTCTAATTTTGTTATGAAAGTAATGCGGCTTAGTTAGTTTTTGGAATATATTGTGTAGATTTGTTTCTCTAGAAAGGCGGTAAGTGAATTGATGGAAACAGTTATATTTGTGGAGTGATTTGCAGTCACGAAATGGCATTAATTTGGAAAGAAAAGTAAAATAAAATTAATAAATAAATAGCATGCGTAACACAAGAAGAAACATCGCAATGTGATTCCGGACGTCAGGTTTGTTAGAGTTTATTTTTCTATGTTATTAGAATATAAATAGTATCCTGAGAGATATTTCATACCGAGGTGACAAACCACAAATGTAGCTTGAAAGTGAGCAGTCGGTAATCAATGCAGCCTTTCGAACCGTAGGGACACAAGCTCTGACTGCACCATTTCCTCAAGGAGATTTTACACCAAAGCGACATGCGACAAACGATACGAGGATTTCACACCAAAGCGACACGCGACAAACGATACGAGGATTTCACACCAAAGCGACACGGGTCCTTCGGTCCAAGGCAACTTTCACACCGAAGCGACACATGTTGCTTGGAAACGAGCCAATCAAGAGCAACATTTCACATCATAGCGGCATGACGGGAAGCACAGGCCAGCGTTCGGTTGGTGAAATCCTCAAGCGATAAGTGTCACGTGCCGCTTGTCGCTTTGGTCTCACTAAAGCAAGACACTCATTGCATCGCGTATGTGCGAACAACAAACCACGGCAACATGTTGCAAGCTATTGAGGAAATGGCCCAGTTTGAGTGACGCAGAAGCGACAAAGCGACACGTGTTGCTTATCGTGTCGCCTAGATCTGTAGTTGTAATGTGCGGTTTATCGTGTCGCCTATCTGTTGTTCGCAAGCAACGCTCGCTAATAGACTGAAGGCACCATGTCGCTTGTCACTTAGTTGGGAACTCCCCCTGTAGCACGTTGCTTCGGTCTCAGCACCCTTCCTTTAAGGAGCTTTCCGACCGAAGTAACAAGTAGCACGCGAATACTCCCATATGAACATGTCGTTTGCTGTTTGGACCCTCATGTGCAATGAATGCTATTTTACAGTCTGGAAGTGTGTGTCACTAGTGTGACAGTGTGAACATCCCGTGTCGCTTGTCCCATTGGTTTGAAAGTTGCCTTACAATCATGTCGATTGCACTAAGAAAGTTTTGTGGGGTTCCCCTTGTCGTTTCATGCAATCATCATTATCAATATCGCCGCGATTAGTTTAAAGCGGAAGAAAAGAGACAGTAAATATCAAAAATACAAATGCTTCAGTGTGTATATCTTTAAAAGAAATGATGATGATAATAATAACGAACCTAATTCATACACAAAAATTTAGTTGCCAAGAGCATTCCACGCGTATTTTTTCTCCCGTATTATTAACGAAAGTATGACGATAACAGGATGTGGTCGACTGTCTAGAATGTTTGTTAATATCTTCGCGACCACTGTACCAAATATCATAGCAATTATCACATTCATAGAAATGCTTCATGTAAAAGAATCAGACGTTGCAGCGAAAACTCCATTTACTTCCATTATAAGCAGTCGAACACCAAGCAACGGGGTCAACACCAGCGCCTCTAGCGTATCATTTTCGAGTGGAACCATCCAGAGAGTGCAGAAGCATGCCGTTTTCCACACTAGGTTATTCTAGGTGCTGTAGCATAAGTTACAGAAAAGCCACACAAAAGTAGAAAAAATACATATATAAATTTTATATTAACTGAAGAAAATTGTCGTTTCTGCAGGAAAGTCAATACTTTGTACAGTCACAGAGACTGCCGGGTTGTAACGATTCCGTTGAAAGTCAATGTATTCATTACAACCCGGCAGTGTCCATAACTGTACGTACTTTTTACAATATCATAAAATATATTGAGGAGACGGACGTGTAAACCTGAGTGTTCTAAACGTGTTGTAATTTTAAAATTTGTAAACAAATATTAACACAAAAATAATTGTAATTCCAGAAACTATCGCCGGCCCCCGTGTTGAAGTGGTTAGCACATCACGCTACGACACCAGGGGTTCGAATCCTGGCCTGGGCATGGATGTTTGTAAGTGTCCATTCATCAATTTCATCATATCATCACTCATCACTATCTTTGCAAATTAACCAAAACTGGCACAAAAAGTGAAGTAAAATAAAGCAAATCAATCAGTCAATCAGAAACTCGATCGTTCGTGTAACAATTATTTCTTGCTGATGATATCCTTTTTACTGACAATGATCAATGATGTTAACATACTGAGCCATTGGTTGCTGGCACTATTGCTTTGTCAGTGTAGTGGAAAAGGGATCGCTCATTTTGCACTGCAAGTTGTGTTTTACACAGTAATTATAGATATTTTGCTGTCTCTTACACCATGAATATCCAAAGAATTTGATCGACGGGTGATGCAAACGGGGCTTTTTTTATTCATCGGTGCAGCAAACTAGGCATGTTTATCCCCAAAATAGCAATGCAGCTCAAAAAAACATAGCCGGAATATATCCATATATATCAGTTAGTTATCTGTATATTATAATTATTCATATACTAATTAAATAAATTATGCAGATATCTATAATTGCAATATCGAGATATTTATAATCTAGATTATCCGTACTTCCATGTGCATCACGTGATGTCATTGACATGAAAGACATTTTTGCCAAGAGGATAGGACAGAGGTACTATTTGTTGAGATTGGGAGCTGGAGGGGAAAGTTTTATTTTTTTATCAAAGGAATCTGGTATTTTTTAAAAACTATCTAAAAATGTGTAGTACTACATAGTGTTTGAGTAAGATACCAAGGTGGAGGAATGATAAAAAGAAAGAGTACGAGTGCTACATGTTGTTTCCTTGCAAAAACTAGCCTTGCCAAATCTGACACAGTTAGCAAATAATATCTTCATACTTTTATTCACTTTTGGATATGTAACTTTACTAAGCACGAACTCGCACGCATAAAACACAAGCACACAATGATCAAATACCAAAAGAGCTAACATGAACTTTCACAGTAATTGGGGAGTGATAACTTGTGGTTTAACTTCTGTATTGAGTTAATAAGTATTTATTACACACATGGACAAGTGTTCACACAAGTTCATTTTATCTTTTCCAGTTCCATGCATCATTCCTGCCTGCAGGTGAGAGCGTTAAGGTCCCTCTCGGTTCCTATGAATTTTTTCCCCCTTCCTCAGTCACCAAGACAATTTTCCTATCAATTGTGTAACAATTAAGGTTCTCATGTTTTGCCTTGGTTTCCGGGAGCAGTTTCTGGCATTGTGGTGAAAGGGATTCACATTAAAAAAACAATGCTGGTTAAGACTGGCCGTTATCTGCAATTGGCAGCTAGTTAACAGATAGATTAACTGAACATTGAAGAACAGGCCCTAACTATCTCTCTCTCTCTTTGGCATTTCTAAACCTGAAAGCTAATTACAACTGCAACATGGGTTTCTATATCCCCTTACCCTGGGAAAATCTTTAACAAAATAATGAATAATAATCACCTTTAACCTCTTTGACAATTCATGCCGAAATACAAGCAAATTCCAAGATGTGTAAAAATAATAAAATACTTTCGATGAAGTGTGAAAAATAGCTAGAAAAGCATTCATCGCACATGAGCAAAGGTAATTAAACTCCACTGTACCCCAGACATCTTTGTTACATGATTAAATGCTAGTTCTGAATGACACCTCCAGCACTCGGTAGATGAACTGAACTATAGCGAAAATAGGATGTGATCTAGTTGCAAAATAAATAGGTTACCCAGCAGAAAAACTAGTGGCGAGATTTGTTCTAAGTTTTATATTTATACTTTGTATTTAGATTATATTATGTCACTTATCTGCCAATTTTTGCTAATCACAACATTGAGGATGAATGGTAATCAGATGGCATGGCTCAAAGAACAATCACAAACACACACATGGAGGGTAACACAGTCCCCATAGAGGGTTGTCAGCTCAGGTTCCAGTGTCTTGGAATGTAAAATAAAAAGGAGCAAATTTATGTAATATTTATAAGCTACATGGCTGTATCATTTGATGAGTATTCCTGCATGAGTAGGAATAAATAAAATTATAGTGGTGTTGAGCTTCCTTTCTTAATGCTGTTGTTGTTGTTATTATTATGTTTCAGGTGAGATATCTTTAATATCTGGGTGAAAACAACATAGAGCTATTTACAAAATTTAAACTACATGAAGAATAATAACAATATGCCAATCCAACTGTAGGAATTAGAGAAGACTATTATAGTAGGGAGTGGATGTTTTAGATAATATCTGGAAAAGAGAATATCTCGGGTCAGGTCTGACAAGAATTACTGCAATGTGTGACAATATTGAAACAGCAAATGTGTTAAATAATCTGCCCAATGTTAAGGAAGAAGTGGGTAAGAAGTCTGAAGTGGATAATGAGAGTGCTGAAGAGGCTCGGTTACCAAAATTTTCTTCTGGTATAGAAGATACGGTTTTTATATCATTGAGTGAGATTAAGCAAGAAAATGATGATGAAGAAGCAGTTGGGATTTCGGAAGAAACTGACAATCTATGTGAAGAGCAAACCAAGGTTAAGGAAGAAATAAAAGTGGAGGATTCCATTACAGATATTGCTTTAACAGAGTCAGATGGAAATTTAGACTTTTCATGCCCCTTCAGTGAGAATACCCTTCCAAAGGCTTTTTCTCCAGATGCCCATTGCAACCTGGTAAAAGAAGAAGCTGAATACCAAGGCATGAAGATAAAAGATACTTCATATGAAAGGAAAGATGCAGATGAGAAGTAAGTGTATTTCTTAAATCTTTCTTTAAATTCTAACTACTTACATGAGGGAAAGTCATTAAATAGCATACTCTTTGTTTTTACAAGAGTACTTGCAGAAATATTTGGTGTCTTTATTTTTTGACATGGTCACCCTGCTTTACAACACATACACATGTATGGTTCACAAAGTTACAGATGCCCTCTAGATGAAAGCTTTTTAGTGTGCCCTTTTACCAACTGTGCATCACCTTCATTACTTCATTGTCATCTGCAATCTTCTGACCTCGCAAATATTCTTTCATAGGTCCGAACAAGTGAAAGTTCAATTGCATTGAGTCTGGACTGTATGGTATATGTTTTAACACCTCAAATTTCAGAATACATAGTGTATCCACTGTGTGCTCAGCCATATGGGGACGTTGTGAAGCAACAATTCCTTTTGAGAGAAGTCCCAGACATTTTGATTGTATCGTGCGCTTCAACTTGTTTGCTAGCATCTCGTTTTGAAATTTTTCATGCCACTGCATCAATTGTCTCTTACTCTGGTTCATTATGGTACCCGGGAACACATCTCCTGCCACATTCAATCGAGAAAAGTGTCGCCTTCATGAGTTTCATCTTTTATTGCACTACTTTGTCTTCCTCTGATCACTTGGGCTCTCCAACATCATCCTCTTAGTAGGGTCATTGTCACTCAAGCGAATCACATGTTGTGCCCGTCTTAATCTTAATGTTTGGTTCTTTATATCTCCCCATGTGTTCCAGAGCCACAACTAGGGTGAAGTGAGGGAAGTAGTGGTCCAGGGTTTCAATGTTTTGTGGTAGAAATTACTATTGTATTAATGATTCTCTGTATGTTGTAACAGTTGTTAGGTTGTGTGTTGTATAGTAACGCACTTTTGTAGTTGTATAGTAAATTACTCGAATATTAGAATACTAATTTCAGACTCTTTTTGAAAGAGAATAATTTTGTGAATAAGTGATGAAGATTACTGTTTAAAATATATTTCATGGGATTAAATTTCGATAACTCCTCTTACATCCATCATTGTAAAAGGCCTCCCTGATGGCACAGTGGTTGTGTCATCGCCTTGTAATCAAGTGGTCCTGGGTTCGATACCAGGTGGTGGCACATAGTGGTTCGGATACCACTTTAAACTGTAGGTCCAGTCCCTAAAGTGGACTTAAAACAACAAATCAATCAAACCATCATTAAAGCACTAACCTATGGAGGAGCACCTTCTCGCTATGTACAGATATCCACAAACAGCAACAATGCACGTAAATTTCAAGTTTCCTATGAAATTAGTACATTGTATCTAGTTTTACCCAGATGTCAAATGCCTATTATGTGTACCAGTAGCATAATCAATTAGTGTGGTAGGTGTTTATGGGGGGGGGGGAGCTATCATGTGTTAGAGACTTATTAAGTAAGTAGAGTTGTGGAGTCTTGCTTTATGAAATCTCTTAACTCTCGATTCTCATTTATATGCCTTCATTTCCGTAAATGTTGATTTTTGGCCATATATCTTAAACTATTTCTTCCAATTAGGGAAAGTTGTTCCCCTTGAGCCTGAAAGGCCAAACTATGCAGCATCTCCCATAACTTCACAATTAATACCCAAACTCTTTCCTCATTGGCAATTTTTCATTCTGAGAGAAAGATTGTAGTCCAAGGGGGTCAAGGTTGGGGAGGGATTAAATAGCTATTGATAAGTTCGAGTGAAGGACATGGTAATGTAGATTAATATAAGTTGCACAAGATAAAAACCAGACGGTGAACAATTAACATATTTAATAGAAACTGGAAGTTATGTCCGAAACATTCAAGTACATTAAAGCACGATACAACAAGATATACACACCTTGTAGCCATACGTACACTAGCTGAACCGTATCATCCCTCCAGGTGTCCCATTAAAAAAATTAGGTATGCTGATGACTGTATCTATCTGGTGGGCAGCGAATCCTGGTAGACCTTATCGGAGACGAGTGAGGCATGCTAGGACCTGCTCCTGGGTATCCGGCTCTGCCTGGGGTAGGTTTTGGCACTGTTCCACCGGTTGGCTGAATTTCTATTTGGTATCGTAACATTGAAGTCATCACCATCTGCAGTGTCGAGTGAAACACGTCTCTTCAACCACCTGGGGTGTACCACTCGTGTGACCCCATCTTCCAACATTATCTCGTAGACAACGAATAACAACTCCTTGGATGTAATTTGGAGTACCGTGTTGAGGCGATTGAACCCAAACTGCTGAGTTGATGGCGAAAGTACCATACTTCGACAAAGAGTCGTTCCTAAACTTTTGCTGACTTCCTCGGCTTGAACGGAGATTCACTGGACCGAGGCACATTGTTTGGTTCCCACCAAAACCTGGGCCAGTGCTTCAAGACCGAAAGTGCTGGTAGGCTTGCTATTCCACCCAGTCGCATGTTGAGAAGGATGAAAAGATGGTTGGCGATTGCCATATCAAGTTCAAGCATGCTCAGATTGGTTTTGTCAGTTATAAGTTTGACAAGAGCAGTTTTGACAGTACGAACGTGTCGTTTGGCTAAGTCGTTGTTTGGGCTGTGATAAGGCAGTAAAGTAATATGTTTGATACCATTCTTAAGGCAAAAATTCGAGAGAAGTGAACGTTGGTCCGTTGTCGGATATGATAGTATTTGGTATCCCTAGCGTGGCGCAATATTGCATAAGCCAGTGGATTGTTTCCTTTGTGTCCAAAGTATGTACAGGCCATACTTCTGTCCACTTGCTGAAGGCGTCTACTATCAGTAGGAACTTACGCCTTGCAAAGAAAAAGTGGTCTATATGCCATCTCTCGTTCACGTACGAAGCAAGAGGCCATGAAGAATCGGGTCCGTTGTGGACCTTACAAGCATTAGCTCGGCATGTATTGCATCTCGCTCCAAAATCCATAATCTGCTGATATGCGTGGCCACCAAAATCGGGACAGACAACTCTTTCATGCAGGTTGAGCCTATGTGTCCATCGTGTAAGGCTCTGAGAACATCTTTCCGTTTTACTGTGGGCATGATAAGTCTACCCGACCACATGAGCATTCCCTGCTCGTACGTAAGGTGAGCTCTTCTTTCGAAGAAAAGTGTGAGCTTCTTCCGTTCAGCAGACGTGTCGAGTTGATCTAGCCAACCGTTTACTACACAGGAGACCACTAATGAGAGCAGTGGGTCTTCTGAAGTGGCGTTCTGTATTGAGTCTCGTGAAAGAGGAGCTACAGCATCTTCAATGGACCCGAAATATGCATGAAGTTCTTCTTCTCCAGCTGATATTGTGTCACATGATTGCATAGGTAACCTGCTTAACATGGCAGCTACTTCTATCTTGCTGGAATGAATTATATTATATCAGTATAAAGATAAAAGTAGAGCCCATCTCATCAATCTATTGGATGAATGTTTTGAAATGGCTCGATCCGGAGAAAAGATAAACGTTACAGCACGTGCATCTGTAACAATCTTGAACTTGGTTCCAAGTAAAGGTTTGTGAAATCGCTTGATTCCGTGAACTATGGCTAGAGCTTCTTTCTCTACCTGGGAGTATCTCCGCTCCTTCTCACTGAAGGTGGTAGAAGAGCAGGCGATGGTCTGTAGACCGCCTTCGACTCAATGACACAATTGCGCTCCACAGCCGAATGGAGACCCATCGGTGATAAGTACAACGGGCTTTGTTGGATCAAAAGGTACAGTTGGATTCACCTGTCGAAGTCCAGCCATGATGCTATCGAGCTCGTATTGACAGTTATCGTCCCAGTTCCAAGAGACATTTTTCTTGAGTAAAGAAAGCAAGAAGTGAAGTTTCGAAGCTAAGTTGGGTACGAACTTTCGATGAAAGTTGATCATCCCGATGAAGGAACGTAATTGTGACTTGTCTTGAGGTGGTGGAGAATTTAGGACAGTCTCAAAGTTCTTGTCTGACGGCCGTATACCAGTGATGTCAATCTTGTATCCTAGGTACTCGATAGATGAGGTTAGGAATTGACTTTTGCTGGCACTCGCTTTCACATTGTGTTTGGCCAGACAACTCAGGACATCACACATGTGTGTGAAGCACTCTTGTAATGTTTCACCTCCGATGATGACGTCATCAAAGTAGAGGGAAACTCCGGGAATGTCATCTAGGATCTTCGCTAGGACCATTTGAAATAGATCTCCATTTATGTTGATGCCAAAAGGTAGTTTGTGAGGTTTATATAATCCCCAAGGTGTGTTGAAGACAGTAATGTGTTTGGCAGCTTCAGAAAGCTCCAACTGTGCGTAAGCCAATTGAAGGTCAATAACTGTAAAGTATTTACACCCGGCCAACTTAGAAAAAATATTCTTGAAACTTGACGTTTTCAGTCATCTTATTCACCGTTCCTGAGAAGTCAGTGCAGAGGTGATGTGCCCCTTCTTTCTATGTAACAACAACAAGTGGTGAAGCCCAATCAGAATATTCGACCGGTTTCCATAACCCTACTTTCACTACATTTCGAATAGAGTCCTGAACACTGTCACAAATACCGTAAGGAACTTTGCAATGTCTACGTAATACCGGTGCAGAGTTGGATCTCAGTGGTATATCGACCAAATAAGGTGCAATGGGCTTGCTCAAATCACCATCAAAAATTTTCTCGTATCTAGAAGAAATTTCATTCCTTAGATCGTTGACACCAGAGTTAGCAATAGTACCTGCTACCGTGTTCGATGAATGAACCCTAGCTGCAACTAAAAATCGTCTCCAAGACGGTTGAATTATGTCCAACCATGTACGACCGATCAATGGATATAAAAGTCTCTCCTGACAGAGAAAAACAGGTAAAGTGTAATCCCTATTGTCTAAGTATAGTTTAATGGATGTTTGTACATATCCTTCGTTTACACCTCATAATCGTAGGCTGGAATTAGATTTAACATAATGTGGAAACAACTGGTCAAAATACTTTTCGTTGAAAAGAGTGGAACAGCAGACCCAGTATGTACTTCATATTTAACAATACATTTATTGATTTGGAGATTTATGATGAAGCTATACGAACTGAATTGCTGCTCCAAAATGTGTTGAGTAGAAGTAACCAGTGTGGAATGATGACTGAGCGCATCATTGTTGAGATGGTTGAAGCTGAACGTAGGCAACTCATCGGATGTTGTGCTCCGTGAGGTTGAACTGGATGTTCTATTCACAGCTCTGTCAGAATTAGTTTTCTGCTTCTTTCTGCATTGAATATTTCAATGGCCTTGTTGTTTGCAATAGCTACAGGATGCGTTTCTTGCCAGACATAGACCTTGTGGGTGATTCTTGGTGCAGTTGCTGCACTGGAAGTGAGAATTTTGCTTGGTACCAGTTGAATTCTGATTGTAGCTGTTCTGCCTCGTTTCGCCCGAGCGTGAACTCGTTTAAGGGCCTGTGTGACGATCTGGATTCATCCGCGTCAATTTCTTGAGTTGGTGGCAAAGTCACAGAATCTGCATTGTATTTATTCGAGAATAATTTAACTTCTCGGTCTAATAACTCACAATGCAATGCAATCTCTTGACATTTAGCAAAGGAAAGATCACTTTCGGACAATAATCTTTTTCGAATTGAATCTGAAAGTATACCAACGATGAATTGTTCAACAAGTGCCTCATCTAAATACTGCTCATACACACATTTGGCTGCTTGTTTGATTCTCACTACGAATTGAGTAACTGATTCACCTTGAGACTGAATACATTTTCGAAGCTTGAATCTTTCCGTAAACTTGTTGGTTTTAGGCCTGAAGTGCTGACGGCATATGTTAGATTATATGGCATTTCAGGAGCCATAATATTGCGAAGTACTTGGAAAGCCTTAGGACCAATGACTGCTAATAAAACTGCTGCTTTTGTTTCATTTGCCACATTCTGGGCGAGGCAGAGTTGATCAAAACGCATGAAATAATTCTCAATATCTTCATTTTCTTCAACAAATTTGCTGAATATAATGTTGAGAGCCATGCTATTGAAACTTCAAATTACATTAACTGATAGAAATCACTGGAATGTATGAAAGTTACAATGTGTAACTGAAACTTGATTTTGCTTAAGCGTGAACCAAATTAGCAAACATAAATGTTATCTGTAAAGCTCAGTCTTGTTGATTTGCTACATGAAATCTTACTTGTCACTATAGACATGGTAATGTAGATTAATATAAGTTGCAGTAATACGGAAAGATGTTCTTAGAGCCTTACACGATGGACACATAGGCTCAACTTGCATGAAAGAATTGTGTCTGTCCCAATTTTGGTGGCCAGGCATATCAGCTATAATCCGGTTTCATTGATGGCAACCAAAGAGGTATCTACTAGTACGAAAAAGTTGCCGATGCATCTGTCTCCCTCGTGTTCATCATGTATTATCTTCATTTTCCAATCATCTGTTCATTCTTCACAATGGACATGCGAAGCTAATCATCAGAACCAGCCAGATAACTTTTTTCATATTGGAGTAAAGACCTCTGTAGTAATAGCACAGCAATAATAATAATAATAATAATAATAAATTTGTTATGATTTCACTTTGTGCTCAGATTTGATAATCAGGGCTGGACTACAGTTTGTAGTAGTAACCACTGCATTGTGTCCCTAATGGAAATCGAAACTGAGACATCTTGATTGCAACTGCAGATAGACCATTGTGTCTCTCTCTGTATACATACATGTTTATGAAATAATTCTTATCTGTTTTTTTTTTTTTTGTTTATTCCAGGATTGTTACAAACATAGCTGTGTCAAGAAGAAAATGCAACTTATTACTAGTACCAGAAGAGACAAATAGTAAGATTGGTGTGTGCTTGGATTCGCAAAACGTGCCTTTTAATGATACATTCCTGGAAGATGGGTTTAAAAATGACTTAAGAGACACATCAGGCACATTAAAACGACCATATACATGTGATGTGTGCAAGGAAACATTCCCATTGATGTCAAAATTAAAGTCTCATTTTCGTATACATGCTCCTGTAAAACCATTTAAATGTGGAGAATGTGGTACAGCATTTGTTCGTAAATTCAGTCTGAAGATCCACATGCGAACTCATATGGGAATCAAGCCATATAAGTGCGATATATGTGGAAAATGTTTCCCACAGAACCATCACCTTATAAGGCATAGAATGACTCACAAAGGGGTTGGTCCTTATAAATGTCAAATGTGTAGTGATGCATTTTATAAAAGCGAAGAGCTTAAAGTTCACAAGAACATGCACAAGCAAATGTTATTAACGTGCTTTAAATGCAACAAGATTTTTTCAAGTGCCAGAGATCTAAAGCATCATGAGATAACTCACACTGGAGATAGACCATACAAGTGCCAGCTGTGCAGTAAGAGTTTCTTAAAGCTAAGTTATCTTACTGTGCATGTACAAAGCCATACTAGTGATCGTCCTTTCAAGTGTACCGAGTGTGACAAGTCTTTCAAATATAAATCAAGTCTTGTGCAACATATTAGAGTGCATCAAGGAATTAGACCGTTCAAGTGTACACACTGTGAAAAATCTTTTACTGTGCTTAGATTATTAAACAAACACATGAAAATTCATAATGGTGTGTGAACTGTGTGGTAAGGATTTCTCTCAGAAGGCTTCCTTGATAGGTTTCTACATGGGTGAGCATCCATTGAAATGTAAAGAATGCAGTAAGACGTCCCCATTTCTTGCTGGCTTAAATAAACACAAACAAATTCATGAAGAAAGAGGGCTCAAGTTAAATGGTTAATTTATAAGCAAAGAAACAAGATTTAGAACCGTATTTTACCGTATCATATTAGTTCAAAGTATTGACAGTAGGGGCATGGGGAGCAGCCCCCCTCCCCTCCCGATACACACTTTTTGTCCCCCCAGTATGGTTTCTTAATGCTAATCCTTGTCTACCCGTGGATTTGACCCGAATTCCATTTTAAATACGATTCTCTCTATGTACACAAGTCACAAATGTTGCAGGATATACTAATCTACTAAAAATTGTTAATTGTATAAGAATTCAAACTCAAATTTAGCTCGTCAACTTCAAGATATATTGCAATAATATTCTATCTGTCGAATATATCGTTCTGCAAAAGACACTAACAAAGTAAAAGGATTGAGATAATTTTGTGCTACTTTCCACACAAATAACTAAACTTTGAAAAACGTGCCTCAGGGCATTTATAAATATGTATATATTCAATGGAATCTGGATTAATAAAATTTACAATTTTTCACTTCTGCGGAGAAAAAATCATGCATAATCCCCAGAATTCAAGGAATTCCCGGTGAGTAGCCACCCTGCTAGCAATTAATGGTAAGCGCCTAAAAGTCCTAGAATGGAGTTTATATAAAGACCTAAATCACTCTTTTTTTAGCACCTGTTCCCTAATAATTACTATTCACCTTAGCAATTGATGTCTAAAGACAAGCAAAGTACAAGATGTGTAAAAATATAATACTGTTGATGAAGAGTGAAATATAGCTATATATTTTATATTTTATATCTTATTTTATTGTATGTTATTACTTCATGTAATAATAATCGTCAGTATTAATAAAACTTAAAATAATACAAATAATAATGCCTTTTTATTATATGTGAGACACGTGGTTACTCCTCGCGAAATATATTTCACAGATACATACTTGAAGGGATATTTATACTGACTGACTAGTTAGTTGCTGGGAGTAGCATATTTGTCAAGCATGAGTGGATCCAGTGCCCAGTGTAAAGTGCATATATTACTACAGAATTTAGTGTGTGCTCACACAAAACACACCACAATGGCCATGTGTGAAGTGATAAAATTCATGTATAATTCCGAGTTTTCAAGGTGAACTTTCCAAAAATTCAATGGCAAAAGCATATATATTCTGTATTGCGACTTTACATATTACTGCCTCTCACCACCCATGCACATATACACACAAATATATTAACAATGTAAATGGTGTGTGAGATTCCACCATATCCAAAAATTCTAAGTCAATTCAATTAAATGGTATTTATATTTAAAATTTTTAATTTAAGATGAGGATTCATGATGGTTGCGGTAAACGCGGTTTAATATTACTTATGTGAAATTTAGAAAGTTTCATACTTCCGCATTGCACAATTTAATGGTTAAATCCTATTAATTTCGAAGATCCACTGTCTTCATTCACAAAAGGGTACGGCTTCAAACTAAATTAATAGGATTTAACCATTAAATTTATGCAATGCGGAAGTACGAAACTTTCTAAATTTCACATAATTAAGATAAGGAGTTTACATTTGCCATTTCACATAGTCAGACTCAAAATACATCCACAAACACAAGTTACAAATGTTACAGGATATACCAATCTACGAAACATTGTTAATTGTATAAGAATTTGAAACTCAAATTTTACCTAATCAACTTCAAGATATCTTATCTTGGAATAATCTTCCATTTATCAGATAAATTATTCTGCAAAGGACACTAACAAAGTAAACAGACTGAGAGAATTCTGCTTTATTTGTCATGCAGCTTTCTTTTCCTTCTTTGATAAAAATAAAAGCATTGTGAAAAACTTCCCTCAGGACATTTATAAATATGTGTAAAATCATGCGGAATTCAAGTAATTGTCAGTGAGAGCCACCCTGTAATAGTAGTTGTGCTGCTCCTAGAAGATCTTGCCTAAGCTGAGAATTCTCTTGGATATTACACATTGTATTCTAACATGGGATTACACTACACTCCAAGAATGCAAAAATTCAACAAATCGGCTCTTACTGGCATGAACAAAAGGAATAAGCAGCAATGATCTGAACAAATGATAATAGAGCAGGAAGCAGTACAAAATGATTCAATGTTTCCAACCTAAGACCCCCGAAATAAACTGCAATATTAGTTTAAAAGTTAAGTATAAATTATATCAATAATAAATTGTCATTGATATGTGAAGAATGGTTGTTTTGAACATGTTTGGAACTATTTAATGTAAGAACACCTGAAATATAGCCTGCTGCAATACTTCTATTGCCTCTTTTTTTTTAAGCATCATCTTAGTGTAAAAATAATGTAATCTGGCCTGCAACCTATCACTGATACTGCATGTAGGAAAGTTCGAGTACAACTGGTTTAACTCATTACTATTATAATTGAATATTATTCATTTGTGATAATGTTATGATGGTTGTTAGGTCTTCCATCTGAATTTTTTCCATACTTTTTTTCCTAGGTATTGATCTACTGCTGTATTTAGGCATGAAGTTCAGTGATTCTGATGTAATTGTTTTCTTATCTGGTTGTGTTAACTTCTCTTGGCTTGATCGTAATGTGTGAAACACACGACAATACATTTAAAGCCATTTGTTGCATTGCAGAACATATTCACACACACCCAGCTATACCAATGTTTCCTTAAAAAAATATTTGTGGGAAACCAAATTGGAGAACATTTTTTTTTCAGACCCAAAAAATGACACACAAATTCACTTTCAGAGCAATAAGGGATAAATATAATTTGCATTTTCATAGCTCACTCTGCACAAGTAAAAATGGAAGGCTGTTTAAGACCAAAATCATTTAATATTTATAAATTATTTTGTAACTTTAAAATCATTAGGAATTGATTATCTTGCAGTCCATGTTGAGACTGCTGATCAACAGATACTTGAATTCTCGTATTTAAGCAAGAAAGTTTAAGGCAGCTCATTAATGTATAAATATCTTTCTTTTACAGATATTTTTTAGATGTTACATACTACTACTTCCCAAGGAATAATAAGATACAAAAATACTGATATTTTATGAATTTTGTCATGGATCTAGTTAAACTTGAAGATGATAAAACAATAAATCTTTGTCAGCTATTACCTCAAGAAGGGCATTGTGACTATTTTGATGGGGCAAACGGAACTGTTGCTACTGTTAAAACTACCCCATTCACGATCCTGGATGTGAAAGAAACGCTAAGTTTTTCTTCTGTTGACCAAAAGTGCACACTGCTACTTGACAATAAAACTGAAGAAAGCTGCTGCGATAAATCTGTCAATTTACCACACAGGGAAGAAAGTATATTTACTGCTGATAGTCAGTCCCAAGAAACATTGCCAAGCGTGCACGATGCAGAAAAGGATTCCCAAGTACTCAAAGTTGAGATAAAATTTCAAGAATCGCATTTAGAAAGTGATGGTCATTGTCCTGAAGCGAGTACAGAAAACCCTTCACATGAAAATCAACATGCCTGGGGCAAAAGTCGCAAAAGGACTAAAGGTTGTGAACGAAAGAGAAAAAACAGTGACAAATCAAAACGGAAGTAAGTATATTTTCATTTATTTTCTTGCCTTTTTATAGATTTCTGCAGAGATCCAAATTCACACATAATACGCTCTGATGCATGAGAAACATCTCAATTTAATTAATTCAAGTATGTATTTTGCAATTAGGCATTTTTTTTATACCAAAGTTGATACAGTAAATTACTCGATGAATACTTGATACAGTCACAACTAAAAAAAGTAAGTTTTGTATTGCATCAATTTGATACAGAATAGGCTAGTTCAAAATGAATTTGCATTTGAAAATTATATTTTTGCACTGCAATTATAAATTACAAATATGAGTGTAGTACAGACGTTATTTTTTAAAATTAATGGCACAGTGAGAAATTAATGTAATAATCTTGCCCACACGTTCTCTAACATGTATAGTGTACAGTGGGATCCATGAGTATTACGAAGCAAATTGTCCATCACCAAGTTTACTTTCTTTATTTTATGCAATGAGAGCTTCAAGAATTCGAACAAAATGCCAAAGAGGCTGCATCAGCATAAGTAAAAGTTCATTCCTTAAAAAGTAACACGATACAAGAGAGAAATTAATGAAAGCAGTTATGAACAATTTGCCGAGCAATACTCATGGATCCTACTGTACTTTTATATATTAAAGTACCATTGTAGCACATAGTTTTTTTTAAAATTCAGTTTCTTTTTGCGTGTGTATGTGTGTGTCTCAGGTTTAATACTTTTCATTTAGGAAAGTTAATTTATATTCCCTTACAGAGAAGTGAACATAACTTAGACTCCCTCATTCAGCTTGAAAGAATTTATTGTGCTGTAGTTAATGATTTACAAGCATTAAATTTATAATGCCGATCTTCAAGTACAATGATGAGAATGAATGATAATGATTAGTTGAAAGAACAAACACAATGGAATGGCCATGCTATAGCTAGAACTCAACCCAGAACCTTGTATGGCAAGACTAAGTTGAGCACTTGACCACCAAGGTGCTGTCCAAAAATAAATTGTTGTATTTTAAATTCATAACAGCGTCACTTCCCTGCAACCATTAATGGTAGAATTGCATTTCTAAGCAGATAATATTTGAAAAATTTAGTGTGTTGTATTTCAGTAATGAAAAATTGCATTTCTTTCAGGTCGTTGAAAGCACAAAGACATCAAACACAGACCAAATCAGCCCAAAACAAATATAATTTACGATCAAAGCAAATGTGTACAAAAGGAAATGATGTGAGAGATGCTGTTAACACTAGTTTGAAGACACACAATCAGCAAAGTGGGGAACTATTTGATGAGGTGATCATCAAAGAAAAACTCGCGAGGAATCATGGAAAGAAAAGTCCCAAAAGAAATGGAGTAAATTGTGACGTTAGTGGAAAGCCAGATTGTCACCAAACTACCCATATGGAAAACAACGTGCAAATGTGTGATATATGTGGAAAAACTTTTTGTCTTAGAATCAATTTAGAAAAACATATTAAAATACACTTAGCGAAACCATGCTATTCGTGTGATACATGTGGGAAGTCGTTCATTTTGAAGGAATACCTAAAAGATCACATAATGAGACATGAAAGACAACAAAGTGATGAGACATTTGCTTGTGAACATTGTGGACAATTATATAAGCTGAAACAATCACTTTTAGCTCACATAAAGCAGCAACATATGCAAAATCCCACCTTCTCCTGTAGAGTTTGTGGTAAACACTTTCGGGACAAATACGACCTGATGAGACATACAAGAAGTCATACTGGTGAACGTATACTTTGTGATATTTGTGGAAAGCCATTTGTTCATGTAGGAGATTTAAATAGGCACAAAGCATCACACGCTAGTGCAGAAGATGATGAATCCAAGTATCTCTATTTTTGTGAATTTTGTGGAATGAAATTTTCCGAACGATATTTGATGTTGAAACATTTGAATCGAAAACACAGAATTAACAGATTCTCATGTGAATTCTGTGGAAAATCATATTGTGACAAATACTGTTTGAAGGTGCATATTATTAATAAGCACTTACCACGTAACCAACCAATAAGCATCAAGGCAAGTCATGTTTGACTCTCCGTGGTGGGAGCAAACCCAACATAATTAAATCTTAACAGCAGTTTTGTATACTACATGGTAACCATTACTGACAAATGTATATTTTCTAACAAATGTAACATTCAGTTGTTTAAAAAGGAGTGTGTAACATGTCAGGACTTACTTTCCTCTAGCATCAGTGCAAAGTACGGTTTACTGTGAATGGTGCAGATGTGTACAGTGTAAGAAATAGACCAAGTATAGATTGAGCACCAGAAACCATGAAAGATTTTCCTAAAGGTAGATTTTAAAAAAAAAAGTTCTAATGGAATTTTAATGTATGAAAATCTAGTTTGTAAGAATAGTACTGTGGCACCTCAATTCATGATTTTTTGTGAACCCAAGACTAAATAACTTATTGTCGGAAATGTAAAATCAAGTTTCTACTCTGTAGGAAATACAAGGAGAAACTTAAAAAATATATATCAGAATTAATGAAGTAATTTTTGTGTGGAGTGATTACAAATATAAAACTCAAGAAAAATGTCCAATAAGATGTGATTTAAGAAGTGAACAATATGCTATTAAAGAGCAAAAAAATGCTGGTGATATTGTCACCATTGCTTCCCATATAGTTTTCTCCACATAATTTATGTCTTCTTCCTCCCCATTTTTTCAACAGCTATTCATAACATTTTCGTATGTTCAATCCATGCTTATTCCAACCAAGTGTTAGTAAAATACATGTGCTCAATTTGTAAATTAAGTGCATAATACGGATACAGAAAGAAGTACATACATAGGAAGTTGGTAAGAATCCATTTCATAATAGAAGATGCACGTGTGTTCATGGTAAGGAACATCTGAAATCAAGGGTAGAATGTCTTATATGAATATAGTCAAATGTCGATAGTGCCTTATATGAATATAGTCAAATGTTGATAGTGCCTTATATGAATGTAATCAGTTAACTTGTACAATTTTACAATGTTTACATGATTTATCTTAAAAACAATGTAATAAATTTGAAATGTTGTAGATTACTTTCTCTTAAGTTTTCATATGGCAGAAAATTGTTTCAATCAAGCAGCAAAAAAATTGATATTAATAATGTGATATTCAGATGAAACTTAAAAGTTCAATTTCCAAATTTTATGCTCAAGAAAGTAATATACATATTTGATTAAAGATCATTATATTTTTGGGTGAAAAAACTTTTTGGAACATGCAAATAAATAGGAAGCATTGCAACTGGAGTGTAAATTATTAAATATCCAAGTTCTACATTTTATTTATTTAAATTTTGACAATAGTTTGAGTTAATAAAAAATCAGAAGTCTATGAATGTGATACAACTTCAAAATCATACATCAAACACACAATTATTAAAACATAACATTGAATAACATCATGAATTCCTTAAAAAAATACTGGAAAGCATTTAGTTAACTTGAAAAAACATAATGAATAAATAAGTGTTATTTTCTCAAATACATAATATACAAGATTATTACCTGCTGCTGTATCATGAATAAGCATTTTACATGGGCAAGTTTTATAAAGCAGCCAAGGCGACAGCCAATGCAAAAGTTGCACCTAATGCAATATATCCGGTGCGGTATAAGTCGGAACGCTTCAGGAGATGTCCCATATCCCAAGACTGAATGAAATAAATATTAAAATATGCATTAGTTAATTCCACTCACTACATTACCACAGGTTGTTCACATCAAAACATGGAATTTATTTTTCAACATGATATCCATTTACATCACAGCATTTGTTAAAAAGATCGAAGATCAGTTACTTCCGTGTGTGAGTACGAAATGTCGATCCTCCCGGTATGTCGTCGAAATCCTCATAATCGGGGCCGAATTTGAACTTGACAAGGTTTTTACCGAATTAGGAAAACAAGATGTCAGAATCGGCTTCACCAGGGGAAACCAAGTTGACGGGAGGATCAACTTTTTGCACCTGTGCCTTACCAAAACTGACAAAGGGATTATAACAGGGGTTTTTCATAAACCGTTGGCAGGCGACTTGTACGTCCACAAGAAATCTGACCACTCCAATAGGATAAAGTCAAACGTTTACCTTAATTTTTTCATCTGAGCTGAAAGATTATGTAATGATGAAAAGGAAAAAGAATAAGAGGAAGCATGGATAAAGAGGGTGGGTATAAAAAATGGTTATACAATACTGGATATGGAAAAGGGGCCAAAAAAGCGAAGAAAATAATAAGAAAGGAACGCTAGCACAACTTTAAAGAGGAAGTGAAAGACGAAACTGGGTTGGAAAAGGGAGGAAATGAAACTAATTTTGTCGGAATCCCCTATCGGAAAGGTGTCTCCGAAAGAATTGAAAAAAACAATGAGAGGATATGGTGTAAAATGCAGGCTGAAAGCACCTCGGAGCATCAAAAAGCATTTCACAGGATATAAAAAAGGGGGAGAGGATAGGCATGATAACCCAGAAGAGCAAAAGGGAGTTTATAAGATTGAATGCGAATGCGGGAAGGAATATGTGGAACAGACGGGGAGAAGCATGCGTGTCAGGTGGGGTGAACATGACAAGGATATAAAGGAGGGTATACCCAAAACAGGATTATCAGAGCACATATTACTTAGTGGGCATAAGATAGCAATAAGGGAAGTTATCAGGAACGCAAACAATAAATTGGATAGGAATGTTTATGAAACAGCCTGTATATGCACACATAATTGGAATAAACTTAACATGACGGCAATTTGGAAGATGAATGGATTGCATTTTTTTAAAAAAAATGAATAAAGCTGTAAATAATAACTCCAAGATGGGTTTCCATGTTACATCCGAGGTCAAGAGGGAAAATTGAGTTCACCTTGGACTGGTGACCACCAGTTCCAAGAGGGGAAAACCATGGAGGGGAAGGTAGCTTCCTTCACAGAGTTGAGCATACACTGCACAATCACTTCTCCCAAGCACTGGCCAGGTGGCTTCTAAGAGCCGCTTAGGACGTTTCTTTTAAGTGTTTTTAGAATAGGAAACGTGCAGTTTTAGAAGGTTACAGCTACAATGCGGGTTTTTTTCTATAAGTGATTTTTACCATAACCTTATACCTGTATCCTCAACAAACACTTTTTTAATGAGACACCATGTCAGGTGTCTAGGAATACATATTAACCTGAAGAAGGAGGCTGTCATGACCTCTGAAATGTTGTTTTGATCGACATTTCATACTCACACACGTAAGTAACTGATCTTCGATATTTTTAACGTTTTTCTCTTAATTAGCTGTGAGTAATACGCACATCATAATATGTTATCACAGCATTTTTGCCATTAATTTACCAAAATGCATTAATACAATCAGAAATGAATGATTTGTCCTGATGGCTGAACCACTGTAACATGCCCATTTTAAATTCATTTTTCACTGAAAGAACCTACTGCTCCTTCTCAGCACCGAACATGAAAATCTGAAAGTACTAAAATAAAGACTATGTTTGCGGTATTGCTCTGGATTTCTGGGAGGTTTTTGCTTTCATGGTCCTGCTTCCAAGGTTCAATCAGTCGTCTCGAAACCTACTAGGCAGAGACGTTACGGAAGTGCAAGTGATATTGGATAATTTTTTCAACATTTCCCATACTTATGGATGTTTTCCCTGCGATTTCATGAAGAGTTATCACTCAAGATGTTCTCTGTGTGTTGAAAATTGCCAATATTCACTACTGTAGCATGTAAAACAGATTTGCAGATTATTTACCTATCTTCTTTAGCCTGTTCTCCAAACAGTGCTATTAATCGTTGCAAATTTTCTGGTTGGACAATTTTGTTGATATACTGTGCAGTGCTGCATTGGGCTGTCTACCACCTTGAATAATAATTAACATTCTGGCAGCATTACTTGTTACCACTGTGAAAGAATTTCATTATAAATACATACCACATGCATTAAAGATGCAAACAGTAGGAACTTATTGAAGAAATTCCAGTTTTGATGTGAATAATCCTTGTGCAAATAAAAAATAAATCTAATATATTTATGATGGCTTAAAATGTAGTTTTTCTAATGTTTCAACTGGTGCAAATTCATCTTTTTTCTTCAAAGACATCATTTATTATCATGTATCCAGTTCCATTCAACATGCTTCATTCATGAGCAAAGTTCAGCTAATGCTGATCTTGTGTCTAAATACCAAGAAATAAATTTTTAGCCACTAGAACTACATTATTTTTATCATTGTTTTTCTTTCTCCTACATCATCTATAATAGTACAGTTCAAAAGCAAGAATTAACGATGCTAGAGATGTGATTAATTAATAGCGTATTAGATTTGCAGTAAAAGTGCGGACAATTTTTCATGATCTGGGGGGGGGGGGGGGGTGAGGCAACCTTGAAATGTTCAAAGGGAAACCCTATTATTTATTGCAGATTCGAATTCGACGTTCGAAAATACGTAGGTTTTGTCCAACACATTTTGTTCCATTCATGATAGATAGATGGCACCTTAAACACAATGTGTTGGTTGTGTCTTGCAAATTCAGTGGCTAGCAAGTGTGTGAGGAGGGATACTGTAGCCTAGAAGCATTGTGCTCGTGCTCTAAGTAGTCAGTGATTGTATGCTCAGTGCAGTGTGACTGCAAAGAGTCGAAAGTGGTGTATTCAACATCATGAATTATCTATCCGTAGAAAAAAAAATGAAATGATCCTTGTTTATGGTGAATCCAGAAGGAACATCGACAATGCTGTGACCCTTTATGTGGAACGTTTTCCTGACAGGCTACAATCGCATTCTTCGTTTGTCCGAGTTGTCAAACAGTATCGTGCCGAAGGAAGTGTCGTAGATCAACTGCCAATGGAGAGCATAATCAAATTGCAGTCCTAGCCGCAGTGGCTCATAATCCCCTGGCGAGTATGCGAGTAATATCAGTCAGGAATTTCTCGCAATAGTGTTTGGAGAATATTAAAACATCACAAATTGTATCCCTATCACGTGTCCATGCATCAGGAACTTCAAGGCGACGATTTTCACAATCGAGTGGTGTTTTGTGAATGGGTATGCGAACAAATACTAGTCGACCAGCAGTTCTTTCGTAGAATACTTTTCTCCGACGAGTCAACCTTCACAAACCATGGTCAGGTTAATCGTCACAATATGCATTCTTGGAATGTGGAAAACCCATATTGGTTGCGTGAAGTTGAACGTCAACGTTCTTGGTTGGTTAACGTGCGGTGTGATTGGTCCCTATGTTATTGACGGTACTTTGGACGGGCACAAATATCGAACGTTTTTGCATGAGGAATTACCGACATTTCTTGACGACGTAAACCTTGCACTGCGATAGCACATGTGGTTCCAATATGACGTTGTCCAACACATAATGCAATAGTAGCACGGGAGGAATTAAACCGCATGTACACTGGTCGTTGGATCGGTAAAGGCGGTCCGGTACACTGGCCTGCCAGATCGCCAGACGTTACGTCGCCGGACTTCTTTTTGTGAGGATATCTGCAAGAACGTGTATATCCAGATGTGCCAACAACTCACGCAAACATGATTGAATGAATAAGAAATGCTTGCGCACACATTGATGCAGATACACTTCTGCGTTGTGTTTAATCATTTGAACAACGGACCAACAAATGCATTGAAATTCGAGGACATCATTTCTAGCATTGCATGGAGTAATTGCATCTAGCACCCCAATGGTGAGAGGGGAGGAGACTTGCCCAAAACAAGCAACCTGATGGTAAGGGGCAAGGGAACTCACCCAAAACAAGCACTCCGAAGGTGAGAGGCAAACGGACAGTGCCATCCTATCACGAATGGAAGAAAATGTGTTGGAAATAACCTACGTATTTTTGGACGTAGAATTTGAATCTGCAATAAAAAAATAGGGGTTCCCTTTTAACATTTCAAGGTTGCCTCCTGCCTCCCCCCCCCCCTGTGACAGGGTGGGTTCATTGTAGCCAAGGGAAATTGTGAAAATTACTGGGGGGCTCTGATCACTGAAATAAATTAATGAATGACTCACTTCCTCCCTTTTTTAAGTTTTGGCCTCAGTGTTCGGAATCTCATAAAAGCCCATGAATTCCTCAAAAATATCAAAATTTTCATTCACACTTTGAATGCAGAATGTCAATTGTTCACGGATGGATATGTCACAAGTTTCATCAACCATAATAGAAATATATTCCCAACTTTTTAATATCATCTACCATGGAGCGCAAAACAGATCTCCCTAATATATTAAGGATCTTGTTCTGAATGTCATGTGAGAGCCATTTGTAGCCCAAACGTCCCATCCACTTCCCTAGTTCATGCACATCGTCGTTTGAAACTCTTTTTAGTATTTTTATTTGGGAGGCTCTGCCCCCATCCTTAATATTGGGGGGGACTCAAACCCCCCCAAGCCCCATGGAGTCTGCGCCTATGATTGTAGCGTAGGTGACTTGCCCCCACAATACTATTATACTTTCATATGAAACATTTTTTTCATTTGATGCATATTTCTCGCGATATTTCGATTTGTCAAGTTACATGGGACACCCTATATAAAGGCATAACCTTTGGGGAGCTTTTAACCAAAGTAACATGCCTATGTCTCTTGGAAAATGAACACAACAAATGTGACTTTTCATAGTGGAGTGATGTGACATGCTGTCCATGCAATGTTGCACTTTGGTGTGAAATGTCCATAACAGAACATGTATACAGGGTTGAGAAAAACCACCTCAACAAATGCTGGATGGTGGCAGATACCATGAAAACAAGTTAACTTTTCGTAATAAATATTACCTCAAAAACAGTTAGTTTGGTGCTGTAAGTGCTTAAATTCTATCCTGTACATATGCACCCTAACACAACAAACAATGCTGGCACCGATCTAACATAAGTCTTAAGAAAGCAATGGCCAAACAATTAATAATATTCCCAAAGAATTCAAAGAAGGTTGCAAAGTTTGTTGCATGTTCACTTGATGTTTAGGCAGGTGCACAGTTTAGGGTGAAACTTGAACCACTGTATACTAATTTTCCTCCTTCCAATTCATACATGAACTATGTTGTATTAGCTACACAGTGGCAGAGCATGACCTTTCCAACAGTGTAAGCCTACCATTATGAAGGCTATTTCCCGTTTTGCTTATTTTTTAGCTGGCATGGTCAGTGATTTAACCACACACATCGACCCCCCTCCCCATTCTTTCAGAACACTTCTCTGGGATTTTTCGCAAAACTCTAATTTTGGCACTAAATTTAAACTTGCACCCCTTAATAGCGAAATTTCACAACACCAGATTAAAATTCTGGATAAATCCCTGAGCCTGGTGTTTTCTTTTCTAGGCTGTGTATCTCCTACATTTCAACTGATAATTATGTCAGTTTTATTCCTATCACAATGAGTAACGTAACAATAAAAAATATGCAAAGTTAGATAAAATGAATAATAATAATAAAGAAACGAAAACAGAAAAGTGATGAATACTCTTTACAACCGCATAACCAAGTATCAGCTTCGTACCATCCCAAAATCGGTGCACTTTATTTTTCATTTCAGTTACCATGCCTGCTAGAGAAGTGGTGGGCCTGTTGCCTCAAGCCTCAAGTTTCTTCTTGGCAGAAAAATTCTTGCTGATAAACGGCGTCTTCAACAAGTTTTTCACCCCACCACACAATCATACTCGTTCTCTTCCGTAATGCACTTGTTGTTGTTGTTCACTATTACACCACAGCACTGGGACAACAGCCTGCTTTTCAATGGATGGAAGTCGCAAAAAAATACCGCGAGACTTTAACCACATACACAACACAAGAAAGGGGAAACACAAACCACATCCAAAAACAGTCACTGCTCAAAGCAGTGATGTTTGTAACTCAGAGGGGAATATCCCTTTCGGACATAAATTCCCTCTCTTGCCTTAAAATTCCCTATATTTCGTACAAAAAGAACAAAATAAAATATAAAACATATGCTCACTAATTCTAAGGATTTTTCCAGAAATTTCTGTGAAAGGAGATGTAAGTGCTTCCTTAGGGTAGTGTAAAATCAAATCTAGCACCTGAAAGGCCATAAACAGGTTAGTTTTTTGCTTCAGAATTTGCTGTTCCTGGGAAAAAATCCTCGTTGAAACACCACCAAATCAAAATTCCTTTGCAGCCAACCATTCATTCATACCCCACAACGCTGGAGCCCCTCCTCTTTGCAGGACCTGTGTCTCGCTGACAAGTATTCACGGTTAGCCAGTGAAGCCAACCCAAGCATAATGGTGCTAAATCTCGCACAAGTTTAAAAAGTCGTTTGGAAGTTGGGGATATAAATAAAACAAGAGAGCTGCTGTTCGTGGTGGTTGAATTTTCTCAAACTTTTCACGTATAACGTCAAACCCATTCCATTGGTTGAACCATTCAAATTTATATTTATGTTTTGTTGTAAATTAATAATATGTAGATCGCAGAACAATTTAGTAGTATGCAGCATAATTTCGTAGTTTAAACGACTCATGGATGTCCAGAAGGGGCAAGGGGAGGAAGCCCTTCCTGGAAAATGAATGTCAACCATAAAATAATATATTTCACACATATAATTTTATTTCAGTCACATCAAATCAAATTATGTTAATTATTGTAAGGGCGTTGCAGAAAAATGTTAACTTCAAATCGAATTTGTATCTTTTGAGGAAGCAACTTTATTATTATATATTTATTATATACATTTTATTTACCCCCACCCTCTGGAAAAATTACTATGCTTAATCCTCCCTGGTGAAAAGAAATACTGCAGATGCCTATGAACAACACTTTTTCTAAACATGAGGTTTGCAACGCTGCTGTCAGCCTCTGGCCGTAGGTTTACGCACATACGGTTTTGGCCCGCTCTTCTCCACCCAGATAGGGCAGGCACTGCTTGTTCGCTGTCAGAATTGAAGGCAAAATTCAGAAGGTTTACAGCTTTCCACAAGCAGAAGGTGGGAGATCCCATGCTGCCTGGTGCTGAAGTGTTGCAATCTAACAAACAGGTTCTTGAACACTGGTGTCAACCCGAGTTGAACTTTGAATTTGTTTACAAATCTTGCCATATAATTACGTACATTTTACTAGAAGTAATGAAGTGTAAGACTGGCTTACATGGATGCTCCCTACCTGGAGCTACATCTTAGCTAGAGTAAAGCAATGGCAAGCATAATTGTGGAATATCATTATGTGTTTGTTTGCTTAGTCTTACCATAAATATTGCAATAAAGTTTTTAATGAAATATGTTTTTTAAAAAGATTTTTTAATGACCATGCTATTACACAGTGTGTTGGTCAAGTGCTTCATAACTGGCAGACTCTGGCTGAGGATGTCACACCCCCCCCCCCCCCCCATTTTTTGCAGAAGTGGAACTCACTTGCACCACCAAATCATGACTAAGGTAGGATGTTGACCTTTGATGATACTTGGGGCTTTTTCATTAGCCTTGTGAGTTTCAGGCATAACTCTTCACATTGAGGGCATAAAGATTGCAATTGTGAAAATCTATTCATCTGTGAAAAAAATTCTTAAAGTGGGATCTGAACCACTATGTGCTTCCCTAATTCTCTCACGTAGAAATTAATTTACTGTAGAGTAATTAGAGTAACTGCCATAAATAAACAATATTCTGCTCTTTAAAAAATTAAGTATTTTGAAGCCGACGAAAGTTCCAAGTAACTGGAGGAGGAGCAAAGTGCATTATTTCCAGTGAAATTGAACTATCCAACTTCGTTCTGTAGCAAATTTCTTGTTACTATACCGCGTTTGTTACAACCTGTCCCGGTTCCCGCGCTAGTTGCTCCCTGTCTTTTCTCGGTGCTGGGGAGAGTCAAAGCCAGGCAGCCAATTAAAATACGCAACGTCGCAACAGCGTCTACGTAAGCGCCTCTCTTCTGGCTTTCATTCGCTCCTCGCTGCCCAGAAGACGATTTTTTCCTCGTTTCTCATTGGCACCGAAACTGTTGAGCGCTCCCTAGCGCGGGAAGCGGGACAGGTTCTACCAAACGCGGTATAACTCTCCCACACACTTTATTTGTTGGTTGTGTTCATTCTGTGTTTTTGCAGAATAAATTGTCCATACATTGGAAATCAGTAGAAGCGATTGGGAAGTGAGGAGAGGGAAGGGGGGCAAGGAGTGTTTACTTTTTCTTTGTATATAAGGCTTAGCATTAAGAGGCCATAGTGTGGGGACAAAAAATGCCAAAAAGTGGTGGGAACTGCCCCACCAGTGACATGCACTGAGGAGTAGCTAGTCTAGCAGAGATAGATTAATCAATCTTACATCTCTAATTATTTTCAAATCACAATATTTATTGTCTTGTTAAAGCCACAGTTCATATGCAACGCTTTCTTTTTCACGTGCTTCTCGTCCCTCGGTGTGATCCACGGACAAAACTGGCCTAGCTCGCTCTTCTTCCACCTTAGCAGTTCCAGGTAGAAACAGGTTTCCGAAGGAAAAGGGAAGATTTCTGCCTCTACCTCCGTTGTCCCCTCACCCCCGCTGCAATGGTTGAAAGCCCGTGCTTACAGGTCCCTCAGTCTGTCTCCTATAGGACAGATAGGGGATTGGTTTCCATTCGATTTCTTTGTAAATCCTCTAAAGAACTCATGGGAAAATATTCTGCAGTACTTATGTTCTCTGTATTTACACAACATTTTACATGTTGTACAATATGTATGTATAATATGGGATGTAGTTTTATTATTTATGAAATGGGAATGTGTTATGTGCAGAGAATAATGTTATGCTTTCTTTATTTTTATTTTTTTCAAATATGGAATATATAATGATTAAATTACAAATATTCGCTCTCGTTTTAGTAGGGTTTTTTTTTTAAATATACTAATATCTTGGCCTCCAACGGATGTATTTAATTGGGCAAGAGAATGCACATTCATATTGTTGTTGGTTTGGTTTATTTTAATTCACTTTTCTGCCACATTTGGTTATTGCGAAAATGAGGATGATGTGATGAAATTAATGAAGGAACAATCAAACAATCCAGGCCGGAATTCGAACCCATGATGAGCGTGCATTCTCATTCCTGTGTTGTACTCTGCAGTAAAATAATGAAATAATTTGAAATGAAAAATGTATCTCAGAACTCAAGAAGCCAAATGAATATTATTGAAGAAACTACAAAAAAGTGTGTTTTGTTACCCGTTTTGTTTCAGTGCATAAAGTGGACTTAAAACACCAAATCAACCAACCGTGGGGAGTGATTATTACAGTGTGTTAGGACACCAGGAGTTCCGGGTTCGTACTCTGACCTGGACATGGGTGTTCTGTGTGTTTGTCCCTTCATTAATTTATCGTATCATCTTCGCAATTAAGCAAATGTGAGAAAAAAGCAACGCTAAGTAACAAAAATGAAGTCAAATTATTGATTGATTGCTTGATTTGGTTTATTTTACTTCGCTTTCTGCCACATTTGGCTAATAGCGAAGATAATACAATATAATTGATGAAGGGACACACTCAAAGAATACCCATGGCCAAGCCGAGATTCGAACCCAGGATCTTTCGCTTAGTAGTCAAATCAAATCTTTTTTATTTTCAAATGGGGTGGGGGTTACGTGTACTTTTTTTAGTACTCATTCATTATTTTGCAATCTTTTCCTGTTATTGACGTTCAATTTTTAGGAATACTGGGCCCTAAAGGGGGGAGGGGTATAAGCCACACTAACCCCCCACCCTTGAGCATGCCACTGATTGATACCCCAAGTGTCGATGTCACCACACGTCACTGTGCCCCACTAATCACCATCATTGTTGGAAATGAACAAATTATGTGTAGTGTAGTTGTTTTGAATTTGCTGTACAAAACCATGTTTATGTGTAATAGTCTCTGAACCACAAAGAGGGGAAATATAGAAGAGGGCCAAAGAACATTTGTACCACGGAAGTTGGAATTCTTATAATGGTGATTTTAGACAAATTCGGACACACTTTATATGGGCCCCTGCTCCATATACATCAATACACTAAATCAGTGAGATGAAATATGGATTTTCTTTATCCGATTGAACTTTCATCAAGGCTTTTGCCTCCCCCCTCCCTAATCAGAGGGTCTGCGCATGCCTATGAATTAAATTTGTGTTTACAGTGTCAGAGTTTTTGTGTCTTTCAGTTGATTCATTTGCAGTCTTCCCTATCTTTGATAACCAGTGGAGCAAAATTACATAGTGGTTCAGTTTCCACTATAAAACTGTAGCTCCAGTCCTGACTAGCCACCTTAGTATCAAGTGGATACTTTGCAATCTTTTTGCAACTTGAGAAGTTTGTTAAGACACTCATGTTATTGTTTTAAACAATAACAGTGTTAGCAAAAGTTACTTGTTTTCATGGTATCTACCACCAACCAAAATGTGTTCAAGTCATTTTGCTCCACCCTGTATACACAAAGATCAACATGCATACACACACACACACATGCTTGTAGGGCTTTGCTAAAAAAAAAACTTATGGTACAGGGAATGTATAATCGGGAAAATTTTATAACATGTTACTTTATTGGGAACAGGAAGATAAAGTGAATATACTGTGGGAAATTTAAAATCAAGAATCCCACTCTGCATATGTGAACATTATGTAGCAACGTTAGGTATGTCAGGGGTTAACATTGCCACAGCTATTTTGCAACATTACCTTGCTGCCTGTGTAATTTATGAATATAACAATGCATATTTAAAATATGGTTATTTCGCATGGTAAGCTATTAGCAACCTTGCCAAGCCATTTTTGTATATAATACATATGCGTAACAGGAAACACTCATGTTTGTAACATCACAGTTTCTCTTTACATATTATAAAAACTTTTCCTGCTCCACCACAATAGGCAATTGTTAGTCTGGAGATTGTGATGAATTAACCAATCTCTAACTACACCTGGTAATCATCTTTTTGCAGTACTTAGCTCCTGATTATATAGTCTGGAATAAAAATATTTATCATGGGAGTTTCACTTGTATTCAACACATTTCATTTTCTGATCTTCCTTACAACTTCAATATTCACACATCTTTCGAAGGATAATAAAACACATTTTTTCACTAATTACAATCGAAAGTATCCTTATTTGTGTTACTAAAAGTTATGTTTGTTTTGCATTTGATACACACTGCCATCTAGTGTACGCTGTAGGAAATATAAGGTTTGGGGGTCAGTGCACACACAAATTCAGATTAAACAAAACACTCCGATCTGATGCTTGTGGCGCTCATGGTGGTGATTATCCAAACTAAAGCGTATTCAGTGGAATGTTTTTTGTAACGTTGATGCAACGTTATCACAACGTTGTTCCCCTACATACAACATAATACAACAAGCATAGAACTTTGTGGCAACGTTATCACAATGTTGTTCCCCTACATACAACATTCATCATAAATACAACATTCATACAACGTTGTGGCAACGTTAGTGTGTTGACTGGGGTGTGTGTGTGTGTGTGTATTAACCTAAAGGTTCTAGTCTAGTCGATATTACCAGATGTCTAACTGCGTTGCAAATGTGGTAGCTAAACAGGACAGACATGGCAAGCTTCAAAGAGTAGATAATAGATGGACCAAACTGTAAGCTCACAAACCAGTCAAAAAACTGAGGAAAGGTTCCTGGAATAAATAATGCACCTGCAAATAAAAGAAAGAACATGTAGCTATGGCACAAATAATGTTGTTAAAAGTTGCATTATCTACATGTTATCAACTTGAATAAATTACAAAACAAGAAAAAGAAATACGAATGTTATGCAGACACTTGCTCAAACATGTATAATGTTTCAGGGCCTCCCCGATGGCGCAGTGGTAGCATCGACACCTTGTAATCAAGGGGTCCCGGGTTTGATTCCTGGTGGTTTGGATCCCACTTTAAACTGTAGGTCCAGTCCCGATTAGCCTTGCTGTGCATAAAGTGGACTTAAAACGACAAATCAATCCAATCCAATGTATAAGGTTTCTCCTATTATGAATGTTAATGACATTTGCCTAAGAGTGTTGAATCTACTTGAAGTTTGTAACTAGGACACATATAAACATAGTAGTCACCTGTATAGTATTATGGCAGGGGTTAAACTTTCAGTTGCCCAAAATATTACAATTTTACTTATTATTATTAATCTGCCTTCAGTTAAGTGGCAATATATTTCTAAGAACTTTGAATGTAAATATCAGCTTCATGGATGTTAAATCCAACGATATTGTGTTTACATTTAATTTTCGCTTCTCTTAGACTTTTACTTTTTAATTATAGGAATCTATCAAAATATATAACCTACCCTAAATCTAACATAACTCTGAATCCCATTTTCAAATTTTGTAGTTATTGAGTGACAGTGGCATAAAAATACCTCTTTTTGAGAAAATGGCTACCTAAATTTTGATTACAAATTTCCCCCTGTCATAGGCATATAATATCTCATTCTATAAATCACCACTGATTAGCTACAAAGAAGAATGTAATATCTCGTGTGGAAGAACTCTTCAATACCTTTCCAATGGAATCTGATTCACTTCTATAAGTGCCCTGATTGCCGAAATATTGCAATTTAAAATTAACAAGATGGTGAAAGAATTGGTCGAAATCACATATTGTGCACCACTGTAATTTTGAAACTACAAAAAATATGGATCTGCAACTTTCCATAGATCCCTACATCATGAAGCCCTTTCAGTATGCCAAATTTCAAATGAATCAAAATATACGAGGTTGAAAAGTGCCTCTTCATTGGTTCATTTCACATCGAATGACCCTACACCAATCACTCTACATAAATTGGTATCAACAGAGGGAGGTGGCATTTTTCAGCCAAAGGGAAATTTAGAACATAGAAGCCATTTTGATTGCTGTACTTACCATAGGAAAATCCCAGCTGAATAAAAGTCATAATCATGCCAGACACACGTTGTGAAAGGGACATAGTAGTTGTGAGTTGAGGCTTATATATAGTCATGTGAGGTGACATGGGACGCATAAGATCTTTATTTTTCAATTCAAATTCTGATAATGGAGGCTCTCCACTGGAACTGAATGCAACAAATTTCATCCTAAAATAAAACCGAAATTACATGTTGATAAGACTAGTTTTGTAGTAACCTGAAGTTGGTAAGTTTACAATGTCTATAGCTAGTAAACAATGTACAAGAATATGCTATTTCCTGCTCAAAGTTCTAAAAGTTTTGAAACTTCTTGAATTTTATAACCATAAGAATTACGGTAGAGCAATATATACGAATTCAACAATAGCAAGTTGTTCATGGAGAAATAACTACAGTAGAATTGGTTATAACATTAAGAAATGTAACTGTTAAACAACCACATGCTTGATGTGAGCTTAATTACAAAACAATCTGAGAGAGCATCAGAGCTTGTCATGCTCAAATATTAGAACTGAAGAAGAAGAATCCTCTCTTGAAAAAACAACCGAAAGAAACTCTGCAGCAATTGAATGACCTCAGCTATACTCTATCTATGGAGCAAGTCTCTGCGCAAGTAGTGACATGAGACGGCCCAGCCTATGAACACATGAGGGGGAGAGAGAGGGAATGGGATTGCATGGAGGGGCCAAAAGTGACTGCAGTCAACAGCCTTTGCAGCACCGTGGCCTTGCTCCAGATTTAGCCGGAAGAGAGTATAATATGGAAGGTGAAACACACTTTAAATCTATGATATAATGGAAAAGCAAAAACAAGACACGTGTGAAATTGTAACATGTATTGGAAGGGCATTAGATACCGAGATAAGAAATGAAACAATAGATGTGTGCCACATTTTAAATGCCAAAAAACTTCAGACTGAAAAAGCATGAGGTGTAATTTTTAAATTTGTAAGGCATGCAGATAGAGATAGGTTCTTAGAAAGGTGTAAAGTGAAGAGAGATTTAAATATGTACTCGTACACAGCCGAGTCACATTATTATGACCACCTCCTATATTTGAAGTAGGCAGTGCGTAGCCCATGAAGTACGTCACATGGTGTGATCTTGCATGGTGGGTATATAAAGTGTGCAATAGGCCATCTGCACACATACCATTCTTTGCTGTCATAAGTAAAAGAGGCGCTTTATCCAAGTTGCAAAAAAAAAGTATTATCGTCTTTCGGGCCAAGGGTGGCAGTATTTCTGAAACAGCACAGTTTTGGTGCTGCTGTGGTGAAAGTGTATTCTGAGTGGACAAATGGCACCACTGTGAATAACCGACGTGAAAACTGTGGAGCAATACGTGTCATTAATGTGAGAGGTGAGCGTCGGCTACAAAGGTGTGTGATGGCTAACTGACACGCTACAGTGGAAAAATTCAGTCAAAATGAACCAAAAGTCTACCAGACGTTTGTCTAAAATGACATTTCAGTGAACCCTGCTGCGTATGGGACTCCGAAGCGAATGAATGGTCACTGCATCTATACTAATGAAAGTGGGTAGGTGGTAAAGGCTTCACTTTTCACAACAGTATCGTAATTGGATCTTCACTGATTTGTGAAGGGTTGTCTTCTCTGATGAGTCCCATTTTCTGCTTCATCGAAGGAATGTCAGGGGAGAAACAGCAGAGAAAATACACCCAGCAACCATTGATGGAAGAACACATCTGTAGCACGTATAGGTATTGTTTTAATAGTAATTATGACTATAAGAATATGAGGAATAAGTGGGAGCTAATTTTAATAGTAGCACATGATCTTCGTTCTTCTGGTATATTTGGCTTAGTAAATATTACTTACGAGCAGTTAGGTAGTCGGAGTTTATTAATCAACAGGGGGATGATTAGTATATATCTAGATTGGCTCTATGATGATTTATATTAAGAATTACTAATATGGCGGCACCGCCATCTAATTTATTAGGGAGAATGTTCTCGTGGCATTCTCTGGAGCTGCGCATCTATGTGGAAGGCACTCTCAACAAATATGGTTATGAATCCATCATTGCAGATCATGTGCAGCCATTCATTATCAAGATCTTCTTTGGGACAGATGGAATCTTCCAGCAAGACAATGCAACATGTCATAGGGCTAGAAATGTCCAACAATTGTTTGAAGAGCATGACCAAGTACTTTACTGGCCCTCTATTCCCCAGACTTGAACCCAATAAAGCATACGTGGCATCGCCTTGATTGATGCATTCATCCTGTGGAACCTCCTCCACGCATCCTCCAGTAGCTGTGGGATGCCCTGCAGGCAGCATGCTGCAGATACTTCTGACAACCTACTAGCACTCTCTTGAGAGCCTGTCTCGTTGCGTCCATGCTGCACATGGCAGTTACTGTGAATATTAGCTGGTGGTCATAATAATGTGATTCGACTGTGTATAGGTTCTTCAAATAAAGAGATAGTGTATATGTTAATTAGAATCTTATCCCCTACAGAAGGAACTGCAGAGGTTATCACTAGTGAGGGACTAGCCATGTGAAGTTGTGTGCTGTGTGTGTGCTTGATGTAAGCTTAAAAACGTTCTGGGAAACCAGGATGAAACTGAGCAGAAAAAATAAAAGCCACTAAAAATAACTGTACTATATCATTATGCATCTACCAAAAGTAGTTATGTGAAACTTAAGAACATAAAAAACAGAAGAAATATATATACACTTCTCACAAAACGTGTGGATATTGTTATGCTAGACAATAGGTGATAGACACTGCTTGGAATGCAAGAACACATGGTATCTGTCTCGTCTTTTTGCTGACATATGCCACCGTGTCTATCACCTATTGCCTAATATAACAATATTCCAAACTTCAAACTTTTTGCGAGGTGTATGTGTATGTATATACCAGGTGGTTATAATTAAAGTGACAGTGTTCAGAGTGGTACAGCACGGGCGGTAATGAGAGTAGCAGTCTGAAACTTCGTAGATATGCTAATGAAGCAATGCGCTCGCGAATTATGAAAAAAAAAAAAAAAAATAGTTCCAATTCTCGCCACCAGGGTAAAAAATGGCGCTGTAAGCAGTCAAAACGTGGAATTTTCCGTAACTCTGACGTCAAAGTCGGTGACATTGCCTAACCATTGTGTGAGCTCCCTGGTTGTCGTTGGTGACGCTTGTTGCTTTTTCCTTTAGTAATGTTCATGTAATTCGAATAGTGAAATTGTAGCGATATTTTATTACAAAGAGTATTGTTTTCTGCGATTTATAGTGTTTTTCCTGTAACTATACCACGTTTTGACTGCTTACAGCGCCATTTTTTACCCTGGTGGCGAGAATTGGAACTATTTTTTTTTGCATAATTCGCGAGCGCATTGCTTCATTAGCATATCAACGAAGTTTAAGACTGCTACTCTCATTACAGCCCGTGCTGTACCACTCTGAACACCGTCACTTTAATTATAACCACCTGGTATATAGTTTAGAAAACTCAAACACAAATGAAATTATGCATATCTATGAATGAATAACCCAGGCAATATTAAATTATGAATAAATGAGGGAGATAAAACATTTACATATTTTAAGGACATTTGAAGGTGTATCCAATTTAAATTGATTACCATTACCTCAATTACAAAAAGAACCTTTGGCCAGAACCCTTTATGTATCTTCCCCTCTGTCCATTTAGCTCAGCCTACTCTACCCCTCCCCTCCATGTGTGAGTATGATACAGAGGACCTGTGGTTCTGGGTAGGTTCTTTTGTTGTCCTACTATAAAAGATAATTTGGGACATGGTAAAAATCTAGCGTCTCATGTTATGCAATAACAACTCCTGTTACTAATCAAAACAATACTTAATGACCATTGAAACTTGATTTAAAAACTAAAAGTGAGATATCAAATGTTTGGTACACTTACAATGTGGTTGGAAATCTAATGTGTTTAGTTGGTATTGTAGATCTGCAATACAAATTCTGCATCAGAAGGCATCTACCTCCAACAGACCTGGGCAAAAAAAAAAAGAAGTACAAAATCACTAGATTAAAATACAATAAAATTAGTATTCTCTGATATAACTTGTAACTACTTTCGATAGTCAATATTATATGAATAAGTCATTAACAATGCCAAATTAAATTAGCTCTCAAAGATTGTACAACATTTAAAAATGCACCAACAATAAACAAATATTATCACAACTAGGTCACTCTTCTTCACACCCCCAGTGTATTTATTTTATTGTATAATATTATTTACAAAACACAAAACAAAACAATTCAGCCATTATTTTAGCACCATTTGGTTTTGCTTTTGTGCCACTTTTGGCTAATCGCGAAGATGAGAAGGAGTGATGATGTGATGAACGGACAGTCACAAAGAACACCTATGCTCAGGCTGGGATTCGAACCCGGGACCACTGGCATTGTAGCTCACTGCAATAACCACTCCGCTATCAAGGTCAGCTCACAATTTTGAAACTTTATTTGAAAACTGCAGAGGCACCCAAGTGCTGACTTTCTGTAAGCAGTTTACTATACAATGGAAGATAATATTAACTGAAATTATAACCTACAAACAGGACATAAAAGTAGAATTATTACTATTTGTTGTTGGCAAGTGTATTGAGTGATGTCACCATGAAATCAAAGATTTCTGCAGCACATTCTTGTAACTAGGTAACTTTTGTAATTTTGAGAGGGAGCAGTTCAACTTACAGTTAGATTGTTTAGCAAAATATAAATTTGGGATTCATTTAAATAGAAATAATGTTCATTTCTTCTTTGCCACCTGCTTTTAGGACATTAACACATTCTGAAGAAACTTTTCGGGACACCAGGACAGGCCTGTACCTGGGGGAGGGGCTAGGCTCCCCCTCTCGAGCCATGAAATTTTTAAATGTGAACCATAAAAAGCTATGAAAATAACATCAACGATTTTTGAAACTTGTAAAAAATTTAATTTTGTCCTTGCTCGTTGCATAAATGAATGTGTTTGGTGTAAAGAGGCAGTTTCCAGAACTCATATTTAAGGCATGTGCAACTTACTCACGATGATAAGATAAGATAAAAGTACTTTAAAAATACTATAAAATAAACTACTTACGATTTGTGAGTATACATTTTATAAAAAAACAACGTTTCAAGACACAACTGGTCCCTTCATCGGGTTCACAATCGTAGCGAGTGGAATCACTTCATGGCCACGTCAATTAGAATAAAAGACAAAGGGTAAGGTAATAATAAAAATTATGGATAGAAAGGTATTACGTAACAACTGGCTCCGGTACACATAAAACTTCAAATTCCCTTCTCTCCCTTGTAAGAACTTCAAATCTAAAAATGAACCATATGGTACATATGGTTCATGTATGGTATATACATGGCACGATGTGGGGTTTTAACGTGTTAATGTGATGAAGTTTCTTACGGTTCATTTTTGGATTCGAAGTTCTTACAAGGGAAAGAAGGGAATATGAAATTTTATATGTACAGGGACCAGTTGTTACGAAATACCTTTTTATCCATAATTTTTACCATTACCTTACCCCTTGTCTTTTATTCTAATTGACGTGGCCATGAAGTGATTCCACTCACCAAGATTGTGAACCTGATGAAGGGACCAGTTGTGTCTTGAAACGTTGTTTTTTTATAAAACGTATACTCACAAATTGTAACTAGTTCATTTTATAGTATTTTTTTAAGTACTGTACTTTTATTATTGTCTCCAGAAGTCATGCAGTCTGCGATATTGGGTACTTTTAGTTTTAAAACCCTTGACGCAAGGCTACCAGCAGTGGCGACAAAGGCAGTTGCCCCCCTTCCCCACTATTTCCACTTTTCACTTTTGCTCCTGCACTATGGCCTATTAATGTTAAGCCTTGTCTAACCAGACCCGGTGGAGGCATACAGTGGTTCGGATCCCACTTTAAACTGTAGGTCCAGTTTCAATTAGTCTATCTGTGCATGAAAGTGGACCTAATATAACAACACAAAGTTGTTTACTAAGAGAAAGTAAATTGTCCTTGCCCCCCTATTTTTGGCATCCACTCGCCGCTACTGGTTAAAAGGTGAAAATGTATGTGTCTCTCTTTTTTTTTTTGTTAACCGCTATGATCCTTCATAGTGGGTTATGGGTTAACTCGCATTTAGAATTATTTATTGTAATAATAATTGTTAATGCATATAATTTAATTTATAAATATATTATATTCTGAACATAGAATTATCATGGCTGTTCAATGGTACTGGTATAAGAAAATAAAGGAAACATTTTTAATTTGCGAAACTCAGAACTATCCGAATACTCCTGATCAGTATCGGCGATTGGGTGCCAAAACTGGGGAAGAGGAGGGGGCAAGGACAGTTATTTTCTCTTGGGAGACAAGCATTAAGAAGCCATAGTACGGGGGTAAAAGTGGCAAAAAAGTAGGGGCAACTGCCCCATAATCACCCCAAATAGTCATCAACGTATATATATATCCAGTGGCGTAGGGGCCACTGCCACAAGCCCCACGATGTGGGGGAGGGGGCGAGGTATAAGGGGCACCACTATATTCTCGCTCTGTGTTCCTGAAATTTTATATACTCTCAGAAATTTAACCAATAGTGTCGCTTATTTAAAAAATGGATTTAGGAAACAGGAATCTGTTTTCCAGTAACATATGACGATGTCTGCGAAAAAAAATAGTAGCATATTGTCTCAGCTAGAGGGCAACTTGACATATGGGTCTCCTCCGAAGTGCAGAATTAACTTACTTGCTCACAGATGGCAAACGATACGAAAATTTTCTCATCTCATCCAGTAGAAAGCTTCAGTTGCTCAACCAGTCGATTCCATTGTTGCAAAATACCGAAACAAACAAACTTGATAATTCATGACCTTTTGTTAACCAGTAATATTAGTTGTACACATATTTAAAATGTAACTTCGCACCAAATATTTTCAAGGGGGTCCCAAACTTCAATATGAAATTGAAATAAGATCTGAGATAAATTTCCCACATTGTTCACACCTGTTATGTTTTACTTCAGAGGGGCCCAAAAACTCAGTAGGTGGAACCTAGGGGCAATTATTCCTTTGCCCTTAGGTCCAGTAGCTCCTATTCTGCCATGCGGGGTATAAAAAAAGAATTCTGGCTGTGCTACTGCGTTGAAGTAAGAGAAAATATTTCTAATTTCTTCTTCCAGTTATTTTCCTGAGATTCAGACCACCCTGATTTAGTTTCGAGAAACAAATATCCTAAGACGATGACACAAATGGGAAGGCAGAGTATTTGCGGTAAAAGTTAATTTATTTTACAACTGGGAGGAGGGGGGGACTATCTAACTATTGTGCGTTTGTCCCACTGTGGCATCATCTGGATATTTTTTCCCACAAAGGGGGCTCCAGTATTATACTTGCAGGGGGGCCACAGAGAACTGCACTATGCCACTGTATATATCTATATATAAACATTGATCTGGCCCCTCCCTAAAAAAAACCTGGATGCGGGCCTGCACCAGGATAAATTATATCATTCCAGGACTGTCCCAGAAAATCTGGGACATGTAGCAACCTAATACATACATGGGTTTTTCTGAGGCTTTTCATTATATCTACATAACAATTAACAAAGCCTGAGAGCAACTATGGATTGGTCCCTTGATGCCACTCTGGCACAATAATATTTAAATGTTGTGCTTTACAGTGGATATAAATTTCATTCTTCTATATATCTTGTATTCATTTCTGAACAGTGGCGACTCGTGGCTTTTCTAGGGTGTAGGAAGAAGTTATGGTAAACCGAGGAAGGTTTTAAAGATTGTGTACAGCTCAACAAACGAAATTGGGGGCCTCCCCGATGGCGCAGTGGTAGCGTCGCCGCCTTGTAATCAAGGGGTCCCGGGTTCGATACCCGGTGGAGGCACAAGTGGTTCGGATCACACTTTAAAATGTAGGTCCAGTCCCGATTAGCCTTACTGTGCATAAAGTGGACTTAAAACACCAACTCAACTCAACTCAAACGAAATTCGACCAGCAAAAAACTTGAAACGGATTTAGAAAATTCTTTGTTTACCCCCAACCTTCTACCGATTTCCTGCCATAAAATTTCCTCGAGAAACTGGCAGGATAAAGAAAAGATAGAGGATGGATCGTGGCATGGTTGTAAAAAGCTTGTCGCTGTGTAAGCATACTCCCTTTTATTTCCTGAAAACATATTCCTTGAATTAGATTTCCTCTCCCAGAGACTCACATTTGCATATTATGCTATATTTTACCATTATGTCAAAAGCAGTGTGCTAGGTGCCAACAAAGATCAAACTGCTTTAGGTTTAGTACCATTTTACGAGGGTTTGCATCACTGATTTAGGAAACCCTCAATGCTTCCTCACTGGATGCTTAAAAACTGCAACCTCCCCCTGCCCCTTTTCCACCTCTCACCAATCTGTTTGTAGTGATACCAGCGAGGTTCCTCAGGCGAGGCAGCAAAGCCTGTGTGTCCATCGTCTTTGGGCTGCATGCACCTGGAGCGAGTGACGGCAGTCAACTTTTGACAGTAGCTATCTTACTCAATTTGTACTTACATTGAGCTCATAATTTTATAACGCACACTAGTATTAAACTCCTAAAAACAACTGGAAGCAAGTATAAATGAACTGTAGGAAGTTCCTCACTTCTTACATGGAGGAATCATCCCTGTTTCTGATGACCCCTAAAGGCTTACTTGTGCCTGAGTCCCCCCGCAAAGTGTGGAGTTTTGCAGTTTATAGATCCTGCACTGCTCTAGATTATGTTAAATCCGAAATGCCAGTGCTATATAATGCATCTAATAGGCCTAGTCCTTTATTGATTTCTGTGTATTGGGTGGACAAAAGTGTCAGCCCCCCCCCCCCAATCAGCACTCTTCAACAAAATGAGTGTTTTATAGTTGATTATAGTTAATAAGAATTATACTGGGTTTATGAGTTTTCAGACAGAATGACTTGTTGCAGGCCAACAAAAGCTCAGGCCTGAAGAAGTACTTTTTCAGGAGGAAATGGAAAAATTATGTAAAAATTAAATTTTCTTTATTATCAAAAACTGCAAAGACTAGTATTCACTGGATGTTGATTTGGAATTTTACAATTATTTTATAAATTGGATACCAAGTTTTGAATTTATAATCTGAATTCTTTACTTGAAAGATGTGATGAAACTTACGACTGAAAAAAAAAATAACATACTGATCAGGAAAAACAAAAATACGTGGTTAGAATTAAAAACTTGCCTCCTCCTTGGCTTGTCTCAAATGCTTTGAAGTGGAAAGGGGCAGATTATCTCGACCATAAAGTTTATCCGTTATGTCAATGGGGCGATAATTCAATAGAACAAGCCGTGACTAATTTTTTAACATGGGCTTGACCATACCCATTCGTATACAGGTGTACAAAAATTAACATCCAAATTCTCTTTCAAAGGGCTGTAATATTTCATCCAATTCTTTATTTGCTTACATAATCAACGCTAACATATTTACTAAACCCATTAAATTCGCTCTTAAATTTACCTTAAACGTGTCGCCAACATCACATTCATTCCTAATAGCGTTTTACTAATTTTGAAGCTATATCTTCTACGTAACTCAGCGTGACAGTGTATCACATGAGAATCTTCAGATAACTTAAACTTGATACTTTCGTTTGTTACCTATTTCAACAGGATTTATTAAGTTTTACCGACATAAAAATCAGCTTCTTTCCTGTACACACTCCAAACTTAGTTTTAAGCAGGTTTTACGTTTAGTCAAAATAATGTCGTCATCAAAAATTACCGGCACTACCATGCCACTGTTGCCAGCCTATAATTTGTGAAATTCAAATTATCAGTACCACGCAACGCACACATAGGCGCCGATTTCGGGGCCACGTTCTGCCCCCCCCCCAAATTCACGTATAAGGACACATATTACATGTATTTACACGTATAAAATATGGGGGTTATTCCTGAGTAAACAAAAAATAATCGATCAGGCAACTCGATTATAGATTGCGGGGAAAGAACTTCCGGTTTGGGCAATTTTCCAATGTAAACAAGGGGAATACAGATCGTCAAAGAGCTTATTTTCTTATAAAAGATCGGATACAAAATGGATCACTTGACATTTTTGAGTGATATAGAGAAACAAAGGTACATAGAAAAGATTGGCAATTTCCCGGATCCTTTGGATGAAAATTTACGGCAAAATAGTAGTCTTCTTTTCCAAGACAATGTTGATCTTCTACCAACAGTTTCGTGTTAAGACTTCTTTCTGCAGGTTGAAATAAAGCCAGTGCTGGATCTACAAGCTGCAAAACCCCGCAATGCGGGGGGCCCGGAGACAAGTAAGCTTTTAGGGGGCCCTCAGCCATTGGCATAGTATAGGATACGGGTATGTAAACAATAAACGTAAGTCAGGGGTACAGAAACGAAAACAATATATATAATATACAGGTAAAAGTGAAGTTAAAGTTCCCTGTGCATATAGCACCGTGCCATGAAAGCACATTTAGGGTATGTGAGGGCAGGGCCAAACATATTTTCGATGTCGGACATATTGGAGGTGATGTGATCAGCACTACGGTCCTGCCGCCTTTTTGAGGCTGGTTGGGCCATGGAGCCGATTTATGCAGGGACAAAGCCGGAAAAGTTCCGACCTTAGATCACCCACCCCGGGTTTACCGCGTGACAGACAGACTAGAATCAAATCAGGCTAGAATTTCACGAGAAATGCCGAGATGAAGGTTTCTTCAACCTATCTTTAATCAGGAAAAGTTATGACTCCATGATTGTAACAAAGGTATCATTTTGCAGGTGTGAGAAAACAGTCTCATATATATATCACATCACCACGGGCGCCGAAACCGGCGGGGGCAGGGGGCCCGGGCCCCTCCAGTTCTCGTTTGCCCACCCCCCTATAGGGGACCCAATGTATAACTTTCAACATATTACATAACCCTTGCACACAGAAACTTCGCACACAACAAATGGGAAATTATGCATGATTCTGCTCTGATAAGGGCAGAAACAATAAAGCGGGACTATAACTCAGTTTGAGTGTCTTTCTTGCGCTTGTGCGTTTACTATTTCAGTATATCCTTTTTCAAAACGACAATTTATCTGAGATAAATTTCCCACATTGTCCACGCCTGTTACGTTTTGTTTCAAAGGGGCCCAAAACCTCAGGAGGTGGAGCCCAGGGACAATTATCCCTTTGTCCCTATGTCCAGTAGCCCCTACTTCGCCAGGCAGGATATACAGCGGATGCAGTGCTCGAAGTGAAAATTCCTAGCGGCGAATTTCCTTGTTCGAGTTAGGGGAAGAGGATGCTTATGCAAATTATCCACGTGGGGGATGCTTCATGATTTTTTCTTAGCTGGGCGAATAGCATCCCCTATGTCCCTTATACTCCCCCCCCCCCGCTACCTCACACACACTCTTAGAGCACTGATGATCTATTCTTGTTTCATGAAAAGTCTTTAATAAATATCAGTGGTCTATCGAAAAGAAATGGCATGGTTAAAATTATGAATTATAATATTGAGGTCCACTAACACCAATATGAAATAGTGCCCTTGTGGCAACAACCTTTTTTCTTTGGGAGGAAGGGGGGAGGGGTCGTTCAGTCTTTCCAATTAGCATTTCAATTGGTGACACATTTTCAGTGAATAAGTCCCATATAATATTATTATAATTATAATATTGAGATCCACTAACACCAATATGAAATAGTGCCCTTGTGGCAACAACCTTTTTTATTTGGGAGGAAGGGGGGGAGGGGTCGTTCAGTCTTTCCAATTAGCATTTCAATGGGTGACACATTTTTAGTGAATAAGTCCCATCGCCGCTTTATTATCTAGCTTTAAAGACTGGAGTCCTCTGCTATTTCTTTGTAGCAGATTGAAATGTACTTTTTATGATACGTCACTCTCAATCAACAATCTACAGGTCCAGTTCAACCCCCATGACTGAAATGCTAAGTTTGTTTGAGTATCAGGCGCGGTTGGCCCTATAGCGCACAGGATCAGTGAACTTCCAGTAATATACGATAATCACCTCGAGAATGAACAATAAACAATGTCTTTACATTTTCACATTATTTCGCTAAAATTTTTACACCATAAGTCATGTATTTGTGTCCGTAACACGGTGAACTCTTTTGCTGAGAAGGAAAAACCGCGAGTCGGCCGCCTTGATACAGACTCTCAGTTGAACCCCCACAGGACAGCTCGTGCCGTTGTGAAAGCTTCGTGCGGGAGCAGAAGCTCGAGGAGGGAATAGGGCAAAATACATGGAATAGGATACTGCCGAACCTATAGACGGTGTTAAAGGCGGAGCTACTGCGGAGCATGCGCACTCGTCTGGTCCCCCTCAAACATCCGGTTACGCTTACGGTGCTATGGACGTTAATATGAAAGGGCAAAGTGGAGATTCTTTTACAAGGAAATAGGGTGTCAGCTGTGTAGCATATGGTTGTACAGTTCGATCGGGAACAAATTTATTGATTCAAGTATCACTTCGTAGGTTTCCGAGGACGTAGAGAGACGAAACCTGATGATACAAGCAGAACGAAGAAAGGACTGGTACCCGGAAAGGATTTGTACGACTTGCATTTTGTTAGAAGCATGTTGATCGTTTATCTGCGTATTGTGTTGTGGTGAAGAGCACGCCTCTTAGTGAGGTTTCAAACCGAAGCGACACGCGATAGCAGTGGTTCGTACCGAAGTGAGAAGCGACACAGGTCCATTTAGTCTATAAATAAGCATTTACCGCTCATGGGAAATCAAGTCTGAGGCAGCACAATACACACCATTGGAAATCTGAGCGACACGTGCAGCTTGTCGTGTCGCTACGGTTCGAAAAATTTAATTGATCACTGAGGATTCACTTTTAAGTGGCACGGAGATTACACACCGAAGAGACAAGCAACAGCCCCTTTACTCTAAAGGAAGCTTTCAGACTGCAGCGATACGTGTCTCTTGGGAACCAACATTCAAAAATAAACAACACCTTCCGAATTAAAGAGACACGACAAATTGCAGGTGCCGCTTGTCGCTCGGAATGGGCCGTTTTATCAATACCGTGTATTGTGTTGCCCCGGCCTGTTATTTGCGCAAGCGTGACTTGTGAATGGTTTGCTTTAGATGGAACGCTTCTGCGCGAAATCCCGATATCGCTTGTGGCTTCAATCTGAAAACTCCCTTGTTGCTTGAAGTAAATTCATGCAAGTGAAAGTGGCATGTCATATCATAGGTTTTCCCTAAATCCCTCAGGTGGAAAGGCGACGTTGAAAGCACATATATTTTACTAGCATTTGTTATGTGTCATTTCATTACTTCTGCAGATTTGTTGGCAAAGATTCACTTAAGCATATTTTATAATATAATAATATCACTAGTGTTATAGAATTATCTTCCCCTCACTTTTCCCCTTTACAAAATAATTGAATCTATCTAAACTTTCGTACGTTTTGAGTTCGTCGTGCGTAGTGTTGCCCACGGGACGAGACGGGACAGGCTTTTAAAAATTCGAGACGAGACGAGATTGACCATGTGTCATAAGACAAACGAATATTTTCGAGACGATACAGCATTTCCACGAGACGAGACAGGCCAAAGTCTCGTCTCGTGGGCAACACTAGTCGTGCGTGTACATGAGATATGTAGTATGCTATACAACTGGCGGCCACAAAAACACATCATATTTTAATACTTTGCTCTGCAGTTGATCATCCGACGGATTCTAGACGTCCACTCCTTCATAGTAGAACTTTAACAAATACCTTTCTTGACTATCGTCGCACAACTGATGAAAACAAGCGCCCATTTCTTACTTCGTATGCCGGTGAATCTGCACTGGTAACAACGGGGACTGGCCTAAACCGGAAGTTCCGGGGGGACCGGGCAAGACCTCACCAATGTTTATGTTTACATTTTTAACACGGTCTATGTCTCCAACCAACGGTCATGCGCAGTTCGTTCTCTCGCAGAAGCCACAGGACAAGGCTCCGTTCTCACTGCTTCCTCCCTTCCAGTGTTGCTCTGTGGGGTTCAAGCAGTGACGTGCGGTGACGTCGACACTTGGGGTATCAATCAGTGGCGTGCTCAAGGGAGGGGTTTGTGTGGCTCATACTTCTCCCCCCTTTATCGCCCAGTATTCCTAAAAATAGAATTTCAATAACAGGAAAAGATTGCAAAATGATGAATGAGTATTAAAAAGAGTACACGTAACCCCCACCCCCATTTGAAAATAAAAAAAGATTTGATTTGACTACTAAGCCAGAGATCCTGGGTTAGAATCCCGGCTTGGACATGGGATTCTTTGAGTGTGTCCCTTCATCAATTATTTTGTATTATCTTCGCGATTAGCCAAAACTGGCGGAAAAGCGAAGTAAAATAAACCAAATCAAGCAATCAATCAATGATTTGACTTCATTTTTGTTACTTACCGTCGCTTTTTTCTCACATTTCGTTAATTGTGAAGATGATACGATAAATTAATGAAGGGACAAACACAAAGAACATCTATGGCCAGGTCGGAGTTCGAACCCGGAACTCCTGGTGATAACCACTCCCCCACGGTTGGTTGATTTGGTGATTTAAGTACACTTTAGGCACAGAAACAAAAACTTTTTTGTAGTTTCTTCAAAAATATTAATTTGGCTTCTTGAGTTCTGAAATACATTTTTCATTTCAAATTATTTCATTATTCACTGCAGAGTACAACACATAGGGCAAGAATGCACGCTCATCAAGGGTTCGAATCCCGGCCTGGATTGTTCGAGGTCCCTTCATTAATTTCATTACATCATCCTCATTTTCGCGATAACCAAATGTGGCAGAAAAGCGAAGTAAAATAAACCAAACCAACAACAATATGAATGTGCGTTCTTTTGCCCAAATAAATACATCCGTTGGAGGCCAAGATATTAGTATATTTTTTTTTAAAAAAAAAAACACTACTAATACGAGAACGAGAAAGAGCCTGAGCAAATATTTGTAATTTAATCATTATATATTCCATATTTGAAAAAAATAAAATAAAATAAAAAATAAAGAAAGAATAACATTATTGTCTGCACATAACACGTTCCCATTTTATAAATAATAAAACTACATCCTATATTATACATACATATTGTATAACGTGTAAAATGTGAGAACATAAGTACTGCATAAAATTTTCACTTGAGTTCTTTAGAGGATTTACAAAGGAATCGAAGGGAAACCAATCCCCTATCTGTCCTATTCGCGATTAAAATTAACCGATATGCCATCTGCCGGGATTTTCAGGAAGTACTCTAAGTACGATACGTTGCGTTGAAGTCGTTTAAAGCATGGTGAATATGCGAGAAAGTAAGGTCTACTGTTCAGGTTTTTTTTTTTTTTTTTTTTTTTGCTCTAAATAGTTTTATGGGTCAGAACAAATTAAAAGTTTTCATGTGTTTCCACCCCGTGGAATCAACAAAATGAAATTTGTTAATAAATAAGGGAAAACGTAATTGACAGAAGATTGGTATGGGTGATATAACACTGTAATTCGGCAAGGAAATTACGAAGAATGCACGAGTCTGCTTACATCATTTATCGAGAGATAAATATATATTTCCATGAAAGTAAAGTTTTAAATTGTACTTTATAAATAAAGTTGTTGTTTTTTTTCGAAAAATCATGAAGCGTCTTAACCAATGCGTCCATGTATTACCGGTGTTATGTATGTGTGAAATTTGGAACAGGTGCAAGTCGATTAAGAGGGAAGATGAAAATAGTTTGAGAATGAATTAATGTCAAATGTAACCAGGAAAAAAGTGGATATGCTAATGTTACTGTTTCATTCAGTACGATGTCCTTTTTCAGTGAGTATAGCCTGGTCATGAAATCGTGAATATTATTATTAAACCAGCCTTTCTCTTTCGAGAAAGAACTGCAACGATATGTTCGCAATTTTCTCCTGTCCCAGCTTTTCAAGTACAGGTCAATTTCAATTCCTTTATTTTCAAATAATTTCCGAGAATCCCAGTTACATGACATGCAGATGATACAGCACTGCTTTGGACAACCAGTGCGTATACATAGTTTCGTCTGCATTTTCCGTGTTATTTTTGCCTATTATAATTAAATGCTTCGTTCTCAGTACAGCTTCACGTTTGTTAGAGTACCTGGAATTCACATCGCATTCGCAATATTTAAAAATAATGCGTAATTTAAACGTTTTCTACCATACCAGTCATGACAACACGCTGCTCTTTTGTACTACTGCTGAATGTAAACAAAGATCTATCCTACTTAGAGCGGCCATATTGGAAGCGACACTAACGCTCAGGTGGTAATTTTAATCGCGAATAGGAGATAGACTGAGGGACCTGAAAGCACGGGCTTTCAACCATTGCAGCGGGGGTGAGGGGGCAAGGGAGGTAGAGGCAGAAATCTTCCCTTTTCCTTCGGAAACCTGTTTCTACCTGGAACTGCTAAGGCGGAAGAAGACCGAGCTAGGCCAGTTTTGTCCGCGGATCACACCGAGGGACGAGAAGCGCGTGAAAAAGAAAGTGTTGCATATGAACTGTGGCTTTAACAAGACAATAAATATTGTGATTTGAAAATAATTAGAGATGTGAGATTGATTAACCTATCTCTGCTAGACTAGCTACTCCTCAGTGCACGTAACTGGGTTCAAGTTTGAACCGCACACATTACATATTCAATCTTCTCTTTGTATCATTCTTGCACCGAACTTCTTGGAATAAATGCAAGATTGTGGCAGAGATGGATGAGTAGAAACAAATTAAAGCTGAAATTAGATGCGATGAATTAAAATAAAAGAGATACATTACCAAAATAGCTCGTGCATGCATTCAGATGTTTTTCCCTAAAAGTGGAAACACTTCGGGTTCGCGAAAGAGAGAGAATGACGCGAAGACGTGACTCGCTGTCGCTCGGTGTCAATGTCTCAAGTTTGTTTGTTTTTGAAGTGCTTGGATACTTGTTGGAAAGTATTAAATGATGCTGCGAGTGAAGCGAGGGATGGACTTTACGTAGGTTTATTCATTTGATGCAGTGTAGGCGTTGCTGTCTGCGCAGGTAAGAAATGACCGATAGAAATGCACATAATTAACGTAAACAAACTTCCTTGTCCGCTGAAAGAAAGCGTGTACTGGTCGACCAGCCCTAAATTTGAACAAAGCTGTCGCGTATCAATGGAAGGGTCTAAGGTTCGATTTCTAGTATGCACATGCCATTAGTTGCCACATGTAGGACCAGTTTTTAGTCGGCATGGACATCCGGAAGGGGAAAAGGGGGCCGCCCTCCTGGAAATTGAATGTCAACCAAAAATTATATACTACATGCATATAATTTAATTTCAGTCACAGTAATTTATGGTAATTATTATAAAAGCGTTGCAGTAACTTCAGACTGAAGGAGTGATTTTTGCTCCTCCTGGAAAAAAATATCTTCCTGCCCCTACCTGAGGACGTCCATGATTTTCCAACAAATGTCACGTGCCAGTTTCGACGACACAATGAAAGTTGCAAGGAGGAATGGTTTCTCGGAATCGACGAGAGATGGCAGCACGCTATATAAAGAGGAGCAAAGGAAATTATAAAAAACTTAGATCGGAGGAAAGGGATTATATATATTATAGTAAATTGAGAAATATATAAAAGAAGAGTTCAAATATTATAAAAGAAATAAATAGAATGTTGTATATAGTAAATTAAAATAATTAAGAATATGGCCGCATACGAAACGTTTAGGAAAGTTTTTAAGTAAGCGAACGAATTCAGAAATCTATCTCTTTTTATTTTTCTGACGAGGAGAACATCGTCAGTGTTTTGGTTGTTTGTCCCCGGTGGCGCTGTTGTCAAATTAGACGCCCCGAAACACTTTACGGTTGCGCTCCTTTTTAGTCGCACTGGGCCATTGGCAGCGCTTGTTATTAGCGATCTTGGTTATTTCCCTTGGTTGTTGTTTTAGGAGGAGGCGCTATTGTCAGATTAGACGCTCCTAAAAATCCTCTATATAGCTTTGGTTCAATTCTCTACAAGGAATGCAGCATAATGATTTGTCTATATTATTGAGAAGAGATATGGTAAAGAGAAATATTTGCGATAAATGAGAGAAATGAGACCTTTCCCAGTGGCAAAGAATAATAGAAGAAATAAGAATTTGCTGTGGAAAGAATAAATAGAAGAATTTATCGAGAATATAAGAATATCTCGTCGGAATATAGAAGATAATAAGAATTGCTGCTGAAAGAAGAAATAAGAATTGATATGAATAGAGGAAATAAGAAACAGCGATGAATAAAAGGGGATGACTATTTTTTCTAAATAGAAGAAAGAGATTGTCATAAAAGGTAGAAGAAAGAAAAAGAAGATTATCCTTTTACCAAAGAAAAGAAGTGGAACAAAGAAGAAGAAGCCCTTTTCAAAGAAGAAGAAGCCCTTTTAAAAGAAGAAGAAGCCTTTTCGATAATCAAGGAAGAAGCAGCCTTTTTCCTATAGAAGAAATAAATATAAGATATGAATACCTTCTCGATCATATATATATTTTTGTCTGTATTTTGTATTGTTATCAGAATATAGATCCGCATTTTACTATATCCTCTTGGCTATAAAACGCTTTTTTATTTGGAATTCTCGAATAAAGAACCTATCCCCCTGAGATTAAGATATTTCTGTAGCCGTGGTAAATAACATTTAAGAAGTGCTCGAGAGGGACGTAGCACAAACCCCCACTTTTTTTTTTTAATAAAAAGGCACAATTTATTGCAGTTTCAGCCCTAAATTTATTCGCACACCCCTACTATGAAACCTTATACTCCCAGATGAAAAAATTCTGGACAAATATTTTAAGCCCTCCCCCCATCCTTTTGTTAGGCGAAGGAAGTCTATTTGCGGAAACTAAATATGTGTCACATGACTTCAGTGAACCCCCAGGTAAATAATGCACGAGCCGCGCCTGACAACTCACTATTAGTATTATAAGGCTAATGTGAGCGACTCTTACGTTGAATCTTGGCCTGGCGTAGCCAGGGGATGGCTTTTGGGGCTGAAGGTGCATCCACCTCAAAGTCCAAAAGAGGAGTGTTTAGTACCCTTTAAACAATTTCCCCAAACAGTATTTTGTTAAATGTATGTATTATGTAACTTAATTTGTAAAAAATGTTTCGAACAAAGAATACAAAGGATCACGAACAAAATATTTGGCTGTGTGAAGCCTCCCAACTTCCTAAAAAAAAAAAAAAAAGAATAAAAAAAATATCCTGGCTGTGCCACCGCGTTGAAGTAAGAGAAAATATTTCTAATTTCTTCTTCCAGTTATTTAACAGAGATTCAGACCATCCTTATTTAATTCTGGGAAACTACCACACTGATATATGTCCTGAGTCGATAATAAAAAATGAGAAGGCAGAGTTTGCGGTAAAAGTTAATGTATTTTACAACTGAGGGAGGGAGCTAGAGAACCATTGTGGGTCCGTCCTACTCTGGTATCTTCTCAACATTTTTTTTCAATATTTTACATGCAGGGTGGCCCCAGAGAACTGCGCTACGCCACTGATGCTCTTCAATGAGCCAGTCCATTGCAAAATAATCTAACCTGTTTCTATCATGACCAATTGTACGCAGCCTAAATCCTTTACTTTTTATAGCGAGTGTTAAGGGACTTTTGAATCACCCCGTAGGCCCTTTTATATGACTTTGTCAACATGAGATCAAGAATTACACACACATTATATATGTGTAATATATATATCTATATATATATATATATATATATATATATATATATATATATATATATAAATCAAATAAGGTAAAAGGAAACACTCACCGGACAGTAGGAAAATTCAAAATTTTCGCTAATTTATAGCATCATCGGTGTGAGAAGAAACAGAAGGAACCGTCTTCTGTTTCTTCTCACACCGATGATGCTATAAATTAGCGAAAATTTTGAATTTTCCTACTGTCCGGTGAGTGTTTCCTTTTACCTTATTTGATTTTTACTTAGCCCTTTTGGCCCTCCTTGCTTTTATCCATTATATATATATATATATATATATATATATATATATATATATATATATATATATATATATATTTAAATATATACAGGGTGACTGGTAATTAGATGTATTCCCTGAAAGGGGTTAAAGTAGAGACAGTTTGCAATAAATTTGACCATATGATACCCTGTCCGAAAATTAGTTGTTTCCGAGATAATCGAATTTCTTTTGTTTCTTTAAAAAATGACAATTTTCCACATAAAAAGATGAATTGAGAAAAAACTGCTCATTGTATGGAACTTATTTCAGCATTTTCTGATAGCTAACAAATAAGTGGTTCGTTGAAAAAAAAGTTTTTCTAAATAACAATCACATGTAAGTACCGGGTGGGTTTAAACTTACAAGTGATGATAAAAAAAATGCACTCTTAGTTTACTTGGCAACGTATTAATAACAAAAATGATATGACACGAAGCATACAACTTACTTTAATTACTTCCTTGTGTCATCTGCTATCCAATAAGGTACAAATGTTGCTAACATTCACATTTATGTACAAGAAATAATAATTCATTCATCTTCATGTGAATGGAATCAATGAACAAAACAATTAAAGAACATTACACATCTTGCTTAAAGTGGGCACCTCCGTTACGAATGCAGGCACACAGGTTTTTACGAAAATTTGGTCTCTTAACTTGTGATGTGATGGTGTCCTTGATGTGTTGACCCAAGACTACTAGAAGGAAAGGCTGGGGCCAGACACGCCTCTTTTCCCGTCTGCCACGGGTGTGACGTCATGGGCGGACAAAACCCAGCTGTCTTTACCCCATACGGAAAGAAACGTGGAAAGGCTGATCTGTTTTGTTCTTTTCGCTCCTTTTTCTTGTATTTCTGGATTGTTGGGTTCAGGGTGCGAAATCCTGGAGGGGACGAGGGCGATTTCCCCCCACCAACAATCTTGGTCTCGAAAATCCCCCCACCAAAAATTTCCCGGGGGAAAGAGTTTTTGTTATAACAATGAAAAGATAAGCAATTACTTTTAATTTCAAATATACTTTACTAAGAATAATATCGAAAACACACACAAATTAGTGTGGTTGTGAGTGTTGAATGCTTTCTGTCTCAAGAGATCATAAACAAATCTACATCAATACGCACAGTAAAAGTAAAACAAGAATGCAAAACAATAATAATATGAAATCTAATTGATTTATATTAACATAGTACACAAACTAAACAAAAACTTACACATAATAAAAACCACTTCAACTGTCATAATTTATTAACATCTTTAACCGGTTAGTAATGGAATTAGTTAGCTGCTTTGTATGAAAGTAACAAATTAATTTCTAATTAATAATCATAAAATTATTTTAATTGAGTAATTTATTTTTACTTTTAATAACATTACAAATATGTACATCGTATTAATTCAGACATATGTTTGTGGGGAGGGGGTTATAGGTTAAGAACTTTCTCCCCTCACCAGTTTTCAATGATTTCGCACCCTGGTGGGTTGTGAGGTGTTACAGTTCACAATGCCTTCATTGATGTGTTGCGACGTGTCATGATCTCCGATAAAAAATAAAAACAGCGGGTGACAATATATAACTGAACACATCGCATCTAACGAGACTTGTTAGTGGATTAAGATACCAGTAGTCTCCTTACACAACATCAGGCTACCATACACTTCAATTGGGTTACAGTTATTAGAATAAAAAATAATAATATTATAATTTTTTAGTAAAGGCTCTCACGAGTATAGTAAGATAAACACTGCAAGCATACCCCTCCCAATTTAATATCCAGCCCCCACCAAAATTCCTATGTCAATTTTAGGTTCACTGTTGGTATTGAAGAGTTGCATCTCGACCTTCTCCAAATAATTTAATTCTCAATCGCCATACCAAAATTCCCACAACAGTCTAAGCGCAACAGTAATTAATACTCAAGACTTGGCTATCTCCCATCCTAGTGCTCAATTTCCTTACTATAGAGTTGGAAACTTCCCCAACCAAGGGTAATTCCACATCAGAATTCACGATAAAAATTTAAGGTTTAATATGTAGTAGCTGGCTGTATATTGTGCACCTCAAATAGTAGATACCGTGTTGCCGAGAGACGACACTGGTATGTATCGTCGCGTGAAAATTCCATCTGTTCTCGTGTCTAGTCTCGTCAACAACACTAATAATACATAGTAACTGTTATAGTTCCCTTGGAAATACACAACTTGCTATTTATATACGAGTGATGCTTAAATGACAACGTAGTTCAACTTCCGTTCTCCATTGTTCTATTATATATTCAGTCAAATTTTCATCACAATCGCCCCCCCCCCAAAGTTAAGTGGACTCAACCAGCTTTCACATACCCGCCTGTGGGCACCCCTGTTCGACATCCCACTGATTATATATATATACGTATATAAAGTGAGCCTTGACTTTCTTCAGTTCTATGTCTCAAGTTTTCGTTCAGTCAATAGTTATTTAAAGTGTTTGTGACATAATACACACGGAACTTCCTCACATTCCTCCCTGTGTAGTTCAAAGATTCATAAGACTCAGAATTGTAATCTGAATAATGAAAATTAATGAAGAAATAAATATCAATAGTCGAAGCAAAGTTACCAAATTTGAAGAAGTTAAGTGAAAACAGCTCCTCTCTCACTCCTAAAAGAGAGCAATAGATGAGGTTGTTTTCTTTTACATATTCAACTTATCCATAATTTTGGCTTTCTGCCTTTCTTTATTTAACAAAATTATTTTACGCATTCAACATATATATTTTTCTTTCTGCCCTAACAAAACGCATTACTAGGTGTATTAACCCAATTTTACATGAAACCTAATGTTTCATAGAGGAATGTGACGACATATAAACTACCGATAAAGTGTGTGCGTAAATGGCTGTGTAATCCAACTGTAAGGACATACGTTATGTCGGATCCTAAGTAAGTCTGTGTATTTACTCCCAATTAGCTTCTGGGCATAATTACGGCTCTTTTTTGTTCATAATTACTGCTTTGATTCGGCTGCGAAACCGGAGCGTAGAGCGATCTGTCCGCCCGTGACGTCACGCCTGACGTCAAGGACCACGTGATCGGGTATGGCTCCAGCCTTCTCCTCTACTAGTCTTGGTGTTGACCAGCTGGTAAGATCCTCTCCCTGAGTTCTTCTTGCGAGTTTACCTGTGCCTTGTAAACTTAGTCTAGTCTTTCATGTGGCTCCAAATGTAAAAGTCGCAAGGCGTCAAATCGATCGGGGGATCGAGCTGGGCAGCCATCATGCTAGTAAATCATGTCACGTCTTGTAGCTCGAGGCGCATCCTCCAACAACATTGCCATCCCATTCCTCAAAAAAAATTTATAAGTGATGCCATTGAACATTTTGGGCAGGAAAAATGGCTCGATCAAATGATTGTTGATGACGCCCATCCATACTTCTGCGTGGGCGTACGACAGTGGCTGGATGAAAATTACCCAAAGAAATGGATTGGCCGAGGCATCCCGATTCCCTGGCCGGCCCGATCCCTCGATTTGTCGCCTTGCGACTTTTACATTTGGAGCCACATGAAAGACTTAGTTTACAAGACACCGGTAAACTCGCAAGAAGAACTCAGGAAGAGGATCTTAACAGCTGGTCAACACATCAAGGACACCATCACATCACGAGTTACGAGACCAAATTTCCATAAAAACCTGCGTGCCTGCATTCGTAACGGAGGTGCCCACTTTAAGCAAGATGTGTAATGTTCTTTAATTGTATTGTTCATTAATTTCATTCACATGAAGATGAATGAAGTATTATTTCTTGTACACAAATGTGAATGTTAGCAACATTTGTACCTTGTTGGATAGCAGATGACACAAGGAAGTAATTAAAGTAATTTGTACGCTTCGTGTCATACATTTTTGTTATTAATACGTTGCCAAGTAAACTAAGAGTGCATTTTTTTATCATCACTTGTAAGTTTAAACCCACCCGGTACTTACATGTGATTGTTATTTAGAAAAACTTTTTTTTTCAACGAACCACTTATTTGTTAGCTATCAGAAAATGCTGAAATAAGTTCCATACAATGAGCAGTTTTTTCTCAATTCATCTTTTTATGTGGAAAATTGTCATTTTTTAAAGAAACAAAAGAAATTCGATTATCTCGAAAACTACTAATTTTCGGACAGGGTATCATATGGTCAAATTTATTGCAAATTGTCTCTACTTTAACCCCTTTCAGGGAATACATCTAATTACCAGTCACCCTGTATATAGGGGAGAACGGGGAAATAGCGAACACTGAACGAAAAGCAATCTTTTGAAGCCAACGTCTAGGGCTGCCACCTGCGCCGGTAATGCGTGAACAAGTTACACTGCCTCCAAGGTCAGTTGGCTGCATGGCTTGGAAGAGGAAGTGCGAAACATGTTTCCGCCAATTTCCTTGTAAAATTCATTCTACTTTACAGTGAGGTAAGTTTAATTTTGTTACATTATTTTAGCTGTTTATAATGCACATATAGTATAAACGTTTTTAGTAGATGTTTTACTTTGGTAGCTTCCATTTTACTTATTCGTTTCACGACTTACAAAGTCCAAACCATGATGGCGTGTAAAGGGGCAATGACGAACACGATGTTCTGCATTCCCAAGATGTTCGGCATTCCCAAGATAGTAGTTGTATTTACGATATTTTAAACTCAGGAAAGGAAGAGCCCTCCTCAAGCAGGTTTGGCTATACTTAAACCTAGCTCAAAATGCCCATATGAGCTTTTTGCTCAAGTGTGGAACCCCCTCTAATCCAAGATTTTTGTAAAAAATGCCCTCGGGAATTTCTCGGAAAGGAAGAGCCCCCTCAGATTGATTTGCCCATACTTACAAAAATTGCATCAGCCAGATTTTTGCTCATAAACTTGTCAAAAATTGATATTTTTTTGGCCACACCAGAAATTAAGCCAAAAAGCTATATATACACACACACCCACCCATATACACACATATTTACTTCCAATTTAAGTTTAATTGGACCCCAGGTTCAATCTAATATTAAAACAATGCAATATGCAGAGACCCTCTAGAATTGCTCCGTGACTCTCTCATTTCTTACATCATAAACATATGATTTTTCCCCTATGAGAATAACACTACATATGGTATCATCAGGTAATGCCTCATGGAATTCACAGATAATTTTAATGTTTGTTCTGTCATTCACCACAACCTGTTTTCTTTTTGAAGCATTGATTACAAACATGGGTCTCTGTGCTTTGAATTCATCTGGTGTGTAATACATGTCAGTATTGCCAGTAGTGACCCTTTTGAAGGATGTAAATGCCTCATATAATTTGAGGAAATCATCCTTGGACATGTCTAAATTGTAATTTTCTCTAGGAAATACCTCATTTCTGCCATTTTTAAGATATATGTTCTTGATGTTGCAGTTATCAAATTTACTTGAATTTTTTTTCTGATTATTGTGTCTTCCAGTCTGAAACAATACCACTACAAAATCCGGCATGTCATATTGTATGCTGGAGAATGAATTTGTAGCATCAAACTCATAATATGTACCAGATGCGGGCTTCTGTACGCATTGATATGTATAAAATTGTAGAGGAATCTGTGGATTTTTTATTATATCAGCTTTGTATTTAAGAGCATAACTGGCTTCATACTCAACAACAGGGATTCTTAACTCCATAGTCTGAATAATGCATTTACCCTCATCAGGTAGGGTATTAGGCAGAGCTTCCCCTGTAGGGTTTATTGCACTGTACCTCATCAAGGCATTATTATCATTGGCAGCTCTTCTAAATGTGATTCTTAACCCACCCTTCCACATAATATCTTTGTAATCTGAGAAGAATCCTGGCAAAAGGCGCATGGGGAACAGCACTGTGTGGTTTTTAGATAATATCTTATCACCAGCCTCAAATCCACCGATTTTGTAGTATGAAGCTTCGGTTTTGGATAATTTTAATGTGGCCAAAGCTGTGGAGGTAATGCCGGGATAATCTACTCTGTTTATAACAACGCCATGCTTTCTGATCTCAATTTCAGAGAATAGATGTGGCACAAAATTATCTACCAATCTTATATTTGTATTTGCCGGATAATCGGTACCATCGAGCTTTACAACATCAAATTTGATGTATAAATCTGCTCTGTGGGGGTGTATAAATCCATCCCCTACATCAAGATCAACCTCAATTTCTGTGTTGGGTTGATTTAAATTTGCAAATGTCCTCCTGTTTGGAGGGAATGATTGAAGCTCATAACTCTCAATATTTTCCATTTTTTTCTTGTATGTATTTTTATTTAAATATTAATCTCTATGATTGCAGTTGTTGTGGCTCCAGCAAAATCAACTAATTCTTCTTTTTCATTAGTGACCATCAATTCAATATAATCTATTCTATTATGGCACACAGGAAAATATAATGTTGGGGATGGATTGTAGATAATAGGCTCCATGAATTCAGAATTAGGTTTGAATGTTGCAATGATGCCAGTTTGTTTGTGAGTGCCTATGCCATTTGATTTGGTGATCATACCCTCTGCTACATTACAGTGTATATTCAGAGTCTCTATGGCTAAGAATTTGGGTATATTCATAGCAGTGTGTTTGATGCCTGGTTCAAGTTTTGTGTTGTTCTCAAAGCCTAACAGCTCTCCTATAGTACCCAGATCCACTGTTTCTGTAGCAGATACAATTTCTACTCTGTGAGTGACAGAATTTTGAGTTAATACTATACCTCTGGGTAATTGAGCATTTAAAGTGGATAGATTATATTGCCCTGGAGTGATGACAATTTTTTCATCCCCTACTGCAATTTTGTTGTTGTGGTGTGTAATATTAGGGATCAGGTACATGCCGTAAAATGCCCTGAGAGCTATTGTTTTGGGATATACAATGTCATCATGTAATTTGAGTTTCAATATTGAATTTTGGCTGGTGAGATGGAACACCCCCATGATGTTTCAGATACCACAAGGCTTTTTGAAAATCTTCAATTGATGGTTTATTTATTTGAGACATATATCTAAGAACAGATAAACACAAATGTCCACAATTAACATCTTTGAAGTTTTGAACACGGGCATTATTGTAATAAAGATTAGCTGAATTTAGATATTTTATTAAATTTTCAGGTGGAACACCTCCAAATGAATCAAACACAAATGCCTCATTTTTTAAATATTTAAGATAACAAATCCAGTGAGTGCCCTGATTTTTGTACTCATCCAAATTAACAATGCCACACTCTTTGTTGAGTGGTTGTTCTGGTAAAGAATCAGACATGTACACACCTCTAAAATTTTTGATGCCCAGTGGCTCGATTAAAGCTTCAATATCTTGGTTTGTAAGCGGCTCTTGTTTTTTTTAAACTTATTCATGGCTCTCTTAACACCTTTGCCTTGTTTCTCAATGGCCAGGTTATGGCGCCTCTGCTCATCTAATTCTGCCCTATTTTTCTTGGCATCTATTACTGTTTTTGCTATGGCAGCTGAACCCCCAGCCAAGCTCCCCACAGCCCCGAGAGCAGCTAAGATGGCAGGGATGGTAAATATGAATCCCCCCACATGTGATTTTTTTCTTGATTGCTGTAATTTTTTTAATTGGGGGGTGCTAAGCAACAATTTCATACCATGACCCTTTGCAATACAAGAATTTTTTTTCTTGCGCTGCTTTTTGGTCAAAAGACTGTCAATAGTTTTAAGAGATTTGAGACCTGCATAAGGTATTTGATACATAACACCCTTAGCCTTCATTGTAGGTTTATTATATATATATTCACAACCCCCACCCCAATTTTTGTTTGGTGCTCATAGCTATGGTGGTTCCCAATGCTGCTATTTTTTCACTCAAAGAAGCATCTTTGCTTACAAATCTGCCAAATGCAGCCTCTTCTAATTTCTTGTCTGCAACATGTCTCTTGTCAAGATCAGAATGTGTGTTGTATGCAATATCATGGTCTCTACAAGCAGCATCTAGGGGATTAACACCAGGATCCCCTCTGTTTAATCTATGGTCCAATTTTGTGCCTGGACCACAATATTGATAGCCTGGAATATGTAATTCAAATGGCAGTTTGTTTATAATGTCATTAACAAGGCCCCGACCCTCAGAAATATTCCAAAATTTAGGTGGTAGAGTATTAATAATTTTTATGAGATATCCAATCCCCTTAGTGTCATTCACTATAAAATTAGACAATTTTGTGCTTATCATGTCCATAATTCCAACCTTTTCATTGTAAAAATTGTTGTTCCCAGCATTTTCCTCCCCAGCTATCACCAATAACCTATCTACAAGTTTCCTGACATCATCAACCCAGACAAATTCTTTAGGCAGGGTGTTGTATTGTTTGATTCCACTGCCAGTCTTGATTTGTGACCATATGGGCTTGATTAAATTATTGTATTTTGCCCCACTGCTCGACTTGACTCTTTTTTGTGTGGGATCATTGTTCTGGTATAGAGCATCTGATTTTATTAATATTTCTTTGTAATCCTCATAATCTTGATCTGTATAGCTGCCAGGCCTTTTCCTAGTCATCAGTTCCCACAATCCAGGTGTTCCGAGATACTTAACAAAAGCACCTTTTTCTCCAAGTCGAGATTCTGAATATACAATTATATCATCTCCCATAAATGTTACTCTGAAATTGCCAATTCTATGTATGATGCTACCATCAAGCTCTGTGTCAGCATATAAGCCAAACACCTCATCTTTATTGTCTTTAGGTGTGGTTAAATATTTTTGAGCAAGAAGCCCCAATTCAATAGGATCTTGACTAGCTTCAATTCTTCTAGGAGCAATAGGACTAGGTGTATGAATACTTGAAAGTGGGGTGAATGGATAATCTAATATGTTCCTTGCAGCTACAGGTACAAGCTCTGTGAGCAAATTTTGATTTTGCTCTGTAACAGTTTTGATATTCTTACCTAAATTATTAATAGCATCAATTACAGGCTGTTCTGTTTGTTTGTTTTTTTCATAAATTCCTCGGTTCTCTGATTTCCATCCCTTAAATCTTTTTACAAGATAATCTCTTAATTTAAGATCATCAATTATTGGCCTTTTCATGGTTATTTATATATGTTTCAATGTCTAGAAAATTGTTGATTTTATTTCTATATTTGCCAGTATTAGGTGTTCTTGTCATATCAATTGTGACAAACCCATAACTGTCCTGGTTCCAGCACCAACTGCAAAACTTAGAAAAATCATTGTAACTCAAGTCCCCACCTACATATTCATCATGTATGTGTTTGAGGTTGGTATGATCCTGATGAAACACACATATAAAATTGCTGTTGTCTCGGATCAGTTGCTTGGGTATTTTTGAAAAAGTCTGTGCCAGGTAGAAGCAATCAATGTTTTTGTGTCGGCCCTGTGTAAAAAAAATTCTAACCTTGTTTTGATTATCCAATATAATGTCATCAAAAACAACAACAGAATTATCGAGACATTCATGAAGTGGCTTAACATCTGGTTCAAAAGTGGCAATATCCAATCCATCATATAGCTTCATCAGCTGCTGATATTTTAATTGTTCCAAGCTCTTAGAAAAAATATACAAGTGCCTGTTTTTCCAGTCTAACCAGTTGGGTGCCAATAAAAAATTATCAACCATTAGTGTAGTTTTACCACAAGCCGATGGCCCAACAATAAGACACCTAATATTATCAGGTAGCAATTTGCCATTTCTCTTATTCTGTTGTTCAGGTTCTGGGAGCCTTTTTATAACATCCCAGGTGTTCATATTATTATTTTGTTTGCATCGATCCAGCTGTGTTCTGGAAGTCCTAGCCATTTGACAAGTAACTTGTTGCCTTTTCTGCGGATAATTTTTTCTATGAGATATGTGTCAGGCTGTTTAGTTTTGCTGAGCTCTTGTTCATAGAACCTGCCTTTGAGAATTTCTCCTCGGTGATCCTTTATTATATATGTGTTAAGGGTCCCGGGTTTAACTTGAACCACTGTAAATAATTCACTGCTCCAGTTTCTTGTAAAGCCTCTCTTGAATAAGTGCTTATATTTACTGATTCTTACTTGATCACCCACCCTGTATTTGGCCTTTCTTGTTGTTGGCTGGTATCTAGGATAATAAACAGTGCTGATCAATTTTTGCTCATCAGATGAAGTTACTTCAGAGGGTTTTATGTTGATTGTAGAATGGACAGAATTGTTATATTTATGTAGAAGTTCTGGAAGAATATTAATCCATTTATAATTACCTTGAAGTGTAAATTGTTTATACATAAGATTTTTTAAGGTTCTGTTGAATCTCTCTACAATTGAGGCTTTGAGATCACTGTAACTCGAGTAATGTTTTATTGCCTGGCTTTTAATAAATTGTTGAAACACTGAATTATAAAATTCTTTGCCATTATCTGTTTGCAAATAGCACGGGGATCTTCCACTCTGATTGATGATTGTTCTAAAAGCTTCTGTAACACATTTTCCAGTCTTGGATTTGAGTGGCATAGCCCAGGCAAATTTTGAAAATGTGTCTATTACAGTGAGTAGATACTTGTAGCCCTTGTTGATTTTGTCTAAGTTTTTCAATTGCCCACTTGCCATTTCAATCAAGTCGCTTTGCCATAAATCATCTATGCTTTTTGTGACTACTGGGAGTCTCTTAAAATTATGTCGGGCCTGTCTGTGTAATTCATCAACAATAATTTTTCTAGACATAATATGTAAACAAGAATATTGCAACTATGGGGTGTTCAGCAGCTGAGACTGCAGGATTTTCTAAATATAATTTGTCCCCAATATGTATTTTAAATTCCAAAGAGCCATCATCTTCAACATAAGATGTTTCCAATGTATTGGGATCTGTAAAATCCTCCAATTCTACACTAGTGATTTTCACTTTGTTATCAGCATTTGTTATTGATAAGGTAGGGTAGTGGTGTGCCTGTGGCTGTAGCCAATATTTGATCTTGATTGGTCTCAATGTGCCCCCAACAAAAAATTGATAATAAAATTGTGCAGGGGACAGCATATATATTTTGCCACCTGGTGTAAATGGAGAATCATATTCTTTGTTGGGGATGCTGTACAATTCAAGAATTACTGAATGTTTTGGATTTTCAATTATGCCTGTTATTTCTTTTTCTGCTGTGAGCAATCTGCTTGTTACAGATTCAAGGTGCTCATTGATGGTCCTAACAACATCATCATGGCCTGGCTTTATTTTTATGTCTACAGCAAGTCTCTTGTATTGTTGCACAATTTCTTGTAGCTGGGTGGCAAAAACAGACAGAGCATTTGCTTGATTGGATTCCATGGTCCCTAGCTGTTGCTTGATATTAGCTACAATTTGTTGCAAATTTTCAACAACTGCCAATTTTGAATTTTGAGCTGTAAGATCATGGACCTGTCTTCTGATATCCTCAAACAGGGCATGCAGTTCATTAATATGTTGATTGGTTGGAAGAGTGGCCACTGTCTGAGTGAGATGTTTGATCTCTGCTTGGATATTTTTGATATCTTCTGATTTCAATATCCTATTCACTGCTCTCTTAATATTTTTAAGTTCCTGTGATGTAGGAAGATTTGATACTGTATTTTGCAAAGATTCAAGTGCTAATTTCACATTGCGTAATTCAGAAGCATCGGCCACATTTTGCATAGCATTTTGGAGCAGGGCTATATCTGCCTGAGAGGGTGTGGATTGTTGTAAAATTTCAAGTTTTGTTTGGATATCATCTATCAAGTGATGAAAATGAGACAGTTCAGATTCAGTATTGAGGTTTTCAAGCTTTGTGATTTGTTTCTGGACACTGACAAGGGTATCTACAATCCCAGGCAATCGGGATTCAAGTACATTTGCCAAATCACTTTGCACTGCTGCTATTGTACCTTCAAGATGGGTTATGGAACTTTGAATTTTTCCAAAATCTTCATATGTTTCAAGTTGCAGCTTAATATTTGCTACACTCCGAGTTATTGCATTCAAAGCATCAGAAGATGGCAAATTGTTCATAAAATTTTCAAGTGTCTCAATTTTTTCTTTAACCTCGGCTATGGCATTGTTCAGAGGATCCAGATTAGGTATTTGGAGTGACTGAATCTGTTCTTTTAGAGTGGAAATCACTAGATCAAAATCTTCTTGTGATTTTATGCTTTTGACAATTGTTTGGAGCTGTGTCTGGACATTATTAATCTGCTCTTCTAATTGTTGTTTCAATTGCTCAGAGTTGGTGGCTTGGGTCTTAAATTTGGCTTGAAGAGCTGCAACAGCTTCTTCCAAACTTTGAAAATTATCTAAAGTGGCCAAATCAGTATATTTCTGAAGCAACAATTTGAGTTCAGAATCAATTTTAAGAAGAGGGTCCATGCATTGTGATTGCAAATTTGTAATTTCTAATTGAAGACTGGCATTGAGTGTAGTTTGTAAAGCTTGTAAATCACTTCTTAATTTCTTGACTCTGACATCAAGCATCAGAATCTCATCACTGTGATCTTCATGTCTTGTATGGCCAAAAATATCATTAGGCATTTTGTTTAGTAGTTATTTATTATAGAGTATCTGATTCTTAATTCTATAAAAAAGGGTATAAGCTTATCATAAGATCCAGGGACCTCAATATATAAGCAGTCACCAGCAGAAACAGTATAAACAGTGCCAGAAACCATGTTTGAGTGCTTAATTCTGTAAATATTTCTCCCTACTGAAATTTTAACATCACCCTCAGGAGTTGTAATAAATTGCAATTGCCCACCTACAGGTAATTGGTAGTGATTTAAATTATTGTTAAATATGTACAATATTTTGCCTGTTTCATCATCAACATCTGTAAATATGCTGTTCAGATGAATAATTAACAAGCCACTCAGTTTAGACAGCATATCAGGAGAGGGTTGTGGTGTTGGCAGGTCCATAATACCTTGTTTTTTGAACCCAAATAAGTTCATAGGCATGTTTATTTATTTCAAATCATGCTCTGTGTTTGGGCATTGTTTCCCACTTTTCAAATCACAATGCCCCCATGGTAAAGTATGTATGCCACATGACAAAATGCATCTCTTATCATCATGTGGGTCCAGAGCCACTTTTCTTACAACATTTGAAGTCAATAAGTGATCCACACTCTGGATTCTGGATTCTGATGTTCTGATTAAACTCTGGGATTTGAGGCAATTTTTATAATCTTCAAATTCAAGCTCTTTTTCCACAGCTACTTTGCCAATACCCTTGGCCTTTTTAGCAGCAACACCACTACATGTTTTAAAACTGTACATCTTGGCACTTAACCCAGCAAATTCCACAATAACATCACCAAGTGTCTCATCTTTTAACTTGCCGGGCACCTTTTTGTTGTGGGGTTGAATATTCAAATGGCCTGGCAATTCACTGGTATCAAAATATTTAAACAATTCAGGCTGGGTCATATCTTTATAAACATCTTCTGTTTTAATATCAAGAATAAAACTATCCGTGTCCATGTACATCAATTTTATATTATCACCATAAAAAGGTTTCAGCACATCATAATACAATGTTAACATATGTGATTTGGCCAATTCCAATATTGCAGCCCCTACATAAATAGGTTTATCAAACTTAATCTTTGTTTTTTTCATGTTGAAAAGTGCCATATTTTCATCATAAATTCTTCTATAATTGAAATTAGGCTTTGCAACCAATTTTTTGCTCAGGCTGGGGTCAGTAATTATTTTAACATCGGTATGTTTTCTGACATTTTCAATTGTTTTGCCATATACAGAATTGACCATCAATTTAAACAAGGCCTTATCAAATTGGCTCTTTGCAGATGTTCGAAGCTCTGTATTTGTATTAATATATGGTTTCAACCATGCTGAGTGCCTAAACCTCAAAACTTTGCCAATTTTGGTCACTTGGACACCATGTTTCATCAGGAACTGGAGGTTCTTATAATATATGACATAGCCCTGTTTTGACTCCAGTGTCATCATGAGCTTCTTCTGTTTAGAGCCAGGTGAGCACTGAACCTCAGGAATTGGGGGCAGATCAGAAAATTTATTGTGGAAATTTTTTGGAATTATCAGATCAACCTCTAAAAAGAGGCCATAATCACTATCATCAAAATCCTGAAGATCCTCAATATTAAAATCTTCAACCCATTCAAGCCCTGCATATGGCAGTTTTTGCATCATGGCATGACCATAGAGGCTATTTGCATCTACATACAGTATATAATTTGATGGCCGTGCTGGATCATAATTGGGAATATGCTTGTTATTTGCTCTGGCATATCTCTGAGAACATTGCACCATGCCTCCTTTTATATTTTCCTCCACAAACAGATACATGTTCTGATCCTGGATCAGATCCAATGGCATTTTGGTGTTTAAAAACATTGCATCCCATGCTAGGCCCGGGGCACTGAAAAAATACACTGGGTCCAGTCCATAATTTTGCATAGAAGATTTTCTGAATGCCTGCATTATATCTGCTAAGAGAGTCACATCAAGTTTCAAATATGCCATGTGATAATCACCAAATGTCTGGCATTTTAAATTGTTAAACATCAATTGGGCATGGTGATAATCATCATCAGTGATTCCAGATCCTCTGATTTTGCTGTAAAACTCATGTTGTGGAGGCAGGGAACACTCATCAAATTTAGAAAAATCTGTAACATAATCATATGGATATACACCCTTCCGCCTAATTAATTTCAGGTCCTGATTTGGAAACAATGCACGTGTGATTTTGAATTGATCATCAGATAATTGAGTGGCCAGTGTATAGGAACACCATTAACTTTAATTATTTTGCTTATAGATATATATTTTTCATCATTTTCAGCTAAAATATTTAAATTCTGCTTGTCAAACCCCTCATATCTGATCAGATGATGGAAATCATAATTGGATGCTCCATGGCAAAATATGGGGACAAATTTTGGTCTCTTGATCTTAATATTACAGCTATTACACAGGGCCATTTTGAATTTACCATCTGTATGAGAATGGTGTTTCACCTTGATATTTGTATCTGAAAATTCAGAATCACATACCGGGCATTTTTCTGCATTGTTGAAATCTTCAATCTGATCCTCTGTTAAAGGCAACATGGGTTTTGATTTTAATAAGATGTTAGATGCTATGTCACGGCACTCATTTTCTATTCTATGTGCAAATATTTTGATGGCATCTGGTCCCATGTATGAATCTTTTTTGGTAACAACACCATCCTGTACAACCACATAATAAAAGCTGGAAGGTTCATGTAGCTGGTATGGTGTAATTGAACATTCTTCAGGATCTGGGCTACAAAATGCAAGAGATTTGAGATTTGATTCAAAATCACAGACAATATATGCTGGGTGTTCCAACAAGGCTTCAAACTTTTTGAATTTGCAATTTTCACTTGGATTAGGCATCACCATATGAACAGGTTTATGATTTTTACAGTATTTCAGATGCTCAATTAACTTATTTTTTGCAATTTCTGTATTCTCTTCAGGAACCCTCTTCACCATTTTTTGACCATCAAATACAGTTAAACATCTTCTGCACAACTTAAATATTCTATTAGATTTGTCTAGTTGTGTTCTCACTAAAGCTTGAAGATTATGTATCAGAGTGTAATGATATTTGCCATCCCCTTCAATTAAGAGCAAATCAATTGGAATAGCAGATTCATCATCAATTGTACTGATTCTGAGAGGTTCTATCAAGCAATTGCCACGGCCAGTGGAACAAATAAATATATTAATAGATAATTGTTTGCCATTGATATCCCGGGCCTTTTTTTCAAATTTATCAATATTCTGTACAGACATTGGATATTCCAAACCCTCCATTGGATCGTCAAAAAGATGTTCATGTTGTTTGTAATAACTTATTCTCTGAGGATTCCTTGAAACTGGATACAAAACAGCTAATATACACCACAAAAAGCATTTCTGGTCGGTATTTTCTATATTAACCACGGCTCTTCTGTTTTTAATATTATCAGGTAATGGCAAATATGTAGATCCTTGTAATGGGCTGAATTCAGAAATATTAACATATAACTTGTGTGGAGAGCCGCATAGGCTCCATCCAGACTCTTTTGCTGCAAATTCAGAGTGTTTAATATTCAATTGATCTATCAACCTGCTTATTATTGTGTCTGAATTTGCATTTGAATATACAGGTACAGTTTCTGTTATGTGGGGCTGTGTAAATTTTGTGCCATTTGGTTTCTTATATTGAGTATACAATTTGAGGGACAGCTTATAAGAGCCATTTTGTGCATTTAGAATTGCCTGCAGATCAGGATTTACACTGTTCAAAAAATTGTTAATGCCACATCTTGGCTCTGATACAAACCGATAATCCCTAAGTTGGGCATTAAAACTGCTATGGATAGGTTCATAGCGTGGCTGCTTTGCAGGTCCAGCATTAACAGGTACTTCATGCTTTCTTTTCAGACCAGATGTAGATGGTTGTGGGGGTAATGTTGATGACTGTACAGAACAAGTATCTTTATGTGTATATGTGAAGTATTGCATGCTGTATTTTCTATTGCATTTGGGGCAAATTTTTGTAGGAGTTCTGTATTTGTCTGGGTTACAAATCTTTTGGTGTCTGGCCCAATTAGAGCTAAATATATTCTTATTACACTGATTGCAATATTTTTGATTCGGCATTTTTGTTGTTGGTTTATTATATATATTTCCTGGGCTTCAATTCAAAACTCTATGCTGGATAAAAATATCAGTTGGGTTCAGCACTGTGCTTTGTATATGTATGTGTATATGTATGTATATGTGTGTATGTGTGTTAATATTTTTGGCTTTGGTATTTATATAAAATTTCCTGGGTTTTAAATCTAATCTCTATGCTTATCTTATGACAGGTTGTAAAGCCAATAGCCCACAAGTGGAAAAAGAGAATAAATATTCATTCACACTGACCTTCCGCAAATACCTGCACGAACATGCATATCTTGAATGGCAATGACCCAGCACTGAGTATTATGTATTGATTTTTGTATAACAAGCTGGGACAAATATAAGCCTGACCCTAAATAAGAGTGGATTACAACAAACAAACTAGATGTAACAAATATCAGGCAACAATATATATTTAATATTCATATTAAATCAAACAAGCCTGTAAGTATGAGGAGCACTATAAAAACACATCTGTTCTCCTCAGCCACTCTCACAATACTGGCTGATGCAATATTGCATCAAAGCTGCAATACTCGGGAATTTCTGTAAGTACTGGCGCTGAGGAGAACATGCAAAGCAAAAATCAATACTACCGTCTCGGGAATTGCACACACTGACACAGAGGAGAATTACTTGAAACATGCAAACATATAATATAAGAAATGAGAGAGTCACGGAGCAATTCTAGAGGGTCTCTGCATATTGCATTGTTTTAATATTAGATTGAACCTGGGGTCCAATTAAACTTAAATTGGAAGTAAATATGTGTGTATATGGGTGGGTGTGTGTGTGTATATAGCTTTTTGGCTTACTTTCTGGTGTGGCCAAAAAAATATCAATTTTTGACAAGTTTATGAGCAAAAATCTGGCTGATGCAATTTTTGTAAGTATGGGCAAATCAATCTGAGGGGGCTCTTCCTTTCCGAGAAATTCCCGAGGGCATTTTTTACAAAAATCTTGGATTAGAGGGGGTTCCACACTTGAGCAAAAAGCTCATATGGGCATGTTGAGCTAGGTTTAAGTATAGCCAAACCTGCTTGAGGAGGGCTCTTCCTTTCCTGAGTTTATAATATCGTAAATACAACTACTCAAGATGTTCGGCATTGCCCCTTATATGGTTTTTATATTAGCGTATGAAGCAAAGGATAAGTTAGCCTACTTAATTTATGTTTGAGCCTCAGCAACAAAGGACACTAGCTCTCAACATAATATAAAAAATACGAAATAAATTAAAATTGAACTACAATACAATTCAAGAAAATTTCATTTTATTTCCTTTAAACCTTTATTAGAACATTGTAGTGTTTTCAACATAAAACTGTGTAGCCTAAAACTTGGTTTTGAAAGCTAAAAATATCTCAGGGATACCATACAATATATTTTAAGGAAATTCTGTATTATATGACCAATGGCATTCTTTTCGAACCAGAATTTTTGCACCACTGGACACAATTCTAATTCACTGTCATCATATGTGCAGCGCACTTTTTTAAGGCTAACTTCACCATTCCTTTTTCTTTTTGTTGCAGATGAGAAACCCTAAACGGAAGACAGACCGAGCCCAATGGACGGAGGAAGACCTGGAGAAAGCGAGGAAGGTGAGGTCTGAGGGGAAGTCTTTGGGAGAAGTATCTAAAGTATGTAAAATTCCAATTACCACTCTACATGACAGATTGAAATCTGGTAACAACGATGCTCCTATCATGGGTAGAAAACCTGTTTTTACAAAAAATCAAGAGCAAGAAATAGCCGATCATGTTATTTTAATGGCTAATTCGTTTTATGATATTACTCCTCTTGGTCTCAGACGCATTGCATTTCAATATGCTGAGCAAAATCAAATTGCAAATAATTTTTCAAAAACAAAATGTGAAGCCGGTGAAGACTGGTTGGCTGGGTTTCTAAAAAGAAATTCCTCCGTGAGTGTTAGGAAACCAGAAGCTACAAGCCTAAATCGCATTAAATGATTCAATAAAGTTGATGTAGACAGATTCTATTCAAACTTGAGTGATTTGATGGATAACTACAACTTCAGTCCATCAAACATATTCAATGTCGATGAAAGTGGGATAAGTTGTGTTCAAAAACCTGGGTACATTCTGGCTCCCAAAGGACAAAAACAAGTTGGTGCACCTACAAGTGAGGAAAGGGGAAGAACAATTACAATTTGCTGTTCAATGAACGCTGTTGGAACGTACGTTCCACCTATGATGATTTTACCAGGGGTACGACTTCAAGCGCAGTGCCGGCGAGGTGGACCAGAGGGAACTATCTACGCTTCCTCGAAATCAGGTTGGATGACGGGAGAATTGTTTTGTACTTGGCTCAAACATTTTGTAGCTTTTGTCAAATCATCCACGTCACACCCAGTTCTGCTAATACTGGACAGCCTTTCAAGTCACGTGTCCTTGCCTTCATACAATTGTTGTAGGGACAATGGAGTGTTTATGTTATCCTTACCTCCGCATACATCCCTTCGTATGCAGCCAGTGAACTTCACATTTTTTGGCCCTCTTAAATTTGCTTTTAATAAAGAGTGTGATGTCCATATCCGAGAATATAACAGAATATTGCCGGCCTCCTCCATGGCGCAGTGGTAGCGTCATTGCCTTGTAATCAAGGGGTCCCGGGTTCGATACCCGGTGGAGGCACAAGTGGTCTCGGATTCCACTTTAAACCAGTCCCGATTAGCCTTACTGTGCATAAATTGGACTTATAACACCAACTCAAACCAAACAGAATATTGCCATCTGATGTTCCTGTTTTTCAAAAAAGCTTTCCTTAAAGTAGCGAATATGGAAAGGGGGTATCAGGTTTTAGGACCATTGGAATCTACCCTTTCATTCCATATGTTTTCAGCGAAGAAGACTTCCTTAGTGCTAACATAAGGTGTGGTCATGAAGAAAATGCACCTAACAAAGGGGAACATATTCCTGTCGCTGATATTTCATCAATCCCAGGCCCCTCAGGAATAAACAACAACACCAAGCAAACAAACAAGGGTCGTAAGAAACAGCATTCGGAACATTTGACTTCTACTCCCATGAAACACAAGTTAGAAGACAAGAAGAAGAGAAAGGATATAAATGAGAAGAGAAAGAAAGTGATTGCTTCAAAACAGAATCTTAGGCGTTTGTTTGACAAACAAAATGATTTCGACTCTTCAGAAGACGAGGATGTGGCGCGAAGTGTAAATGTCTCAAACATCTGCTACAGTGATGAAGATCTAGACTTGATTGATTTAAATGTGGATGGAGAAGAACAAAAGGAAACGCAAGAAGTGTGCTGTGTTTGTGGGGAATTTGGGCGGAACAAAGAACTATGGTATAAGTGTTCAAACATCACATTTACAAATTGGACTCACAAAGATTGCAGTTCATGGAAGAAAAAAACATCAGCTTATTTTTGTGACTTTTGTGAAAATTAACATCAAATTCTTTTCTTGATTCAGTAGGTGTAAAGTGAAAAAAATATCATTTTGCTAATACAAATGACTTTGTATCACGAATTATTACTTCAAGAAAACATGTAGAGGCCTTATAATTAAAAATAAAATGTATATCCAGTTCTATCACGGTAGTTCTCATAAGGGATAATGGCGATCAACATGTTCGCTCTTACCCCGAACTTTGGGGTAATGCCGAAAAGTGTATTCTTTTACTTTTTTCTTTTTAACAGCTAAGATACTAAAATTTTAAACTTCTCTCAGTGGGGGATTGGTAAAGCAAATAAGGTACTTTCCACTCAACATTTTATTTGTGATAAAAAATAACTTAAAATCTCAGCTGTAACAAAGCTCAAAGCTTAAGTGTTCGAAATTCCCCCGTTATATACACATATGTATATACACATACATATAATGTGTGTGTTTGAAGGTAGGTAGGTTGACGGGGGCCTTTGCTAATATTTTGCGGGGGGGGGGGGCAAGGTTTGCAGATCCGGCACTGAATAAAGCTTACATAAATTATAAACATTGAAATACTTATATTTTACAACAGTAAAATATATAATTTTCGACATTGTGCAATCAAACACAGCCCCTTTAATGTTAGATTAATTTTATCATATGACTTAGAGAGAGCGACGTCAGAATTTTTTTAGGGGGTAAAGGCCAGTAATAAAAGTAGAATAGTAGAAATAATAATAATAATAATAATAATAATAATTACGTACAACTGTTATAAATGTTATAGAATAAATAATTACTAAACTAATGAAATAAACAAATTTTATTCGAAATTTATTATTATTATTTATTATTAATGCTATTCGAATGCATATCCAGCACAACAGTTACAATACTGAAATACACAGTTATTGTATTTTATTATTAACTTTTGCAAGTGTCGTTCAAGAAAATACTTTATTTTACTAATAAAGTTTACAATGATTACATTAAATTATAAAATAATATTTTTTTGGAATTCTGGATTATTATAAACAGTTTCAATTTTTAAATACAGCATGGGCGGTTATTCCATGGAATGAAGGGAATGAGTCATTCCCTTACAAAGTCGAAGTATTAACTGTGTTTATGTGATCAATTTATTTTTACAGTTTCATTCAAATTATTCTTATGTAGTCGTATATCTACTTATAAAGGCTGACTGTGAGATGTGTGTCCTTGTCGTGGTCCTACTATATCGGTAGCCACCAGACGACCATCAGTGTCCCTGTCGCTCACCCTGGGCAAAGGGAAAGGGAGCATTCGGCATTCTTCCTAGATCTTCGGCATAGGGAACGCATGACCTCTACTCATTCCAGGCTCATAGTTTCTTTAGAACTAAAACCGCCTAAAAACAAATATTTTGCAATATTTTTTCTTCATTTACAGCGATTTTTGTGTTGTCAGTTATCCCAGTGAATTTCATGTGCGTTTTTTTCTGGAATTTGTATGAAAAACATAGGTTTAAAAATCATATTTAACAGTTGGCTAAATCAGTGCGGTTCAATTGACTCGAAGGGAATGAAATCAATGAATCCACAGAACTCATTCCGGCTATTGCGGCAGGTGGGTGCTGGAAATGGAAACGCTCTTCGTCCAGGGGTTGAGATCAAGAAGTTTTGAAGAGAAGAAAGGGGTTATTTCTGGTGGTAGATCAATGTCCGATTTAGTCTCTACCGGGTGTAATAGAGAAAAAAATGTGTTCGACATTTTAATCCAGAATAATGTGGAATAAAAGGTGGTTGCCGAAGAGCATTAATACTCTGCTGTTGGCTGTGTGTCCCATTTTCAAATGAGTTCTGTTCCTAATCCCACTTCATGCATAGACGGGCCAATCGGGACTGGAACCTCTATGTGCCCCCACCGGGTATCGAACTCTGTATTCCTTCATTACAAGGCGACAACGTTACCACTCTACCATCCGGGAGGACCTGTTTTTAAATGAAAAGGGTGTGTGAATGACATGAACAATTTACTTAAACATCGCAGCGTCATCAGCAAACTCAAATCCACGCTGAAATTCTCCTGACATTTGCAACTACGAGAATAAACTTGCAAGATGAACAGCGCAAACTGGTGATAATGAATCAAAAATAAAAATTAATATTTTTACAATTAGTTGGTAATATGAACGCAAAAAATGTTTACCTGAAGACACTTTCTATTCTTTGAAATTGAGTTATGATCAACATTTGACATGGCTCGTCACAGAAGTGAACTAAGTGTCGCTTTTTCCTCTACAATCTAGTGATAGAAGAATTCATAAAGAAGGCGTTAATAATAATAATAATAAAAGTAATAATAATAATAATGGCCGGCTCCCGTGTCAGAGTGGTTAGCACATCGCGCCACGGCGCCAGAGGTCCCGGATTCGAATTCCGGCCTGGGCATGGATATTTGTGAGTGTCCATTCATCAATTTAATCATATCATCACTCATCCTTATCTTCGCAAATTAGCCAAAAGTGGCACAAAAAGCGAAGTAAAATAAAGTAAATCAATCAATCAATAATAATAATAATAATGCTTTTTGAAAATTTCTTGCATGTGCTTCCCTTGCTGTAAAAGTCACGGACCGCCCTTGAAATATAGTCAACACATGTGCATTAGAAGATTATGATTTTCGAAACACGTAAAACCAGCGGCGGCTCAAGGGGTAGAGCCGCCGTGCCATGGCACTACCCTCAGAAGAAACGCATACCTCGCCAAGTATTGTTAAATGAATACATTGATAGTTTACAGGCAAGAGATTCGAATCTTGCAATCGGTCAAGCTGACGTGACGACCGCTCCAACCTCCTCACTGCATCGCCAGCTGTTTCGTTCGTACTCTCGTGAGGCAATAGTCCGTGTCGCCCAAGAGCTGGCCTAACCCATGATTACGTGGGAGGAGCGCACGTGAGATCAGCGCACAGCAAGATTTCGTGGGACTAGCGCATAGGATCTCAGGTGTTAGTGGGATTAGCGCACAGTATGATTATCAATAAGGACCTTCCCTTGCACTTTTCTTTCCAGACTTGTGACTGGACAACGTGTAGATTAATACACGAAGGTGGTTTGAAGGTTCTTCTATCAGCAGCTTCTATTACAGCTTCGTCAACTTTTCAGAACGATCTTCAATCAAACTTTGCAACGTACGACAGAGAATTGAGGCAACGAAATAAATCTTCAGTTTCAACATATTTGTCTAAAATTGTTTTTATACGCCTGTCGGTTTCAATATACTGTTTCTTCTCTTGCGACCTGGAGTGCCTAGGTCTTTAGCTTTAATTTTGGCGCTCATCTCCATAGCGTCTTCCATCAGTTTCTGAATGAGGAAATAAACATTTGGTTTATATATTCCCACAATCCTATTTAACTTGTTATTCCAACCTTCCACAGGCTTGCTTGTCCTGTGTCTTTGTCTATAAACATTCCACATGGTTTTCGGCAAAGAAGCATTGTCCAGCGATTGATCTACGAAATAGTCAAGAAACTGCATCAGCTTTTCATTCTGGGAAGTCGCTGAGTGACGCGCTAGGAAGAAGACGTCTCGCGCGCGTGCTCTGTCTTCGTCCGTTTAAATCAAGTTGGAACGAATGTTTCGTGTGTCCAAAAGTGCCGGGAGTTAGTGCGGTGTGTGTGGTGATTGTTTTGTTTTTGGTGTTGTGTGGAGATCTGGAAGCCAGCTCTCCGGGAAGCCGTAAGTATTGAGCTTTTATAAACAATTTGCTTTATGAGAACTATCCTCCGAGTTTTCCCACGCGGTGACTTTTCGGAACAGTCAGCAAACCGTCGACACCACAATGAAAAATAAACTTTGAACTTATAATCGCAGACAATATATTTCAGTAAAATTACACACCTGTTTAGCGAAAAACAATTCCGAATGCCCCAAGAAGGGGAATCAAATCGGAAAACCCCCACACAGAATAAAACAAGAGAAAATGATACTCCATCCTTCCAAATTGGCGGTCCGGTCTCCGATCGGTCTGGCCTCCACTCACAAACAACAGTAGTTAATAAAAGACTGCGCTCCCAGGAAACATTAGAGGACCCAAGAAAGAAGAGAAACCAGCAGATAGGGGGCGGCCCCCAGTCCAGCCCCCACCCCCCTTAATTACAAGGGCAAAGGGAAGGGAATTGGATACAATGAACCCCATAATGGAAAATATTCCAGATACTGCGGATATACAGCTTGGACTCTTCATTAAACTGTCACTAGAGCTAAACCTGATGATAACCAAAGACAGGAACATCGCATCAGAGAATAAGACATCTATTCTGGAAATAGTTGCTAAAATGGCTCAGGTACACCAAGACACAGTGGCGGAGAACAAGTCTCTAAAAACAGCATGCGACATTCTGCAAAGCACTGCCAAAGCAGACTCCAAACCCTCCTACGCTCAAACGCTGGCCCAACCGGCGGTAACACAATCAGGGAAAACTGCACAAATGCAGAAGACAGTGCAGAAACCCAAGCACACTGTCTTCATATCAGATGAGAATCGAACAAAAGATTCAAAAAAGGTGCAGGAGGTATTTACAAAGGCAATTAACCCCCCCCCCCCAGGGATGGTATTAAAATAAAGCAAATGCGGACGACTAACAAAATGCTTGTAGTGGAAACGGAGACCAGAGAAGAGGCAGAGAAGATAATAAATCATCGCGAACTTGCCAAACTCAAGATCAGGGCCGAATTTCCTAAAAAGAGAAATCCGCTTCTCATTGTCTACGATGTCCCTTCAAATAAATCCGAAACGGAGCTTTATGAGGAGATTTTCTTGTTGAATTTAGAGAATCATATATCATGGGAGGACTACATCAAAAAGTTTAATCTCAGATTTAAAACAGGACCACGCAACAGGGCAAATTGTCATTGCGTATTCGAAGCTACCCCTGACTTAAGAAAGATCCTACTAAAAACAGGCCAGGTTTTCATATCCTTCCAGTCATTGTCTATAAAAGACTACATTGCCGTGTCAAACTGCCATAAATGTGGAAATTTAGGACACGTAAGCAAAAACTGCAAGGACAACGAAATCTGCACTCACTGTGCTTGCGAGGGGCATACCAGAAATAAGTGCCCCAGGATCGAAGAACCAAAGAAGTGTATACCCTGCCTCAGAAGGAAAAAAGAATGTGACGGCAAAGACTGCCCCACATATAACATTCATTTACAAAGACTAATTGAAAGAACCGATTATGGACTATAAGACAAACTCCAAACAGTCATCCAGGGCCAAGAACAGGAAAACACCCTGCCGCGTTCGCCGCGATGCAGCAAGGGCGGCAGCATACAGAGAAAAAAAGATAAGAGAATGGAAACTAATCTTAGCTACTAAAGAAGAGAAACCGATTGACGATCTAATTATTAACCTACTAAAATCGACAATACTTAACTCAGAGCATTGCAATACTCACTGCAATAACAATCCATTATCAAATTTTTACCTAACCAACAATCAATCCACCCTTCCAGCGAGACTACCTTACCAAATAATTAGTCGAAACATTCCCGGACTACCCATGAGCGTTTTCACCGCATTGCCTTGCATTTTCCCCACACTTAACCCCCCATATGGCTCCCCGGAGTCATCCTACTCGGAAATGCCACACAGTTATTCTCCACTTTCCTCATCCACCCCGCCATCACCAGTTTGTGCCTCACCAGTCCATGAACCTAATACAAACAATCTTTTAACTCTGCCTATGACCCCACCCGATTCCCCATCGGAATCACCCGAGAGACCTCACACTATCTACTATTCTCCTAAACTCAAAAGGACTACTCCCTCCCCTCCCTCGCCAACAAACATCCTTGCGCAACTGCACCTGGAGCCCACCCCCTCAGAACTTCCGCGAACAAACCTTGTAAACACAACCTCTGCTTCAGAAAAGAACCTCAACTCCAACGCTCCTGAGTTCCAACCTTCCAGTAAATACCCTAATTTTTGCAAACCGACACTCCTAAACCCACCTACACCGGAAGTCACTTTCAATAACATAAACCCAAATACAATATATAAAGATTTCGAAACGTCTTTACGCCTCAGTCGGCTGGAACAGAAAGATAACCTGGCAACCGCACTGAGACTAATAATCAGATACAAACATAAGAACGGCAGAAACATTACTTTTCCATATCCGGAGGCTATAGACAAAATAACTCTAGCGTCGAATAACATACCAATTACGGAAAATGAACTCTTTGAACTCCTTGACAAGGTTTTCTCACGAAGGGAAGTGCCCTTCGAGCTGGAAGACATTTATGCTGACTTCGCAAGGGCGTATGGAAGAGTCGCGTTTATCCACCATAAAGAATGGCCGCAATGTTACCAGATCGTCAGGCATCCATGAACGGCCAAATAAGAGTCTTACAGGCCAACCTCAATGGTGCAAAACTAGCTACCCAGGAAATATTTGAATTCGCAAATATAAATAAAATTGATATTCTGTCCATTCAAGAACCGTATACTATTAATAGTAAAATACCATACGTACCAGCAGGAATAAAAGTATTACATGACAGCGAGAAACCACAAGCTGCTATAATTTTAATGAACAAGAACATCATTCCAACCAAAATCGCTCAATTTTCGAACTCGCACATTAATTGTGTACAACTCTCCCTAGAAAACTTTACGTTCATCCTTATAAATAGTTATTGTCAATTCAGCACTAACCTCGAAATTTTTCTTGACAAGATTGGGGAAGCATGCGATGCCTACAACATCCACAAATTACTTCCTCCCCTTGGTGGCACGGCGACACAACGGATCCTAACGGAGAGTTGATGGAAGATTTTATTGCGAGCCACAACCTCTTTGTCGAAAATACTCCTGGAAATCCGCCAACGTACAGGGGAAGAGCGGGGGCGTCCAGCAACATAGACGTCACTTTATCAAACAACAAACTCTCAGGAAAAGTGCGAGAGTGGAAGGTCTTCGACATGGAAACCACGAGTGACCATAACATAATCACCTTCTGTTTATTAACCGACATCAACGAACCCACAAGCAATGCCGAAAATACGTACGACTGGAGAAAAACTAATCATAGGCTTCTTATGCAAGCAATAAATCTCCCACCGCAGGTGGACTTTACAAAGACCGTGCATGAATGGGCAAAATACGTGACGGAAGAACTAAAAAATGCAATAGATCAATCAACCCCGAAATTATCGTCCAGCGGGAGACAATCTGGTAAGCTCTGGCCCACCTAAAGCAAGTCATGAAGAAATCGCGTAAGCTGTACCAGAGGACGCGAATACACGCTCTGAGGGTAATAAACTTAGATCTCTACAGGAGGGCCAAGAGCAGATACGAAGCCGAGCTGAAGAACTTTAAAACCAATAGCTGGAAACGCTTTGTCGAATCAAAATTAAAAAATGACAAATGGGGACTCCCCTATAGGGTTGTAATGGACAAGATAAAGATTGGAACTGGTTTTACAACTCTGCAGAAACAGGACGGCACCTACACCAAGGACCTGCAAGACACAGCGGAATTGCTACTTAACACTCTACTTCCCGATGATAACGTAAATGAAGATAACGACACCCATAAATACATCAGAACATGCGCGCCGACTACGTGGGTGCTCCGGGGCTCGAGCACCCACATAAATAATCTTGTGGGTGCGGCGCACCCACAAGATTTTTAGTTTGGTAAAAACAAAATAAAATAAATATTTCTCACTTACCATTATCAAAAAATAATAAGCAATTAAACATTGAGATGGAAGTTAAAATTTCTAACCTCTAAAACATTATTGTTTCAAATGTGTTTGTGCAAAGACAACCAAGCAACACATTCCCCCCTTCCTTGCCTGTCTCTGGCCAAGTCAAAGGCAGTCCCCACAATAACAATGGAAGTATATTGTATTGTGAATAGAATCCCGTCTTTTCGGCTTGCTTTGATGTTTCCTTACAAGTGACACACTACAATACGCCCACTCCATTCGTCAACAATTGTTTTAAAATAACTACTTGCAGATATTGAGCACTAATAAAGAATAAACCGAATGATGATTCTTCGTGAATTAATATAATTTGTAAGACATTCGCCAAAGACGCTAGCAGTGTTTCAATCGCTACAAGAAGACAACGAAGATGGTGTTGTAAAAAACATTCCCAGACTGACTTTGCGACCATTCGGTCCCACAAGTTGGTGTGTGAGGGTAAAATCACTACAATCGTTGGAAAGTAATTATGACGTTCTCTTGAAATTTTTGGAAGATCTGTCAGAAGAAAAAAGTGAAGTCGGTGGGAAGGCTAGTGGATATTTTTCAAACCTACATCAATTCAGATTTCATATTTTCCTGAAAATGTTAATTTCAGTTTTCGGCAGGATTGAACAACTTCATTCTTCTTTTCAGAAGAAATCATTGTCATACCGAGAAATCAAAACTTTGGTGGAAACTTTGTCTGCAAGTTTAGCTTCACAAAGGGATATATTTTTTGAGTTGTGGAATGAAACCATGAGGAAAGGGAAGGAATTGAACATTGATAACGCAGTTTTGCCTAGAAAAAGCAAGATGCTAGAACGCTACGACGAAGGTAGTGATCCTTATACGTATCAAACGCCGGAGGAAATGTACAGACAAATATTTTTTGAAATAATTGATGTGGCTGTGGATTTGCTAAATCGTAGATTTCAAACAAAGGTTTTGGAACTTATTTCACAACTTGAAGCTTTTGCTATCGGTCAAATTGGTGCTGATCGAATTCTGCAGTTCTATGGGACAGACTCTGATAAAGACAAGCTAACATTTATTTATTTATTTATCGAACTCAACAGGTACATACCTAATTACAGAGCCCATGTGAAGGATACATAGTGAATACAATTACATATATTTCTGTAATATATATATATATATATATATATATATATATATATATATATATATATACACACACACACACACACACACATCTACATAAAATACATTAAAATTATTTCCTATATATATATATACACACACACACTTGATCACATATTATTTCATTAGGAAATTATGTGTTCAAGCTTAGGTTATTGTGTTAATAGTGGCTTTACTGAGGTCCCTTAGGTTCATAGAAAAGATGTCAATGGTGTTATTCTTGATTAGCAATTTATTGTAACTGGTGCACATTCTCCACAATGGAGATTTCTTTTTAATTTCCGATCTAGCCTTCTTTATAAGAAAAACTTCGTTCTTGAGTCTAGTTTTCGACGACGGGATTCGAACATTTATCTGGCAGAGTAGATGTTCAGCATCTACCTCGTTATTTAACAACTTCCACAAGAATACTATTTCCTGTAACGTTCTTCTATGGCATAGCTTTGTAAACCGACTTTCATATATTAGGTTGTCGTAGTGTTCAAATGTGGGGTAAACTTTCTGAAATTTGTATTTTAAAAATCTTAGAAATCGTGATTGGACTCTTTCAATTGCTTCACTGTACTTTGCTGTGTCTGTATTCCATATAACAGATGCATATTCGAGTTTTGGTCTTACATACGAATAATACAAAACTTTTAGTGTCTCTATATTCTTGAAATCCCTCCCCATTCTAAGAATGAACCCAAGGCTCTTGAACGCTTCACTAATTATTTGTTCTACGTGTTTATTAAAAGTAAGATTTGAATAAAAAATAACCCCTAAATCCTTGACTAAAAAATTTCTTGCTAGAGTATGGTTGTATATTTGATACTGAATTTCAACTGGGTTTTTCTTTCGAGTATATGATACAAAATGGCATTTATTGATATTTAGTGTTAAATCATTGTTTATTGTCCACGTTTCTAAATTTGTAATGTCATTTTGAAGTTGAACACTATCATCTTGTTTGATTATTTTCCTGTAGAATTTCAGGTCATCTGCGAAAAGCAATTTGTGTGAATTTTCAAATGAATCAGGCAAATCGTTAATAAGTAACGTGAAAAGAAGTGGCCTAAGGTTAGACCCCTGGGGTACTCCAGAGGTGACTCTTATCTTTGAAGATGTGTGGCCTTTATACGTCACGTACTGCTTACGGTTCTGCAAATAGGAAGCGAACAATTGGCGCAGTGGTTCAGAAATATTGAAGCATGCTAATTTACTTAATAAGATATCGTGGTTAACCAAGTCGAATGCTTTGCAGAAGTCTGTATATATTGCGTCAACTTGACCTCCTTCGTCCAAGGTTGAACTTATAAAATTGGTAATATCGGAGAGATTGGTCAACACTGATCTACGTGGTACAAAGCCATGCTGAAACGATGATATTACAGGTTTTACGTGAGTAAATATGTAACAGTGCATGATTTTTTCGAATATTTTTGCTGGGGCTGATAATATACTTATTGGTCGGTAGTCTTGTACGTCATTAGCGTTATTGGTTTTGGGAAGTGGACAAATTGCCGTGGCTTTCCATTTTTCAGGGAATTTGTGCTTTGCAAGAATTAAATTGAAAATTAGATACAATGGGTATTTCAACACATCACTGCAACCTTTAACTACATAGGGAGGTATCTTGTCCGGTCCGGCTGATTTCTTAGGTTTTAAATTGCACGGGGACATGTTGCTAGATGTGTGCAGAACGAACAAAGAAAAAGTGGCCAACTTGTCAGACATTACAAATATTTTAAGTAGAGAAAACGGTGGTCGTATGCGTGAAATGCTCACAGAATTTGTGAAGTTTGTACGGGTGATTTTAACTATACGTGTTACTTCTTGTACTTCTAATCGGTCATTTTCAGCACTTACACGATTGAAAACGTTTTTGCGGTCAACAATGACCCAAAAAAGATTGAATGATTTGGCAATTTTGCATGTTCATAAAGAAATGACTAAAAATATTGACATTACCAAAATTGCAAACAAATTCATAAGTGCAAATGACGTAAGAAGGAATGTGTTTTATATTGAAAGTTAACATGTCATGATTATTATTATTATTATTATTTGGTACATAAAGTTAGTCATTTTGTAGTTTATGTTCACAACAAAATCCTTGCATAGTTCTTTCTGCAATACAATTAAAATTATTTGCATTTATGAAGCTTTTCATTTTAATTTGTATGAATGTGGTATTTTCTTTTAGTAACGTGTTGATAATATCATTGCATCTTGCAATCATTGTGCATGTAAGTTGTTTAAAGAAAACAATACTTGATAATTGCAGATCTAACCGCCATTGATATGCACCCACAGAAATTTTGGAAAGTCGGCGCCCTTGCATCAGAAGTAATTATAAAGAAAAAAACAACAACAGACCCCTCCTTCCCTTCAGCGTGGAGGAGGTCATAACTGTAATCACGGCCACAAGAAGCAAAAAATCGCCGGGTCCAGACAAAATTCCTGCCGAAATCATTAAAATGGCAACCCCGGCAATCGCCCCTTTCCTAACGTCTCTGTACAATCAATGTCTCATTGTTAAGGAATTTCCGAAAATTTGGAAGGAATCTGAACTTATTATTATTAAAAAAGACGGGAAAAAAGAGGAAACGCACCCCAAGTCGTACAGACCGATCTGTCTTATCAACATATTGGGAAAAATATTCGAAAAATTACTGACTAAAAGACTTTTGGAATTCACAGCTTTAACAAACAGCTCAGACATTCAATTCGGCTTCACGAAAGGCAGATCTACCGAAGACGCTATAAACAATCTATTAAACACGATTGGCTTGGTTGACGAGAAATATGCAGTGGCGGTGCTGGCGGATATATCGGGGGCCTTCGACAACCTCTGGTGGCCCCACCTCTTCCAAACTTTGCGGAACTTGGACTGTCCTGGGACACTGTACACTATCTTACTTGACTACCTCACCGACAGGAGAGTGTTTTTATCTCTTCCAGAAGGAAAAATCAACAAACTTATATCTAAAGGGTGCCCACAGGGATCGGTCCTCGGTCCACACTTGTGGAATGCTAATTTCGAACCATGTCTCCAAGTCATGAAGGGCCTACAGGTAGTACACAAGTGTATTGCGTATGCAGATGACTTATTGCTGGTGATAACTGGAAATTCCAGACGGGAGATTGAATCACGCACTTCTACTGCTCTTAATAGATTGACGCAATGGTGTAACAAAGCCAAATTGGATCTTTCTGCGAATAAAACCAACTATGTTTTACTAAAAGGAAAATTAAGTTTTAACAGAAACCCTACAATTAAAATAAATAATAATTCCATCAAAAGAGTGAAGGAAGTAAAATATCTCGGAGTCACTCTCTACGAGGGGCTGCTTTTCAAGAGGCACATCGAAACCATTACCTCTAAAGCAGAACTAATAATGAACAAGGTGGCCACGATAGCCTCCAACAAATTCCATCTGCCACCCTCAACCTGGAAAACGTACTTGGTCTCCATTTATGACTCGATAGTATCGTATGGTGCATCTGCGTGGGCATCGACATCCCTAGGGAAATCGACATACGTGCATAGACTCAGATCGTCGCAGAGAAAGGTTCTGCTCAGGCTAACCGGGGCGTTCAGAACAACATCTACCGAAGCCTTGCTCACAGTAACGGGCACCTTGCCGTTGGATTACATTATAAAGCTCCGGGCCCTTTCCTACTTTTTCAGGAAGGGCAACGAAAGAAAGATAACCGAGATGCTAGGAAACTTCTACCCAACATTCCGTGACATAAAGCAAAGAGTAAGAGAGGATTGGCAGAGGGAATGGAGCTCTTCCGAGAAGGGTAGGAGACTCTACCAGTTCATGCCGAACACGAACGAGCCTTTGGTGCATAAAAACAAGGGGTTCTCAAGGGGCTTGATCCATTTTCTTACGGGCCACGGCCCATACGGCACCCATCTTTTAAAAACGGAGAGACGAGACAACGATCTCTGCAGGTCCTGCACGACGGAAATCGACACCCCAGAGCACAAGGTATTTTTCTGCCAAGCTTCGGACGAAATTATCATCGCAGCGAGGCGGAACTTCCCCACACGGACGTCTACAATCTACTAAGGAGTCCACATTTTGATAAACTAAATGCTCTGGCAGACACGGTGTCCGATGCGGAGCTGAAGATATTCATGCGAGATAATCGCCGGCGACCTTTTGCCCCCCTGCCCCGCTCAGCCCCCGCCGAAACACCAAGAAGGAATCCGAGGAGAGGAATCCCTGCGCCCCCTCCCGCGCCCCTCCCCGAAGAGGAGTCGCCGGAGGGTGCGTCGGGGCGTCGCTGCTGCGATGTCGCCGCTGGACGAAAGAGGCGGCCGAGAGAAGAAGAATCCACCCACCCCGCACGCCGGGGGAGCGACACAGGAAGTACATGAGACGGATGGAACGGCGTTAGGAGGAACGTGTTAAGTAAATGATCTCAGCTCGATCCCCAGGGAGGACCAAAAAATGCTAAAGAAACAAATTAAAAAAATTAATTAAAAAAAAAATCCCAAAACAAGAAACTGACATCCCGGGAGCTTCCCTTCTGGAGATTTTTAATTTCCTTAAGAAAGCTTATCTGATCAAATTAGATCAAATAAATGAATCACCGCTGGAAGCCAGTGGACTCCCTGGGAGTTGAGCTCGGGACTGAGATTAGAATTACAATTTAAGATTATAATTTAACAACATCTAATATATGTATGTTCATTGCGTTCAATTAACTTACACAAGTTGTACGCTTAGCATGATTAAACATATTCTATTTTTCTTATGTAATATATTAATGTTTATATTTCTTGTACTTTAAACATATATAATTTTAACAGGTGAAGGTAATAAAGGGATATTTTTAGTTTCATAAACATTAATCACTCCCGTTACATTGATTAAATAATTAAATAATAATGTAATAAAACAAAAAGTTATGACCCCTGGTAGTGAGACGGGCGTGATAGGATGCCATTTTATAATGTAGAGAAGCAACGACAATAAAGCATCGTTCTTCACACGGACATTGCTCCTTGTCCGTCGTGATCCCTTGTCCCCTCCCTGGAATGCAGACGCTGCACTCTTGCATGGACGTGTGCCAGATCAGCAGTTGTGCACGCGGCGGTAACGACCCTAAAGAATTCAAATACAAATACAAATATCACACTCCAAAATTTTAATCTTATCTCTTCTTTCTAATTAATGAATAGCAATCAGTGTGGGCGCAGGATGCGGCCTTTCTTTGGGCTCCCTGCTCTGGTATGCCAGACTGGGGTTCTGGACTTGTTAGTTGGGTTCTGTGGGTTTGATGAGGAAAATAATATTGTACATCAAACCGCTCTGGAATGCCGGAACGGAATCTTCTGCGACTCCAATATTATTCATGCTTGTCTCACTGCCAGGGAAACGTTATCGAGAATGTTATTGAAGATGTTCTTCATGATGTTGTTAAAATAATATTATTAATATTGTTATGTAATGTAATGTCATGTCATCTGTTCTGGATTCCAGAACAGAAATAATATCACATAAAGTATTGTATACATCAATTATATCATGTATATATTCCTTGTATAACATTACAATTTATTATTATTATACCTATTTTAAAATGCAAATAGTAATAAATAGAGGAAATAAAGTCGGGGGAACCGTCAAATTCGGAGCAACTGACGTCCTGGTATATTTTTAGGAACCAGGACAATAAGACCATACCCTCGAATGTAGGCGGGAGGAGCCGGGCTTACTTCGGGGGTTCCCCCCTTATTACATGTATTGAATAGCTGTATATTTGTGTATGATTGTTGCTTATAGTTGATAATTGTCTAAATTATATGATAATGCAAATTCAGTATGTAATGTAATAATGTAATAAAGGGAATTATTATAGCTGTCCATTCATCAATTTAATCATATCATCACTCATCCTTATCTTCGCAAATTAGCCAAAAGTGGCACAAAAAGCGAAGTAAAATAAAGTAAATCAATCAATCAATAATAATAATAATAATGCTTTTTGAAAATTTCTTGCATGTGCTTCCCTTGCTGTAAAAGTCACGGACCGCCCTTGAAATATAGTCAACACATGTGCATTAGAAGATTATGATTTTCGAAACACGTAAAACCAGCGGCGGCTCAAGGGGTAGAGCCGCCGTGCCATGGCACTACCCTCAGAAGAAACGCATACCTCGCCAAGTATTGTTAAATGAATACATTGATAGTTTACAGGCAAGAGATTCGAATCTTGCAATCGGTCAAGCTGACGTGACGACCGCTCCAACCTCCTCACTGCATCGCCAGCTGTTTCGTTCGTACTCTCGTGAGGCAATAGTCCGTGTCGCCCAAGAGCTGGCCTAACCCATGATTACGTGGGAGGAGCGCACGTGAGATCAGCGCACAGCAAGATTTCGTGGGACTAGCGCATAGGATCTCAGGTGTTAGTGGGATTAGCGCACAGTATGATTATCAATAAGGACCTTCCCTTGCACTTTTCTTTCCAGACTTGTGACTGGACAACGTGTAGATTAATACACGAAGGTGGTTTGAAGGTTCTTCTATCAGCAGCTTCTATTACAGCTTCGTCAACTTTTCAGAACGATCTTCAATCAAACTTTGCAACGTACGACAGAGAATTGAGGCAACGAAATAAATCTTCAGTTTCAACATATTTGTCTAAAATTGTTTTTATACGCCTGTCGGTTTCAATATACTGTTTCTTCTCTTGCGACCTGGAGTGCCTAGGTCTTTAGCTTTAATTTTGGCGCTCATCTCCATAGCGTCTTCCATCAGTTTCTGAATGAGGAAATAAACATTTGGTTTATATATTCCCACAATCCTATTTAACTTGTTATTCCAACCTTCCACAGGCTTGCTTGTCCTGTGTCTTTGTCTATAAACATTCCACATGGTTTTCGGCAAAGAAGCATTGTCCAGCGATTGATCTACGAAATAGTCAAGAAACTGCATCAGCTTTTCATTCTGGGGAGTGATATGCATGATGCATAGCCAACAACATACAACCTGATTAACCTCTATTAGGTTAAGACCTTGGATTTTCTCCTAAGCATTGATGTTAATAACTTCCATTGCGCATTCACCTGCAAGAAGAACATTTGAATGTGCGCTTCACCCATGATCTTTTTCTCTCTGTGCGCAGATCACACTGTGCGCTCCTCCCACGTGCGCTTCTCCCACGACACCTAACCCATGGACCTAACCAAGTTGACACACGTGCAGAGGGTTGAAGAAGTCTCAGCGAGGAATATTTCCACCATGAGCCGAGAACAAAGTGGCAGGTGGCGAGGTTAGCCCATAAGAAACCGTGCCCGTCTTCGCCTGGCACGGCGAGGGAATTTTCGCAGTGTTGACACAGTTGCCATCTTTAGAGAAAAGTCGCTAAATACGACTGATTTCTAAGACCCGTTGGGGAAGTAATTTCTGCATACTTTTGGAGAAACGAACCTAGTATTTTTCCAAAGTTAAATGAACATTTTTGATAATAGATAGATGCACCAAGAGGGCCATCCAGACTTTTTTTAAAAATATAAAAGTAAAAAATCCTATGATGATACGAGTTTCCTTTGGCATTTCGACAATTTCTTTTCATAACAAAGATATTTTCGACATCCAGTTAGAATACGTGTGCGTGAAGGAGGTAAAGGTGATAGGATTTGTTTTTCCTTACCTCTTGTAATTGTTATATTTATAGGGAAGTGTCCTGTAGTGTATAAAGATAGTGTTGTACTCCCTCTTATTCCAGTGAATGAACAAGCATAAAATAATCTCTTGACGAGGGTTTCTCGTACTTTTAATCACCATATCTCTACAATAGATTAGTGAGTGAAGATGAATCGGATTAGTACGTTTTTACTTAAACACACGTGGTTTTCCACGTTACCAAACGAAGATAAACATCTTAGCCACTGGCGCAACCTCAAGGAGGGGGCGGGGACATTGTGGGGGTTTCTTTTTCAATTTCTTGATCACGTTGGCACTACCCATCATAGTTGCCGCCGGCCGCCACTGCGTAAAACATTTTCATTTGAATTACTCCGGTGATGTAGTGTCGACTATAGAGCCTATTCCCTCGTGTTTGTGTCCAGTCTTTTCGCTTTACTGCCTGCATTCACTGATTTTTCCGTATCGGATCTATCTAAAAACTATGCATAGATACCCGAGAAAAAAAAATTGTTCCCAACCTCGTGTTGTAACCACAAGCCAAACAATGATTGTCGCCTTTTCTAAAGACACTGCCTTTACACCTTTGAACTCCATACTATTCTATTGAGAACCGGAAGTAAAGTTCCCGCCCGCGCCAAGGAAGCACATAAATGTAAACATCCGATGAATAGCCCCCATGGTTATATCAACTTTGCCCCCAAAATTTATTTTAAGTTGGCTCCTCTGGTACCACACATAGGACGCTCATGGTACCGAGTGCTGTGCTTTGTCATATGAAATATGATTTATTTAAAGAAATTCCCCGTCCATACCACATTGCAGTGTGCCAAAAGTATCTGCGATATTCGTTTTGGTTCTAGAGAAATAAGTCCTCAAACATTGCCGTAATTAACTGCTTGCATAGGGAGGCTGAAAGGGCTACAGCCCCCTCCGAAATTTTGAGGAAAATGAACTTTATATAACAATAGGAGTGAAGAACTCAAGAAAAACAAGAGTAAATGCAAACTCGCCTTTAAAATGATTCCCCAACTGAGAGTGGAAAGTTTTCGATATACGAAATATCTTATTTTGTATGCCGCCTCCCCAGAAAGCAGCTATGCACATATACAAGATATCGGCCATTGCGGAAGTAATGTGATCATCACAGCGCTCCTGTCGACCTCAATGGCGGAATGGTAACCGATTGTTCTCTTCCTGCACAAAATTTTGAAGTTATATCCCCTAACACAGCGTGACAGTGTATCATATGAGAATCTTCTGAAAACGACTTTTCTGGCGAATTTTCGCTTTTGTTGGTTGCTCTGACCTTGGTCGACTTGTGTCCATTGTGAAATCCCACAAAAGCATCCCCTCTTTGTTAATATGAAGGAGACAAGTACAGAGCGCCGCAACTGCAACCAGCACATCATCTGCAGTATTTCTATTTCCTCTTTTTCTTGCATTTCCCTTTTTCAGTACTTTTCTGTCGTCCTTTCTTCTTTGCCCGGATTAACTCAACAGTAAATCTTCGATCCAGCCAAATAATAAATCAAATTCCTGATCATACGCCAAATAACAAAGGACATATCTTTCACTTGCACAAATTGATTTTTCAAATAAATATTATTAAGAACAAGGATTGAGGATATGTAGTCACCGGCAAAAAAATGTGACACCTAGATCCTGAAATTCTCGCTTCCCTGCAAGCGCAAGGCGTTATGCGCGTTGCTTAATTTTACGGTGGTGACAAAAATCGCCATTGAAAATTTGCTATTAAATACCACTCAACGCCGTAGAATTAGGCAACACACATAACGCCTAGCAGGGAAACGAGTGTTTCAGGATGTAGGTGTCACATTTATATTACCGGTGACTGTACATTTAGTTAACTGACTACCATTCACGATTTCCATCGGTGTAAATTTTAAAAAGGGAAGAAAGTTCCAGAAGATCCGTTTCCAACGTATTTTATATTATTTGATGTTTACATAAACATTTTAATATTAACTATTATTTATTGTAATACAGCGCCTAATTTCACATTTACTAGTCGTTAAACTAATCGCTTTAGTAATTCAGAGTAATCACAGAAAAAAACGTGTTAACGAAAGTTCTGTGGAAATTTTCATTTCGAGCCCTGGTCTGGTGATGCCCATGACTACAGTTGATTATTCTGACTATGGTTCCACCTCCTCGTTGGCGAAGTTGTAACGTCGTCGGCTTATAATCAAGAGGTTCCGGGTTCCATACGCGGTGGAGGCACATAGTGGTTCGGAACTATAGATCCAGTTCCGATTACCCTGTCTGTGCACAACAGCAACTCGACATCAACAGCATTGCGAGAAAAAGGGGTTGACATTTGGGTGCCTTCAGAAATTAAGACATCCCTTATTCGACTCGATGAAAATGGCAATTGTATACCCTCGTACAGTCTTGGACACAGCTGGCTTGTAACGACCCTATTGAAGAAGCAGTGAAGCAAGCCTTCCATGTCTGACCACCAAGCGCCTTGTGACTAGACAACCCAAACAGCATTGCAATTTTGCGGCTTGTATACCAGTCACGGGTATACATCTCTGTAAATTGAGTAGTGATGCCAAAGAGAAATACGAGATGAAGATTGTCGATCGTAATGTCTCGTGTTCTCGACATGGAATAATACTCGGTCCACGTTACGTTCCATTATTTAATGTTGTTTGGGAATAAACCTGACGGACTAGGATTATAATTTCAATCCTTGCATTACAGTAAATTCCATATTTTACAATTATATTAATGTTTTGAACGAAAATAATGCCCAGAAAAACATCGAACACACGTTCACACGATTCTTCTCACACACATGCAGGTCAAAACAAACACACAAAGCTAAGATTTAACTTCCAAGTGAATGTCCAAATAACAGTAAATGGAGAAGCACGATGTGCGAAACATGGGAAAGAAAGAATGCGTCTATTTGTGACATACGTGGTTTCTATTAATAGACAATGAAACAATTATGAGAGAAATTAACATGCATTTTCGTCTTCAGGTGCTGAGGAAGGAAACAGACTGGCTGGAAAAAAGAAAGCATGGTGCTATTGATAGGCTGTTGGTTAGCGTACAGAGCTTTCATCAGTGAGGTCCAGGTTCGATCCCCACCAAGGACAATTTTTTTTTATTCTTTTCTATTAGTGAAGAAGTATGTAATATTGTTTTCTAGGCATTTTGACGAAAGGATACGCATCAAACTTGTTCGTTTAATCTGTATTTTCATTCTTCTAATAAGTTCTCTATCGCAATGGGATATAGAGATTCTCTATCTAGGCGATGGATATCTTCTCAATGGTTACGTAGCTGCGATTCTCCAGTCCCTTACACCCACTTGTCTTATTTATTTACTTCATTTCATATCTAACGAAAACACACAGATATAGTTAGAACAAGAAACACACCTCGTGTCGAAGGTTCCAGACTCGAGTTCTGGCTTTGTTTTTGCGAGGGTGATTATTCTTGTGTGTCTATTTATCATCTTTGTCAAAAAAAATATTCCTCATTATTGCCGTGATTAACCTAGGGAGAGACCAAAGCGACTGAAATAACAAAAGTACAGAAAATGCAAGACATATCTGCCTAGGCATGTTATACCTTGGGAATTAGCAATCTGAAAATTAACTTGCGTTTCAGTCGACTACTTGCGAAAGAGTTTCGTATTGTCTCGTTTGGAGTGTTGGTTATCGTGTCGGACTAGCATGCGGGCAACCCGAGTTCGAGCCCAGCGGAAGGCAAGTTGTGTTGTTTTTTTTTTGTCTAATTTCATCCAACCTTAGTTATAAAACTGAAGTTTCTGCAAAACCTTTTGAATTGCATGCCACTTCGTATGTTGGTAATCTGAAAGCATGAAAGATGAAGATTTGATGTTTCGAAGCGACGATGTATTTGTGTATGTGTTGAAAGAACGCAGTTATTTATTAGCGAAAAACATGCAGCCACGTGATCATTGAGAACGCTTCCTAGTTGTCAATGCTAATATGGCAGTAACTACAGTCTGTCAACACACACCAACTTTCACTTTTCCCGTAAAATGATTACCTTTCCACGTTTCAAAATCATGAGTGCTGTCTAAAGCAATACTTTGATACTTGCGTTTGCATGTTCGAATCTAAAGTAATACGAAACTTTTTTCCCAACAAATGACATTCCAACCATTAATAACTGTTTGAAATGTGATACTGAATCATATATGGAAAGAATAAAAATGGAGAATTTCGCTTAATACAACTTATAAATAGGGAGCGGAAGTTGATGAAATGTCATCTTTTTTCTGACATCTCGGACACGATGCCCATTAAATATACACAATATTACACTTCATCTAGAACCCAAAAAAGGTAATTTTAAAGTGCATTTTTTGGCATTTGTTGCCATTTGTCAGGCTTTGGGTCATTTTCCCGGATTTTCGGCATTTACCCGTCATTTTTTGCAATATTCGGTATATTGTTTCATCATATTTTGTCACTTTTTTAATTTTGGTAATATTCTTGAATCTTTTCACCAAGGTATATATATCTCGCAGGATTGCAATTTACGAGCAAAAGAAATGCTGAACTGGTGACAGTCTTTGTTGTATCGGGGGAAACCACCAGGTGCCCGTCTGGGGCAAACTCAGATTTAAGATCAGATAAGGAGAGGCTTGAAATACCATAGCTAGACCCCGTTTGCACTGAAAATCCTCGTTGCATATTTTAATTGAATGTGCATGTGCTATCATTTGGTGCCCTTTTTTTTAAAGCAAGATTGCATTTTGTTTAATTTCATTTTCATTTCAATTTTTAAACTGAAACTAACAAATTTGATGGTCATTTCTTGCATTTTACGTTATTTTTTTCCCATTTTTTAGGATATTCTATAGGTCATATACCTATATTTTTTAGGTCATCAACTTCCGCTCCCTACTTATAAATATATTAAATTATGTGGATACCTGATGTGAAACGTACGATGCACGATCAGAGAGCCTGAATGTTGCATTGAAAACTGCAGAGAACAATGACTGACTTATGAACAGTGAAAGGTTTTTCCATGCTCCAATGGGATTTTATTTTCTAACTATAAATAAACAAGGGAGAAGGTCACAGTTGGGTATGATGAACTAAATTGTAATCTAAAACTTTTAATTGAAGAAACAAAACACGTTCGCGGTTAAAAATAGGGCATTCAATTTCAGACACATTACACTAACTGAAAGAGTATTTTCAAAATTAATAGTATCCTCGTTCTTCACCTTTTTCTCAGTTATGACACATGTCAATTTCCTCTCTATTATCTGTATTCTCATTGGGACAAACACCCACATCCATGCCCGAACCGAGTATTGGTAATATCGCACGCTAGCCAACAATTCCAGAGGAAAAGTTTGATACGCGGTTTAGTGGTTCCAAGTGGTTAAAATCCCACTTTAAACTATAGATCCAGTTTTCTTACTGTGCATAAAGTGGACTTAAAAAGAAGGAAAAAATCGAGGAAAAGCGCTTGAAGGTTTCGATGAGTTCCAAGTGCCTTGATGAGGCGAAGCTATTACATGATTTTCAAGTGGTCAAGTGGCCCCGTGCTAGCGGATAAGTTTCACGTACAGAAGGCTTTGAGTTCGATTCCCGTTCTATTGCCCTATGTTTTTTTTATATAACTCGAGCAACTAATTATTGCATTTTATTTAATAATTTATTTGAGTAAAAGTTAAATACATTTTTACTTTATTTTTGGGTGGAAATCTTTACCTTACCGTTTTAAATTTTATTTGTGAAAATTATTTTTTTCCACATATCTCATCATTTTACAAACATTATGCCTGGCGAAAAGTATACATTTATTTCGAGAAAATGATCCAGAAATACATATAATACTATTCACAAGAAATTATCGTAATCGTTTGGAAAACAAAATTCAACAATTCGCACAGCAAATAAAATAAGAATGTTCGCAATAAATACATTCAAATATATAGTCGCTCGAGTTAAGAAAAAAAATTGGAGGAATCAAAGGGGAATCGAACCCAGTATCTTCTGTGTGTCAAACTTACACGCTACCAACCCACCACCTGGTCTTCTGTCAGTCGGACAATCTAATCGTCTGATGAGTAACGCTTTCTAAGTTTCTAATATTTGAAGCGCTTGTAATTGTTGTTGTGTGTCACGGAGTTATGTTTACTGCAACATTTGAGCACACAATCCAAACATACGTAAATTTTATACACAGAAAACATGGGTTTTCTGCACATAATTACGGCGCATGCGCTCTGTCAAGGACTAGAAGGAACCTCGCAAAAGTTACTGAAGCTTGTCTTCGGTGCTGACAGTTGGCCCCGGAGTCACGTGGTCTATCTCGTTATCAGTCTACATGACCTTGAGCCTGCAGAACCAGCACACTGGTATTTTACGTGATTTGTAAACTGGAAGAAAACATGCCACGCGTTACAACAGACAGAGGTTTGTCTTCAGCTTTGGGACAGACAAACCACACTAGGCATACAGACAGAGTATAATGTAAGATAAAAGGAAATTATTTCTCCGTCTCCTCACACTGACAATTTTATTGCCTTTTTTTGGAGGTATTTGGCCACAGAAACGGGATTATATTATTGAAGTCGTATCTCGTGTGATGGCTTGGTTCAGAATGCTGATCAGGTTTTCTGACAAAAGCAGGACGAGCTACCCAAGAACAGTAATTGTCTATCTTTTATATCTGCTTCCTTCATCATCCGGTGTAAGGCAGACAAGCACATACCACAAATATGTAAGAGAACTATTGCTAATTTGGTAACTTGTCTTGCAATTGAATTTCTGTCATGAACAGCTGCAAAGAAACAAAGGCTTTCCTTTTAAAGGATTACACTGAATAATTGTTATTTGATTAGGATACTAAAATGACCAGTATTTACATGCAGTACACAAGAGATTCTAAACACACTCTAAAACATACTACTGTTCGTTTCAACGTATTATTTCAACAATCAAGACACAAAAATAAAGGGCATGCTCAAGAAAAATTATGTTTCTTTGATTATCAAGTGCATTACGTGGTTAACATCAAGTTTGGATTTGCCGGTTATCCAAATATTATTAATTTTGAAAATTGTCTTTCAGTTAGTGTAATGTGCCTGAAATTGAATGCCCTATTTTTAACCGCGAACGTGTTTTGTTTCTTCAATTAAAACTTTTAGATTACAATTTAGTTCATCATACCAACCTGTGACCTTCTCCCTTGTTTATTTATAGTTAGAAAATAAAATCCCATTGGAGCATGGATAAACCTTTCACTGTTCATAAGTCAGTCATTGTTCTCTGCAGTTTTCAATGCAACATTCAGGCTCTCTGATCGTGCATCGTACGTTTCACATCAGGTATCCACATAATTTAATATATTTATAAGTAGGGAGCGGAAGTTGATGACCTAAAAAATATAGGTATATGACCTATAGAATATCCTAAAAAATGGGGAACAAAATGATGTAAAATGCAAGAAATGACCATCAAATTTGTTAGTTTCAGTTTAAAAATTGAAATGAAAATGAAATTAAACAAAATGCAATCTTTCTTTTAAAAAAAAGGGCACCAACTGATAGCACATGCACATTCAATTAAAATATGCAACGAGGATTTTCAGTGCAAACGGGGTCTAGCCAGTGGCGTACGCAAGGGGGGGCGGTTACCGGGTTTAACCCCCCCCCTTTTGAGCTTTTGAAATATTATGGAAAATGCTGTAGAAAAAAATTAAAAATGGCTAATTTATCACAGTCAAAGGTCTGCGACAGTAATAATAATAATAATAATAATTTGAATTATTATTCCCATGCAGCATGAAGAAAAACACAACATTCCAAACACAATCTAAGCGGCCACAAAGTTCAATTTTGCAATTTTTTTTTTTTTTTTTTTGGCAAAAAATCGCGCAGTGACTTTCGCGAGAATTGTGAAAATTCCTTGCTTCGTCGCTGTGTGCCGACCATATTGCAACGTTCTTCCCGGTACTTCCCCTCGTGAACTCTCAAGTGATGCTGAGTCTACATCCACATCATTAAATAATGTTGAAGTGCTTTGTGAATCACCTAGAAGTGATAAATGTGTTGGAATGTCTATAAACGTACTTTTCAACGAAAACATAGACTCAGTGGAATTTAGCAACATTTATTCTCGCGCCTCATCATCATCCTGGGTGAGTTCCATAAATGTAAATTCCCCCGTGCATATAGCACCGTGCCATGAAGGCACATGTTGTGGTGAGGTGGGCCCCAAAGATTCTCGATCTCGAACTATTTTGCAGGTGATGTGATCAGCACCATGCTCCGGCAGCCTTCATCTCCCAGGGTTGTTCTCAGGTACCCACTGCTATGAGGCTGGGTGCGGAGACAAGGCTGGATAAATTCCAACCAATTCCGAAAATCGAACCCGGATATCCCACGAAGTTGTCAGACTAGACCAGCGCGGCTCCTTGAATGAGTTTCATATTTCGATTATTTCAAAAAATTTAATATATTTGCTTGTTTTTATGGATTTTCTTCACTCTTAAAATGTCTCATTTATCATATACAAAAAACCGTTGACTAGACAATTATTTTGTAACCAAGAAACAAAAGAAATGTAATTTTGTTCTATTTCTTTCATAAATAGCAGCTGCATCAGTAGTAATTATTAATAGTAATTAAACTAATTAATTAATTAATTATAAGAATTATTAATTAATTATTATTATTAATTAATTAAAGTATAATAAAACAATGGTAATGCGAATTTGTAGTAAGTTTTCGAAATAACACCCCCCTTGATGAAATCCTGTGTAGGCTACTGGGTCTAGCTATGATATTTCAAGCCTCTCCTTATCTGATCTTAAATCTGAGTTTGCCCCAGACGGGCACCTGGTGGTTTCCCCCGACACAACAAAGACTGTCACCAGTTCAGCATTTCTTTTGCTCGTAAATTGCAATCCTGTGAGATATATATACCTTGGTGAAAAGATTCAAGAATATTACCAAAATTAAAAAAGTGACAAAATATGATGAAACAATATACCGAATATTGCAAAAAATGACGGGTAAATGCCGAAAATCCGGGAAAATGACCTAAAGCCTGACAAATGGCAACAAATGCCAAAAAATGCACTTTAAAATTACCTTTTTTTGGTTCTAGATGAAGTGTAATATTGTGTATATTTAATGGGCATCGTGTCCGAGATGTCAGAAAAAAGATGACATTTCATCAACTTCCGCTCCCTATTTATAAGTTGTATTAAGCGAAATTCGGCCTACGTATAGGGCCGGTGGCAACCCACCATCGTGAGGAAATTGGGAAGCTCCGAGTGAGTGAGCGTAACCCGGTCGAGAAGACCTACAACAACGGCTGGGGGTTCGTCGGGCTGATCACCCGTCACCCCAACACTGGTCTGAGACCTCCACGCTATAACAGGTGACGGCGGAACAGTGTGGGAGGGAGACCAGCAGTCGGTAGGTAAGCCAAGGCCCGCCAAGGTGCTGTAGAGCTGTGGGGTTATGTTATTAAGCGAAATTCTCCATTTATATTCTTTCCATATATGATATCAGTATCACATTTCAAACAGTTATTAATGGTTGGAATGTCATTTGTTGGGAAAAAAGTTTCGTATTACTTTAGATTCGAACATGCAAACGCAAGTATCAAAGTATTGCTTTAGACAGCACTCATGATTTTGAAACGTGGAAAGGTAATCATTTTACGGGAAACGTGAAAGTTGGTGTGTGTTGACAGACACTGCCATATTAGCACTGACAACTAGGAAGCGTTCTCAATGATCACGTGGCTGCATGTTTTTCACTAATAAATAACTGCGTTTTTTCAACACATACACAAATACATCGTCGCTTCGAAACATCAAATTTTCATCTTTCATGCTTTCAGATTACCAACATACGAAGTGGCATGCAATTCAAAAGGTTTTGCAGAAACTTCAGTTTTATAACTAAGGTTGGATGAAATTAGACAAAAAAAAAAAAAAACACAACTTGCCTTCCGCTGGGCTCGAACTCGGGTTGCCCGCATGCTAGTCCGACACGATAACCAACACTCCAAACGAGACAATACGAAACTCTTTCGCAAGTAGTCGACTGAAACGCAAGTTAATTTTCAGATTGCTAATTCCCAAGGTATAACATGCCTAGGCAGATGTGTCTTGCATTTTCTGTACTTTTGTTATTTCAGTCGCTTTGGTCTCTCCCTAGGTTAATCACGGCAATAATGAGGAATATTTTTTTTGACAAAGATGATAAATAGACACACAAGAATAATCACCCTCGCAAAAACAAAGCCAGAACTCGAGTCTGGAACCTTCGACACGAGGTGTGTTTCTTGTTCTAACTATATCTGTGTGTTTTCGTTAGATATGAAATGAAGTAAATAAATAAGACAAGTGGGTGTAAGGGACTGGAGAATCGCAGCTACGTAACCATTGAGAAGATATCCATCGCCTAGATAGAGAATCTCTATATCCCATTGCGATAGAGAACTTATTAGAAGAATGAAAATACAGATTAAACGAACAAGTTTGATGCGTATCCTTTCGTCAAAATGCCTAGAAAACAATATTACATACTTCTTCACTAATAGAAAAGAATAAAAAAAAATTGTCCTTGGTGGGGATCGAACCTGGACCTCACTGATGAAAGCTCTGTACGCTAACCAACAGCCTATCAATAGCACCATGCTTTCTTTTTTCCAGCCAGTCTGTTTCCTTCCTCAGCACCTGAAGACGAAAATGCATGTTAATTTCTCTCATAATTGTTTCATTGTCTATTAATAGAAACCACGTATGTCACAAATAGACGCATTCTTTCTGTGAAAAATCCCATGTTTCGCACATCGTGCTTCTCCATTTACTGTTATTTGGACATTCACTAGGAAGTTAAATCTTAGCTTTGTGTGTTTGTTTTCGCGTGCATGTGTGTTCGATGTTTTTCTGGGCATTATTTTCGTTCAAAGCATTAATGTAATTGTAAAATATGGAATTTACTGTAATTCAAGGAGTGAAAATATAAACCCAGTCCGTCAGGTTCGTTCCCAAACAACATTAAATAATGGAACGTAACGTGGACCGAGTATTATTCCATGTCGAGAACACGAGACATTACGATCGACAATCTTCATCTCGTATTTCTCTTTGGCATCACTACTCAATTTACAGAGATGTATACCCGTGACTGGTATACAAGCCGCAGAATTGCAATGCTGTTTGGGTTGTCTAGTCACAAGGCGCTTGGTGGTCAGACACGGAAGGCTTGCTTCACTGCTTCTTCAATAGGGTCGTTACAAGCCAGCTGTGTCCAAGACTGTACACTGTAACTATTCACGCGATATTTATTATTCATGAATTTATGAGTATTAGGAGACCTTTCCACTAAATGGTCTGCATGCAATAGCATCGATTTGCATTTATTTGTAAGCCGAAATATGCAAGTAGATGAAGAGTATAAAGTACGAACGTTAAACAGTTAACAAGTTGCTGTGGTTTACCTCTTGAGTCGAAAAGTTCATTTGAAGTTTTCTTGTTTGGGCATGTCCATGTGGAACGCCGTCAGCAAGATCATTTCAGAGGGGGAGGCAAGATAAGACATATTTCCAGTTAGACTTGTGCGGCAAGGTAAATAAGTGTGCATGATCCTATTTCTTGCCATCTTATTTGGCGAATTCGCTTTAGCCTTAAATATTTTAGGTATTGTTGAAACCAAACTGCTGGGATGAAAATGAATACTGCCGAACTTTATGGCGAACTGATTAACACAGTGTGCTACGACGCCAGGGGTACCGGGTTCGAATCCCTGGCGGTTTTTCTTTTTGTGTCCCTTCATCGATTTAATCATGTCACCGCTCATCCTCAGCTTCGCGATTAACCAAAACTGGCAGAAAAGCGAAGTAAAATAAACCAAATTAATCAATCAATAGAAAATGAATTACGTTTAGTTGAGTTATAATAACAAAAAAATAATGTTTATTCTAAGATGTACCGTCAAACTCAGTAGCGGAGCAGTTAAAACAGCATGTTACGATGTCAGGGGGCCCAGGTTTGAATCTGTCCTGGGCATGGGTGTCCCTTCATCAATTACATCATATCATCACTTATCGTCATCGTCATTAGCTAAAAGTGGCAGAAAAACAACACTAAATAAAAAATGATGTAGAGAGATATTTTCTTTCCAGAGTGGCTCTGGCCTTACTCTATCCCCCTTTGGGGGATGCTTGTGCTTCTTAGCAGGGGCGGATCCAGGATTCAGTTTTGGGGGGGGGGGGGGGCACCAATTTCCAAAAGTGTACACATAGCATACATACTAATGAAGATTACAGTTCTACTTTAAATTAAAGTTTACCATGGTGAAACAAGTCTTTTATACTTTAATATTTCTTTAAGTACCAATTCCAGTAATCTGTACATGCGGCCAAGTTATTAAGAACAAATATATTTAAAAATTACATTGTATAAAAAAACAATATATTAAAAATAGCGTATTCCTCGCGAACACAGAAACGCACAAGTTACAGAAGTATTTTCATATTTTAAACAGTCTGTTTTACTTCATTCCTTAATTCTTTTTGCTTTATAATTAGTTTAATGTAGCACCTGAATCAGTGGCGGAGCGTGACCTTTCCAACAGTGTAAGCCTATCATGATGAAGGTTATTTCCCGTTGTGCTTATTTTTAGGCTGACATGGTTAGTGATTTATCCACACACATCGACCCCCCCCCCCATTTTTTCAGAACACTTCCCTGGAATTTTTCACCAAATTAAAAATTCTGGATAAATCCCTGGGTTTGGTGTTTTCTTTGCTAGGCTGTGTATCTCCTACATTTCAACTGATAATTAAGTCAGTCTTAGTCCTATCACAATGAGTAACGTAACGATAAAAAATATGCAAAGTTAGATAAAATGAATAATAATAATAATAATAATAATAATAATAATAATAAAGAAACGAAAACAGAAGGAAACAGAAAAGTGCAGAATACTTTTTACAACCGCATAACCAAATATCAGCTTCGTACCCTGAATCACAAAATCGGAGCACTTTATTTTTCGTTTCTGTTCCTGATACAGAAGGAAGGATACCTACATCCACAAGTTTCTTATTGGCAGCTAAATCCTTGCTGGATAACGGCGTCTGCACCAAGTTTTCCACCCCAACGCACAATCACACTCGTTTTATTCCATAATGCACTTCACTATCACACAACAGCACAGAGCCGACAGTTCACTTTGAATAGATGGAATTCGCAAAAGCAATAACTCGATTATAACTCCATTAAGCCTTGTTTCCATGATTATGAAAAACTAAATATGCTGACCAAGGCAGTAATTTATTTTATTAAAAACATAAACTAACGTAACGTTTCAACCTTCTAGCAAGGTCTTCAGACTCTGTATCAAGTATCAAGTATCAAGTATCAAGTATCAAGTATCTTGATACAGAGTCTGAAGAAGACCTTGCTAGAAGGTTGAAACGTTACGTTAGTTTATGTTTTTAATAAAATAAATTACTGCCTTGGTCAGCATATTTAGTTTTTCATAATCATGGAAACAAGGCTTAATGGAGTTATAATTGGACATTTTCCAAGGCTGATGAGGAAAATTAACAACTGGAAAGACTTGAAGAGGAAAGAAATACACAATAACTCGACAACAAGAACGGGGAAACAAAAAGAAACCAGATCCAAAATTGGTCACTGCTCAAAGCAGTGATCTTGCGGACTGTGACGGGAATATCCTTTTCGGATATAAAAAAATTCCCTCTCTTGCCTTAATATTCCCTATATTTATTAAAAAAAATACGATATTAATTATAAAAGAAATGCTCACTAATTGTAGGGACATATCCAGAAATTTCTATCAAAGGACATGTAAGTGCTTTCTTAGGATACTGTAAAAGCAAATCTAGCACCTAAAAGATCATAAACGGGCTTTTCGAACGCTGTTCGGAGAGTGTTTGAATCACGGACTACGTAATTAATAATATTTGGTTCACATTTGACACGAGATTTGTAAAATTGGTTCAATCTTCAGCTTTCATTAACATTTATTTATTTATTTATTTTTGCACTTTTTAGCTGAATTATTACCAGCTGAGTTTATACATAAACGGAAAGCAGAGATCTTAATATTTCTGATGTTATGCTCTCCTACAAGCTAACAACAGAAACAAGAATTTAGCACATCAATGTGTATCTAGTTTTCCCGTATCCCGCTCATTTTTAGGTTTCTCCTTTTTCCCTTCCTGTTAGTTTTTTGCTTCAGAATTCCCCGTTCCTGGAAAAAAAACCTCCTTGAAGCACCACCGGCTCAAATTTCCTTTGCAGTCAACCATTCATACCCAACAACGCTGGAGCCCCTCCTCTTGCAGGACCTGTGTCTCGCTGGAGCATATTCAGTGAAGCCAACCCAAGCATAATGGTGTTAAATCTCGCACAAGTTTAAAAAGTCGTTTGTAAGTTGGGGATATAAATAAAACAAGAGGGCCACTTTTCGTTGTGGTTGAATTTTCTCAAACTTTTCACGTATAACGTCGAACCCATGCCGTTAGTTGAACCATTCGAATTTATATTTATGTTTTTGTTATAAATTAATATTAATAATATGAAAATCACACAACAATTTAGTAGTATGTAGCATAATTTCCGAGTTTAAACGACACCAAGATAGGGAAAGATGGAAGGCCTGTGTTGCTGCAGCCATGAACCTTCGGGTTTAAGAAGGCTAGGGAGTTAGTTAGTTAGTTAGCCATGGATGTTCAGAAGGAGCAAGGCAAGGAGACACTTCCTGAAAAATGAATGTCAACCATTTTCACACATACAATTTCATTTCAGTCACATCAAATTGTTAATTATTGTAAGGGCGTTGCAGATATTTTGAGAAGGGAAATATACCTAGTTTACCTCAACCCCTGAAAAAAAAAACTTTGCTTAATCCTCCCTGGTGGAAAGAAATACTGCGGACGTCCATGAACAACACTTTTTCTAAACATGAGGTTTGCAACGCTGCTGTAAGCCTGTGGCCGTAGGTTTACAAACCTAGGGTTTGGCCCACTCTTCTCCCTATATTCCTTGCTCTTCTCCATCCAGATACGGTAGGCACTGCTTCCTTCGCGGTCAGAAATTTGTAAGGCAACATTCAGACGGCTTACAACTTTCCGCAAGCAGAAGGCGGGAGTTCCCATGTGCCCCCTGGTGCTGAAGTGTTGCAATCTAACAAACACGATCGATCTCGAAGACTGGTATCGGGCCGAGTTGAACTTTGAAGTTTTTACGAATTTTGCCATATAATTACATACATTTTACTAGAAACTAATAAAGTGTAAGCCCGGCTTACATGGACGCTCCGCGCCTGATGTACAGGTAATTTAAAACCTTTTTCTTTAGAAAGCATTTAGCGATATTATTTTAATGTTAACAGAACCTAACCTAACTACGAGAGCATTTAGGTTTATTATTAGAAGAGTGCTAAGGGACATAATCTTTAAACATTTTTGTGAGGAGTAATCGCTACAACTTCACAGTATGTGTTACAGACGTAATTGCATACATAGCTTGATGAAATCACGATAAGACAAAGACCGAGTCTGCTGGCATGCACATCTTTTTTTGATTTGATTGATTGATTTGTTGTCTTAAGTCCACTTTATGCACAGTAAGGCTAATCGGGACTGGACCTACAGTTTAAAGTGGGATCCGAACCACTTGTGCCTCCACCGGGTATCAAACCCAGGACCCCTTGATTACAAGGCAACAACGCTACCACTCCGCCATCGGGGAAGCCCACATCTTTTTTTTTCTTCTTTTTTTTTGTGTTGAGGTTCCAGCAGAAAAAGAACGTGGCAGCAGACACTACCTTGTCTTTTATGGATGTTTAGGACAGCCAAACCATTCAATCGTTCATTGCCCATTATAGATCAAAGGTAGGTATTGATTTTCCGCAGATTGGAGAATGAACGCTCAGCTGTAGCCGTTGTGACTGGAATCACACACAACAGGTGAAGCAAACTTCTAATTTTGGGATACAAGGAAGAAAATTTGTACGCCTCTGCTGGATTATCTGGGGTAGATATTTCCAATAACCAGAATTGTCTCCATAACTTGAGTTCCCCTTCTAATGCTAACACAGACTGCACATAATCTTCATAAAATTTAGCTAACTAACTAATTACATTTTTAGGTTTAGTTATTGATGACAAATTAAGATGGTCATATCATATTGATCATGTATGCAAAAAAGTAGGGAAAAACTTATATCTACTAAAACTCCTAACACAATATAATGTGTCTGAAATAAACACAAATCTATACTATGGACTTGTATATCCATACCTAGAATATTGCATAATAGCATGGGGAGGAGCTGCACAGGAATACACTCAAAGATTGCTTACTCTACAGAAAAGAGCAATAAGGTATATGTTCAAAATACCAATTAGAAACTCATGTAGAGAATTATTTAGAGAAAATAAAATTATGACCATATATTCCTTATATATTTACAAAGTAATTGAATATGTACTTAAACACCGTAAATTAGATAAGAATTCGACCGTCCATCAGCACAACACACGTCAAAAAGAGAACTTCCACATGCAAGCACACAGACTTGTTCTCTCAGACAAATCACCTCATGTTGCAGGAATAAAATACCATAACAAACTTCCCACATACATCAAAGAAATTACAGAAACTCACAAGAAACTGAAATCAATTAAACAGTATTTAACAGATATACCTCTATATAATCTCAATGAATTTCAATAGTTAAACTGGATTAGTAAATTGAAGCATTTAAATTCTTTTGATATTGTATGTCTCCTATATTTGGATTATCTGTTTTACAAGTTTAGTATGTAACACTTATAACTGTTTATGTTTAACCCATATGATTTATTTGTATTTTTGTGTTTGCATTTTGTTCTTTTTATTATAATCTTACTCCATTTGTAATATTTAGTATTATATGACGTTTTCCACACCCATGGATATGGGTCTACGGAAATAAAGAATTTATTATTATTATTATTATTATTATTATTATTATTATTATTATTATAACTCCCTAGCCTTCTTAAACCCGAAGGTTCATGGCTGCAGCAACACAGGCCTTCCATCTTTCCCTATCTTGAGCAAGTTCTATATACTCTTTTCCATCCCTACCGATTTCCCTTAGGTCCATCTCAACGTTGTCCCTCAATCTTCGTCTTGGCCTTCCTACAGGTCTCTTACCATCAGGTTTCCCAACAAGAATCCTGTGAACTCCTCTTTCCTCTCCCATTCGTGCCACATGGCCTGCCCACCTAAGTCTTCTTGATTTAATTATTCTAATAATATCTGGACATGAATACAAATTATGTAGTTCTAAATTATGTAACCTTCTCCACTCAACTGTCTCCTCATCCCTTTTAGGTCCAAATATATTTTCCTAAGGATCTTATTTTCAAATAATCTCAATTTATGTTCCTCTTTCAATGTAAGGGACCAAGTTTCACATCCATATAATACTACAGGCAAAATTACGGTTTTGTATATTTTAACTTTTAGTTTCTTAGATATTAAACGAGAAGACAAAAGTTTATGAAGAGAGAAGTAACATGCATTTCCTGAATTAAGCCTACTTTTTATTTCCTCTTTAATATAATTTTAATTTGTTAATATTACTCCTAAGTATTTGAATTTGGAAACTGGTTCAAACGAGTTGTTATCGATAATTAGATTTTGGTTATTACCTAACACTTGGTTTCGGCCTGTAAGCATATATTTAAAGTCGCTCCGGCTAGAGTTTGGACTTGAGGAACCCCAGACTTTTCGTCTCCACTTGTGCTAGTGTGAAAGGGGGGAAAGCGGTGTTGCCAAACGTCTTTTTTTTGTCCAGTCGTACAGGACATCTTTTCCTGTCAACATGCACCCTTCGCTCGCTCGCATTTCAGGCAGAGGCAGGGAGGCGGAGACCCACGCATTCGCTTGCTACACCGCGGCAACCGACTTCGCCGTGCTTGGCCTTTTTGGGGGAGGACTCTCTCGAGGGTGGGAAGGGGGGGGGCGATGAGCCGAAAACTCGGAATTATTGCGGAGGGTTAGAATTCTATCTAGGGTATTGTGGAGACTGTTCGTATGAACATCTGCACTGCAATCAAATTTTAGGGTCCAGTTACTTCTTGTGGCATATTTCGTTTTGCTCGCCAGTTAAAATGGCACGTCGAGTTCCGATTACTCAATATTATCCATCCTTTATAGTTTATATTAATTTCATTGTTGTCTACACAGCGATATCAAATAGTGAATTGTAAATTGATTGGAAGTGCACTTGTTTTTTACCAGTTATGATAAATCAAATGTCAAATATAATATTAATCAACCGTTCCATGTACAAGGTACATTTTCTGAATGACTACAATTTCATCACATAATGAATAACCATCAACCAAACATAATGTAAAGTCCCGTACTACACATGTATGTTTTATTAAGAAAAAAGCTTAATCCTAAGTTGTTTCTGGTAATGTAGTTTCGTGCATGAACATTGTAAAAGTATGCATATTTGTTTGTAAAACACAGTACCACGCATTCGGAAATTATTCTTTGCACGGTACGTTCGTACAAGTTTTGAGGATACTGTCGAACAGTGTACTTGACCTTTTTACCATTTATGATAAATCAAATATAAAATATCGTATTGTATTATATTAGTTTAGTTTAGTTTATTTGCGTCCAAGGACTACCGGTGTGTACAAATTACAGTACATGGTAATATAGGACATGTCAATACTTACATTACAATAGAGGTACATTAATAGATTTTACAAATACAAAATATATAGCCAAAAATTGTAAAAAAAAATTGGGTCTTACTCTGCTATTATATCAAAATCACAAAAAAAATATAACATGAGAAGATATACTAATTACCCACTTTCATTTGACATTTAATTTTACAAGAATAATATGTGATTATACTACATTATGTACATTTGTCTTATGTAAAAGTCGCTTCCATGTATTCAGCTATAGAATAAAAAACATGCTTCAGAAGCATTGATTTTATCTTGTGCTTGAATATCATCAAGTTTGGTTCTTTCCTCACATCTTGTGGCAGTTTATTGTACAGATCTATGGAAGAATTTAAGGGACCTTTCTTACATAAGTTAAGGCGGCAGTGTTTTATGTGAAGTTTGTCTTTATTTCTTGTGTTTAGGCCATGTATTTCCTCATTTGTGGCAAAGTTGGAAATATTTTGCTTAACATAAATTAAGCATTCATAAATGTATATGCAGGGGAGAGTTAACACATTAAGTTTACGGAAAAGAGTTCTACATGAATAAGTTTTCTTTACTCCAGCTATGATTCTTATAGCTCTTTTTTGAAGCATAAAAAGGACATTGGAGTGGCCCTTGTTACCCCATACCATAATACCGTATCTTAGTAAAGCATCAAAGTTTGCCATATAAAGGCACTTTACAGTTTGGGTGCTTGAGATGTCTACCATTTCTCGAAGGGCATAGCACACACTACTTAATTTTGATTGTAGCGTGTTTATGTGTTCTGTATAGCTAAGGTGTTCATCCAGAATGATACCCAGAAATTTTGATTTTTTTTTTAGGCTCTAGTTGTGTATTCCCAGATATTGGATTGTGGCTTATTTGGTTTCTGGTTTGGATTGTAGAAAATGTAATGTAATTTGTTTTTTTTGCTGTTGAGGAGTAGATTATTATTTAAAAACCAGTCGTCTAATTTGTTTAATACGTTATTAGCTTTAGATTGTAGAGCATCTTTGGAAGTGTCTGTTACTATAATATTTGTGTCATCAGCATATAATATTGCATTTGCCTCAGGTATAACATTTGGTAAATCATTTATGTACATAAGAAACAAAAGAGGGCCAAGAATACTTCCCTGAGGCACCCCACATGTTACACTTTTCATGGTGGAGTGTTGATGTGTTACGTATCCTTTTGCTGTGGTGTGAGCGATTTCTACAATTTGCTTTCTATTGGTAAGATAAGATTGAAACCACTTTTGTGGTAGTCCACAAATACCAAGTTTTTGAAGTTTCCACAGCAATATCACGTGATTTACAGAATCGAAAGCTTTTGATAGGTCACAAAAGACTCCTACCGTGTGATTACAATTATTCAGAGATTGTGTGACACATTCTACTAAGTCTGCTAACGCTGTTTTCCAGCTTCGTTCGGACCTAAAACCATGCTGCGACAAGCTTAAGATTGAGTGTTTACTACAGAAATTTTCTACTCTCATCATTATTGCATGTTCAATAATTTTTGAGATGACTGAGAGTTGCGAAATGGGCCTGTAATTTGATAAATCCTTTGGGTCATTTTTCTTCAGTAATGGTTTAACAACAGCTATCTTTAGCCTGTCTGGGAAAATACCCTGTTCAATGAAATTGTTTATTATATGTAGTAATGGTTGACATAGGGAACTATAACATTTCTTAATTAGGAAGTCTGGTATTTCATCAATGCCGGAAGATCGTTTGTTTTTTATATGCCTGAAGATTATCTTTAATTCCTGTTCAGTAATGGGGGAAATGAACAAGGATTTGTCATTCACTGTTATGTGTGTAGAACATTCTTCTGAAACAGCCATAAACCCATTCCTTCTATTTGGAACTGCATTTACAAAATACTCATTGAAAGCATTCGCAATATTAGGGGGATGTTGGACTTCTTTTCCATTAATGCATATCACCATATTATTACCTAAAGATTGGTGTTTTGTTGATGCATTTCTTATAATTTCCCACATTGTTTTACATTTATTGTTTGAATTATTGATTTTACGGTCATTATGATTAATTTTTGATTGGTGGAGTACATTTTTATATATTTGCTTATACCTCTTGTAATATTTCAGAAAAGATATATTGGGATTCACCTTACTTTCAGAATGGAGCATTTTTAGTTTTCTACTTGAGATTCTGATTCCGTTTGTGACCCATGGTTTACACTCGGTGGATATGTTTACTTGTTTAGGTGGAAAACATTCATTGTGTAACAAGATAATTTTGTTCAGAAAGAGATTAAATTTTTCGTTTGTGGAAGGTAAGTTATAAATATCTTCCCAATTTTCGCTGTTTAGTTTTCCAATAAACATGAGTATAGAACCTTCATCATATTTACGTTTCTGCATTTTTAGTGGCTTTCTATGATATTCAGTAGCTTCTCTTTTACATGTGAACATAAAAATTGTGCTTCATGGTCGGAGAAGTGGACTGATATGTTTTCACATTGAAACTCTTTTGAGTGTACACTTATTAACATGTGGTCTATGAGGGAGAGTGTCTCTTTCGTTATGCGCATGGGTGTAGTTACAATTTGCTTTAGGCCAAAAGTGTTTATTGTGGCTTCAAAGTGCAGTTTCCGTCCTGTATTTTTTAGAAAATCAATGTTTAGGTCCCCGCATACCAAAATTTCACATGTATAACTTTTTAATTCATCTAACAATACTGACAGATTTTTTATGAATATTGTATAGTCTGCATCAGGCGTTCTGTAACAACATACTATTATTAAATTATATTGTGCAAGACGTACAACACTAACTTCAAAATGTTTTTCTATAGGTCTCACAGATTTGGGGACAATTTGTTTGGCAATTATATCATTTTTTGTAAATATGCCTGTTCCCCCTCGTTTTATTAGAGACCTTGATGGTGGAAATTTGGAATTTGAAGGTAAGTAATTTCATCTTTGGACAGCCAGTGCTCAGTAACACACAGTACATGTGCATCTAAACATTCATCGGTTAGGAGCATTTCTAAATCTAACACTTTGCCTGTAATACCTTGAATGTTTAGATGCACAATATTGCATTGTATAACTCTCTTTTTCATTTGAGAGAAACTATTGGGTGTAAGACCTTGTTCCTTAGGTTTAACATTTACAATATTTGTTGCATTTTTACATTTTACAATAAAAAATCATCTTTAAATTTGCCCGGAACACTCCTTATTCTATCGGATGTTCGTGCAGATGGTTCTTTTTGTTTTACATTAACTCTTTTATCATTTTCCACTTCCTTGTCTTTTTCATCTTTTCTCACTTCACTGTAATCTTCATTTTCTTCACTACCATTTTTATCACTTACCATTTGACTGCATTTTTCACCATTCATCACAAGACAGACTTTTCTGCTATTTACCACATCACTATATTTCTTTCCATTTACCACTTCACTTCCCTGATTAATGAATGGCTTATTGCAGAAAGGGACCTGAGTCACATTTTTGAGGTATCGGAGTTAATTTTTTCATCTCCACTGTGTCTAGCAGAATACTGCAGGGGGTGCATTGAGGGTTGCAAAATTAACTATTCATTATGTTGAATATTTGAGCCAACAACGGCACATTTCTTTCTTACACTATTAATATTATACGATTTTTCATTGTTTTTCTCAGAATTGTGCAAAAGTGACTCAGGTCCCTTTCTGCAATAAGCCATTCATATATTTTTCTTTGAAAAATATTTGTACGAAACAAAAACACAACTATTCAGAAACGTCAGAAACATATGCATGAACGGTAATCATACTGGTAAACATTGTACGTGCCTTCTTTTTTTGTCAGTGATTATTTGGAAACAGTAGATTTCTTGTTTGCAATGCCCCATTCACATCAATGCAAATAGAAGTGACTTGCAATATCTACATATTATTTAATTGCCATGGCACAGTAACATGTGTGATGAATGGTTACACTTTAAGTGCGGCAACTTGAATGCCGATGAAGAAATCGACCAAAACAGTGAATGGTTCTGTCCGCAATGTGAAAACGGAGAAAAAAGTGTTGAAAATGAGGAACTCACGAATCTTTTGCAGGTAGTGAATCTACTGCAAAGTGATATAAAGGAGTTAAAAAATGAAAATGAAGCCCTGAAAAACAGACTAGAAACTATTGAAAAGGCAAAGGAAATAACAAATACTACATCCTCATGGACTCAAGTGGTTAGGAAATCAACAAAGAAAAAACATCACATTGATAGCATAAATTTCGAGAGTAAAAACAGATTTTCTACACTACAAGATTTCAAGACTGAAGAAATACACCCAGAAACTAATTCAAGAACGTACAGAAGAAATGTGAAGTCAAAAAACACAACCACAAACATCTCGAAAATAAAAAAATCGAGTGTTAGTCAACCAGAAGTGATCATCTATGCTGATAGTCGTGGCAGAGGAATGGCAGAAAAAGTGAAGAGTCAGCTAGGCGATGTTTCAGTGTTAGGTTTTGTCAAGCCAGGTGCAAAAATTGGGCAGATTGTAAGTAGCCTAAAACCTCAAAACAAAGAAATCAGCAGCTGTGTAGTGCTAATGGCAGGTTCAAACAATGTAGCATGCAATGAGGGTCACAATGTGATATATACATTGGAAAAGAAACTACCTGAAATAAGAAACTCTAAAGTGATCATAGTTAATATACCAACGAGATACGATCTCATACCGGAATCTTGTGTTAATGTGGCCATAAAAGAGACAAACAAGAATATCAGACACCTGTGCAAAAACTTTAGTAATGTCGATATTGTTGATGTAAGCAGGCTAGAGAGAAACAATTTCACAAATCACGGCATGCATCTGAACCGATCTGGAAAAGAAAAGGTGTCAAAAGCAATAGGTACGGTGATAACTGAATACATTATAAACCAAAGAAGAAAGTGCAATCCTATTGAACTGAAATGGCACCCCATAAATAATCAGGGAAGTGAAGTGGTAAATGGAAAGAAATATAGTGATGTGGTAAATAGCGGAAAAGTCTGTCTTGTGATGAATGGTGAAAAATGCAGTCAAATGGTAAGTGATAAAAATGGTAGTGAAGAAAATGAAGATTACAGTGAAGTGAGAAAAGATGAAAAAGACAAGGAAGTGGAAAATGATAAAAGAGTTAATGTAAAACAAAAAGAACCATCTGCACGAACATCCGATAGAATAAGGAGTGTTCCGGGCAAATTTAAAGATGATTTTTTATTGTAAAATGTAAAAATGCAACAAATATTGTAAATGTTAAACCTAAGGAACAAGGTCTTACACCCAATAGTTTCTCTCAAATGAAAAAGAGAGTTATACAATGCAATATTGTGCATCTAAACATTCAAGGTATTACAGGCAAAGTGTTAGATTTAGAAATGCTCCTAACCGATGAATGTTTAGATGCACATGTACTGTGTGTTACTGAGCACTGGCTGTCCAAAGATGAAATTACTTACCTTCAAATTCCAAATTTCCACCATCAAGGTCTCTAATAAAACGAGGGGGAACAGGCATATTTACAAAAAATGATATAATTGCCAAACAAATTGTCCCCAAAACTGTGAGACCTATAGAAAAACATTTTGAAGTTAGTGTTGTACGTCTTGCACAATATAATTTAATAATAGTATGTTGCTACAGAACGCCTGATGCAGACTATACAATATTCATAAAAAATCTGTCAGTATTGTTAGATGAATTAAAAAGTTATACATGTGAAATTTTGGTATGCAGGGACCTAAACATTGATTTTCTAAAAAATACAGGATGGAAACTGCAATTTGAAGCCACAATAAACACTTTTGGCCTAAAGCAAATTGTAACTACACCCATGCGCATAACGAAAGAGACACTCTCCCTCATAGACCACATGTTAATAAGTGTACACTCAAAAGAGTTTCAATGTGAAAACATATCAGTCCACTTCTCCGACCATGAAGCACAATTTTTATGTTCACATGTAAAAGAGAAGCTACTGAATATCATAGAAAGCCACTAAAAATGCAGAAACGTAAATATGATGAAGGTTCTATACTCATGTTTATTGGAAAACTAAACAGCGAAAATTGGGAAGATATTTATAACTTACCCTCCACAAACGAAAAATTTAATCTCTTTCTGAACAAAATTATCTTGCTACACAATGAATGTTTTCCACCTAAACAAGTAAACATATCCACCGAGTGTAAACCATGGGTCACAAACGGAATCAGAATCTCAAGTAGAAAACTAAAAATGCTCCATTCTGAAAGTAAGGTGAATCCCAATATATCTTTTCTGAAATATTACAAGAGGTATAGGCAAATATATAAAAATGTACTCCACCAATCAAAAATTAATCATAATGACCGTAAAATCAATAATTCAAACAATAAATGTAAAACAATGTGGGAAATTATAAGAAATGCATCAACAAAACACCAATCTTTACGTAATAATATGGTGATATGCATTAATGGAAAAGAAGTCCAACATCCCCCTAATATTGCGAATGCTTTCAATGAGCATTTTGTAAATGCAGTTCCAAATAGAAGGAATGGGTTTATGGCTGCTCCAGAAGAATGTTCTACACACATAACAGTGAATGACAAATCCTTGTTCATTTCCCCCATTACTGAACAGCAATTAAAGATAATCTTCAGGCGTATAAAAAACAAACGATCTTCCGGCATTGATGAAATACCAGACTTCCTAATTAAGAAATGTTATAGTTCCCTATGTCAACCATTACTACATATAATAAACAATTCCATTGAACAGGGTATTTTCCCAGACAGGCTAAAGATAGCTGTTGGTTGTTGGTTTACCATTACTGAAGAAAAATGACCTACGCCCATTTTGCAACTCTCAGTTTTCTCAAAAATTATTGAACATGCAATAATGATGAGAGTAGAAAATTTCTGTAGTCAACACTCAATCTTAAGCTTGTCGCAGCATGGTTTTAGGTCCGAACGAAGCACGAAAACAGCGTTAGCAGACTTAGTAGAATGTGTCACACAATCTCTGAATAATTGTAATCACACGGTAGGAGTCTTTTGTGACCTATCAAAAGCTTTCAATTCTGTAAATCACGAGATATTGCTGTGGAAACTTCAAAAACTTGGTATTTGTGGACTACCACAAAAGTGGTTTCAATCTTATCTTACCAATAGAAAGCAAATTGTAGAAATCGCTCACACCACAGCAAAAGGATACGTAACACATCAACACTCCACCATGAAAAGTGTAACATGTGGGGTGCCTCAGGGAAGTATTCTTGGCCCTCTTTTGTTTCTTATGTACATAAATTACTTACCAAATGTTATACCGGAGGCAAATGCAATATTATATGCTGATGATACAAATATTATAGTAACAGACACTTCCAAAGATGCTCTATAATCTAAGGCTACTATAATAACGTATTAAACAAATTAGACGACTGGTTTTTAAATAATAATCTACTCCTCAACAGCAAAAAAACAAATTACATTACATTTTCTACAATCCAAACCAGAAACCAAATAAGCCTCAATCTAATATCTGGGAATACACAACTAGAGCCTAAAAAAAAAATCAAAATTTCTGGGTATCATTCTGGATGAACACCTTAGCTATACAGAACACATAAACACGCTACAATCAAAATTAAGTAGTGTGTGCTATGCCCTTCGAGAAATGGTAGACATCTCAAGCACCCAAACTGTAAAGTGCCTTTATATGGCAAACTTTGATGCTTTACTAAGATACGGTATTATGGTTTGGGGTAACAAGGGCCACTCCAATGTCCTTTTTATGCTTAAAAAAAAACTTAATGTGTTAACTCACGGACATCACGGACGTTCTGATAATTCCCAGAGCAGCTGCTGTTCTCCCAATCACTTTTTTAAACGGAATCCAGGGGCCATTATTATCTCTTTCATTTTCAAAATAAACTCGCACTGCACATACTAATTCACGAGTCTGGCCACGCAGAGGAATACCACGCCCGACAACTTTTTTTTCTTCCGATTTCGCCGGTGTATTCGCATTAGGCTCATCATCTTTTAGTATAAAAATCACAGATACGAAGAAAAAAAAAGTACAAACAAACCGCACAATAACGCTGAACTTTTGCTGTCAGGCATACACTTGGCAACGCAGAAAACCACGAGAAATCCCCCTCACCACGGCAACTGGTCAAAGCCTATTGGTTCAGCGGTTCACATGACCCTCCCTAACTTTCGACAGAAAAGACAAAAATAGAATTTCCAAGTCCAAACTCTGGGCGGAAGAATTTTAGTTTTCTCTTTGTTAACTTCCAAACCTACAGTATGTAACATTCTTATTCGTACACACGGATTTTCAAAGAAAATGCTTTAATATCTGAAAGGAAATACACTCTTTTGAAATTGTTTCTTTACAATTCAATAACTAATATCATTAGGAACATAAAATCTTACCCAAATTCTGTATAACCAATGACAATAATAAATTAAATGAATCTGAAAGAGAAACATGCCATTTTTTGTACAACTTTTCTATTCGTACACTTAATAATATAAAAGAAAAAAGTATATTCAGAGCAAATTGACTGACAGTTCTAATACTTTGATGCGTATCATTTGGCTTTAATTACTGCTTGACACCTGTTCCTCATAGAATTAACCAGTTCCCGACATGTTTCAGAGCTTAGTTTATTCCACTCGGCTTGCACAACAGTTTTCAACTCTTGTTTGGACTTGACGCCTGCTTTATGGAAACGCCTCTTCAAAATTGCCCATAAATGCTCAATGGGATTTAAGTCTGGACTTTGAGCTGGTGTTTGTAGTACTATGGGCACATTCCATATAAGCCCATTCATGTTAACTCGCGCCTTATGCTTACAGTCATTGTCTTGTTGGAATCTGTAGATAGGCGACATGTCCATTTTTGGGCACATTCCATATAAGCCAATTCATGCTAACTCGCGCATTATGCTTACTCTCATTGTCTTGCTGGAATCTGTAGATAGGCAGCATGTCTATTATATGGGCACTCTGCTTTACATTGTTCTTCAATATGTCCAAATAGACATATGCATCCATGATACCATCAATAAACTAGATTGTGCCAACACCTTTGGACGACATACAGCCCCAAATCATTAATGAGCCACCACCGTGTTTAACTGTTGGAACTGTGTTAATGTAATGTGATCATTGTCTTTTTTTTATTTTCTCCAGGCCCTATTTATCCCATCTGACCCGTATATATTAATCTTGGACTCGTCTGACCATATGACACTATCCCAAAATTCCTGGTCCTTGTGAATGTGCTCTCTCGCGAATGAAAGTCTATTCCTGCGATTCACCTTATTTACATACAACCATTTTCGTGGTATTCTGCCATGATATCCATGCTTCCACAAGGCACGTCGGACAGTTTGATCGAACATCATCTTGCCAGCAACATTTCCTACTAACGGTCGTAACTGAGGAACACTTTGTCGGGGGTTTTCTCGCACTCTTTTTAAAATAAAGCGTTTATCACGTTTATTCAACCTTGTCTCTTTTGGTTTTCTCGGCACATTCTGTGTTGAACATTCTTCTCTAAATTTGTTTACTATGTATTGAACTGTGGAGTGTGATTTATTGACTGTTTGTCCAATTTTTCTTAACGAATAACCTCTAAGGGCCAAATTTATAATATCATCCTTCAGATCGGAACTAAGTTCCTTCACCTTGCCCATTTAGAACACGCTGACAGATAGACGATAGGCCTACAACAATACCTACGCCACCATTCCGCTTGACGGGGAGCGCGCCTGCATGTTCAAACTTGTTACGAAGTTGCAAACTGCACGAAATCGCCCGAATAGCGGTGGCGCTGTATGCGAGGAAGATTGAAACTCTTGCCTGTACGAATAACAATGTTGCATGAAACAGCGTGTTTTTCTCTTTTCACACAAATTATATGCTCTGTTTATGCACTTTGAACATACATTTTTATTGACATTTGTTGGTGAAACCTTCATTAACATTAGTTTCCAGGTACATATGAATATGATTATATTTACTAGTAGATATGACATTTTTTCCTCGGAAATTCTATGTGTACGAATAACAATGTTACATACTGTATCTCTTTAGCAGTTTTGAAAAATATTTTAGCATTATTCTTAATTGTATTCACATCATCCCCCAGTAAGTCTACATCATCTGCATATGCTAACAACTGAGTCACACCATTTAATTTCAGTCCTTCTTTAGTTTCTTTTACCTTCCTAACAGCATATTCTAAGGCAAAATTAAAGAGCAATGGAGATAATGCATCTCCTTGTTTTAACCCATCATGAATTGTAAATTTGTCAGACATATTAATACCCACACGAATTCTACTTTCTGTTTCACTGGTGCATACTTTTATCATACTAACAAGCTTCTTAGGTATTCCAAACTCTACTAATATATTATATAATTTATCTCTTTTGACCGAATCATATGCTTTTTTGAAATCAATGAATAGCTGATGGACATTTTGATTATATTCCCACTTTTTTTTCAAGTGTCTGTCTGATGTGAAAAATTTGATCTGTAGTTGATCTGTTACGTTTAAATCCACATTGATAATCACCTATAATTTCATTAGCATATGGT